>NC_052022.1:14990466-15688260 GCF_015832195.1 Motacilla alba alba
GCAAGCCAGTCACAACCCAAAAGATCGGTTTTTCCCTAAAAGCTACACTGAAATCTTTGGCAGTGGTAATAGGGGTCTTCTCATCACTTCTTTTCTTCCAAAAAAATCCTTTCTTTTTTTTATAATTTAATAATTTACACATTTATTAAGCCACTTTTTTTTCACTGATTCAGGAAATACTAGAACGGGATTTGTTCCTGCAGAGTGAGTGCTTTGTGCCAGTTGCACACAGTTGAATGTCAGAAACAATTCTCAGCATATCAAGATAAAAACTACATCCCACCCCACAGTCCTAGCCAAAGTTCTCCATCTGAATTGGCTACTGCATGAAGAGCATTGTGCTCTTTCCTATTTGGTATGTCTTGCACTCACAGAGCAACAAAGATGAATACTAAGGGATAGCTAGGGTGAGTGTTTATTTGGGTGTCAAGCAATAGTCTTGTAAAGAGTGCATGGATGGGTTCTCTAAGCTCCTTACATGTAATGTAATATAATGTGAGAGAAGAGAACAGAATACTGTAGTTGGAAGAGATGTACAACAATCATCTGGTTCAACTGTCTGACCAATTCAAGGCAGTGGTCAATATTGAGTCACTGTAGTCTCCACCCCAACTCTGTAGAATGATACAAAGCTGAAGTCTATCCTGTGATGAAATTATTTCCAGGCTCATACTTCTCTCCTTCCATCGGTGGCATGATCTGAACAACTCTGGTGTATTTTGTAAAGCTGTGTGCATTTATTGTCATGAAATGTTACTAAACCCTTTACTGAATTTTCTTTCTGCCAAGTTAACTTGATTCCTTTTACCCAAACTTTCACTGAAGGTGTAATGTTATTCATTTCTTGTCATATCTAACAGTGAAATGTTGCTGTGTGGTCTTTGAAACAACTTGTAGCTCATGCCACTCATCATGGCATTTCACCTGTAATTGTATGCCTACTAGGTAGATGTAACTAGTTCTTAAAATATTTTGCAATGATTTACATGAAACCTGGAGTTATACAAGGGCTAAAATCCGATGTCTTCAGTCAGACAAAAGTCACATACAAGCCAATAATAATTTGGCTTGAGGAAAAAATTCAGAATCTGACTCAACAGTAAATTATTTTAATATCACTAATACTACTACACTAATTAAAATTATTTTAATATCACTAATACTACTAATACAGTTCATGCAAAATACAGTTCGAATTGCCATTCATTCAGAAAGACTCAGAAGATTTGTATAAGCAAGTAAATTAAAAGTCTTCATCCTAAATGGTAAATCTATTGGGCTACAGAACACTCCTCATTTGTAGTAATTTATATATATATATATATATTATTTATTTATTTATTTATATGTATTTGTGAAATTGAAGATAAGAAGATTTTGAACATTTTTCTGGTGTGTGCAAACTCATAAAGCAGTACAGATAAAGTAGCATACATGCTGGCTGACTGTTTGAGTTCCTAGGGATTCTCTTTGATCGAGGCCAAGGAAACTGAGCTGTACTGAAAAAAAGGGAAAGTACAATGGTAGAGTGAGTGAAAAAAAAAAAAATTTCATATGTACCAAAGCAGACAGCTAACCAAGTCCTGGCCTTGGTTGTCCAAGCCAGTTCTTTTCTAAAGTCCAAATGGTTTAGAAATGTGATTGGCTCCCTCTGTGGTTTTTAATGTTGCTAAATACATGTAAATACAGATGCATAAAGTATAATCCATGGTGTGATATATTTGAGCTCATAAGTTCCACATGGCTACAGCAATCTATTTTGTTCCCCATAAAAAGCTAACAGTCTGTGGATCATCTTTGTTTCCTTTTTGTTTTTCTGGGTGCAATGAAGCTGTGCCTCTCTGGGTGCCAAGATAAAACTTGGTGAGGGCTCAAGTGAAATGGATTTACTCCTATGAAGGATGCATAACAGGATATTTCCCAAGTTTCTGCATAATAGGTGTTTCCACTGAGTGAGATGTGGGGACATTCATGCCATATTCACTAATCTTACCACCACAATTTTGGAGATGAGTGACCCGTTCTCTGGTACATGGCATGCAAACAGTCCTATGGTTACTTCCTAGAGCTGGTCCCAAAGCCTTGTCTTCTCACTAGAAATATCAAAGTGCTAGGTGGGAAAAACTGATCAGCAAAACCAGAAGCAGCTGCACAAGGACACATGTCACATATGGCAGGGCAGTTATTTTTCCGATGGCTGCAGAAAACTGAAGCCCAGGGAAGGGGAAAACATGTTTTCTCCAATGGGTTAGAATTAGGACTTTCATTCCATGACTCAGGCTATTGAAGAACATTCCATGGACTTTTAGGGACTTTTTAACTACACATATGCTTTTGCAAAGGAAGATTACCAAGAAAGGAAGATTAAATCAAACCAACCAACTCTATCCAGTCTTACCAGGAAGGGAAGGTGATATCACAATCAGAAACCCTATTGTCATTTTTACCAGAACACAGGCATGTGTTCTGGTGTAAACACATGTGGGCATATGTTGTAAAAAGGTGCTGAAATCTTTGTCGGAATGCCTAAGTATCCTGCAAGCTGCAAATTGTACCAGCATCCAGCCTTCACATCTTCAAAATTTTGGCAACATGGGATCTGCAACAATTATCTGATAATTATAAGGAACTCACCACAAAAGGCTGTCTTGCAAAAGCAGGCAGAATATGCTGATTTTTCAGTTTGCATAGATTTGCCTAGTGAATCCCACATAGATAGGTCTCACTCTGAACTGATGGCAATGCAGCTTAGACATCTTTCTAGAACAGGCAGGAGTTATAGGTAGAATCCAGGACTCACTGCATACTACATGCCAGTTTAAGAACAAAGGAAGAAAAATGAAGGCGGAGAGAGAACTGATGAATGATCTTTCAATATATGGAAAGTAGTTATAAAGAGGTTGTTGGTGAACCTTTTACTCAAGCAATTGAGTAAAGGAGGAAGGGAAAGTTTCCAATTTACAGGAAAGAAAATTTGGGTTAGAAATAAGGAACATAACTATAACGGGACCAAGAAATTTAGTAGGATATATAGTCTCCTTTTTTTTTCTGTAGATTTTTGAGGCTTAACTGCTGTTTATGTAGTATGTTCTGCATGTACATCTGTCTCATTGAGAGGTGACAAAATTTCACTTTCCTTGAGACCCCTTGCTGTTACACAAAGCTGCAATCTAGTATTTTGCAGAAAAAAATAAATAATTATGTCCAACTATTTGGATATCTAAACTAGGGTCTTGATTTGGCCCCAAAAATGCCAGACAAAAAGGAATAATTGTGAACATTAAGTCCAGGACAAAACCTCCCAGGAGTTAAGATTAATTCAGATATGGGACTTTGATTCCACAGGTATTTTGGCTGGCTAGGAAATTAGGTCATTAACTATCATTATCATTTTAAAAGTTGTTTATGGAAGCTCCCTAGGTGCTTTCCAGGGATTCAGCAACTCATGCATACTGCTGACAGGCTGGGATGCAGTCTTCCCAAAGTCTGGGAAGGTCTAACTCTGTGGATTTGCCTATGTTTTGAGTAACAACCATTCAAAAAAAGCAAAATTGAGAATTTTTACAGCCTCTCCATCCCTGTAACAGTCTGTATGAATGACCCTGGCCTCCACTCCCTATTCTCCACAAGCCCACAGCATTCAAGGTTTCTGGAGTTTTGACCAGGAAGGAAGCAAAGGAGTGCCAAGACTCACCTCAACAGTAGATGTATCTCAGCAATATTAAGGGAAAGAACTTGAGTTGGGTATGAAAATTTCAGATGTGAGAGCAAGCCTCGGTTTCAGGTAGAATTTGTCTTACCTTTTACACACTTCCCATAACTGCTCTTACCACATTAGGTAATTACCTGGTCCTTCTGTGTTTCAGCTAGTTGTGGGCAAGGCTGCCAAAACCTTGGAGGTTATCTTTGCTTAAGCATCCAAGTATTAAAAGGCTTAGTTAAAGCTTATCTCAGATTCTGGAGGCTTCTACACTGGCCTCTGCATCACCTTCCTGCACAGGATCCAAAACCTTTTCTCTCCTCAGTCAAAGGCAACCATGGACTTCGAGGAAATCCAGAAACGTCCTGCCCTTAACCAAATATTTTCACAACATTGTTGACTGCAATAGCAGTACTATTACTAGAGATGGGCTTTACTTCTGCAGTTGAGGACAGGGTTGAGCCTTCCTCCAATGGGGATCCTGATTTTTAAACGGATTACACAGTAGTGCCTCAACAACATTCACACTTATACCTGAACCCTGCAAGAGTTCAGAACTGTTCATTTCTGGCTTGCTTCTGTACACTTGTGTTCCTGCCCCAGCCACCAAATCACACAGTCTTTATTTTTTTTTACTGTCTCTTCTTAGTTAACTGATAAAGTAGTCAAAATGGAACTGTAAAAAACTTCCTGGCTTTAAATCATCTTTCATGTGAGAATGAGCCAGGCACTTATCTTAAGCTATGAACAGTTTTGGAATTGTTTAAGAAGAAAAATGAAGCTGCCCGAGGATAATGGGAGGTGAGCCAACGTGAGCTGTGTTTAGGTGGGAAAAAGAAATAATCAGCAGGGTACCAGTAAAGAGAGGCACGTCCAAATTTGTTTCTGAGCCTTCAGTCCTGCACTCATTCCTGCATGAAATTTGATATTGAAAAGTCCAAAAAACACAGAGCTGAGATCTCTCCTATCACTGCAAATATTTCCTGTTTTCTAACTGTCACAGTTGGAAAACACTTTTCAGTATTTATCTCTTGTATAGAGGCATGAAGCCATAGAAATCCACAGAAACTAGGCCGGATTCCTTAAAACATTTGAGTAATATAAGTCTGAAAGTACTGAAGAAGCAGTTAAAATCCTTGTGAGGGTGGGTTTATTTGGTTGGTTTCCTTTTTCTTCTTTTGGGTTTTTTTCTCCCCCTCTCTGGACTTCTTCTGTTTCCTTTTCAATGTTATCTTAAGCTTTCAGGTTCCCTTTCCTAACCATCTTCTTGGAAAATGGGCTGTCATTTCTAGGCCATCTCCCCAATGATCAGTGGTTTAGAAATGTTTGTTTTTCAAATACCTTAATTGTATGGTCTACCCAGCAGTGATCAGAACCAAAAATTATATTTCAGAGCTAAACACAACCACATGGAGAGAGAACAGCCAGCCATTTGAAAAAGCTTCTTCTGAGCTCCCCGTGTGGTTTGGTTGATCACTGGTTAATTTCATAATGATTTCTGTTTCGGAGGGGTGAAAATAATCTGGGGTTATATTTATCTATCAGAAGAAAGAACCAGGCTTTCAAAGACAACTCAAGACATATCAATATCAGACAGGCTGTGGAGCTGGTTGAAATGTAGCTACTCCTTGCTTCAGGGAAACATAAAACCCTTTTCAGAGGCAAAGTTTTTCTTTGTAACACTCTCACATTAGCACTCACTCGTCCTATTTGAAGACAAAGATTCCTTGCACCTTGCTTTTGCTCTCAGGTGAGTTGAATTACTTGCTTTTTTAATTCAGAAGGAAATGGAGCAGAATAAAATATCATAGAAAATATTAATTATATTGAGGAGAAATATCCTGTGCCACTTACTGTATTCACATGGACTTTATATTGAAATATATACACCCTGGACAGTGCCAGATTCATCCTCAGGAATCCTTTTACTGGCATGAGTGAGTTTGTTCTTTTCTCTCAAAGCTCTTCTGGACAATTTATGTTCCACTTTACTCAAGAAGAATCCCACTTCATTGTCAAATTTCCTGTAAAGTCCTTTGATGATTCAACAAGATGATGGAGGACAGGTGGTTGAAGTGCTCCTCCAGTGGTCCAAAATTCTCCATATTCTCTGTGGTTGAGAGTGGGACACATCTTCTAGAAGACAGTGCTGATGGTAGGAAATAACCTTGATGATCTGATACCAGTCCCTTCTGCCCTGTCCAGTTAAAGGTATTTGCTCACTGTTGCGGTCTGGAAGGGAGAGAAGCTTCAGGGACCAATATCTTAATCAGGAGTCCAAAAAACCTCATTCTGTGGAAACAAATGCATCAAGAGGAAGTCAGGAGAGGGGATGAAGGGCAAAAAAAGTCACTGGGATTTCAGGTCCTTGCATGTATTTGGAGAGGAGTATCATCTGCATCCCCATAAAACATAATAATTCCATGCCCTGAACTTGAAGGAATCAGCTCTCGAAAGCTCCCTGGCCTGAACCTCAAAGTGCGCTTGTTGTGAAAACCTTCAAAACTGTGTCTTTTCCATAACATCTATTGAATTGTTTCTTTCACTAAAATGCTCATAAATTAGAGTGACTTTAAGATTCCTTTCCAGACTACCTCTCTACCCAAATTCAGGATCAATTCCAGCTGTTTTATCCCTAGAGATGTTTCTCTAATTTGTTCTTAAAGACCTCCAGTAATTCTCCCAGGGGAACAACATCCCAGGCAATGCACTGGAGTGATTCACTGCCTTCTGCTTAGAAAGCTTTTTACCCTCATTCCTGTCTGGGTTCCTCTCCTGTCATTTAAGCCATGACTTTGTCTTGCCATAAGCATGAAGAAATGGAGAATCCGTTTCCTTTCTGCAGCATCCTTTTACACACCTACAGTCTAGGATAAACAACACCTCCTTTTCTAGACCTCCGACCTTATCACTCACCTCTCAATTTCCTCCAGTTCACTTGCATCTTGTTTGGCATCAGAGGTCTAAAGTTGCCCTCAGGACTTTGGAAAAGCCTCCAAGAAGGGCTTTATCAACACTGAACTCCAGGAAAGGATTACTGCACGTATTTTGCAGGCAACACTTGTGTTTATATGTCCCCCACACTGTTTGTCTTTTTTGCAATATTAAGACACTGTTGACTCATGTTCAGATCATGTTCTAGTGCAATCCAAGATCCTCACTACCCATAGAGCACTATTCATCCTGTATCTGGGAAAATTAGAGTTGCTGCCTAAGGAATAAGCATTTATAATCAGCCCTACTGAGGATCACCTTATTCTTTTCAGTTTATTTCTCCAATTTGCTATAATCATACTAAACACATGTTCTCCTGCCTTCTTGCATCTCCAGATACTCCCAGGTTAGTGTCATCTGCGAATTTAATATCAAAAGTCTATCATTCAGTCATTAACAAAAATATTGAATAGCACAGGAAACAGGAACAAATCCCCATAGAACTTTATTCTAATATCCTTCCATTTTGTTGGCGAAACAGTGATAACTCCTCTATGAATGCAATTTTCCCACATGTTCAATCACTTGCCCACTATGACTCTTTCAGAGGCACCACTTTTCAGAAAACAGTCCTCTTTATGGAGGGTATCTCCAAAATTATTTTTTGTTTCCATGTATATACCTCATTTAAATATGCTTGGTTTATCAAGCATCTTGATCTTTCTAATCAATGTCTCTCTTCACTTAAGAGAGAGAAAAATTTTGGTCACGGTAACTCATGGGAGGCTGAAATACTGGTTTTGTTCTCAGTCAAGTTAAAATTAGGCTAAGATTCAGATTTTTTAACTCTTTTCCATTGCTTCCTTGCATGGCAGGAAAGTTTGTATGTAGGAGGATTGTTCTGTGCTTTTAAAAAGAAAAAAAAAATACAAGTGAATATTCCAGCTGGTTCTTGTAGTTTTATTTGAACAAGCTATTGGATAACACTGGGAAAAGATTTGATTTCCTCATCTCCTCATCTAACTTCTCCAGAAAACCCTCATTTGTAAAAGTGCCCTAATTCACAAGGCTTTTTTGTACAGAAGTTTAATCAACTCCAATTTAGTGCAGAATTTATGGGAATGAGACAAAGCAACTTGCTTTTGAAATGAGGATGTTGGGAAAGACAAAATCCTTTAAAGTCTGTTATCTTTTTGCCATGGCATTTGCTAACAAAATTAGTGATCTCGACAGATAATTAAATTGTGTTGGTTCTACATGGGTCATTGCTATTAAACCATATTAACTGACAGTAAGTACAACTGTTCTGTAATTTTTAAGTATTTGACTTCTGTTTTTGTGGTTTGGGCTTTTTTTCTTTCAGTTTTTATTTTTGCCTAAGACTGGTGTCAAGCTAACTGGCTTACTATTTGTTGGGTCATCTTTCTTGGCCTTTTGCATATTGGCACAAAATTAGCTTCTATGATCTACTGGAATTCACTGGGTAGGCCAAGATTTATTCAAAACTAAAATAAGTTGGCTAGAGATATCTTCAGACAACCTTTTTAGGACTCTTGGGTGCAAGTTATCCAGGCCTACTGATTTCAAAATGTTTATCTCTTACTGAAGTTGTTTAAAACCATACTTGGTTACTAATGGACTGGGATCTGAGTTCACTATTCTTGTGTTGTAAGAATGCAACATCAAATTTCTTTCTAAATGTAGAAACATTTATAAAAAAGGTTTGATTTTTCCACATTATTGATTGTAAGAATTTTACTACTCTAATCCATGGACTTCTATCACTGTGATGAATCAGATATGATGTTGTGAAATCTCTGCAGTTCTCAATGCACAAGAAAAGAAGAAAAAAATGTTTGCTGTTTCGTTCAATAAGCATAATTTACGTGTACTGGATCCCATCTTCTTATCTCCATTGGCACTTGTTCTTTCTTAAATGGAGAGAGCTGTTGGATCCACACAGTGTAAATATGCCACCTGCCTAAAAGGGACTTTTTCTACTCAGCCGGATGTAATAACAGAGAGAATATGATGCTACCACTCCCTGCAGGTGCCTTTTATAAAGAGATACACATGATCAGTCACACCCAAGATCCAGATAATTCCTGGATACAGCAGTTTCTGTAGGGACCAAATTTCTTCTCTCTTCTGGCAACTTGATCTCATAAAGACACGCAACTCCCATCTTTCAACAATCGAACTGCTGGGACAAATGTTTTGGCGGACAGATGTCTCTTGCCATGTTACAAGATACAAATCAAAGCCAATCTTCTCACAGAGACTGTTCTATGTTTATTTGTGTTTTCCTCTCTGACCATTATAATCCAAACCGAAAACCTTAGGAAAAAAAAGGAGAATATGCTGAGGAAAACCAAAAAGTTGAGACACTAAGCTGGCCTCCATGTGTTGAGGGTCTTGGAAAAATCTGACGGTGTAACAATTCAGTGATGGAGACTAAATAAAAAAAAAATTAAATCATATAACCAGATTAAAAGTGATCTACTAATAAATTTGCACAGCCAGACTAACTCATGTAAAATCAGTAGCATCAGTGTCTGTGGCCACAGCAAACATGAAGATGGTGTGTATAACCCTTTGGTCAGCCCATACAAGGAAAAGTGCATGCCCAGAACAGCAGGTCCAGAACTGATTTTACACATTCCTTAGTCTTGGGAGATGCTTTACTATCAGTTACTGGCACCCAGAATACAAACCATTCTTCAACCTTTACAAAGCTACACTAGATCATAAGTCTTTCTCGGGGCCTGATGTTACTGAAAGTAGATCAGACTAAAATGTTTTGTATTCCTTCTGTGTCTTGCATATCCATACTCTCTAGTACGCTCAGGGTATTCCTCTGTCTCAGGAGCAACTCCAGGTGCTTTTTTAGGGCAAACTGCCAGGTGTTTTGTGCTACCTGGGCCCTGCAGACAGGGCTGGAGGTTTAGTCCAAGAACTGTTATTCTCCATGGGGAAAGCAGGAGGTCTCTCTGGGTTTGGACTTCACATTAAAGCCGCTGCTGAAGGCTCACCTGGCATTGTTCAGCCAGACAGTGTTTTTGCAGGTGCCGAGTGATGAGCCCTGAAGGGTGGAAGGATAAAGGCTAATGGCTTTAAGCAGGGAAGTTGCTACTTCATAGGGACGAAAGGGTTAAACTAAGCAAATTCCCACGGGGAGGAGGGAAAGAAAAAGGAAGCTGCATGCAGTGAAAGTTTCTCTTGGTGTTTTATACATGAATAATGGTTTCCCCAGGGGTTAGCTCCTGGGTTCAGAGAAGGATGTTATCTTGTCTAGACATATGATCTGAACATCCCCAAAGAGCTGGCGCCTGCATCTCACAGGAGTCACCCCGCTGACTCCCATGGGATGCATCCAAAAGATTTCTATTTCAGAAGCACCTGCAGGTAGATGAGAGGAGAAAGGGGAGATGGGAACAAGAATTTAGTCTATTTTCTGTTGGTGTTGCTGCTTTTTAACGTAAGTAATATCTGAACTCCTGGCTCCCTGCATGCAGGAACTGTGAAGCTGTAGTGGCCTCACAGGTGACTAATAAAAGGAAACACAAAAGGAAACCAGCCTTTTAGGTAACGTGGTGCCAGCTTCATATGTGATCAGTTCATGTTTTAGGTGAGCTTGTGACAACGGAAAGAGTCCCTGGTGCAGTGGGGGGGTCACAGGGTCCAAGGACTTTACCACTGGCCTTGACTTTGTTTTACCACTAGCATCCCATATCTGTCCAGAGGACAATTACTCAGGTTTGGGTGGATATTCAGTTCTCCTTGTCACACCACCATCAAATCTTTTTTTACAGATACTTGCAAAAGATTGATTTGATACTTGAAGTAGAATTCCGATTAAATCAGCTAGGGACCATGAAAGGCATCTCTGTATGTATATCTTTATACACAATGTTTCACCTCAAAAATTGCACATAGGTAAAATACTTTAAAACTATGAGAAAAAATCTGCAGAAGACAAAAGGCTAAACTAAGATAAGGAGTCTACAATCATCATATCAGAAGTTACCTTGGCATAAGGGAGCACCAGCCACAAGTCATTAGTGATTTGCTGAATAGAAGGAAATCTCAGTGGTCAGGTTTAGTGTATCCTGTGACTTCACAGATCGGAGCTTGATGCTCTATGGTCTTCACGTGACTCACATAGACAATTTCTCTCTCATTCTTTCCCTTGTTCTGCCTCAGTTTCCTAAAATGGGCATGATAACACTTCCTTGGCTTTTTCTTACTTTGTTGCCAGATAGACTATCAACAAAGGCCAAGAAAAAAGACCAAAGTATTTTCTCTAAAAGAAAAAAAAGTCGGACAAATTCTCTATATTCAGCCAATGGAACCACATCAGAAAAGTCAAAAAGGACCTTTTGATAACTGGGGTCAGAATAAAGTTCCAGTATATGTGACAGAAGGATGGAACATGGATATAAAACAGCAAGAAACTCAAGTGAAAGGCATGGTACAACAGAGTTACAATCCAGTGAATAAATCTTAGTAGTAAGGAACCAAGGAGGATACTAAAGAGATGTTAGTTGAGTAAGAACCTGAAGAATAATGCCGTAAGATATGACGGGAAAATGGCATAGTGCTTAGAGAGTTCAGGAGGTCCCACTCCCTCTGAAATTAATACAACTTGGCTACCTAAATATATCTCAAAAAATATGGGTCATCATGTGGATAATTTCTGCATCCTTCTATCCTTCCACTAAAGCAGACAGTTTGTGAACCAGGTACTCTCGCTGCAACAATTGCTTTTAGAAAAAAAAAAAAAAGAAAACAACCTGAAAAATCTGTGATTGTAACTCATCATCTCCAAAGTCTTTTCACAACAATGACTAAAAAAAACATCTGCATGCACATGGCCTGGACTTTGTTACACATAATTTCCTACCAGTGATGCTGTGAAACAAATTTGTGAGCTCAGCATAGTTCTCACTGAGCAGGTGTCCACATCAGAAGAAGCACCATTACAATAAAATGACATTAAGGGCACCTAGAAAGTGACCTGACAAAGGAATTTTCTCATTTTATTGTTTCTTTTTTTCTTTTGTCATTTTGTTTCTTTTTTGATTGTGAAAACAGGCTAAAATTTTTCACCTCTAAGCTCACAGCAAGTTCAAGTCTGACCTTCCATGGTTTTCCTCTCATTTTAGGTAACTCCAAAATGTCTGTATTTTTCACCCTCCAGGAAAAACACAGACTATAGTTTTTTAGCAGTGTTTTCTCCATTGGGTTAAAACCAACAGTATTTAAACATTCCTGTCAAGTTTCTTTTTAGTCTTCTTCTTGGTGATCAAAGCAGCTCTTTGGGGAGAAGAGCATTCACAAAGCTGATCTGCTGGGTTATGTTCTGCTTTACAGTAGATATTTTTTCTTGTATCTATAATATGTATAATCTTCTACATAACCCAGCATTTATATTTGGGACTCTGTACAATTTTTCCCTAACACTGTTGACTTTTCTTCTCTTTTCTCTTTTCTCCTTTTACTCAAGATCTTATTTTCTTTTTCTTCTTTTCTTGTCTTCTTTTTTCTTTCTCTTCTTATCTTTTTCTTCTTACAGTTGTAGGCTACCTTTAAAGACATTGTTTTCAACAAACAGCAATTTTCCCCAGTCCTACATCTTACACCTTCAGAAGGCATATTCATGAAGCTCAGATCTTTATGGGTTTGAAAGATATGGACATGAAAGCAACTAGTGAGTCTGCAACTTGTGTATTACAGATCATTCTTGCTATATCTGCCATTCTCCTGGCTAGCACAACCAGTTCCAGGTGAGAAACACAGCTACGAGTTCTATGTTTTTCATTATACTCCTTTCTCTAGTTTCTAATCACTTATTTGTCTGTTACAAGTGTATTTTTATTTTCTAATAACACGGCTGGGGAGAAACCTGTGATAGCAGAGAAGAATATGCAAACAATCCATGACTTCCAGAACTGTAGAAACATATAGAAGTGGTTTTGGTGAGAGAAAGCCCAACCAAACCCACACCAAATATTGCTATTTATTTGTTTTGCAGGAAATATCTCTGTTTAGCTAATTTCTTTTTCTCCTTCCTTCCTTGCTTGATCAAGCAAAACATTGCATTGCAACAGTATTCTAACCCTACCACGACTTTTGGAGATTTTACAGCACAAATGCAGATAGGATTTAAGTAAGGGGAAAATTCACTGTGATGAGGCTATTTTGCAGGAGTGGGTTTTCTTAATCTGTTTATGGTTTACAAATGCAATCCCTGGAGAAGCCTTTCATGAAACCCATGGCCCCTGTCTAACTTTGGAATCTGCAAAGATATTGAATTTTCAATCTTTGTTCCAAAAGGGATTATTACTGAATTGCTATTTTACTTCTGCATTGCAGGATTAGTTTCTAAATTTGCCAGTTAGGGCTTGCCAATTAGTGCTGTCATATAGTCCACAAAACCTTAAAGCTTAGTTGCTTAGTCGGAAAATAAATGTCTTTGTATTTTGCAAAGACATCTTCCCATATCTTTTATCCTTTCTAGGTTCTCTGGGTGATGGTTTACATTTTAACTCTGTAAAAGGTCAAAATCTGAGCTGCATCAATTTATTTACTGAAAAAAATAAAAACAGCCATAGCAAATGTGTCTTCCTTGTGAGAATAGAAATGCTCTGGAGGTCATGTTCAAAGAGGTTTATTAGGAGACAGTGTAAGGGTCCATGTTGTTGTGCCAGCCCAGCCCTGCACATTGCACACATCAGCCCCTGTGTGATCCAAGCCCTGTCTCTGATCCAAGCCTATGGGACTCCGTGGACTCATCTCATCACAGCTTAGAAGCACCCTGGGGAAAATTTTCCACTGGAGTTTATGAAATGAGATTATCTCCACAGTTGACCCCAGTCCCAGGGGAGATTTTTTTTTTTTTTTTGGCTGTGTATAACTCATGCTGGGAAGGGGAGGCTGGGCAGGTATCAAGTTAATCTAGTAGGATGCAGGATCAAAACAAAAAAAAAAAAAAGAGGTGGCTTCTCTCACAACAGGTAACTCAGTTGTGCCCTGCCTCAGGACACCACATTCATCAAGTGATTGGATCAGTTGGTCAGGAAAAAAATCAATGGAAAGACATTACATACAAAGGAATACATGTGACTTGAAACTGCAAGAACAGAGGAAAGACTACTCATAGACGGTTTTCAGTAGATTCTGTCTGCCATCAACTATCTTTTCTTCAAATGACCCTTGAAGCAATCTCTGCAAAAGCATAAAACAAGGAGTATCCTAGCTAGCAAGCATAAAATTAAAATTTAAATTTAAATTAATCTTCAACAAATGAGGCAAGACAGAGCAGTTTTTGTTTTTCATGTTTTGCCAGAGCTGCACTAGTGTTCAAGCCTCACCCCTGACTACCCAGTCTTCCAAATCTTCTTCCATAAAGGTTGCAAGAGGCACTGTCACAAAGCACAGAACCAGTCACAATATTAACCAGCCACGACCTTCACTGCTAGTTTGTTCAAAGAGAAAAATCAAACTATAGCTGGAAAAGAATTCAAACCTGTGGGGTTTTTTAGCAAAATTTTACTCCAAAGCTGTAATATCCCCAGTGGGCCAGGAAGTTTCAGTTTAGCAATTTGGTTTCAGCCCCCTTACTAAAACAAGCGTGAACTTGGGAAATTCTAATCTTGATTGAAATCTAAAGGTGACCTTTATTCTATTTTTCTTGTTTTTTTTTTTCCTCCAGTTGGGGCTGAATTTGGGTACGCTAGCTCTGAATCAGCCTGCAGCTTCCTTTGCCTTGGCAGGCAGTTTGTGCTTTCCAAGATAGGCTGGACATTTGCTCTCCAAGGGACTGATGAGAGTGCTGGGTCACTGTGATTATTGCATGGCAGAGACATGTTGCTCAATGTGCTGGGGAGGGATGGAATATCTCATTGAGAAGGAAATAAAGGCATCAGATCTGATATAAAAGCAGGGAGGGGCCTTCCCACTGTTGGGGGGGGGGGGGGGGGAAAGGAGAAAAATTTTTAAAATTAGGGGAGGAGATAATTAATATTTAAACAGTGTACTTGGCAGGTATTTCCCTGCATCCCCCTCCACAGCTAATCTGCGGTGCGTGTGAATAAGTTGTTTTTATTCCCTTGGGCCTAGTGTGTCTTTTGCTGAGATCTGCACTGAAGTTTGACTATGAGATGGGCCCAAGCCCAACCCCATCACCCCTGAGCCTTGGACACAGATTCTGCTCTTGTGGCTCAGGCCCCATGTCTCACTATAATCCTGGGCTAATGATTTCACCATCGACTGTCATCACGCCTGTGCCTGGAGCTCCCTCCCTGTCTCTCAGCGTGCCAGACACACGTACTCCTCCTTGTCACAGCCCTCCGGCCATAAAGCCCACACAGGCAAAGGAGTGACACTAACATCATTGTCACCTACACCCGCACCTTGTGCTGGGGCTGGAAGGCACAGGGGTTGCATTGCACTGGACCAACAAATTGAGCCGGCATCCCTGGAGGCAGGAAGGTCTGCCCAGCTCTCGGTGGTTCAGGGCCGCCTCTTGCCGAGCTCCCTGCCTGCCTGCAGCTATACGGAGGGGCAGGATTAGGACACGGAGGGTGTGATCAGGGCTTCCACGTGCCCCAGGATCTCAGATTACTTTAGCGTCTCCTGGTGGATATTGCTAGCCAGTATAATTTAAAGCTAAATTCAGGCAGGAAAAGGCACCAGGGAAGGGACTAAAGGTTATGCTACTGTCTATTGGAATATATAACATGTTTCCCACATATGGCTGAAGATCAGACTTAAATGCAAAATCTGTGTGTCCTTCTGTACCAGAATCATGCCTTTTATGGTATGTTCCTGTATAAGAACATTTAAGCAAGGTAAGAAAATATATGCCACACCACGACTGCTCTTTGGAGCTTAGAAATTAGACCCCAGCTACAAATTAGAACTTTTCTAGTAATAGAGGCAGTCTTATCACAGAAAATTATCACAATTATATAATTTTGCTGTTCAAGGTTTTTCTCCTCACTTCAAAGCAGATAGTGGATGATGCCCTCACTTTAATACTGACAAGGCATCACAGTACTGGGGAAAACCATGGAGACAACAGCTCTCTGACCACCTTGTGAAGAACATCTCTGCCTGTTGTTGGGGCCAGTGGTGGAAGAGATGAAGAAGACATAGATGAGTGCCACATATATGTCTTCCCAGAGGATGGGAAGAGGATGGACTTGAGTTTGTGAGGGACAAGGCGCTTTCATCCTTCTAATCCTTGTCACTTCATGCTTTGCTGGTCTAATTCTGCCCTTTACTGTTGTCCCCACAAATAGGTCTGTTTCCTGCTCAGCATTGAATCTGGTGTCCTGTGGTGTCTTTTTGTCAAGAAGCTCCACAAACTGTCGAAAGAGAGTGAAAAGGGCTCTGCTGCTCATGTCACTGCCTGATCTTAACTTTTCCCTGAATTTTGTGCAACCTGCCTATGCAGGATTCTCTGGTCCTGTGAGGACTAAATCTCCAACACTCAGTGCACCAAATACTGCAGGAGGGATGTTTTTTGCCAAGAAAGGATGAGCTGAGTAGCCTTCTGGGAAACTGGGCCTCACCAAGTTGTATTTACAGAAGTGGCCATGGAGTTCAACTGCAACATCATATCATACTACAGTAAACTGGTGACTACCGTAAACTACACAGCAGCCAAGCAAGAGATGACCACAGAAGTTTCTCTTCCTTGCTTGTGATAGACACAGGTCTGCATGTAAAACACCAGATCCTGCAAAGTTTATAGGACCCATTACCTCAACCACTCCCTCTTCAGTATGAGAAGTCAAAAGGGTCTCCAGAGGGGTCCCTCTGCCATGCTGCATTAAAAATCCTTCATGTGGAGACTTCTCTGCTGGTTGGATTTTCTGAAAATCATTGTTCAGTGCTAGGACACCAGTTCAGCTCCTCTCTGGGCCAGAGTGAATAAAATTTCTCATAACTGAAACACATATGAACTGGAATCACAGCCTGGTTCTGAGAGTACAAATATTCATTATCTCAACCAGCCCTAGGCTGTCAGGCCAAGGAAGATGATATCTCTAGGTTTTAGCCTGGAACATGAAGACGGTTCCCATTGTTTTGTTCTGCAGACAGAATTGGCCAAAT
Organism: Motacilla alba alba; assembly: GCF_015832195.1. NCBI lineage: Eukaryota > Metazoa > Chordata > Aves > Passeriformes > Motacillidae > Motacilla > Motacilla alba. The sequence goes on from NC_052022.1 coordinate 15,007,223, forward strand.
CTGCAGGATTTGGGGTAAGATCCACCAGAGACCAGATGTGCTGTGCCTGACAAAAAAAACGCTCAGAGGTCTGGACTGTCATTTTGTGCATATTTTGCCTCCATGGGAAATCCCTCCACAAACATTCCCCAGGTACAAAGTGAGCTGCTTTCAGATACTAGAACAGCTCTAGGGGTAGGCAGCACTGCTGTGAATTTCTTGCTGGCATTTGGAAACCAGAGAACAGGAAAACCCTCCAGGAATCCCACCAGTCTCATGAGTTCTACAGGCTTAACTGAAATCCTACATTAGCCTTATCTAAGTCTGGACTGAGATCCCATTAAAATGTAGGGAAAAGAGGTGTTGAGAACCAGAGAACTGTTCTAAAAAACTCTGTAAATAGTATCAAGCTTATTAAATCAGGAAATACAGCCAAAAAGGGGATATACACAGACTTTTACACATATATATTTACTTGTGAGTTACTTATTTGCTTATTCATATAGCTGGATGGACAGGGATCCTGCAGTGCCTTTGGTAGCCATTCAACAGGATACCAGCATCAAACATCTTCCTAAATCTGCTCTTCCAACAGAAAAGGTTTCAGAGAATGCCTTGCCTAATGCACGCGTTTGCATCTGTTTCTCATGCCTTTCCAAAATGGAATTCCATTCATTTCTGTCTTTGTTAAGGAGGTGGTAGAAAGACAGTAAAAGGGATAAAATAAAAATAAATGTAGAAACCCATTCAAAGATAGTGCCGAATATTTTGATTTGTCCTTGTGTGTATTTTAGAAAGGAAATAAAAAATTCCTGAAAAAGGTCAATAATAAAAAATAAATCCTGTCAGATAGATCCTATCACCTGCTGATTTCTGCCTCCTCCATGAAAAGGAAAAGGGAAAGGTAGAGGGATTGCAAATCAGATCTCAAACATTGTTAAGAAGAATAACAATAATCATAATATTGTCCAGCTCTAATACAGTGTGCTGTGTCAGCAGATCTTACAACAGACTTGCAAAGGAGATTCCAAAATAAATTCATTTATTTTCCAAAGGAGGAAACAGCTTGGCACAATATCACCAGCCTGGTGGGAGAGATAGGAATAAAATGACAGCTTTTGAAGGCTGAGCTAGCCCGGATGGCACAGTGTCATATTAGCCATCTCTAGCCCTGAATGATCATGGGAAAATTACTGAAAATGAGGAAAGATTAGTGGGTAAAAAGCATTCTTGTAGCTATAAGTGGTTTAACAGTTTGTGGGGAAAGGCTGAAAGTTGATAAGAAACATAATGGCAGGGGCATTGCTATCACAAAGTAATGCAACTACCCATTTTTTCTTTTATCCCTTCTCCAAAAATACACTGGGCTAGCTCTTTTTTTGACAGCTGTAACATTATCCTGTAAAACATCCTTTCCTCATATTTTAAAATCAAGTGCTTGTGCAAATCAACACCAAATGGGGCAGTCCCTTATTAAGAATTTCAATGTCTGCAGAAAGTATGTGCGTATGAGGAAGCAGTTCAACAAAGGGTAACCAGAACAGTTTGTACTTGTTTTAATACCCACTCCTGTATGCTTTGCAGACACACAGTCAGTGATCTAGATTTTCAGAAGAAAGTTTAGAAGAAGCAGTGATTTCATGAATGTGGATGCATGTTTAAAAGAGACATAAAAAAGGGAAGAAGCTAAAGATGTATTGACAATTGCAAAGACCTGCTCAACTTTCTAAATCTGGAGATGCCCATTGCTGCTGGGAAAAAAAATTGAAGACAGATTCTCCAGGCAATTTCAATCCTTTGCTTTTTTTTTTTTTTTTTTGAGGAGACTGCCCACATTGCCAGAGTACTGCTGCTACCATCTGGATGTGAAATTGGCCTTGGTTCAATCATAAAACATCTACATTATGCTACCACATGCCTGGCAAATAAATGCCTGATTCAAATGAAAGCAGAGGTGAAATATTACCTTAGTCATACCTTAGTAAAATTAAGTTGTAGATTGCTATATCAATCTATTATTAACCACTAATCTGTTGGGTGACAACAATCCTGGCTGTGGTTAAAGTGGCTCTCTGCTACCAGACAGACTGCTTCTTTGCTATGTCACTAATGAATCCTAATGATCAGGGATTTCAATTCCACAAATACAGTTTTGATAAATGCAAAGCGAGGCACATGTGGATGGGACCTTTAGGTACTGGATGAGTTTAAATCACACAAATGCCATGGCAGGACTGTTAAGAAAAGGATCATGCTATATGTGCCCTGTTTTTTATATTTCCCCCAGGTACCCCCTATGTTCCTTTCCCAGAGGTAAGGCACTGGGCTGGATTGTGATTTAATTTTATATGACTGTTGCTCTGTGTTGCGTTCAATGTATGCTGTCGGTTCCAGGTGGCACCTTGGCAAGAGCCCAAGACCTGTGCCAAAGTTATGTCAGTGCAAAAATATTAACGCACATGACCCACGTTATTTGCTGTCTCTCCAGGAAGAGAAGCCAGTGGGGTTTTCTTAAGTTCATCAGCAAAGGGTGCTTACAATTAGTTAACTTTATCTTTTTGTCAGAAAACACAATTGTTGATGACATTTCAGAGACCTCTTGGCACGAGTTAAACTTGGTATCCAAGTGGAAGATTGCTTTAGAAGAAGGGATAATATAATTAACATGGCAGCCACTCAGCAGTGCCCACGGTATGGAAATGCTTTCAATGAGAACTCCCTTTTGCTTACAGCTTACTGTAGCATCAACTTCTGGCTTGATGTTTCTTATCCATTATCTATTCTAGAAGGCACCCATTAGTGGAAAATATGTAGCTAGATCATTTTGCCAGGTTCAAATCTGTCAGTGAAATCATATCAAATTTATCCTAATTTTAAATGTCTCACACTGCCTTTACTTCTAACCTATGCAATTGTAAAGTTCCTTAATCATATAGCTAGCCTGAATTTAGTGTGCTGTAGCTTTGTTATTTGTTCTTGAAGTTAGGTTTGAAATGGTAATTCCAAATCAGGTTCCATTTCTTGCTCATTAAAAAAATGCTTTTGAACAAATGTAGCTGTGACTACTCAAAAATAAATAACAAATTGGTGCAGTAGAATGTGTTTTTTCAGTCACATTATAAAGATGCTTTGGGGATATATGTGTCTGTTTAACACTGCACTTTCTGGAGAGGCAAAACCTTTGAGGCCTTTTTGGGTGCCTGCTTTTGCAGGCAAAGATGAGCAGCACTGCACTGTTGGAACTGTAAAGCAGCACTTGTTTATGATCTAACAGACAGCATCTGGAAATCCACAAAATACTTCTTGCCTGCGTGAGACTTCGAATGAAGTCCTTTTGCTCACTTGTATTGGTTCAAGGAACTCTGTTTTTAGAGATACCACCTAGACAGGGTGAAGAAAAGAACTTTCTAGCCTCAGGTAAACAGAGCAAGACGAATAGTTGTTCCAAGGCAAAGATCCAGCGAAGAATCTTTGTTTCTTTTTATCTGCTTAAATACCTACAAAATTAAAAACAAATGATTAGAATTCCACCAATCAAGAATGTTGATCTCCTTTATTGCTGGAGGTGCTTCCCTGCAGTTGATGTAATTATCAAGGTTGATGTTAGATTTTGGCTTTGGAAGTCTCACACATTCGTAATGTTGACAACTAAAGGAACAGCTGTGCCATGAGTTTTCCCTGACTGCACATGCTTCATTTTTCTTGTGTGTTTTTCTTTAACTTACTGATTTTTGTTAGAGATGCAAACAGCAAAACAAATGGGAGAGACAGTGCACAATGCTTCACATTAACAAAGGAACCTTTAGTTTGGGAATTGGAATTTGGAGCCGATGTCCTTGTGAAGTTGACATTGCATCAAATATGGTTCAAACTTTTACTGAGACAAAAAAAAAAAAAAAAAAAGAAAGAAAAAAAGGAGAGAATTGCACTCAGAATTTTCAGTCTCAAGTTTTGGAACTTCGTCCCATCCGTTCCTGGATGTTCCCCTAATGGAGCAGTTAAACTAGTAATCTGGGAGTGACAAGACCATTCTACTAAATCTGAATGTGAACCAGGGAGCTTTAGTCCAGCAGGAAAAGATGAGCCAAGAATAATCAGACTTGTGCTCTCTCTGGCCAAGGGAAGCCTCTGTGATAGATGATGAGGAAATAGCACATGTTGTTTATGACTGTACTGGTTATAGGGCAGAAGCCATCTGGGCAAGTTCTTTTAAACCCACATGGTCTTAACACCAATGGCTCTATGCCAGTACCTTAATGCTGGGCAGTCATGTCTTGGTTCCAGGCTTTCCTCTGAGCAATGTGTCTCATGGCTCTGTACAAGATAGGTCATCCTTTGCTGTGCTTGCTGGTGTTTTAGCAGCTGTTACTCTCTTATCAGTTATGCTTGAATGGTACGCATCAGCTAGTGTATTGTTTCCAAACTCCATCCTCCCTTCTCCATGCTGTTTCTCCTACACCTTTTGGAACAGTTCACCTCATGAAAGCAAGGGTTGCATGTCTTGGTCTGTGGATTATGCAGTGGGATGCATTCCCTCCTAGATGAATCATTCAAATCCAGCCTAGTTTATTAATAAATGCAATCAGATAAGGCTTTTGCAGTAGCTTCCCTAGTGGGGCCTCCTTTGCTGGCACTTATCAGTGAGATCAAAGAATGAACAGTGCCATTCAGAATGAACTCCTAGTAGATTCCTCCAGGCTGGAGCAGAAGTACACTTGTAAGTGGCTCTGTGTGTGTGTGCATGTGTTTCACTAGGTTGCTGTTCTAGCTATGAGGACAAATAGCACCCTCCAGGCCCCATATCAGCATCAACTCAAAGACAACATCAAATATTAAGACAGATAAAAAAATACCAATCGTTCCACCTTCCTACTGGGAGAACTTCTTAAGGAAGGTTCTGCCAGAAATTACTCTCTACAATCTAATTTAACATTGGTTGAAATTACTGTTAAAAGAAAGTGGCTTACTAGACTAAGTTCATATGATGTGTAACTATTGATAGCACACCAGGGAAGGAGTCTGGACCAGTTTTGCTTTTGTATCTTCAGCCACAAAAGGGAGGCTCATGCTGGGGGCACTGTGAACATGATCCTCCTGGAAGACAATCCAGTGAAGTAAGGTGGCTGATTAAGGGATATCAGAGAGTACAGCAATGGGAAAGAAACTTTTGGGCAGAGTTTGAATCACATCTTAACAACATTCCCTTTCCTTGCAGGAAATCCATCCAGCACCAGTTTCTCTTGGCATTTGTCTCTCAAGGAGCCACAGTTTTCAGGGAACTGGCAGTCTTTCTGTCTCAGCAGAAGTTGTTTTTTCTTAAAAGGAGTCTGTGTTGGCCAGCTTTTGCTGAAAAGGTTTCACCCAAGAAGAATATTTTGGTTTCCCAAGGCAGGTGCTATTTTGTTGGTAGTTCATTGGTGGACAGCACTTCCAGCTACACAGAAAAGAGGCAATAGTGCAGCCCATGAAATCAGGCCGTTAAAGGATGTCCCCAGAGTTTCTTCATGATAGTTCATCACTACCAGATTAACTTCAGCACCCTTAGAGGTCCTTTCCAAAGTGCTTTGGTTGCTCTTTCAGAGCTTTGGAGCATGGCATACCACCTGCTTAATTTTCTATTCCTCCTGACACAGTGATGGAGACCCCCCAGCTGACTCCCTCTTGGCCAGACCATCTCCTGGCTCCCTTCCATTAAAGGCAGGATGGTTCCCAGTAACAGCTGTTGCAGTAATGTCTGGGTAAGACAAATCCAAGTTTAGTGGCAAGTGTCTGAAAGCCCTTCACAACAGCCACATACCCACCCACATTATAGCACAGTGGCCTGTGATCCCTAGTATGCACACATAAAAATATAAATATATACCCTTATTCTGAACTGTCACTCATCCCAAAATGCTCATGAAAGATTCCTGATGCCCCTATGAGTTGATGCTGCAAAGGAAATTAATTTTGTTTGACAAAGCTACTCTGATGCAGCAGATATTTCTTGCTGATCTAGATAGCACTTCTCAGGGTTCACAGGCTGTTCTCCAGCCCTTCTCCCTCAGCCAGTCCCATACTTTTGGGTACTGGCCTATTTAAGCCTATTCTCATGGCACCTCTCCCAGCTATGCCCTCCAGGTCAGACAACCACCCTGACGCCAACCAAATGGCCTGAAATCCCTCCAGTCTGGATTCCTGTCTGGAGCTACACTCTTCTACTACATCAATCTTTAAGGACATTCACCATGCCCGGCCCAGCTGCCTCCGCATTTCCCAGCTGCTCTTTTGGCAACCAGTGTTGGACAAACAAGCCCACCCCAGAATCCACTTTAGAAGAGGCTTGAGATCGTGTGCCCCAGAGGCAGATGGGATTTGTGGGCTGGGTAAGCCCAGACTACACTTCTACAGTCACAGGCTATCTATCAGCCAGAGGATGGATATCTAGACATGTATCAGAGGGGAGCACCAGAACTCAACCCACTCCTTGGCTTAGTCTCCCTGAAGAAAGTGTTAATGCAACTTCACTTCTTCCAGTCACATCTTGTGATGCTCCTCTGTTTTGTGTCTCTCTTTGCCAGCTGAGAAGGCACCATGCTGACAAATGATCCACTATGACTCTGCCAGAGTGGAGCAGGAGGGAATGGGCAAAACCAACCTTCCTGTTTCATTCTGGACAGCAGCACAACAGGAGGCATATATGCCGAAACTGGGGGGGGGGGGGGGGGGGGGGGGGGGAAGAAAAAAAAAAAGTATGTTTTTCTGTAAGGTTTGCATTTTCACAGCTGAACTTTCAATGGAATATGAGCTGCAAATCCCCTCTTTTCCCTCTCTCTCTACAGAATTTTTTCTTCTACTTTTCCTCCTATATTTTTTCCTATTTTTTCTCTATGTCTTCTTTAACATTCTAAAGCAAGTGGGTTTGGATTTAACACGAGGGTGTGGATGTAGCTGCTGCCTTTGATCCCCTACCCACCCTTTCCTTTCCCCTCCCCAGAAATCAAAGCTGGAGAGTATCAAATGAAAAATTGCACAGCACAGGCCCTGATCTGTCAGCATTTGGGTTCGGATCAAACTTGTCCAAAGCCATAGATGCAGCTAGAGATTGCTGGTGGTTTCAGCCACTTTTTCTCTTCCCCTCTGAGGTCACTGGGTCAAAGCATTTTACAGGATACAATTCAGGTGTGAAACATCCATGACCACCAATCATTAAAAAAATATATTAATCCAAATATCTTTTCAAAAATAGAGGGAAAAAACAACAGAGAGGGGACTATAAAAACTCTTGCTGAACTGTACTTTACTCCTTGTCTACTATACTTTTGCTAAAATAGATAGTTTTTTTCCAGTTCACCAAAATGGTAGACCATGACAGTCTGCTGTTTTTGGCTGAATTATTATTTGTTAGTACAATAAAAAGCAATGTGAAACCAGAACTTGTTGGAGAACAGTTTTCATTACAGTGGCAGATAAAACTTGAAGGGCATCTGTGCCACTGCTTAAACAGACATGAGAAGCAAGAGATAGGAGGAAGAGTTTATTCTTGCCAGACTCTGTCCTGCAAGAAAACTATTAGAATCACAGAATCACAGAATCACTAGGTTGGAAGAGACCTTCAAGATCATTGAGTCCAACCCAAATGTGATGACCAATCCTTTGGTCACCACAACTTTTCCATAATCACCTGTGTTATTAAACACTTTGAAGTTAGAGGACGATTCCTGAAATCCTCTGTCATCCCCCTGTCCCAGACTTTATGGAGTCCCCAAAGGGTGCATGTTTCTTGTGTGGTCATGTAACCAGCCTGTGCATGCAGCTGCAACCGGCTCCTCATCTGCAGGCCACTGAATGGAATCTTTTTTGCTTGGCAAAAAGAGGGGCAAGGGGACATGATCCCTTGAGGAGATCTCAGACCCCTGAAGCCTGAGAAGATTTGTAATCTGGGCTCCTAGGTGGAGTTGAATTTGGAAAAGGCCCCCTCACCAAGCCAGCAAGCCTGGCTCCACACTCGAGCTCCCTTCCCAGGGCCTGTCCAAAGCCTGCACCAGGCCAACGCTTCTCTCATTCCTACTCTGTTTCCATTCATTATTTCACGTGTGCAAATTAAACCACAAGAGGAGAGAGAAAGGTCCCTGCCAGTGGGGAAATTAATTAGGATTTCGTAGATAATGCTTCAAATCACAGCTTTCTTTGGTGATCTTCCTCACAACCTCAGGCAGAACACTTTGGACTACATCCAGCCTCTATACCACACAGATTAGGGCAGGCTCAGGTGGCTGTAAATGTTGTATGCATTGGACAGAGGAGTGTCAAGGGACCCCAAGACTGCCAGATAAAGTCACTGGACACAGACGTGTGGAGTTTCAGATAAATACCTTTATGAGGTGGCCCAGACCCAGCCCCTTCCCCTCCATTATTGCTTATTGAACAGTCAGTACCCAAGATACACCGCACATGGAAGATCACACTTACACCCCAGATGCAGGTGTGAGTCTGAAATTGTCAAGTCTCAATTGCTTTGCCTGCCCCAGGCTATGCAGTCAGCACTTAATAAACAAACACAAACATGTGTGGGTGTGATTAAAGGAACTGCTGGCATGAATTTGGGAAGTGCAACTACATGACAACAAATACAAGGGAGGCTTGAAAATCATATGAAGGGAGCTCTGGATAAAGTTCACTTTCCCCTGTAGCTCTCAGGTGTCCCATACTAGCCCCACTTGCTCCAAGAGTAAAGATAAATGCACACACAATACTCGTACTCATAGATAGCTATAGGCAAGTCTTTCTGGGAGAGCTTGTTTCAGAAAGAGATATTCTGAATTTTTATGACTGTGGCCATCATGATGACATTCTCATTTGCTGAAAAGAAGCTTTGAACTGTTAGAAGGGAAATTATGAGAAACCATTTGATTTTGTTCTTTCTTGGATCTTACGCATTTTCATTGCCGTTGTTTTTGAGCCTCTGCCAGTAGGGCAGAAAACAACACAGCTGCCATCTGCCTAGTGTTGTTTGTGCCTTATCTTATTCCCTAGGGGAGATGCACATATAGAAGAAGTCTTTGTTTGGGGTCGGTCTGTTTTGCTCTGGGTTTGTTTTTTGGGGGAGGTGGGAGAAAGGTTGTCCAACCCTTCTCTCACCCTGGTTGTTTGGACAGCTTAGGTCACAAGTAGCCATCATGAAGGAAGGGTGGATAGACACAGCTCAAATAATTTAATCAAAGAGAGTTGCTAATTGCTAAGGCACTCCACCCTTGGGGCTATATCACCTTGTGTGGTGTCCTGGCTGTAAGTGGTTCCTTAAGATATTCACAAACCAAGAAACACCTAATGGTGTGGCACTAAACTGAAGCTGGGGAAGAGAAACAGTCCTAGCTGTGGCCTTTAACACTCCACAAAAACAGCACTTGCTAGTAACACAATATCACTGAGAAATATAAATCTGGGTGGATGATACATTTTTGGCTTTTCCAAAATTATTTCCTGAGATTCTACTCCAAAAATCATTGTGGCTGGCTTAACTGTAAACATTGTTTCATGGAGACAGATGTGCCTACTTGGATTCTCCAAGAGTCTCATTTAACATCTTCGTTAATCTCTGGAAATGGAAATAATCAGGCGCTTGATGAAATTTACAAACAGCAATAATTTGGGAGGATTGGAAAACAACCCCAGCAGAAAAATAGAAGAAAGGCAATTTGGGGAGCATAATTTGGGAGTAAATGGCATAAAGGAAGGTTGCAGTCTAATTGTATTCATTGGTACCATAACAAAAGAAAACTCCACAAAGAACTAATGGGAAAGTACATTATAGGAGGCAGATAAAGAAAAAAGAGCTGAGGGTTTATGGCACAATTTTGGGGGGCATAAACTGGCAACAAGACAGGTCAGTGGGAATTGCATGAAGGGATCAAGTCTGTGAGCTGCAAAATCTAGAAAGATCAAAACCCAGGGCAATTAATTTGAATCTTGAAAGGAAGACAATGACAAGATCATGAAATTCAAAGAAAACATCTTTAAATGATGAAAGAACTGGAAGACATGCAGAAAGGATAAACATCTGAAGATGAAAAAAATAAAAAAACTGAAAACCAGGCATTGAGTTAGCAGGGAGGAGAGATAATCATCCAGACTTCAGAAAGTGGGAAGAGATTTGCTATGAATAATGTAAGAAAACATAAACAAAGTAGAAATTTGGAGCCAGTTTTTTTTTTTTCCTGACAGTGAGACCAGTGGCACTAGCATAGGGGTGCTTTGGGACACCTGGAATGTAGGGCTGTCAGACCCCATCCTGAGAAAAAGCATGGATAATATCTATGTTCTAAAGAGTCTCCTGAAAGCAAGAAATCTGTTAGACATCCAGTGCTGGTTTTCCAATTTCTGTGACTTCCTATTTGATGAAGCATACCCCATCTCAATCTTTGAACAATTTGCAGCAGATATTTCCTTCTCATCGTATTCTAAAGAAGGACCATATCAAGATGTTTTAGGGGCATGGTAGGTACAAGCTGGTATTCACACTCATGTAACTAACCAGTGACAGATCTAGTCCTGCTGCTCTTATCTAAAAATGACCTGTCGACATATCTAATTTTTTGCCGACACCTTTGTCACTACACCTTGTATGATGAACCATGCATTGAACTAAAGGCTTTCATTAAAGTTTCAATTCACACGTTTGTACAATTTATGGCTGGAGGGGGCCATGCTAATAACCTGTCTGCTGTGCTATACAACAGTGTTCAATTCATTTCTCCCATTTATTCAAGCCTGCATTCCCAGCTTGAGCCAGCTCTTCTTTGTATGTATTAAATAACAACATGGTAGATGCAACATTGCTAAGTGCCTGAAAAGGATATTAGGTAGATGGTGTTCAGAATTGCCAGAATTAAGGCATTTATATTTTCATGTACTCTTCTGTAAACACTGTGCTTGGTGCTATCTTTCTGTCAAGGGCATACAATAAACTCAGATTTGGCTTGAAAGCCGTTAGATAAATAGCAAGTCATTTCCTCTTGAATGTCTCTAATTCTTGATTATGTGTGTGTGTCATTGCGAGTCTCTGAGCATGCATTTTATTTTGTTGGTGCTTTTTATGCTCTAAACTTCCAGAGTTCTTCCCCCCTCCCCTTTTTCCTTTTGAATGGAGGCTCAACATTTCAGTTGCTTGTTTTATAAGGCAATGCATCATCTCTTCTCATTGCCATTAATTAGCCAGTGTAATATTTTCCACATGAAGTCACAGGACTTGAAATGAACATATTTCGGCATCAATTAGGTCTCTGCTCATGTGAGGGCCCAGCTGCACTTTAAATACTATTTATATAATGGTAATGAGCCAGTCATCACCACTGCTGGCTTCCAGCAGGTTTTGTACAGTGCCTACTTGAATATGATTAGAAGTGTGTGGATCCTTCCCCCAGCCTTTATTTTTTTTTCCTTCCCAGAAACTATGCTGAATAAAACTGACTGGTTTTTAAAGTCATAAAAAGGGCTGGCAACAGAAAATCGGATGTTATTCTTGGTGTCTTTTATATTTTCTTCTATTTTCTTTGGAAAATGCACCCATTAAAAGCAGGAGTTTCTCTTTTTAACATTCCTCAGTCTTCCCCCTCATCACCCTCTCGCCTCTTTTCAGGGTGTAGGGATGGTTTGTATTTAGCATTTTTCCTCTCATATACCCATTATTTTAGGGAAAAGAACACATCTAAGTAACCATGGTAGACATTGTTATCAGAGGGATCCAAAGTTAAAAAATTAGGTTAAAGGAGCTCTGGCAGCACTCAGTGAGGATTAGGTAAAATCCACAGAGATAAAACAAGATCTGACCCAGATCCCAAGCCCTAGACTCAGACACAGACTGAGCATTCAGAAAAGTTTCTTTTGAAATAAAACTCTCTGTTGTGGTGTCCACAAAATCCTTTCCTGGTGCAGCTGGAGTTAAGGGTGATCATTGGTGGGTAATGCAGTCAGACTGAACCATGTGCTCCATGTGTGTGTCCTGCTGTCTCAAAAAAAGGAAAAAATCCTTTGCAGATATACTTCAACAGTCCTATCTCCTCTCTCACTTGTGTTCCAAGTAGATTCCCCCATAACATGATACTCTCATCCCTCCCAAGAGTTGCCAAGGAGATGCAGTGTTAGCAGCTGCTTCATCTGCCTTTTCATGGTGCAGGAGAATGACCTGACCTGTAGGAAAATGGCTTGCCTGTATCTTTGTGCGAGTGAACAACATATTAGGGGAAAGGCAAGTCACAAACTGTAGTTTTCTTTCCTGGCATAGTGAGATTTCCAGTCTCAGCTGAGTAGTAAGGGGTTCCAGAGTCTCAGTTCAGTTTTCAGGAAGGCTTTGCCCTCTGCAGCCCTTTCCTGTGAAGTGGCAACGTCATAGTCCTGGTGAAGCACACTATGCAGGTGGGATGAACAATTAGACTGCAACAGCTTAAGAGCCCTGGGCAATTTTAAATCTGGGCAAGACATAAATAGGTTCATCATCTCAGCCATTGCCTCTTCTGGCTGGGTCCTAGGAGTCCTACCATCCTGGCAATCTCTTGTATATCACTAGCTCTCACAAAATAAACCACAGGAACTACTTGCTCTTGTAGCAGACTATATCAAGTTCTTTACTTTATGAAAAGGACAACAGGGCCTTCATAAGAAAAAAAAAACACTTCATCTTTTCTAATTAATGTAATCAGAAGTAAATGGTCTATCCAGATGCTGCATGTCAAATGGGTACTGTCAGCCTTTTGTGGGAGTGATGGAAAAGTGGTTGCTGTGCTATGAGGTTTCTCCTGTGAATATTAGCAGGATCGCAGAAAGTCTCCCCTCAAATACAAATTCTCCAGGCTAGCAAATAGATGTCATCACTACAGATATTCAGGACATACTTTTTTAGAAACACAGAAAATCTGTAGCCCAGGTCAAGTCTGGAAGTCACTACCAGACTGGTTGGGCTCTGAAGCAGGAGCAGACAGGAACAATGCAGTTTTATTCTGCTCTGATCAGAGCATTTCCGGAGGAGATCTGCTGTCCAGTCTCCCAGTCAGTCTCTCTACTTGTGGAGCTGCAGGCAGGCACTGAGGCCAAGAGGAAATAACATCTAAGTGTGTCTTCCCAACATCTTGTTGGTTATTCCCTCCAAGTGTTTCATCTGCCTGTAGCAAAAACAAATAAACAAACAAAAAGTGCTTCCTATATCCCAGCCGTCAGCCATTAAAATCCAAGTGGAAGGGCAGGGTTTAGGACACTTAGGTTTTGGTTTCTGATGAGTTTTTTCCCTCTAATCTCACACACTGCTATTTTCATTTTTATGCAGCTTCCCTAATTTCGGCAAAGACTGTTTTTTAGCAAGGGAGACATTTAAAGCCTGAGAAGTGCAGGGAACAAAGACAGCTGAAAACATGGGGGCTAGAGAAGGAAACCTCAGCTTGTAGTGCATCAGAAATAGCTGCTAGTTTTGATTCCCTAGGAATCAAAAGGAAAGTGAAGTCTGTGCTATTTTATCAGGTTGCATTTCCCAAACTGCAATTCCAGCTTAATCTGTTCTTGAGACTTTAATCACAAATCTCAACAGCAAGAGTATCAAACTCTTCTTCCTCATCCTCCTTGTCTGTCAGCCAAACTCCCAGGAAAAAAACATACAGGCCAATGTGAGATACAGAAAAAGAACATCTTGAAGACGGAACAGGCCCAGTGCAAATTCTTAGAAAGCGTAAGAGAGCTTTAAAAAAAAAAAAAAAGGTTTTTTTATCCAGCTCTAACTGAACAGATTTCTGGGCAGATGTTAGCACTGGTGAAACCAACCCACGTCACTGACTGACACCACTGGTGAATGTCTCCATACCCCCAAAAAAGAAGAAAAACAGAGGGCAGGAACACAAAAGAGGCCAATCTGGCAATCATTTTGTGGCTCCGCTCAGAGGAAAGAACTCAAAAGGAAAGCCAATATTTTGGGATGGGTTTGACCAAGGTCCAAAATGTCATGATGTGCACCATGCTCTACCAACCACCCATCTGAATAAACGAGTTTTTTTACTGTCAGAATTCTCTAGTCTTTTCAGGGTCTGTGTCAGAGAAAGACCACAGTGGGGAAGGGTGGGGAGTTTAATTGTCTATGAACAACTCCTGGAAAGAAGATATTTACATTAGTCTGGCTGTGATTCTATTGCTCTTTCCTTCCCCCCCATTCCACAGTCTTTCCATCTGTAAACAATATTTTACATCTCTGTAAGTTACAAAGATTTGTGTGCAATGCTTAGGAGATCTTCAGTGCATAAAAAAGTCCTAAGGAGAAATTTAAAAAGGTTTTTTTACATCCCTATGAAAACTAGGGGAACTCCATCCTGTGGTGGTGCAAGTCAATAGGGTGTTAGACTCAGCAGTAACAAAACATAGGGCCTTAATTTCTCAGCTGGAGGAAAAAACCCCAAACCAGCTAAATCGAGAACAGCTGTTTCAGACACCCCACCTCCTTTGGAACATTTTCACATTGTGGTATAATCTATGTTGATCTCACAAAGAAGATGGTCATATTTCTGACAGCACAGTGTGATGTGGAATTTGTAGTGGGGAACACAGAAAGATGATGTAATTTCATTTCTCACCCAAAAAGATAATGAAATGAGTAATAATCAATATTAATGATTGATTAAGTAGTAAGTCTCCAAATCTGCTCACTTCGCAAGGTAAGACAGCTAAAAGGAGATAGTATGAAAATATAAGGAATGCATGAGAGGAAACTCAGTGCCTCTTATGACAATTTTGTTCTTTTACTTTAATGAACAGAGGAGTTTATCTGAGTAGCTGTACTGTTTAAAAGCCTGGGAAGGAAACACCCTTCTCAAATCCACCCTGACATGGCCTTTAAGCACTGAACAAAATTGAGTGTCCCAAATGAAAAAATATATCTTCTATGAAAATACAATTTAGAGTTCTATTTTCCTACTATAGGACTGCTCTATCTTTAGTTTACTGTAGAGGATAATCAGATATTTATATGATTTAATTTTATTCTATGCACAATCAAAGCTGTATTTAACTTGGGCTTAAGGATGAGTCCAACATTTTTGTTACCATGGGAATAACAAAATTCAGTTTTTAAAGTAGGGTGGAACCATTATAAGCTCCAAGGATTCTTAACTTGTGACTCCAGGAAGACTTCAGTTGTCTTTCTTCTCCATAAAACTAAGTGGGAAAGAGATCACAGAACCACAGAATCCTAGAATGGCTTGAAGTTGGAAGGAACCTTAATGTTCATCTAGTTCTACCCCTCCTGCCATGTACAGGGATACTAGACCATGTTAGTCAGAGCTCCATCCATCCTGGCCTTAATTCCGGGGATGGAGCATCCACAGCTTCTCTGGACATGTTCGTGTACCTCATCATCCTCACAGTAAAGAATTTCTTCCTAATATCTAACTTAAACTCAAACCCTGTCAGTTTAAAGCCATTCCCCCTGGTTCTATCACTACATGCTCTTGTAAGGGGTCCCTCTCCATCTTTCTTGTAGGTTCCCTTCATGTTCCCTTCTGGAAGGTCACAATTAGGTGAGAAGAATACCTGGAAACAGGCTGAGCGTGTCTGAGTTTTGCTGAGCTGTAGAGGTCTGCAGTAAAATGGGGGCATGTGCATGTGTGCATATATGCTTATGCGTTCATACATATGGAGGCAGTGAATGTGCGAGTATATAAACAAATATTTTATATATTTAATGCTTCAAATGGGCCAGTTCCATCAAGCCAAAAGTAATTATTAGGGAAGTCATTGGAGATGGGGAATTTAAAGCAGTGGCAAAAATATGAATGGTAATCAGGAAATACTAAAAGAAATCTTATTAAATTCCCCCAAACTCAAATGATGTAACTCTAGATGCTGGTTATAAAGCAGCACTGCCTTAGCAGGGATTTTGGAGGTCTCACACAGTCACTTATAGATGTAGGTACACACACACTCAAACACTGGCATGTCCATACTTTATAAAGCAAATAAAAATTAGCAAGGTGAGTAGAAAGCTGCAAGGAAAAACATGCGGCAATGAGCACTATGGACAACACAAATAGCTTGTTTTAACATAAGTGGTGCTAAAGGAAAACTAACTGTTACCAGATAGGGTGTGACAATTCAGTGTGGAGCAAAAGTGTTCAGAAAATCTGTCTCTCTCAAGTACTTGACAAAACGTATTGTATGAGGTCTGTACAAACATTCTAGCAAGACTGAGAATGATACTAAAGAGCAAGGCTAAAGGGTAGATATTATGATCAGGTGACGTACACCCATAGGATCTGAAGACAGTAGACTGGGCATGCTCTCTTTCAGAGGGATGATTCTCACCACATTTCACATGTCCCAAAGTTAGGATTCTTGTTTAAACCAGATTTGAGACTGTCTCTGAGACAATGAACACTAAGGTACAGCTAAAATTATTTATCCCATCCAAAGGTACATGAAATAAGCTCTCCTCAAAGGTATTTCCCAATCTTCATTTACATTAGGGAGTGTAGATGAAGCATGGGATGCATTCCCAGTTATTAAAGTATGTAACATAATCAACAACAATTTTTAGCCTTGAAGTTTTAAGTGAGTTCGGTGCTTCAGGGAGCTTTCAGGGGCTGCAGTACATAATATACAGTGGGAAGCAGAGCAAGATGGATTTCTTCATCCTGGAGATGGGAAGGCAAAAGGGAACATATTTCTGTCTTCAGCTGTCTAATGGAGTCTTACAGAGAAGATGGATCTAGAAAACTCTCAGAGATTCATATGAAAAGCAATGGGCCCAGTTCACCTCTTGGGAAATTAGTTCTTGCCAATCAAGGACAGAATTTGTACAATGACTGTATTAAAGCACTGGGAGCACTTCCCAGAAAGGCTGTGGAATCTCTGCCCTCATAAAGACTCAAAATTGGACTGGACAAGGGCCTGAGCAGTTGGGCCTCCTTTGAGTTGCGAGTATTGGAGAAAATGACGTCCAGAGGTTCCTTCCAAACAAAATTTCATGGTTCTGTGTTTTCCCATTATAGCTGTAAGTCTGACAGTTTGACATACACCCCGAGAGAAATCATGACATGACACGGGTTCAGCTAATAAACAATTACATTAGGAAATATAAATTAGTCAAATCAACAGGGTTTTATGGGAAACAGATCCTGTCAAACTGACTTGATATCTTCATTTGATAAAATTACCAGTTTGGTGTCTAAAGATAATCTTGTTGATGTAACAGGCTTCTGTAAGACATCTGACTTTGAACTGCAGGATGTTTTAATAAAGAAACTAAAAAGACACAGAATTCATTTGGCTTTCATTCAACAGCTCAGAAATGGCTGACTTGTGGGACTCAAATTAAGCTGTAAAAGAGAGAACTCTTATGAAGCAAAAGCATTTATGGAAAGGCCCAGCTGGCATCCATTCCTGTCCCACTGCTCCTCAAGGAACCTGGGAGGAACTGAAGTGCCACTACCTAGAGAGTTTTCATAGTGTCTAAAGTCTCAATAAGAAAAGAAATGGGATGGGGAAACAAAAGATGTTAAATAGTGAAGACTGCTCATTGGCACCAAATGCCTTGGGTCAGCCAGCAAGCTCAGTGCAAGAAACCACAATGCAACACAGGATAGATGTATCCAGCTGTAGTCATCCATCCAGGCAAAAGGGTAATGGAGTTTATGTATAGGATAAAGAACTCCACAAATGCCAGCTCCAATTTAGATAATTATTTGAGACCCTGTGAGTCAAGAAGAAAAAATGTTATTTCTGGAAAAAGATACACTAAGAAGAAAGAGAAGAAGCAATATGCAACTGCCTTTGCCATTGGTGTGACCACTGCTGAAGGACAACGTTCATATCTAGCATCTAGGATTCAGGCAGCACATAGACAATTTGCAGAGGATTAATGGTAGATCTGCTTGATTAGTTACGTTGGGAAACATTCCTCAGAAGGAAATAATTAAGACTAACACATCAAGAGATTTTCAGAATCCCATTGAAGGGGTGGCACGATCCTTCAGAAACATCCTCATCTGTTCCCTGCTCACTGTGGGAGCAACAACAGTCATGTCGCTTCTGACAGATGCTGCATAATCTGCTTTTAAAAACCTTGCATCTATCATGTTGCAATAAGTTATACATAAAAGGCAATCGCAGTGAAGAAAGAAATCATCTGTGCTATTTATTTGCTGAGACAAAACAAGAAATCATGGTTTAAAGACATTTATTCAGCCTTTCCTCAGACTTCTCTTATCTAGGGTGAAAATTCCCAAAATTTTCTCCTCCTTTTTCTTATAATTCTGGTTTTAGAAGACTCTGACAACCCTCAGCACTGATATCTGGACTGCCTAAACATTATTCACTTCTTAAGGTGTGATGCCTAAGAGAGGAGACAAAGACCTCTTGTGACTTTACCAATTAAGTAGAACAGAACTTTTATTCCACATATTTGTAGGTAATAATCCTCTCTATATTGCCTTATATAGTGTTTGCATTTTTCTTCATGTCTCATTGACTTATGATGACCAAAAACTGTGGTGTCACATCCATCAGTGGAAAAAAGCTCATGAGAAATGGACTCTTTCTTTCCTTCCTTCCTTTCTTTCTTTCTTTCTTTCTTTCTTTCTTTCTTTCTTTCTTTCTTTCTTTCTTTCTTTCTTTCTTTCTTTCTTTCTTTCTTTCTTTCTTTCTTTCTTTCTTTCTTTCTTTCTTTCTTTCTTTCTTTCTTTCTTTCTTTCTTTCTTTCTTTCTTTCTTTCTTTCCTTTCCCTTCCTTCCTTCCTTCCTTCCTTCCTTCCTTCCTTCCTTCCTTCCTTCCTTCCTTCCTTCCTTCCTTCCTTCCTTCCTTCCTTCCTTCCTTCCTTCCTTCCTCTCTTTTCTTCCTCAGCAACATTGTTTAGTACAAATGAGGATTAACTCCAAGAACTCAATGATGTATATTAAATAACATGTAGATAATAACACAAGAGTACAAGAAGTACAACCACTTAACAGTCATGGCCACAATAACACCTATTTGCTTAACCATTGACAACACTGAAACCTCAGGGCTAGTGTATCTCTAACCCATGAGCAGGAGGAGCAGTACATTATCATCATGACCTGATTATTGTTCACATTGCTCTGAGCAGCCAGATGGAGAACCAAAGGCCACACAGTCAGCCCTTCGCTGAGCTGTTCTCCTTTAATGCACTTTTCATGAGGAAATCTTTTTCTCTATGCTTCCTGTGCTCTCTTGGCCATAGGTGTGTTAGAAATCAGAATGGAAAATTCATATGATGAGAAGATATACAGGCCTTTCTGCTTCCAGCAGTCCACCCAAAAATACAACTCAGGGACAGGAAAGGGATGATCTCATGCAAATGAAAGGCTGATACTTCTAAAGACATGGAAAAAAAAAATTAAAAGTTCATATTTTATCTGGTCCAAATGTACGGTGCATGCTCAGAAACCAGAAAGCAAATAAAAAGAAGGGAAAAGCCCAAATATTTCTAGCTATATACATTTATTTTTCTTTATTTCCCCTCCTTTGTCTTTATCCTGTCAGGAAATTGAAACAGGCTGGAACCATCCTCTCCTCTCCTCTCCTCTCCTCTCCTCTCCTCTCCTCTCCTCTCCTCTCCTCTCCTCTCCTCTCCTCTCCTCTCCTCTCCTCTCCTCTCCTCTCCTCTCTCTCTCCTCTCCTCTCCTCTCCTCTCCTCTCCTCTCCTCTCCTCTCCTCTCCTCTCCTCTCCTCTCCTCTCCTACAACACTTTAATCTGCCTGATAGAGTCTGTTTCAGAGTTGCTTAACCTATGAGCTCTTCCTAAGGGGTACAGTCACCCCTGTTTCTCTGAGTTCTTGTCACCTTACTGTTTGATGTGCACATGTCCCCCTCCACACAGAGGCACTCACAGACCTTCTTCCTTTGGCAGAATCTGCCTCGTTGCACATCTCTCAGGGGGGAGAATTAATACCACACCTCTGACATGAAGCTGCATTCTCCCCAGCAGCACCAGCCTGGAAACCATGCAGGCATAAGGAAGCAAAGGTTATTCTGGATATGAAATCAGTGTGGGGGAAATGTGGTCAAGTTGATTCAGTGAGTAGTAAGCCATGATGAGTGTCTGACTGTCTGTCTGTGTGACTGATCCTGAAGAGACCTGTGGACATCAGGAAGATGGTTCAACTATTCCCACTGTGGAAATCTGCTTGCAGCTTTGCCAGATTTTCATCATTGATCTTGCAATTGCCAATGGATGTCTTGTCTCAAGCTTAATACCTGTATAAGTCTGCATAAGTGTGTACCTGTGTGTGTGTATATGTGCATATATGTTAATGCTTATGCATGCATATATTTGTGTGTGTGTGTGTGTGTGTGTGTGTGTGTGTGTGTGTGTGTGTGTGTGTGTTGGCCAAAATATCTTACTTACCTTGCAAGACTTGGTGGGCTAAATGCTTTGATTCAGAGCATTGATCTGAATGTGTCTTTTTTTCTATGTTACACGACTTAGACTAAGCTATTCCAAAGGTCTCCCTTAAAAGGATTAAAGGCACTACTGGCAATAACCAATGATGGGAAGGTGCTGATAAGTAACACTCTGTTTCTGACAACTTTAGTGTCAAGCAAAAAATGGCAATTGCTCTTTTGAAAGACCTCATTTTCTGTGCTACCCATCAGGCTTTTGATGTGTAGAACTACAGATGACTGTCGTGTCAGCCAAGACCCATGTCATTTTTTACACCTGTGAACATCCACTCAAATTTGCCACATTATTTTAACAAGACCCCTGGAGGTTATCAGTGGTCTGTCAAGATTTGTTGGATTTTATGGTCCAAAATATCCAAAGTACTTACTCCCTGAGCTCTGGTCTCTCTCACCAGCTAGAATGACTGTGCTTTTCACATGCCATCCCCATAAATCAGTGGTATGTTTCACCTCCCTTCCACACTCTCCCCATCCATAGCTGAACTGCACATGTGCTGTGCTCATGGGGAGCACAGACAAAGAAAGACATTCCTGGAAAATGACCACTCAAATGCATATGTTCAGGGAAAGACTATGAAGCAAGTAAGAGTGTTTGGATGGCATGCAGTCAGTACAGCACACAGTATTAATGACTAATAAAGTAAAAAAGAAAAAGCTCTGTACTGAGCTGTTCTTTGCATAGAAGCATGGTGGGCTAGAAGGCAAACTTTGTACTATAAAAGACTGTGTCTGTAAGGCAAGACTGTAAAACAAGGACTAAAGATGGCCATTCACTCCTGTCAAGTGAAGAAGTTTAAACACTCCTCACTATAGCTGGTATGACAAGTGTCATTTGTCTAAATACAAAGCCTAAAAGACAATTCTCCCTGGTTCTAGTTTCTGCTCACCTCAAGCAGTAAAATCTTAGCTCTTCTAGGCTTACTAGGAATAAAAATGTAGTCCTAGTGGATGAATTAAGCAGCTATTAATAACTTGGGTAACCCTTTCAGAACACTGATTTACATTTATAAAATCCAGATTCACTACTGGAACTCTGCATTGGATTATTTCCCTTGTCCTAAAACCTCCCTCAGTGGTGCATGTTTTGAGCCCTTTGCAGTTCTAGTGGTGAGAGAGGAACCTTGCCACCCACCGTCTGCTGCATTTAGGAAAGGTGCAATATTCCAGTTGCTGAAATGGTCCAGCTGGAGTTAGCTCCACTCCCGAAGTCACAAGTACCATCTGAGCTAGAATTTAAGACCTGGATTTCATCTGGCTGAGGTTTGGAGATTTTGTTCAAATCTGAGCAGCTACAGAGCAGAGAGAGGGGAATGTCCGCCTGTTGGGAGTTTTTTGCAGGACAATGGACATATGCAACGTATGCACAACTCAGCCCTCATAAAAACCGAGTGAGGTCACTAGGCCCTTGAAGGACATGAAAGAAGAAGAACGCGCTCAGAAGCAAACGGTTCAGGATGCAAAGGCAGACAAGAAAACCACAGCGAGACACATGAAGAAGAAAGACTAACTAAAATTAACTGAAATATTAAAATGCATGCATAGAGGGATTTAACCAATCATGTATTATCTTGAGGTGTGAACAGTAGAACACAATATAAATATAGCTTGCTTTTTGCAATTATCGGCTTCATTTGATCATATTGATCATGGTGTGATGTCCCGTTTCTGATCCTCTGCATCCACCAAAATCAGCATGGAGAAGAAGGAGATTATTCAAGAGAAGCACAGAAATGTGCAGGACAAAAAGCAGACCAGAACAGCTAATTTGACCAAACCAACTTCAGACAAGTCCAGATTTTAACATATTTCTTGAAAATGCAACCAATAGGCATCTGAAAGCCATTAGGACAGAAGAACTGCATTTGTGATTCACTTGAATCTGCTTTTGTAAGATTTCTTCACACTACAGCTCCCAGTGCACTAATATGACCAGATAAAACTCTGATAACTGTCTCCAAACAGACATTGCCTTCTCTAAGGCTAATTCTCTGGATTACTCTGTGTCCCACCACCTCCAGAGAGAAGGCACAAATTCTTCACACACCATCCCAGAACCTGGGCTGTGTTTTTGGTGTCAATAGCCCTGCCACTGGTTTTGTTATACCTTTGCTCAGACTGGCTGCTTCTGGTGATTCGTCATTGAGTGACACAGACTTTTGTGACTGACTCTGTGCTACCACTGTAATTTCATCAGAAAGCATCTCAGTTGCTGGAAATCACAAATATTAGTTTTACAAACCTCTCTGCCTGCAGACCAGACCAGAGATACCGACCATTGCTTAAACAATGCACAAAGGATTTAAGTTCCTTGCTAAGCAATCCACAACCTTCCCCCTCAAAAAAGTCATACCTTTTCCATATGTGTGTTACGTGTTTCATATAATTTATTGCACACATGGTAAAAATATATCTGACAATATATAAAATGCAATTTTTAAAAGAAGAAGAAAAAAATAGAATTGGCCTATTGTTCTGCTGCTTAAAATATGGGACACCACACGATATACATTAAAATTATAAGAATATGTTGAAAATATTTTATGTCATTCCGTGTAATATATTTGAGATATCATGACAGCTGCTATAGGCTGTAATAAGTTCCATATTGTCTGTTATATTCTAAATGTCTGTGTAATACATTTCATGAAATACATGGCTCTTGAAAAAATGAATCAAACTTTTTCCTTTGCTTCATCAGAGTGCATGTAATAAATAAATTTACATGTATATTCATGAAAGAAATAAAGAAAACAACTTGTTTATTCCGAACACCTTTTATGTTCCTATTAATTGACATATGTGTAAACAAGCTCTTATTTATAGTAAACAAGGATTTCATAGAAACCATAAATTTACGTCAGTACACAAATTCTTCAATTACAAATTTGAAATTATCAAATGCAGAATATCCACAATACTCAGTGATTTACATAAACCAATGAAAATATAATATAGAATACAACTAGACAATCAGTCACACTTGCAGAAGCCTCTTTACAAATATTTCATTGAAGCCATAACGCTGTTTGATGAAAATCATCCTTCACACAGATGCCACAAAAGAGCGTCGCCCACCCAAAAGTCCAATGTATTGTTACCAATTGCCTGACATATTGTTGTGCCGAAGGACTGAGAATATTATGTTCCATTCCAGTGCAAAAATAGAAAACCATAGAGACGGAAAAGATTTATTAGCTTCCCTTTCTTCTCTTTCCTAGCAGCCTGATCAGGATGACTTCCCATTGTATGTGACGCTGAAAAAATTCCCTGTGTTCTCGTGCTTGTGGTCCTTTACAACGGAGAGGGAAGAGGAGGACCAGCTTCAGACACAGAGAAGGTGGCATCACAGGAAGGCAGCCACATGTTCTCTA
Organism: Motacilla alba alba; assembly: GCF_015832195.1. NCBI lineage: Eukaryota > Metazoa > Chordata > Aves > Passeriformes > Motacillidae > Motacilla > Motacilla alba. The sequence goes on from NC_052022.1 coordinate 15,031,000, forward strand.
TATACACTGGTGACAGGAGAATTCAGGAGCTTACCTTCCCACAGACATTAGGAAACTTTGAAGAGGCAGGAAATCAAACCGCATGGGGAGACTACCCAGGGGTTTGGGGCACCCCTTTTGTTGGAGGTTTCACACACCGGATAGAAAAACACCCATCAGAGGAAGTGATACGAGGCAATGGTCTGTGGTATCACTGACGCCACTTTTCCCTCTGGCCTGTTCAGTGATTACATGATCGTATAAATGCATTGATTGCTATGTCAAGAGAATACCTTAGGCAGCTTAATATGCAGAAAGCCATTTTTACAGCCGTGGTTTCTGGACAGGCATGCTACAAACTCTTTTGAATCCTGACATGATGCAGGAAAGCTGCTGGATATGAAAGGAAATAACTGTTCCAACCCAGAGGATAATTTTAAGGCTTATGCATTTGGCCAAAATTCAGGAAGTCTTCGCCCACTCCACCAGTTTGCTCCCTGTTTGCTTGCTTGGTCTTTAAATTGCAGTTTTGCTGTTGACCTACCCCAACCTTTCCCTTGTTTCATCATCAGCACTAGGAGTTTTCATTACCATGCTAACACACTGTAGCAGCCAGCAGGGCTGCAGGTCTCACACACTGTTCTCATACTACATTGCCACACAGTTCTCCATTTGATCACTCCTCTAGTCCAGCTTTTTCCCTGTCCCCTGACTTCCAGGGTTTTTTTCAAGAATTTAGGTTACAAATCTGCTGCTTATGTGTCTACACATAGTAGGTAAACCCACCTGTATCCTCCTGAAAAAATATGCCTTGTGGATGCTGGAAATCAACTGCTGTGGAACTATGTACACCTACGTTTCTGCAACCAGAGTTTGAAAAAAATATACCATAATGTCTTCGTGGCTCAGTTTCCCTAACATGCCAGAAAATAAGAGCACCTATAATTCAGGTGGCAAGTGAAACCATAGAATAATTTCTTTTTCACAGTCTAAGACAGAACCATGACCAGCTGTGCACTTCCATGCAAAATACTCCAAATGTCTGAACAGAGCCAATATCCCAATTCTTTTTGCAATGCAGTCAAAATCCAGGGTTGAATTCTGTCCAGATTTAGCACACTTTTATGTGTTTATAGCTCATAAAAAGTAACAGGGTTTATGCACACATTTAAGTGCTTTGTAAGATAGAGATGGGTTATGTACATGTGGTGATACTTCCGTGACAGACCTTCCCTATGTGTGCTATGATAGAATAGTCAGGGTTAAGCAACTCTGAACCAGTTCACATTTTAGGGGCTGGGATATACTTATCTTCCCAGTGAGTCATTATTTCCTTGCTGCTAGCTATTAATAACCCTTAGAGGAACTTTTCAAGCTGATAACCATTTCCTATCATTTTTGGCATTTTGAGCATGTTTTTATTTTATTTTCCCATTTCTCCCAGTCTCCCAAAGGCAGCCAGATTCCCAGAACCCTTGTGGAGTAAAGAGATCACTTCCTGCCCTTCCCATCCTCCTGCTTCCTCCACCCTTTCCAGGCCAATAGAAGGACTTTAAGTTATTTAGATCATCTTTTTCGGTTCTGTTCTGATTTGTTATTTTTAATGTGGTTTGTTACTGAGTACTTTCTCATTTTCTGGCCCAGACCTTCATCTCCTCAATAGTCTAGATGTAACATGAACCAGTGAGCTTCAAACACTTGGGGCCAGCAAGAGATCTTAAAGCAAGGTATATTTAATGAAGCGATATATATTTGATTATATTTAACCTTCCACCTGCTAAGGGTTAAAGTTCAAACACTGGCTGATAAGAAAGTTTCCCCTCTAGCTTACTAAATTGATGTTTTTGTTATGTTTTGTGATGTCCTTGCTTCTTTAGTTCAGAAAGGGAATATAGGCAGTCACTGGAAGGGCCAGTCCATGAATGAGGCAGAATTGAGAATGATTTCACTTTGCAGTTCCACTTCCAAATTAAGCATGAAAGATGGGTGCTAGGGTAATCCTCAATACACTTTGTTCCTGCTCAGGCTCAGCTTGCTTCCTGGAGTTCAGTCTTTTTTACAAAAGGGAATTTCAGCATGTGGACGTGCGCAGGGTAAGATAAAATCTCCGCTATTTTGCACAGTCTTGAGGAAAGCAGTGATATCTCATTTGTCTAGAGCAAAAGTGGGAAATGTGTTAGCACAGATGCCCCCAGAAAGATGCAAATAGAGGAGAAGAAGGTCTAGCGGGATCAGGGTTGTGCTTTAAACACATTCCACTTCACAGATGTACAAGAGAGAGAATGGGGAAAAAGACCAGGAAAGTTAAAGATAAAATAACTTCCAGATGCAGCGTTTACCCTGATGCAGCCAGATCCCTGCTGCCTCTCCAACACAGCATTTCAGCCTCTCAGAGCTCATTAGGATCTAAAAGAGGGTCATAGACAATAACTGTGTGCCTTAAATCTTGTCCATCTTACAGGCATCTTGTCTCAAGCAATCAAAGGCAGCCTATGCTGGCACAGCCCAGTAATTAGCCGGCTGTGCTTCCAGCTGGTTTGCAGGCACATGGCAGGTTAAACAATAAATAAATCAGATTAGGCTGAAATCTGTTAAGCAAGAGTGGTCCTGGCATTCAAAGCCATTTCTTCAAAGCATTGCAGATCAGTGCTCAGGTTTTATATTCCAAAGCCTGTTATCATGGGTGTGGCTACATGGTACTTTGCAGACAGACACAAGTTCATTTTGGCTGAGCTTTGAGTAGGAGCTATGGGCTGTCTTTAGACCAGATGCAATATAACCTCCTGATAGGGCAGGTATAGAACTCTGGTTGGCTTTTGGCCAATCCAAAGCCTGAATAGAGATATCTTCTATCTTGTGTGGAAGGATTTTCCCCCTGCATATCCTGGGGTAATGCTCGTGCTCATTTGCAAACCTCATAGCTACCATCCAAATGAATATTACCAGTTTTGACTGCTCCATGGACTTTCCTGTGTGCTGCAAAAGTGTTTCATGAGGACCTCAAGGTCTGTGCATAAAAAAGTATAGGATATTTCTTTGTTAAAGTCAAAGACTCATTGCAATTTATGAGAAGATAAAACATGGGGTTTTTTCAATAAATAAAATAAGGGTTACCTATTTCTCTGGGATATAGGGATTTAGGAACAAGTGGACAGGAATATTTGACTGCATTCCAGTGGAGCTGACTCTACTCTCAGCTCTCATTTAGCCCTATCACTCATGGAGAAAAGGCTTTGCCCTCGAGAAGAGCCCCAAACCACCTCCAACAGCTCCTCCAGAAGTCCCTGCCTGTGGTCCCTTTTGTCTGCATCTTCACCCCAGGAGTCTGAGGTGTCCCAGGTGGGCACATCAGTGAGCAACAAATGACAGGGCAAACTTGGTAAAGTCCCTGGTGCTTCTGGAGGAAGACTCTGTGTACAAAGAAGCTCTTTGGGAAACCCAGGGGTCACATTAAGTGGAAAGGGAGCACTTTATCTCTGGATAAACTTTAATAACTCTAAACTTTAATAAGTCTAAAACTTTAATAAGTCTAAGTTATAGAAAATGTATTTTTACTCTGCTTCTACATAGTTTCAACTGTGGTAACAACTGCCAGTCCCAGTTTTTGACTTCTTGTGCTCAGCACTATATCAAAAAAGCTGAGGAAGCTGCTCCCTGGTCATAGAACATACAATGCCATACCACCACAGAAAAAGGGATAACCCATTCTGTGAAAGGGACTCTTTCCCAATGCAGTCCGCAAAGAATTGTTTCTCTAGCAGTCAATATTCTATTGGTCTTATCCCATATCTGTCATTTTCCTCATGTTCCATCATGTTCTTTTCCACCCAGATTTTAGTGAAATTCTCACAAAAAATTACTAATTCTCAGAAAGACTAAATGACAGTGCCACAAAGCAAACATTTTCAATGCCCAGGTTGCAGGCAGCTTCTAAACCATTCAGTTTCTTTTCCCATACCTCCAGACTGTCTCTTTGCTTTGGGAGAAGAAGTCAAGGATCTGCCCAAATGGAAACATGCAGGTTTTTTCCCCCAGAGTAAATACATAGATCACAGCTAGCAGGTTGCTTAAAGAAGCACTTTTGAACCTTTTCAGGCTGTGTTTTGCCTCCTGGAGTGGAGGGATCTTTCCCTCTTCACAGTACCTCACTGGCCAGGCACATTGCTTTAGTTAGGAGTTGTTATACCCAGTGGAATAAATATCCCTTTTAAAATTATTTTCAGCTGGAAATAATAGATTCTCTTTCACTGTCCCATCTTCCTCCCTCCCCCATCCCCCTGTGGAACATTCACCATGGACTGTTATCTAGAGATGGTGAAAATTTGTTGTGTTTTTATCTTTTTGGAAATCTGTCAGAAATCCCAGCTCCAAGATTTTTTTTTCCCCATAAAGCCTCTCCAAATTTCTCCCCCCCACCCCCCCCACTTCAAAAACAAACAAAATGGCTTCCTTGCAGGAGAGAAGGTCAGAGCTCAGCTGCTTTGAGAGCTCATCCCCTGTCTGTGCCAGGGTGGCTGCAGTTTTGCCCCTCTTCCCCAGTGAGTGCAGGAGAGGTTGGCTGTCAGCAGGGACATGCTCAAAGGCACAAGGCCATCCTGACGTGGGTCCTTGGCAGCTGGAGGGCTGGTGCCTTGCTTGGACTTGCTGCTCTGATAACTGGTGACAGCTTGGGATCCCGCCCTTCCTTCCTATCACTGACTGGTTCTGCACTTATCTGACTGCATTCAGGGCAGCTCCTTCTGCTGTCTTTATCAATGGCTGATCTAACAGGGCTTGATGGAGACATTTCATGGGTTTGGCAGTTAGAGCTGTGGTGGTGCTACATATCTTCTCACTCAGCTGACCCCAAGAAATAAAGCTGGTGAAGCACACACTTACAAATCCCTCAACTGGCTGATGCTGACATTGTGAATATCAAGAAGAAGATGTTAAATAAGGTTGATTTTCATCTCAAGCAGAGACAATGCCCAAATTTTCGATTTACCCTTACTCTTAGACATTAAGTTAATTTCCCAGAAGTATGTGAAAACATGCATTCATCCATCTAACCTTTAGATGAACCTTTTGTTTACCTTTAGGTGTTATTTTAAATCTGTGACATAATCCTATATTGCTCTGATTTCATTTTGTTTTCCCAAGTCCTTCAAGAGAATAAACTAACTTTGGGTTGTATTTGGCTGGAGGCTCTACTTGCAAGAAGCCAGATTTGCTGTCCAAACAATTGGGCCAAAGATTAAGGACAGATACCTTAGCAATGTTACATTAGATTGGTTGTTGCTCATTTCCCACTTCACCCTCTTCTCTGACCTCTCAAACCAAGACGAAAATCAGCTCCTAATCCTGACTTGAGGTAGGTAAAAATGGGATGGAGCCCTTTCTCAACACCCACCTGCTTCTGTGCATTAATCAGCAGGAATGGTGTAGGATATATTTCCCTTGCCTGCTCTGGCTCTCGTCTCTGCCATTTTTTCCAACTGTTTCTGTTGTGCCAACTTTTGGAAGGACTCAAGCAGGGTGGTAGGAAACTCTTTAGTAGGAAGAGCACTTCACTATGGCATTCTTATTGTGTCATATAAATGTTACTCCATGGATATCCCCCGGGTTTATTGCCAGGAGTTACAGATCACTAGGGCTTCCTTCCTCGCTAAGCTGTGTGTCAGCTTTTGCTTTGGCCATGATTCTACCTTCACAACAGAGAGAGTTCCCATTAAGCCTGACTGAAATGGGAATGACGAGACAGTTTTGAGTTTTATTCCTTGCTCAGAAAATTTCAGGATGAAAGGCCAAGTTCTTTTGGGAAGGTGACTCAAAATACTTGCATTTTGGGTTTTCTCCTCCACATCATGAAGTAAACATCCACATCTCAGTACAGCATGTGTAGCAAGAAATTTTAAGGAGTTTTGTGTCAGAATTCATTAACCAGAGATTATTAAAATCCCTAGTCATTTTTGACACCCATGGCTAGACCACACTTCTAGGATGCAGAAGCAGTGACTGACTTTGCACGAGCTTTGTGCTCTTTTGGCAACTTGGAATATTGCTACAGCTGCTAGAAATAAATGAATCCCTCCTTTTGTTTACTTTTTTTTTCCAATTTTTTCTTCTTCACCTTTTAAAGAGGAAATAATATTTGGAGATTTTGCCAATGTCTAAACACTTTTTTCCAGCAGCTCTTTGCATTTTCTCAGCCTGCAACTGAAGAGTACACAATTGTTTAGAGGTTGTTAGTGATGGAAATAAATAAATAATCGTCACCACAACCAGCATGTATCTCCCCATGTATGCTGCTCCACTCACTCATCGCTGAGAACAAAACCTTAGTTGTTCTGTGTCATCTGACTGATCCTCTCTTTTTGCCTCCCTCTCTCTTGAATGCATGTGCAATGTGGCTTTATTTGCAATTCTGTCAGCCTAAGCAAGATTAATGTTTGCATGGGGGTGCAAAGCTGGCTCAGAACAATATCTGCTTTGAGAGCTTTGCTCTAGAGATGGGTGCAGGGGCCACTTGGTATATTATTCCTTATTTATTTATTTATTTATTTATTTATTTATTTTTATTTGAATGTCTTAGTTCTTCTGCAGCAAGCGTTGGCTGCAGGCCCACAGCCAGATGGAACTGAACTGCTTTCTAAGAAAAACATGAGGAGGGAATTGCATTTTGATGTTGTAATTTCTTCATAGGGGTATTTATTTCCAGTGGTTTTTTTTTCCCCTCTCACTCCTCCCCCACCTCTGGAATTTGATGTACAAAAGTCAAGGAAGATATCAAACTGCTGCTGTTGTTGCTGGTTGTGTTTGCATCTGGTTTTAATATTGAAAGGGTTGGGGCAGACAGCTCCAGAAAGGGAAATCCACAGATTGGACAGTGAAAGCAGTGACAGATTGCATCATGGTGTTCTGGTCCAGTGAAGAAGAGGAGTCTTTTGAGTGGCTCTTTTCTCACAGCTTCACAGTCCTTTTGCTGGTGGTGAGTCTGCAGAGATCCTGCATGCCCTGCGAGGGACTGGTCGAGATCCATTAACTCATTTCATCCATCTAAACTGACAAGGAGCCATCAAGTGGTAACTTCATGTCATTACGGTGTGGACTAAATTAGAAGTGGAGGTTGAAGGCTCTACATGGAGTCTTTATATCCCAAAGAACCAACTCCAATTTAGTACAGGGATCAGCTCCATTCACACCAGCAGTACCAGCCTGTTTTTCACCCAATGTCTCTGTTCTCTTTCAGTAAAATATTTCAAATGCCCAAGCAAACCAGACATGTTTTCTGAGTGTCAGATGTTCTTTTTTCTGGTTGAAACAGAACAGTCCCAAATGTCTGCTACTCAGTTCCCTCAGCACTGGCTGAGGGAACAGCTGGCTGAGACAACTTTCAGTTGTTTAAGTATTCCGCCTTTTCAGAGCATAAATGCAATATTCTGTTCAGAGTCAGCTTTAAGACATGTCTTCTTTCTGACAGAAAAGAAACCCAAAACCTGAAGATCAAGTATCTCTGGTTTTGTTACTTTTTTGCAACAAATAATGATTATAAAGTATACCTTTTCATTCTTTGGTGCTGCTTGGAAAGGGATTACTGGTGAAATAAAATACTGTGCCTTTAAGGTTTATTTTCTCTAAACTTACTGCGTGAGCAGGCATTTCTTCAGAATTTCAGTGTACATCCTGACTTTTTAGCACCCATAAGTCCTGAGCATTAAAAAAAAATCATCCTCTTGCTCATTTTGCATCTCACTGGACATTTGGGAGGAAAGATTAAACAAGAATTATAGACTGATTTATCTGATTTTCATCATGAGATGGATCTCTTTCACAGAGAATGAGGAGGAGCAACTTTGCCTCTAAAAGCAATATACTGTATTTATGACCACTACAAAGTGCTTTCTGCCCATCTCACAGAGGAGGAGCAGAGAATGACAGAACAGTGAATTTCTTTGCAAAAAAAGATTAAACTAACTTAAATTATATTTTTTTCTGCAGTTCTTTCTGGGACTGCGGTGGTCAAAATGATGAGCTGAGCTGAAGAGGTAATGGATCACCAGAGATTATACAATATTTCAAGTAAATTCAAGACATTTTCCTTACTGAAAAGAGTTGAGCAATACATGAACCTCACACTCAGATTAGCTGACTAACCTCTAATTACCCAGAGACTGCAGAAGAAAGACTTGAGAGTGCTCCCTTCACATCTTCAAAGGCATTGACCTTAAAAACTCAACCCCTACTGATTTTGAGAGAGCTCAGAGGCTGCAGTGTTATAGGATGCTACAGCTCCAGCCAGGCTGCTCTCTCCCAGGCTTCTGCTTCACTTCCCTAGTCATGAGCTTGCAGGAATAAATGTACAAGAGGTGGCTTTAGGATTTATTTTGGTTTTGCTTCAGGCATGAGGTATTTGCTGTTGCAAAGTGCATGATCCCAAGGAATGCTCCTCACCACTGCTGTCAAATTCTGTGCTAGAGAGTGACAATACAGTCTGTAAACACATTGGAAGTTAGATGCCTTGTCAGAAGAGAACAGGAGGCATTCATTTTGTAAAGGTTCTTCATTTCCAAAGGTCACCTTTTGCATACCATTTGTTTCTAATCTCTTGGTTGCTGGTTTAGAAACAAACAATTGGCAGGAAAGAGCAAGGAGGCAGAGCAGTTTGAAGGTAAAAGGGCAGAATGAGCTCATGAACCTAGGATGATAATGGTTTCTGGTGCTTTGGGATTGGGGTTCATCCAAGTGCAGCATACAGTTAGTTACCTGTGCATGTTCTTTCCTCAGCAGTAAAGAAGAATCTGACACATCAGGGAAAAAAATAATCTAAAATACTTTCTCAGTATTATTTCCTTTGGCTCTTCAAAAAGAGGGGTGTTGCTTTCCTCTCCCCATTGTCTTTCCATCTATCTGATTAATGTGGAATTTTGGACAGAAAAGTAACCTTTCTTTGACACATTATTCAGAGATGCCTAAGCAGTCCTGGGATCAATGGTGCTGCTTCTCCAACAAAGAGCTTGTTTGTCCCCAGGTCTCCAGCTTGGGGAAAATAACTCACAGAAATTAAAACCATGGGCAAAAGACATTACAACATCACTAATGAAACACTTTTCTTGTGGGAGATTAGGGAAAGTCAAGTATCCTTAGCACTGGGCATTAATTTCACTGTGTAAGAAGGATTGAAAAGCAGGTTTCAGAGAGTATTTTCAGGCATAAAGAGAAAAGTTTGGAAAGTGGGTTGGTCAGTGGATTATGCCAGTAGAAAGCATTAAGGATGGTGATGATCTGTTCTAGGTACATCTTAGTGTCTTATTTTACATCCATGTACCAAGAAGTGAATGACAGCATTATCAGAATATAATCTGTATATAATATTAATGAATTATATGCACCATTTCCCCCCCAGCAGATTACATGTAATTACATAAAGAAGTAGAAACAATTGCATATGAACAACAGTCCTTTGAAAACAACAGGGGACATAGGATTAGCTAAAATTTCTGACAAAACCAAGAAAAACTCCTCCTAGAACAATTCAAAGTTTACAGATGTCCATTCTAAGACACATTCTCAGTGCTTAGGACTAGCAAGGTGAGACTTTACATCTGGAGTCTTGTAGACCTTTCCTGCTGTTTTACTTCTGGGAATAGAATGGTACTTTATTATCTCTTTCCAAATAAACTGCATGAGACTTCTCTGTTGCCTGCCAGGAGCCTCAGCAGTGCAGTGCTCCATGTGCCATGGCAACTGCACCACAGCACCTTTCTAGCAGATGTAGCCCCGCGCTGCAGCTTTGAAGCCAGCTGCCATCTCCTCCTGCTCTTTCCTGTCCTGCAATTGTAGTGGCCATTCACCTGACAGCCCTGCCCAAGAGTGAGCACTTTTCTGCCCACAACAGACAGCAAATAAACCACCTTCATTGTCACTTTCTTCCCATGTGGAGCGCCATTTCTGTGTGAAAGGTCAATGATGGAACCATTGGGTTACAAGCTGTTTCTCAAGGAGATGCAGAGTCTCATTTTCTTGTTCACATGGGGGGAGTACTTCTCCACCTTCTGAGAGCTTCAGGACTCAAATGGCCCTGTCTGCAAACTGCACACCCACCTCTGCATTGAACAAAAGTGAACCACTGAATGTGAATACCTTCACTTGTGCGTACAGGAAATTTGCTTTCTGCATGCCCGCACAGTTGTATCTCCAACATGAATTTCCTCAGGCATCACCATGTACTAATTGCACTGTGGTGGATTAGATAGCCTGGCCATCCAAGCCTCCTTTTTCATGATCATTTCATATCTTTGTAGAAATCTCCAGCAATGAGGTTTGAGGCAGTTCCTGTTCCTTCTTGTATCAAGTCTGTAACCACAAGATGCCACATTCATTCTTTTCCTGTGATCTGTCTGTGTATCACATCCAGGAAACAGCTTCCAGCATCCTTGTGTGAGTGTACAGACCACACTTCCTTGGGTTTCCTATGTCTTTCTGTCAAGAAGAAAGATCCCTCGATTCATGTTTCTGTTTTGATTTATTGCCCTTAAGATGAAAAGTGGCAAAAGAGCTAGAGCTGAAAAAGTACTCTATAGTGAATTGACCATAGCAGCTTTATTCTATCAAGTTACATCAGACTGTGGGTAAAGGTTTCTCATATTTGTGCTGCATTTTTTGAGCAAGTTCAGAAGGATTCAACTATGTAGTTGAACATGTCTTTTCCCATCTGTGGCAGAAGAAGCTGTAGGAAACATAGGCAGGAAAGTCTGCTGGAAAAGGCAGTGAGTGGGCAGGAGAAGTTCAGGGATCAAGGGAAGAATAACCTCTTCCATGTGGAGAAGAACCCCAGAAATAGCCACCCTTGAGGCCACGTACCATCATTTCTTTTTTCCTACAAGGTATATTAGTTTTTTTATGGATGGCAATCCAATAAATCCAGTGGATGGCCCTTTTAATGACGGTGTATATTAAGGTTGACCATTCCTGAGCTTATTATTACAGATATATTATTTCATATAAATTCTGATACTTTAGATGTATTTTCAAAAAAAACCCGGAATTTGCACATTAACAACAACAAAACAAAACAAAAAAAAAAACACACACAAAAACCTCCCCAAAACCAACCAACCAACTAACCAAACAAAAAAACCCCACAAAAAACTCCCCCCTCCCAAACTCTTTTATTGATCAAGTGAGGAAGTATGTGGTATTACTCCATTAGGAAAGAGGTTTCACATGCTGGCTTTCTGAAGACACAAAGGAAAAATGCCAGACCAGAACTCTCAAAAAATACCATTTACCCTGATAAGAAAGAGAGAAATTCATATATTGCATGCAAAGGGACTCTTATAAATTGTTGTCATTCCTTCCTGGGAGCAATTAAAAGTGAAACACAAGCTAGAGAAACCCCTATATTTTAATTATCACAGCAGCTCTTGCAACTTTGTGGCCTCAGGGAAGATTTAAGATTCAAAATTCAGAATATATCTTAAGAGAATAATCTTTATTATTGCTATTTTTAATATTAACATTCTTACTATATTGGGGTGATGCTGCATGTGTTTTTTTAATGTTTGAAACTGTCAGAGCTCTATTTTCTGTGGAATGCATTGTTCTAAGACAAAGAATAAAAGCTTCTATGTTTATAATTTAAAGTAATCAGAACAATAGCCAGAAAATTATCCTGACCAGCAAATCAGGAAGGAAATGTACCATATAAAGTGCTCTATTTTAAACCTCTAGAGCAGGTAAGACATACACGAGAAAACCTATTTTGTGAAAAGCTAATACAAATGCAATAATTGCTTTAAATTGCTTCCTTATTGCTTTTCCAGAGTTGTTACTAAAACAGGAAAGGATTTTTCAGTGCAGTATGTTCATCCTGAGTGTCCTTCTTAATCTCATTCACAAAACTCATAGCTTTCAACTCCAACCAAGCTCACTCATAGTTATTTCAAATTTTAGTGTTCTTCATAGAAAGAGCACGTGCTCCCAGCATCACAGCCACCAAAACATCAAGAGGAATCCAGAGCCACTTTTAGTATGGGAAAAATATAAATCAATTGGGAATCATTTTATTTGGTACAAGTGTCCTCTGGATTCCAGTGCCAGGTCTAAGCTCTAGAACTAATTGTAGAATAAAATGGGAGAGAAAATTAAAACTAGAAATGATTGTTACAGTTGTCTGGTACCAGTCACTATGTTCCAAACATGAGCTGTCTGTGACTGCAGCCACCAGGAGAAAAGAAATGAAAGTCACCATAAAGATCTTAAATCTGCTTAAATGGTTCCCCTTCAATTTTTGGGTATGATGCTATCAATTCACATTAGTTCTTTCTTGAGAGTAAACTTCTGGATGTGATTTGTGTTCATTTAGAATTATTTAGACACAGATTCATGATTCTGGCCAAACCTGTTGCTCTTCTACATGTTATCATTAAGAACACAAAAGAAGACGAATCTATCATTTAGCACAATAGATCATTTCAATGCCTACAATGCAGAACAGAAGTTTCAGAACAGTTTGCAGTTTCTACCTTGTCTGTCAGTTCCATACCACTCTCACATCAATACATTTGCTCTCCCCCCACCATGGGTGAAGTGCTGGGCATTTAGTACTGAGAGAACTATGACTTTCTAACCACACATTGCATGAAAGAGAAACAGTGGGATCTATTGCCCAGAGCAAGTCAGACTATTTTGACAAACATAAATTCACAGTCTGAGACAGAAACTAATTTGATGGCAGATATTTGTCAGTTTTCCCCTCTTCTCCACCCATTTTTGACCAGCTGTGCTATTGATCCAGCCTCCCTGGAGCTGTCCACAGCTGTGTTTTCCACACAGCCTTTACCTGACTGATATTTATGATATGCCTTGGGACTACAGCTTACCAGAGGGAATTATTTGGCCAAATGAGTATGGCAGAACTCTAGACCACAACAGGTGCATTCAACACAAGGTGGCTTTCTTACCAGGACTGATTTACTACTGAGTTCATGACTCTTCAGTGAATTCATTTGAAGGTGTCATTCTCACGTTGTTGCACAAGTGCAGCCTTGGACAAAGAAACTGGTGATGGAAACCTTTCTGAGGGGAGAGTTTTTTGTTACATGAGGTGCAAAGCCGGTATCACGGGCCTTGATCTGTGCTCTCAGGAGAAAGGTGGTTTGCAAATGTTCAGTAATACCCTTCTGTTAGGGCTACATTCCTGCTGGTCCCAGTAGTCATTCACAGGTCAAAAAACAACCAATTTTCTCTGGATGATTCCCAGACACCAAGTCCACCTTGACAACGGCAGCCTAAAAATAAACTTATAGATTGAAAAGGACTAGCAGACCTGACTTCAGAAACATAGCAACTACCCAAAACACTCCCTGAAATGTGTAATATTCAGCCAAACCCCCAGACACTATCAGATTGGCAGTGAAGAGAATATTCTTGATAACCACAGTACCAGCCCCTAAACATTCAGCAAACAAGGTAACTCTTCCACAGACAGAGATCAAAAATGTAAATGAGCCTCCTGAAGAACATATGTAAAATGCACTATGATATAATAAAGAAAAACCCTATTAACAGCACACTTGGTTATCACATTTCAAACTAGATTGGAGTCTGTCCAGAAAATCCTGAAACTACAGTCTTTGCTAGTTGATGATCATTTGAGAGAAATTGTCCTCAAACTTTCCCTTTGAACTTTCCAAATTGCTCTTGCCTCCCAAAATACTTTATTAGAAGCAAAATTTCTCATGGCAAACGTATCCCAAGCAGAGCTGAGCCATGTCAAAGCAATAGATTTAAAACTTGCTGACACATGTACATAGCCCATAGAACAAGAGCCCCATTCCCATCCAAAAGAAACCATCAAAGCCTTGCATCCTACATGTACTCATTCCAGAACGTGATCTATTCTATCCAAAGCACCAAATGCCCTTGTGGAAAGTATGTGGGGGAAACCCATCAACCACTGTGCACCACAGCGTTTTCACGCAGACATGCAGTGAGAGACAGAAACAGCCAGTGGGAGAGCATTTCTCACAATGCAACCACGTTCTGTTTGACTTCTTAGTCTTGATCTTCAAAGGCATTCCACAATACACCTTCAAAAGATGAGCTTTGGATGTCAAATTCCTAACTCTACTTCGTTCTCAAAATTACAGCACAATGGAGATGCTGATTTTATGTCACAACTTTTCTATGCTACAGTTTAAGCAATTTCCATCTGCCTCTGTGACACAGAAATTATTAACTTCTGTTAACATCTCTTTCATTTTCATAGGTACCATACACCCTTGTCTCACCAAACATCAAGCTGATAATCACAATTCAGCCCAAGCTGCAAAGCAAGTTCTACCCATCTTTGTTAGCTGGAATGTTTCTTCTTCAGTTTCAGGCCAAAGAAATGCCTGGTCTTTGCTTCTTATCAGTTGCTCTAACCAGGGTTGTCATCTCTTCCTACAAATCTCTCCTTGCTTACTTCATTAGTGATGTGTTATTGTAAATGTGGGCCAGTCCCACTACCTACACAAACAAAAAGCAGACAGATAATAGGCTCGAGTCAGTCTGTTTCTTCACAAAACACATGTATCAGAGACAGCTCATATTTTCTCAGAGCAGCTTGTTCGATCCTTTGTATCCTTCATGGGTTTGCTAGGAAGAATGCTATTTTACCCAGAAATCCTCACCTCCAGTGGGTTAAAATGCCCATGAGAACGGTCAAGAAGTTCAGACTGGAATGAGGGAAGAAGCAAGTACCAATGTTGTGTCAATCTGAACCTTCAGCAATGCTACACCATGAAGAAACACCTCTTGCTTAACACACTGTTGATCAGTGACATAAGCTTTTGTTTTGTAGCTGTTTCCAGCCCCTGTGAGCATCACCTCAAACTGCTGGCAGTTTTAATAAGACAAACTAAGGGAACATAAGTAACTGCAGTGACCCTGATCCATTTATCAACACAGAGTAAACAAGGCTGAGAGCAATTCTTGTGAGCTTCAGCCTGCCTGGAACTAATGGGTCCTCTATATACTGAAATATCCAACATGACTAGACATAGGAAAAGATGCATTAATTGGGACTATTTTGTCATAAAATCAGAGAGCAGTCTGCATGTGTGGGGGAGTTATTATGAAATAATTCTTGGAAGCTTGCTAATCATGTCATTGCTTTTCAGAATTCAGCTTATGCTCTAAACCCTCCTGGAATTTATTAAGATGGACACTTAGTTGCTTCAGGTTCCCCCACTCCAACATGGACATAGTAATTGCTACACCAGGGAATTCTGACAACCTCTCTCTCTTGAGAGCTTTGCTTTAAGAGTGGCTGGATGATTCAAGAGAAAGGATGAGCCTCTCAGGGCAACGCTAACTGTAGAAAAGAAATATTTTGCCATCATACATGCTATGTGTGCTGCAGCCTTGGGCTGTGACTCACTTATAATTTTTCTAAATCATAGAAAATATAAAGCCTAGAGTTTTAAACTGTAAAAGCTGTCTGTGATTCTTCTGCATGGACCAGCTGGGACCCATGGAGGCTTCTCAATGTGAAAGATGGGTCAGCCTCAACTCCATGTGAATGTCAGGACCTTCACTAGGACACCTGACTCATTGGCTATTTCAGACACTTCATAAGCCTACAGCATGGGTGGCTGCATAAGAAAGTGTCCCTTTCCAAAAACAGAATCCTGAAAACAAGTTTGATTAGTCCATGATCTGTTGTACATCCTGAAAAAGGTTCCTTAGAGTATCCAGAAATAGTTTTGAATCTACATATTTATATAGTTGGCAGGCACAAAACTCTGCTCTCTGCTGTGGAATCATACATCTCCATTCTACATGGATAAGGTATGTTATTCCCATTTTAGAGCTGGGTGAAATGAGAAAGAAGAGATATTTGCCCCAGGGAACCCAGAATTTCCAACTAAATATAATTTGTCCCCTTGAGTTGCAAAACTCAGCTTTTCTTTTTTTTTCCCCCCTCCAGGCTTGGCAATATGACAGAAAGACTCCTACATTCAGCAGAGCAGAGAGAACAACCCTGTTCTCCATCCATTGCCTGCAATAAAGATAACCACTCAAGCAGAGCTGTGTGCATAGAGAGAGGGATTTTATGGACTCAAGGTCTCTGTTTCTGACAGGTGCAGCCCAGGCTGCTAGGAAGGGTTGAAAGGGTTAAAACAGCACTTGGTTCTGGAAGATGTACAGGAATTGGAAAAGACAGAGGAATTTGCTGGATCCTGGAGTGCATGAATTTAATAACTTAAATTATTCTATTCTACCTAGAGAGGACAGGGCCTGCACTGTGCACACGATAGAAGAGGGAAGAGATGACTTAACCCAGGCTTAAGTGGACAAAGGTGCACTGGAGAATTGCAGCTGATCTGGGGAAGTGAAATAAGCTTTTCCTAAGCTCAAATTCACTCTTGACAAAGAAATATCTGAAAAATATTCCACATGGAAACAAAACATTTTCTTCCTCTGCTGCAAAGGGAAAGTGAAGAGAGCAGGAGAATGTTATTCACCCTGTCCCTTTCTTTCACTCTGCAGGTTTGTGTGACTTCAGTTTCACCCAGCCTGGACTATGCAGAAATAAAGCTAACCTTTTCTGTTTTCTGCACACTGCAATGAGTGACATAATGTTGCAGAGAGAAGCCCCATGAGGCAACAAGATTTTTGGTATTATTAGTTACTGTTTAGTAATTTTCTACTGGGAATGGGAAAAAAAAAAGCAACAGGAACAGGTCCTCACTTGTGAGTCAAGAAAACACAAAGGAATAGATCAACTGCATTCGTTTGGAGGTTTTGTTAATTATCTACAAAGCTTTTAGCTTAAACTCATGCTCAGCTAATCCATGTCAGCTGCATCTTCCCTTGTCAGCTGCATCTTCCCTTGCCAATACAGAGGTGAATGTGAGAAATTTCTGTATGCTACTTATTTAGCTATTACCTTTGATGGGTCTCTCTGTCTCCCACTGACTTTCTGGCTGCAGACAGGTTGGCAAAAGGAAAACTTCAAACAATACTTTTCTGAAAACTTTAAAACTTAGGCAGAGGGAAAGAACAGTCTGATAAAAGAAGCAGACACCTGTGAAGTCTCTGCTTGGACCTGGGCTGCTACTTTCAGGGCTGGAACCACAAACACAAGTCTTTAAAGCAGTGTCTGCTTATCTCATTGAAATTTGGGGATCCACCGATCCCTTTTTTTTTAATGTGACCTTTTTTCCAGTAATTTTCAGCCCCCACTTGCACATTTATTATAAAGATTTTGTGCCGACCATAAAAAAAAAATCTCATTTTTTACATAGTGTCCAAAACCAAAGGTGGAAACAGGCCTGCTTCTTGTGGAGACTGTCTAAGCAGATTAAGAATAGCTATGAGTGGGGGAGAAGGAGATTCCCATTTAACAATAAACAGTGATCCTCCAGAGAGAGGCAGGCAGTGAAGTGGTCAGTGGTCAATTAACAGACAAGATAAGGATTTCAGAGGCAAGACAGGACCTGGGAGGGTAGAGCTGAAGTGAACATGCTCTGAGGGAACTGAATGGAGTAAGGAATCCAATTACCTAGGGCAGGGCAGGGAGAATCCAAAATCAAATTCTCCAAGTGCCTCAAGCATCTGACTATGGCTGGATCATGTGCTGGCTCAGTGTACAGCCTCCTGCCCATGAACATTAGATAGTTTTTATGTTGAGGTCTCTTCCTCCATGAAATTAATTGATTCTCACAGATTTCAGTTGTGTTTGTGAAGTTACTACAAAAGTCTTACTGCTGTGCTGTGAATGCTTCTTTTTTGGTGTTTATTAGCCTTGGCCAAGAAGCTTCCTTTAATATGGGAACAACAAGGAACATTTAAATTTAATAACGACAATGGACAAGCCAAGGAGGTAATTACAACCAGAAGAGGCTGATTTTTCTGCTTACCTGAAGGAGAAAGGTTGGGAGCAATTGAAAGAATGAAAGGTGACAGGTTATAGGTAATGTGCCCATGGCAGGAAGGGAAGAAGGAACTTCAGAGAGAGCCGTGTCAGAAGGAAGAAGTGGTAGGCAGCATTATTTTGTCATGGAGAACCTGGACTTGCTGTGAGAAAAGCCAAGCCCCGAAAAGAAACCAGAGGAGACTAAAAACAGATAAAAACATGGAGGGAGACCTTGAATGGGTCAGGAACCGCCAGGAGAGACGCTGGTTGGGAAGTTCATTCTCATAGAAATGTTAAACATTTGATGGTCCTTGGAAGTAAAGTTCTGTTCTGAAGTTATGAAATCTTGGAAGTTCAGTTCTGAAATTACGTTCAGCAGATTTCTACAAGTCTGCTCTTTGCAATCTCCAACAAAAAGGCAAAACACAGAATTATAATTCCAGCAGCAAGATGGGATTCTGCAAAAAAATGCAGGTTTCAACAACAGGAAAACCAGAGGCTACTAATGGGACAGAGAGCCCTGACAAATGAAACTCAAGAAAAGGAAAAAAAAGATAAATTGAGATGCAGATCACCAGCGCCTGTTAGGCACCCTAAAACACTAGAATTGCTGGAGACTGCTCAGACTCCAGAGGTATAAAGATACTTTTGTAGCCCACCAGCAGGACAGCAAGGACTGTGAAAGAAACTCCTGCAAAATACATTGATTCTTCCACTCTATCTTGCCTGGCTGCAATGTAGACCTCTGAAAAGTTTTCTTACAGCCCTCATTGGCAGTGTTGACTCCAGAAGAAGCATCCACACACCAGATCTGTGATGTTTCAGAGCCATTTTTACAGTTTGAGCTATTTCAGTATTTTAGGATGAGTTGTCTGAGGTGTGAAGATTGTATCCAGCACAATGATTCATGGGGGTTACAACCAACACATCCTCCATGTGGGCCAGAAAATGCCATGTGTTTTCTCCATTGACAACAGCTTGTCAGCACAACTGACACTTCAGTTAGCAATTCCAGCACAAAGTGAATAGGCCAGAGACTGAAACTGCAGATGCCTGTCTGCATGGGTCTGGAATGTGATGTGTATCCTTGGGGAACAGGGCCAGATCATACTTTTCCAAGGAAGACACAGCACAGTTGTTTTTTTCCCCATCAGCACCATCCTGCCCAATGTTTGCACACCTCCCAAAAGGCAAGAGTGTCTTACAAAGTCCAGGATATAAAGACTTTCACTGCTGTTTCTGTGCTAAGAAGTAAGAGCAAGTGCTTTGTTTGGTACAGCATTCATTGATCTGATGCCATGGCTGCACATATCTAGAAAAGACTGCACCACTCCTGAATTTGTATTTTGACTCAATGTACTTGCAGCAGGAACTTCTGGTTATTTCTATTTTTCCTGGAGGCTCCAAGCAGTGAGGAAATTCAAATGTGTGGAAGCACACCCAAGAACTGACGATCTCTTGAACCAGAGATTGGCTAGAAAACTGGAGGCTCAGTTTGGCCAAACCTCATCAGTCAGACTTTGTTTTTGCCAAACCAAATCCCACACCAGAAATGGGTTTGGAATCAGCTTCCATTTTCTTGAAGCCACCAAAGTCCTGAGGTTATTCAAAGGTCTCTCTATCAGCCCTCTGCAATCTAAAACTTTTTTCTGGAACATGTTTTCCGCAGATTTACTTGATACGCAAACAAATGGTGAGAGACCAAGGTTGTCTGCAAGATTTTCAGTGTTCCCCAGTTCTGGACGTGCCCTGGATACTTCAGGAATAGCCTTTCAAGTGGTGGTTTGGCCCTTGAAGGAACACACGGTTCTGGGAGGAAGAGAGTCTCATGTTCATAGAAAATAAGATTAAGAAACAAAAATATTGAACAAATGGCTTTGAATCTGGAAAAATATGCTCAAGTTGGGGTGAAAATTCCATTTGGTTTTAAATGAGCTAATTTGTTCTTTCCTGTACATCAAATGTGGGAAGAAAAGAGGAAAAAGAGAATAAAAGCAAAACAAAAAACTTTACTTTTTAATCTGCCAGTTGTTCCTTCTGGAAAAACTATGTTTCTGTGCTTAAAGTGTTAGACTGGGACATAAAGAGGGCTGGGTTCAGCTTGCCGGTATGCCAAAAAATCCCTGCATGACCTCAGGCAAGTCACTTAGCCTTTCCCAGTACACTTTGCTAAGACTGGGCCTAAGACAACTTCCCTTCTCCTGTTCACATACTCTCACTGCAAGGTCTGTGGAATAAGCCTGACTCTTTCAATAAATTTGCACAACAGAGCATAAAATATTGCTATTCTTCTGGTTGGAGCTCAGGAGCGATTCTGTGATCCAAGTCATGCTAACATCCGTTATAAATCCCTCAAAGTCCAATTCTGGACTGGTTTCCAACCCAGGCCAGTCTCAAGGCAAGAGGAGATTATATCTTATAGAGAAGTCTGTAGATGTCACTCTCCCCAAAGAGGCTTTCCGCCTCTCACAGCCTTCAGCTGTGTTGTTGATTTAGGCTATTGTCGGAATGCACTTGCTCACACTTGTGGGATGTTTAGTTTAAGAAAACCCACAGGTGGCCCCAGGTTATTTTGCATTCACAGTATTTTGCACAAAATCCCAGGGATGTGAAAGGTACTGTCTACCAAGCATCACTGTGATTTCACATGAGGTGCAGGTCAAGCCATTACCTGGAATTCAAGATTTACAAAAAGTGTTTTGTGTTGTTTGTTGGGGTTTTGTTTGGTAAAACACTTGAGTGTGAAGCGGGAAGACCACACACATGCGGCAGTTTCTCGCCGCCCATGATCTGACAAGCCACTTAACCCTTGTGGTTTGCAACCAGTGCTCACCACACTGCTCATTGAGAGCCCAGAGTCTCTGCTCATATTGGGGAAAAAATCCCCAGGGAATTCCCCAGCTCATGAGATCTTGCCCATCAAAATTCAAGTGCAGAACTTGAGTATTAGGTTTTAGGAATGGGCAGACTTCAGGTGGAAAAGAGAGGGCCCATTCCCTTTTCCTGACCCAGAAGACTTCTATTTTCCAGGGCTGTCTTCGAAACCCAGCACAGCCTGAAGAAAGAAGCAGAAAGGACCACAGGAGAAAGTCAGCCGAGCTTCTCAGGCACCGGTGGTTTTGACAATTCAGGACCAAGGAACTCAAGATGAGACAGAGTTTCTTCAGTCATCACAGCTATTCCTTAACAAACGCAGACAGTCCAGGGAGAAATTTTATTCTACATCCTCTGTGGATAGACATTTTGAAGTACCCTTTGACAAACTGCAGGAACTGTGATTAAAACCAAAAAAACTGAATGTACCTGCAGAGAGAGGGAATTATGGTGAAGATCACTGAACATACCTGCAACAGCAAGGAACTTTACAAATAACTTCTAAAAGCAGATGAGGCTGAAAGTTGTTCTCTGGACTCTTGCTGCTGATGTCATTGGGATCCTCTTTTCCGAAGTCCATATTGATGTCTCCTCAGATGAAATCTGGAATAAACATGAAGAGACTTCCTTCGATGTTCTCCATGAAAGGTCTCTTAGAACTGCTGGTCCAAAAGCTGCTTTTGTTTCCCAAGCTGCTATACAGACCAAGGAGAAATCCATAATGCTTTGGACCTGGTGACCAGCAGTGTTCACAGACAGGATTTACACAGTCCTTGGAGACAAGAGTCTCATGATTGTGGACATAGATAGACCCTTAATTGATATTGTTGGTGACAGCCATGCTGGATCTAGCATGTGCATAAGTGAATATTAGCACAATTAATACAATTAAAAGTAATTACTTAGCACAATTAAATAGCTGCTGGATTCAGCCAGCTTCGTGTCAGGTCATGGGGAAATACAAACCTATGCCCCAGTTCCTTTAGAGAAGTCAGCTGGTCAATATCTGCAGCACAAGATTGACTCTCATTCTCTGGAGATGTTTGAATGTCCCATGCACAGCTAGTACTTACTTACCCTTCTTCTGTTTCAGCCTTTTCTCCTCTGGGTGTCTACCCAGAGCAGCAAGACTTGCAAAGAGAGGCAATCTCTTTTTTGCAGCCAATCAACATAGCTGGAAAAAAATCCACTCTTCTTTTAGGCTGGCTGGCCCTTTGTTAGTCTCCAGCAAGGAGGATCAGCCTAAGCCTCTTGAAGATGAAAAACAGTGAAACAATGATGAGTGCACTGAGCTCTGTGGAGATGCAAAGATCATACACTGATGTCAGCCAGGGGTGTTTGGGACTGGAAAATGACCCTTCTTACCTCCCTGCTTGGTTTTACACAGAGTAGCTAAATTAGCAATGGCTGTTACCATGAGATCATTTAGCAGTTAATCTTTTATTTGGAAAGCTGTTCCTTCCTACAGAAGTAAACACCCACCTTATCAGGCTTGCCATGGCAAAGGATGTTGTCCAGCTCCCCACCTGCTGTCCTTCCTCTCATTAGTGGTTTCCCTCCCTTTGCAGCCATTCCCAACCACCATCTGTCAGAACATGCTGCACACCCACAGCCCCACCAGCGACGCTCATGGACACGGGCTAGTCACAGCAGCCCAGCCTGTATCAGGAAACAGCCTGTTCCAAATGGGAATGGGAACATGCCTGGCAGACATGAGAGTGTCTGACTGTCTGGTCCAAGGCAGTGCAGTGCGTGGCCACTCCCCAGAGCCCCTTGCTGCTCTGAAAAGCCATCAGTGAAACCACAGGTGATTCCTATCAATCCTGCAAGGAAATAGACAGCCTCAAGGCCAGGGATAGCCTTTCATTGCCACAGGCAGAGAACATTTTGCATGTCCCTATACATTGCATCTCCACCATCAAGCCCTTTTTCACCATCCTCCATTAAGTCCTACAGGAGCCTGCTGGGAGGAATGCACCTGACTCAACTGTAATTCCTCTTCCTTGCTGGCAAAAATCTAGGGCCTGTTGTTCTTTTCAATACAGAGTTTTCATAAGAGGGCCCAGATGCACTGGTTGTGTAAAGTCACGTAAGTTCCATTGAAATGGCCTCCTGTGATGCTGGGCTTCCTTTCCTGCTGATTGCTGCAGACTATACAGCAGAGAGATTATGTGGTAGAAGAATATTCTTTCTGACACTGAGGTCCAGAAATGTACATTTTCTGAGGATCTATCCCAAAAATTGCAGAAAAAAAACTCTGGCAGTGACTGCACTGAAAAATACAACGGATATGCTTCATGCACAGCAAAGAGTATGTGTGCTATTAGTTTTAATATCAGTCATATAGTCCTGCGCATAATCTCAAAGCCCCTTGCACAACATATCCTGTGTTTGTCTCACAGAGGGTCTGCTGCTACATTAAGTGTAGTGCTCAATTCCTATTTTGTTTACAGTCAGTGCTTCAGCCATAACAGCAATCCTCTCCCTCGCTGCCTGACAGAGTCCCATCTCTCCAACCAGGCATGTGGAGATGACTCAGTTTCTTCCTCCAACATCAGTCAAAGCCATTCCAACCTTTTACTGTTAGAATTTCATGTTACTTTCCTGACTCTTGCATCCAAGTATTTGCATTTTTCCTAAGGCAGAGGTGGAGGCAGGGAATCCCTCTGAGGGCTCACAGACCGCCTGCCACCATGCATGTCTCAAGGTCTTCCAGAAAAGAAAAACTGTTTTTTCCAGTCTCATTTCTCCATGTAAGCCCCATATTTTTATGCATAATTGTTGATTTGTTCTCCCCCTGCTGATTATCTCTCTGTTTTCCAAAGTCCTGCTCAGATCATTGTATGTTTTCTGTCAGGCAGCATACAAAACCCCTTTTCATCCTTGATTGGCCCCAACACAGAGGGGAGCATCTGAGCAGTAGAAAAATAGTCCGTGACTCATTCAAAGCCTTCACAGGCTTATCAGGTGCATTTGTTACCACTGTCATTGCTGCTCCATCAACAGAGAGAGCTGCACTGGATGTGACCTACAGCTTGTTGCTCAGAGCTGCTGTTGGTGGGCCAGCAAGGGCTGAGGACCACTGGTCTCGTAGGACAGCAGCCAGCTTGTGGGAGCAACACACAGAATGCAAGAAGGAGTAACAAATTTTCAGTTCCTTCTTCCCCCAACACATTCCCACATGGATGGGACTACTAGGATATTGTATCCCATGCTCTGTTCTTAACATGTTCCTGTTTCCTAAAAATTTTAAGGTTTTGGGGGTGAGGGAGTTTTTTGGTTTTTTTTTATTTGTCAGTTTTTGTTTTGGTTTGCCTTCTGGTGGGTTTCTAGGTTTGTTTGGATTTGAGGGGTTTTGTGCGTATGTGTTCTATCATCACTCCCTACGATAGAAAAGGCTGCAAATCTCAGAGACTACTTTTCCTATCCTTGATAAAATCAGTTCTGCAAGTCCTGGACATCTTCTGCAGGACAATTTTTCATTTAAGTGATACATCTCAGCTATAAAGCAAAGGTAGCTGCAGTTTTAGGAAAAAAGCTCTTTTAGGAAAGCAAATATTCCCCCTTCATCCTCTCATCCAGTCTCCAAAGAATTAAATTTTCTGGCAAATTCCTAGGAAGCAATTCAACCAAAATCAATCAGCCTTTAAAAAATCATTGGGACAGACAGCTAATCTGTAAATCCTGCAAATAATAATAATTAAAAAAAAAAAAAAAACAGAAAAAAAATTTAATTTAGTTTCCTTTATAGAAAAATCAACAATGTGTTTCACAAGAAGTTATTGTTCCATAAGAAATATCAAAAATTATTTTGAATATATTAGGCTAGATGGGTTGCAGCATGACATAAATTCTTCTGCTATTTGAAAGAGTCCTCTTACATAAAACATATATCAGAAAGCAAACAGCAGTACTGTGTGTGTCTCATTTTTCCATGTTTTGAGATATTACATCTCACTGTGCAGTTTTACAGCTCTCATTGTAAACACTCATTGTCTTTCTACAATGCAGGGAAAATCTCTCTCAGGTAACCAGTACCACACTGCCAGAGGAAGCAACGCCAAAGCAAGCAGAAGTAAACTTTTCCCAAGAGCACCTTCATGTCTTGTGGACACCAAGTCCTGGAAAAAGGACAGTCAGGAAGAAACAGACAAGAGAGTCAGGAAAAAACAAACAAACCACTGGTTAGTAACACTCCAAATGTTTATGGGTAAAATCGCTTTCATCAACACTTTTAAGAATTGTCTGGAACCTATTATGATATTTGGACTTTTGTACCATGGTCATTACTCGGAAATAAGCAGCTAAATTATATTAAATGAAAGGATTTACAGTCCTACACCTTTAGTTTTATACTAGTTTTTTGGCTATATTTTCCCTTGAGCAGTGATTATGAGTCTTTATCATTTGTATAGTTCAAGGCTTTGTGGGAGAACCTCAAAGATAACCAGAGCACCCACCACTACTTCTGTAGTGCCCACATCCCATTCCTGCATCCTGCTGACACCAATGTTCCCTTTTATTTTGCTCTTTAATCTCGATGAATCCCAAACACTCATGACTCCACTGAACCAATACTGAGATTCAATCTGTCAATCTGGAAAACCCAGGGTCTGTATTGAACCATAATTGGTTGGGGACATCTGCAGGCAAAACACTTAGCACTACAAATTTCACATACACACACACACACACACACACACTCACTCACAAGCCTGTTCTTTGAAAAAGAGCCTAAATTACAAAAAAAAAAAATCAATTTTCAAACCTTTAATTAAGCAGACAAATACAATAACCAACCAATTTCTCCCCATTCCTTCTTGAGATTTCAAAAGTACTATCCTAAAGGATAATCACTGCAGGAACTACATCTAAAGCAATAATTAATATACTGCAAAAATCCCTTCTCAAGCATCCCAGCCTGCCCATTTCCATTGGTGAGCAGAGCTGTGTCAATGAATTTGTGATGTGATGTCAGTCCCATGGCTGAAATACAACTTTTGTATTTACATCCATTGTTCCACAAGCTGCTCACATCTCTTCTCTAACCCAAACTTTATTAAAACCAGAAAGATGCACTCAAGTGTTTTTGCAAAGAAAGGCTATTCAGATTTGATACTGAAAAGTGATTCCCTGTGGTAAGGAAATGAAGAACTGCAAAGTGCTTAAAGAGGTATATTTGATACCTTAAGCCCTCATCTTGAGTTAACAACTAGCATAGGCTTTAAGGATATAAATTGATTCTCAGGCTCCCTTATTTCAATAACCCCCCAAAAGAAACTCAGCAACAACTTTTGTTCTCTGCAGCAGATAATACAGGGATGATTATTTGTTTTAATTATTTTATTTCTTTTAATGAGATGTCATAATGGCTAAAAGATACCAGGATGTTTTGCAGAGCAATGTGTAGAAGAGCATCACTGTCCTCAGGAGAGCACACAGGTGTGCACTGTACCATGAGGAGAAAGCAGAAGGATGTAAAGAGGTTATTGCTCCTGTAAAGGAGCAGTCATGATGCTTGGGGAAGGAGAGGTGGCAGAGCAACAGGCAGCCCCAGTGACGCAATAAAGGAACAGGAATTGGAGAGGGCTGGACATTAACAAAATATTATCTTATTGCCAGGAGCTCTGGGTAGATGATAATGGGGAGTAAGGTGACAATTAGACTGATATCTGTCAGGAGAAGGCTAGGGAGTGGAAATCTGCCAGGAGACAATGAGATACTCTATATTGTTTTAGGTCCCTGCCAGCCCTGTTTCCCATTTAATTCTCAGAGTGTGAAGTTGCTTAGCTGTGCATGGAACAGCAGGAAGGCATCACAGAGCTTTTTTTTTTTTTTTTTTAAATCAAGCTCCTTCCTGCTTCAAACCATCTGTAGACCCACTCAGGGGCACCTAAATAAACTGTGCAAAGCTCAACCCTAAAGCGACACTTATTACAGATGAGGATACTTTGAGAAAGAACTTGTGTAGTACAGAGGCAAAACCAGTCACCTTTGCCTGAAACAGATTTGGGAGAAAACTTTGACCCTCCATTTCTGACTGCAAAATGTCTGAGCTTTTTCTTATTACAAATACAATCCACCCGTCTAGAAAAGACAGAGACCGAGATAAAACATGGAATACTTGCTCCAACTTGTTCTATTTACCTTGCTCAGTTTGAGAAAGTGTTCAGATATCTGAACAGAATATATAAAGGACAACACTGGCAATAGCTTTAGTGTTATACTCACCCACAGATGTTCATCTAGAAGGTACTTGGGGAGTTCATAAATAAATAACAATAAGCTTCATACTCAGCATAGATGCAGATTTTATACCAGGAGTGAAAACATAAGCAAGCAGGCATAAGCTAAAGCCTACAAGGGCTTAGATGAACTGAATAACTGTGAATTTTAAAATCAGAAGGGCACCTATGAGAATGAAGGGCACAGATGAGAATCTGATCTCCTGTGTATAAAAGCCAAAGAATTCAAAAGAAGCTTTTAGCCTTCAGCTAGTAAGTACTATTGAAACTAAGGCAGATATTTTAAGAAGATATTCATAAAATATTCTAAGTTTGGGAAATCCCAACACAAGTCCAGAGAGTTTGTTGGAATGATTAAACACCTTCCATTGTTTAAAAAAGTAGTAATCTGAAATTTATTTCTAGACTAAATTCGTGTCAAATTCACTTCCAGCTGCTAAATCTCATCATGCCTTTTCTGTTAGACCAGGATTATCCTGAGTCAATTGTGGTCAAGAAAGCACTCAACAGCTTAATGGGGCTATACTGTAAAGAAAAAAAGAGATGATGCTAAGAGAAAAATAACACATCTTATCCCACCCACTTGCTGTGCTGTCTGTGGTTGCAAGCCATCCCTGGGGTCTTGACCAGCTGGGTGAAATACCTTGTACAGCCAAGTGGGAGTTACCCCAGAGTGATTTATAAATGACAATTGTTTCAACAACGCTGCATGTGATGAGCTTCGAGCAAGCTGCCAAGGGTCTGCACTTAGCTGGTCTGCTCTACAGCTCCTCACATCCAGCAGAGCCTTTGGGAGGGAATCACCACCCCAGTTCTTAACGGCTTTAGAAATGCTATTTACCTTTTTTCCAGACAAGGGAAAATGACCGTTCAGCTGCAGTGATAACATTATCAGGTGCCCCTTTCAAAGGCTGCTGCAGTCATCTCTTGGACAAAACTGCCTTGGAAGCACTTGACAAAGAGGTAAGAAATGACAGCTGGGTGTAGAACATAGTGCACAATCATTAGCAGCAGTGAACAATCATTAGCACCGTAGCAGTTGTTGCCTTTAGAATTGGGGAAGCATTTTCCCAGCACTGAGGATGCCTGGTCCTCACCTGTGTCAGAAGTGTGCTCGTTCTGAGCTCCCTCACAGCACTGTCACCACCTGCCCCAGCTTCCCTGCAGGGAGATGTCCAGCCAGCCATCATCTAAAAGAATCAGCTGATTCCCTGAGATGGGTAATTTCTTTCTCTCATTCTTTCTCTCTTTCTTTCTCTCATCAGGAGGTAAAGGAATAAGGAACAAAGCATGAAGGCCAGGAGAGAAGACAAAGGGTATTGGCTATCAGTATTTAGGGAAGGACATACGAGCAACTAAGACTGAAGATTATGTCAAAATTTTGATTTAAAAACAAAAGTGCTGGGAAAGAGATGAGTTTTTCTTTTAAATCACATGGAAAATTCATCTTCTCTGTTTGCCCCATGGGATAAGAGACCAGCATAAGAGATCTATCCTGCTCCAGAGTTTGGCATGTATCTGAATACAGATTTGGGCTGTGCTGATCCCTGCCAATGACACTTGAGTCAGACCAGACTTAGCTCAATCTGTGTCTCTGCAAACATAGTTCCCTGCAAAGCCTATGAGCACTCATACTCTGACTTGTAAATGGAGCAAATTTTCTTTAATATCACGAAGAAAGAAGAACTGGGGGTTGTGCCTGCCTGCATCCCCTTCATGTCATTTTAACAGAGTGGCTTTTAAGAGCATAAACACCCACTCAAAATTAGTACAAATGTTTCCTTCATCGTCTTGCTCTGACACTAATGGGTAAAACATATTTCCACAGTGCACATCCAGCATTCTCACTGCACCGCTCTCCTGTCACTGACAGCAGCCGATGCATTCAAATGAACAATTGGCAATAAATAAAACTGACAAGAGCAAATTACAAAAGCAGGAGCTGTGGCATGGGGAATACTCGCAAGCCAGAGAGGCATTACAGTCCTTTCACCTTTAGGTCACTACTATCCACTAACACCCAGTTTGTCAAGTTAGGCTGACTCTTTCTTGTCCTTGGGCCTGGAAGATTCCTACAGAAATGTAGGGCTTGTGGCCAGCAGGAGATCCCCCTCCCCTTTCCGTGGGCTGGTGTTTATTTCTTTCCTACAAGTCTACTCCCCACTCACATACTTTTTTTCCTCACAGTTTTCTCATCTGACCTAATTTGTAAAAAACAGAATTATATTCAGTGCAATCAGTTCTTGAGCTATCTCTATAAGCAACTTCACAGGGCACTGAAGATTATGCCTATCTGCTTGGGAACATTTCTATTTGTGTTTGTCTTTACACATTAAATGTATCTTCCAGTACTCTGGTCAGAATATTCACCAGGAGAAACTTCCAGTCAGTCCTTCTGAGCTCCATGTAAAAACTACACAAAACAGAGGTAAATTAAATGCTGTCATAACAGGACTTTTTAGCCTAAATGGATGCTTTGAGTGCTAAGGTATGTGGAAGATTAGAGCAAAAGTATTTGTTAACAAGTTTGGGCTCAATTTTTTAAAGACAGTTTGCCACTCCGGGCCTGAGCTCAAGAACCAAGGTGCTCCCACCCATCCCTCCATTGTGGTTTAATGTTCCCAGACAAACAAATAGTGTGTATCATCTCCAAACAACTGATTTTCATCTGCATATCCCAGATTCTGCTTTCTCTCTAGCTGTCTTTGGAGAAGTAACCTTTCTGTTGAGACAGGCTGTCTGCACTCCCATCTTTTTGCATATCATATAGGTGACAATATCAATTGTCATCATGCCAGAGATAAAGTGAGCACTTCATGTAGGACTCCACAAGACCATAGCTCCCTCCGGTTCATTATGAAAATCTCCCTTTTCACAATGCATACACAGATGTGAACAGCTAGTTGATGCACAAGGGATTATTATCCATATTAAAAGACCAATATCATCTTTGTATCCTTTCTCTTTTTAGAAGATTCAGTTGTTTCTTTTAGAAATTGGTAAGGTTGAGAGCATATGAGCTGATTTTTTCTGCTTCCCTGGGACAAAAACAACCCAAAGCTCTATGTAGCACCCAGAGACTGTGGTGTGTTATCTGCCATTGACAGCAGTAATAGGCAATAAAAACAAGCTACTAAGATCCAGGCTCACACAGACATATGAGTACACCCTTTTTTAGATGTTCATGTCAACTAACATTAAGTACCTAATGATAACCAGAACAGTTTTAAGAAGAACTGATATCTGGAGGCAGGTTGTTAAGTCAGTGCTTGCCATTTGTGGGAAAACAAACAAAGAAAAAAAGATAATCAAGAACCAGATGAACCAGTCTTAATCTTCTCAATAAAAAAATCATTACATTATTCTGCATATATATTGTAAATTAGCAAGTTACTTATCAAGATCCCAGTGAAGATCAGCTTTTCCATCCTATTTCTGTGTAAATTACTTGATTGTTGTATTCTACTAAGGCAGTGCTGAAGTAATTTTAACTTGTCAAATTTTGACATAGCATTTCAACAAAATTAGGCAAGATTCTTTGAAGACTAACGTGTCTTAGTGTGTCTTCTGCACCCAAGATTTCTGATATTTTATTATACCATATGCAGCCAAATCTCCCAAAAGAAGTGTGAAAATGTACTAATTAATAGGGGGGTGGAGGGAGAACGACAAACAGCTAGTCAGAGGATAATACCTCTATGCATCAGTATGTTCCAGGGTAAATTAGCTCCTGTAAAGCTTGAGAAGTCTTTATAGGGGTTCATTTCCCATCTAGGAGATGTCAGTGAGTCCTTAATGAGAGCTGCCAAGTGATGAAGTGAAGAAGTATCCTAGAAGACTAGACTATGCTTCATGTCCTGGAATTCTGCCTGGCTCGAACAACTCTTGCTTGACTCCTTTCTGAGAAAGAGTTAAGAAGAAAGATTGAGTTTGGACAGATTTATTATCATACCTTGAAAGTGAACTCACCAAGCAAGAAGCAGGAAGAAGGGAAGACTAATTTGTTCTCAAAGACTCTTGATTAGAACAGATATTTTCAATTATGTATGATTGTTTTATCTGAATATTATAAGGATCAAAGTCATTTAATCTGTCAGTCAGATCAGGTCTCCATCTCACATCTGGAAGAGGAAAAACAAACAATTGAATTCAAGGTGCTGTTCTCAATTACAGTCATCTAGGTAAATAATAATTATATGGTTTGCTCTTGTTAAGGGATAAACCTCAGGATGATCCACAGAAATGATCTATTAGAAACACTGCTTTGTGAATTTAAGTTTAGACATCCATAAGTTACATTTCCTAAGAGAAACACCCTGTCAGAAATGCCTGTGTTATCTTTTCTTTTAACAATTTGCTTCAGCCTTAAAAACAATTTTTAAATCTCATATTATTCTTTAACTCTCTATTTTTATTTTTTACAGAAGAACCAAATGTTTCTACAAGAAATTAGCTTTGTGATTGTCAAGTTTTTGGCAGTAATTAGTTTATAATTTTTGTTTCTCCCTAATAAGTATCTTCAGCTATGGATCTTCAGTGCACCAGAGGAACCTTTATGGCTAAGCTTCAGACTTCTGGTTTGTAACTTATATTCAGCTTTGCCCCTGATCAGGTGTTAGGATAATAAGACGTGACTGTAGGCAGTCAGAGAAGATGCCAACTTAGAAACTGTCTCCTGCTCTATTGCATAAGAGTGAAAGCTGGCAAGAGTTGTCAGCTAGCAAGCACATACCAGATGAGTTACAGCACAGAACTCTGCGGGAGGAGAGGTTTTGATGTTACTTTCATAGCACTTAGAACCAGAATTTAATGAAATGGAGATTTGCAGGGCTCTAGGATTTTTCAACCAACCAGTAGGTTCAATGGATGACTCCTAAGAAATTACAAAACAAAACTAAGAAAAATGACCCATTATCATTAGATTTAGTTAGCTATGATGTACTAGCAAGGGAAAGCATGCATGGGTCCACAAACTCACGAGGCTGAGGATCTGAGCAACAAGATCTTGAGTCATATAGAAGAAAGAGTGCAACCACTCGAAGCTACATCAATCACAGCCTCACACAACCAAAGTCTTCTCCTCTCTCCTCTTCCATATTCCCAGAGCACAGACTTCTCTGGATTGCTGTCAGATAATCAGAGACTTTGTCATTAAATACTTACTTTCTACCATGGCAGAGATCTGCTCAGCAGCCTCTTCAACCCAGGGCTGGTAAAGCAGCTCTGACAGCCTCATTCATCTGACCAGGAACCCCATGTCAAGACTTTGCTCTACCCTTGTGTCACAGATATGAACAAACAGCCCTTGCTTCTTCAGAAATTACCAGAGTATTATGCAGGCTCTTGGGAACACCCATTCTTCACATCACACAGTCCTGCTAAGGACGGCAGCCTAGTGGAAAAGAAAACAAAATCAAACACTCCACCGTTTAGTGAAACTCAAAGGTTTCAATGTGCCCACCCACAATGAGGCCAATCCCAACTTGTCTGAATTCAGGATTGATGTTGGACTCACACATAATGAGTAGGTAAACTTGGCACCTTGCTGCTTTCCAAAGACTTAAGGCAATCAGCTGGATGCTCTTCTTGGGAGATCATGCAGCATCTTTAAATACATATTTTGGAGCAGAGGTCACCTTGATCTGTAAATAACCTTTCACTGCCTTTCAGAGTTTCTCTGTCCCAACCTATTTAAATAGCAGTTAAAGGTTCATTCTGATCAGTTGCTGTATCTTACAGAAGAATTTGGACTGTCCAGCTTCTCCACTGCTGCTTCTGTTAAGCCCAGTAACTTCAAAACTGGCTTGGTAGTTACTAAGCATTCTGTGCAGATGACAAGTGATGAGGATTTATTACTTAATAAAACTAATTACTTTATTAAACTTTCTAAGGAAAGAAAAATTTGGAAAAAACCCAAAACCAGCAAAATCCCAAAACCAAACCTACAGTAACAAGAAAAAAATCCAACAACAACTAAAAGACCCTCTGCAATTTAATATTCACAGATTTCTGGCTTCTGTGTCAGGGACTAGATCCTGCAATTTCTTCAACTACTCAGTTAGACATCCAATTTTTCTGCCTGCACATCTGTTTATTGGCAGTACTTAAGTCACCCCTTAATCCTTTTTTGTCATAAAGTAAGTTTACCTAGCTCCTGTATTATCTGCCTGCAAGGCATATTTACCATCTGTGAAACTGAAACCAACTTGAAACTGTAGGTATATTGGTCAGTGTCATCAGAAATTAGGTCACTCATATGTAAGATGCTTCTAATGGTTTAAAATTGTTCCAGGAAAAAAAAAAAAAAAAAAAAAAAAAAAAAAAGAAAAAAAGAAAAAGAAAAAAACAAACAAAAACAAAAACAAAAAAAAAAAACCTGCTTAGCCATGTAGCTTCTTTCCTGCGGCAAAGTTTGTAGGAAGAGGTAAGGTTTTTAATTAGACCAACTGATATGCCTGGAAAATAGCAGGCACGTGCTTCCAGGCACATGAGCCCTTTGTCAGCTCTGAAATACAAGAGAAACACTTCAGGCTAAATACAGGTTGAAAACAAGCTGCTTTGAGTCTAACTTTATTATGTTAATCAGTCAATTTGAGAGAAAGGTGTGCTTTGTGTTGTAATTCCTCAGCTCATTACATGTGGAAGAGTTCTTAAATTCCAACGTGCTGATATGCTTAGGACACATTTTATTGTACCATTGGCTCATCATTCAGCCTAATAAGGAAAACACCCAGGAAATGAAACCGAGTAAGAGCAAAGGGCACTCGATGCCTATCTGCGTCTGGTCTCTGACACTGCATTTGGGAATGTGGACCAGTTCGGTGACTCCAAATACCTCCCTTCCCCTCCCATAGCAACATTGCCTTTATTGGAAATAAAAGAGAGGTTAAGGAAACTATTTCACCAAATATCGGCTTTGCAATAATCTAAATGGACAAGGCGACATTCACTGCACTGGCTCCGCTGACATTAATTGCACAGCAACAGAGTTCATGTATTTCAAGGGCAGGAAGACCCATTAGATCATCTGCTCTGACCTCCTGCAGAGCTGCACATTGTATTATTTAATAAAAAACAACTGTACTGAGCAGGTGCTCCAAGCCAGACCCCTTCATTTCTCATTCAGTTTCTAACCTTCCTATTCTTTTCCACAGTAACTTAAATCTTTGCATGTTGCAATGCTATACAATAGGCAAACAATGTCCTGACCTGAACTCCTTCAGGGTGTCAGTATCAGAAAAGCAAATATTTAGACAAATGGTTGTGATAGTTAGTGTAAATAATGAAGCAGTAACAGTGAAGTAAAGATATTTCCTGGAGGTTTAATGCCCAGCTAGGAGGAGCTGATGCTCTGAACTGATTTTGGTCAGTTAATAAATGTCTTGCCATTGTCTATAAATAGATTATTGTTGCTATTTTTGTATCATGAAAACAGAAAATTAGGTGTACATTTAGAGTCCTGTGGCATATGGCTTTGTTTCTGGATCACAATTACCACATAAATCATGCACAATAAATGTTTGCACCCTGACTGGTTGAATCATTTCTCCAGAATCCATCATTTAATGTCAAAATTCCTCATTGGCTCATGAGTCTCCTGTTTTGCATGACCCGTTGCTTTCCTGAAAATAGGAAAAAAGACAGCTGAAGGAAGGCCATTGTCTTGAGGTCCCATTTCTGTCTCTCTGAGTAATGTTACTGTGGGACCTACAGGTCATCTGGCAACATTATGGGAATATTCAATTATCCCTGGGAAATGCCATGTCCCATTGCTGTGGCACTGATGAGCAAACCACATCAAACTAAAAAATGAATTTGAAAAGCAAACCCTTAAAGGCTTGGACATTTCTGTGAGTACAGTCTTGAGAATTTTTTAGTGCCTCTGCCAGGAAAAATGTTTTACCAATTTTCAGTGTTCTGCCTATCGTTTTGATGTCTTCTTTTTTCCCCATCCTTGCCCAATTTTGCTGGTCACAGGAAGCAATGAAACAAACAAATAAAAAAACCCATTATCTAATAAAGAAGTACGAAATGCAGTCATTATAAATCCCTGCCACATTTTTGGAACTGGTGCATTCTTGCACTTGAGAAGCGGTCCTGGAAGATCTGATAACTTCAGGTCTTTTTGGATTAATATTAGGCAGAGCTCTTCTATACCTTGACCTGACCCAATACTGCACATCACAAATTGGAAGGACCAGAGTCCTTTTTCTGCATAACTTCCCTTCTTTAGTGTCAGATTGCTCAATGATCTGGGACAAAACAGGACAACTTTGAGCCTACTTCTTGTCCTTTTCCTCAGAACTGGCCAGTTCAGTGCAGTGGTTTAACAGCAGCTGGCAACTCAATATCATGTGCACCTCACCCCACCACCCAGTGAGATGGGGAGGAGAATTGGAAAAGAGAGAAGGTAAAATCCTTGGGTAGAGATAAGAACAGTTTTAATAATTTAAATAAATTAAAAATACAATAATAGTTGTAATGAAAATGGAGGCACCAGAATGAAAGGGAACTAAAACTGAAGAAATGCAAGTGATGCACAGTACAAGTGCTCACCACCTGCTGACCAATGCCCAGCCAGACCCTGAACAGTTACCAGAACCTCCCAACCAATTTTTCCCAGTTTATATACTGAGCATGGCATTCAGTGGTATGGAATATCCCTTGGGTCAGTTCAGGTCAGCTGTCCTGGCCACACTTCCTCCCAGCTCATTGTGCACCTGCTCGCTGGCAGAGCTTGGGAAATTGAAAAGTCCTTCCCTGAGAGTAAGCACTGCTTAGCAACAACTAAAACATCAGTGTGTTATCAACATTATTCTCATACTGAATCCAAAGAGACAGCACTGTACCAGCTACTAGGAAGAAAATTAACTCTATCCCAACTGAAACCAGAGGATCCAGCTCCAAAGCTCAAAGGCAGAAGAGATGGAAAAGAGATGCAGTCAACACTTGTCTCTTAACATTAAGACAGCAGTTCTCAGTTTAATTTCAGGATAGCACAACTGAGCTCTTGGAAACATATATGTTCCTATCCTGCAGGCACAGAAATATTTGTCATTTTTATGGACGGCTGAAATATATTTGGAAGCTCTAAGACTGTGGCCATCCTATATCAAAGGCTGTTTCATAACAAAACACTGTAGCAGCCCATTTATAGAAACAGCATACTGCACTCTGGCTGCTGTGGGTAAAACCAAACACCCTGCCTGCCTTCCAAAAACAGTAACAACAAGAAGCCCTTCCTCCAGAAGGGCCATTTCCATAAAAGAATTAAAATTAAAGAGTAAAAATTGTACTGAAGGAAGAAGTTGGGGACACAGAAGCAATGTTTTCAACCCAAAATTGTTACGCGAGCAGGTGGTGGACGGCAGAAGGCAGCAACCAGGGGAATACTCTGTGGCTATGTAATTTGCTAAAGTGAGGTGGACACAAGGAAGAAAGCTGAGGAAGGACAGGCATTTATTTCAGAAAGGAAATTTGAATCCCATTAGAATGACCACAGTGGAATGAATCCAGCCAAGAGAAGTGAAATGGGGGTCATAAATAACAGGAATCACAGGTCAAGCAGCAAGGTACTGCTGCAAAACCCATCTGAGTAGTAGATGGAGGCTTCCAAAAGCACATAACTGTGAGCTCTCAATGACTCCAGGCTCCCAGGACCACCAAGGATGTCTGTAAGTATCTAACTTACACTCAAGACACTACTGGACGTCTCTTCCAGCTCTTTCTTCTGCTCTTCTCATTTGATCTGTGACTGGCTGGAGTGTCGAGATCTGTCTCTTCAGTGTTTCACAGAGCTGATGACACACATTTCCCATCTCTGCAGGATACAAGCTCTTCACTGCACCACTCCTTTCCACTGTGATAATTCCATTCCCACTAACAGTCTCATAACAGTTTTGAGTACTCTTAAATATGACTATTTCATTCTCCATGTGATACCCAGAGAGAAAACTTCTTTATTCTCTGGTTCAATATCCCCTGATACAGGAAAGCATTTCTTTATTGACAAGCATTAAATATTACAACATCATAAGGAAACTTATCTAACTTTACAACACAGACAGGAGAAAGTATGTTGAGTAACTGCACAAATATGTGAAGTTATAACTGAATTAGTTTTCCCAAGTGTAATCATACAAGGTTATTACTTCCATACCAATCCATTAGAAACCATGTGGATATATAGTTGATCAATAGTTTCAAGAAGTTTGATTCAACAAGGTGCCTGTGGCATCTATCTGCTGAGCTGCCTTCATGTTTACATGAGTGGGTCTGCTGAGTGCCCTGCAGGACAGGTGCCCTTCAGAGTGTCACTGACAGGAGTGACAAACATTTGTATATAAATATGAACACGTACACTACATGCTTCCTTTTCCAGATTTCTCTCTTTCACACTAATAAATAATGTAAGAAAGCTAGTGCTGTCATAATGCTACTTCTCCTGTACAATCAGGAAAAAAAAAAAGTAAATATAATAGATACATAAATAGGTTTGACTGCAAAAACATGGTGATTCCAGGGGCAAATAGTAGGTGGGTCTGTCTAATGCCAGCTGTTTTAATGCCACTGGTTTTTTTAGTGGTCCATTCTTCATCCATACCAAAGTCATAAGAAATATCACTAAGATTATATTTGTCTATAACCAGATTTGCCAAGAATAAAATTAAACAAAACACATAGGTTTTCTATGGCATCTTTTACTGAGAGATGTTCCTTCTTGAAGGAAACCTAAACTGCTAAGGGCCTGAAAGGCATTATTATTCTTACAAGAACTTTCAATCTGAGAAGCCATCCTTCATCTTGGGAATTTATTTCAGATGGGGACCAAGCAATAATTGCCATCCTCCTCCACAGACTTATCTCGTAATAAGAAACATGTGCACAGCTGGAGGGGTGTGAGGTTGGGATAGGACTGGCAGTGGAGATGTGCACGTTCAAGAGCAGATGGAGCACTGCTTTTTATTAAGAGAAAAGAAGTAGATTCAAAACACCTGGCAGAGAGGTGCTTGCTTTTCCCTTTGGTCTCATGAAAGCCATTGTGACAGTGAAGGCATTTACATGTAAAACAACTCAAAAGTAAGGGGAAAGAATGTAAATAACAAAAAAAAAAAGGGAAAAAAAGGAAAAACATAGAAACTGAAGAACTTTCCATAATAACTAATAACTGCTTTCCATAATAACTGTGCTTTCCATAAAAACTGATAGACTGGATAGTTTCAAAGCAGAACTGATGCTTCTCAACAGCACTGCAAGTAT
Organism: Motacilla alba alba; assembly: GCF_015832195.1. Taxonomy (NCBI): domain Eukaryota; kingdom Metazoa; phylum Chordata; class Aves; order Passeriformes; family Motacillidae; genus Motacilla; species Motacilla alba. The sequence goes on from NC_052022.1 coordinate 15,069,241, forward strand.
GTCATTTTAAAATACTAAGTTAAGATTTGGTTTATTTGAAAAAGGTGCATCAGATTAGTGTTTTAGAGGTAACATAATTTTAGAGAAATCCATTAGTCACTATTGAGGCTACATCTTACCAATGTCCACACCTACAGAGTGACCCTATATTTGTCATTCCATACACCTAAAAAAAAAAAAAGATAAAGTGAATATAAAACAGTCAAACGTTTTGAGAAGCATACCAGTGGTTTTGAGAAGCTGTGCACCAGTTTCCTGAGGTTGAATATAGTTTATCATCAGAAAACAGAACAGATTTTTGTCAACTATTGAAAATAACTGGGAAGCAGTGGTAACAGAGATAATGAGTTCCATTCAAGAGTAAAGGCTGTTTCAGAAATACTCACTTTTACAGAAACTTCTGTCATATGAAGATTTCCATAAAATGGCAAAAATCGTCCTCAGAGAAAGTGCTGAGCAGAGCACATTTGATGAAAAAGCAAATGATAGAAACTAAAAAACAAAAATAGAAATTATGAGGTTTTTTTCCCAAGTTTTTAATCAGATTACCTTGTTTTTTAAAAGATCTATTCAAAACCACCATACTTTGCAAGATGATCCCTAAATATTGGCAAAAGCAAGAGCATTACAAATAGAAAATATTCAGCATGTTTTGATCTTACCCCTTTTCTGGCCTGGCTGAAAATACACACACCATAAAGAAGCGATGACAGTAATGACTAAGATTGTTTTAGGGACAGGTGGGAAGAATAAAAGGACGTTGCTCCCACAGCAATACTCCATAACCTCTGAGCCAGTTCCCTGAGCTAACTCTAGTTCACGTACTCATAACTTCCTGTGATTGATATTGTACATTTCTTTGTCCTTATTACTGACCAAGGCCATAAATCCCAATTATGGAAGACAGTTGAGTTCAAGCTGCTGCCATATTTCAGAGCAACACTAACGCTGAGGTTACCAGAGGTCACCTTGGCCAGAAAGCAGGACTACAGCACAGTAAGTCTATATCTTCACTAGTCAGCTGCAATGTCTTTCAGGCTGATTGAGCTTTGATTACCCCCTATCAGACCCATAAGCCACATTCTTCTCTCACAGCCAGGGACAGAACCAAGATACATGATCTCCTGTCTTGTGACTTGTGAAATGCACTGGCAAAGTACGTGTCAGCCCCTTCTCCAGAGGCTAAATGAAGTAGCAGCCACTCATGCAGCTGAAGGGAAAGATGTGGTAGGGGAAGAGAGAGCCCTCTGAAGAGAAAGCCCCCTGAGAGCCCAGAACTTGCCCTGCACAAACTACAGATTTTTACTACTATTACTATTATTATTATTACTGTTGTTATTATTATTATTATTATTGTTATTATTAAAATAGAAACAGTCCCCTAATTTTTTTGCAAAATCTAGATGTACCCATTTAAATACACCAAGTCTGTATTGCAAGCTTGTTGATGTAAAAACATCAGGGTTCTGGTTAATGATAGATACAACTGCCTTGAGACACACCTAACAACTCACAACTTTTAAACAGTTGTTGCCAAAATACAAAAAGAACACAGCTTAAAAGAAAAAAAAAACAACTTGAATTCTTCTACATCTTTGCCTTTCAGGGCATTGTCTTCATCATGACACAGTTTCAGAATTTAGAGTCCACTGGAAGGAGATACAAAAAAGTTTAGCATGCCCCAGCTTCTCCACAGCAGCCTGGAAGGCAGTTTCTCTGGGAAGATGGAATCCCTCCATTTGACCTGCATTTTCTGGCATGTGCTCACATAAAAGGGATGTTAACAATTCTTTTATATTTTCCAAACTCCTCAACAAGGGTCAGTCAGTGTGCACAGGAGACTGGGGCTGGAAGTCTGGACAGGCTTCTTCCATCAGAACTAGACACTGCAAGGAGCTCCCTACAGGAGCGTGCCTCCCACGGGCACATTCCATAGGCACTGGCTGCAGGATGAGTCACGTTTCTGCATGGGAATTCTGATCAGAAATATGGGATGAGCAAGTTTGGGTTTCACATCATGTGACACATTCAATGAATTTCAAATGTGAAGTACCTCCTCACTAGACAGAGTCCAGCCCAGAACTGAATGTCTCAGATGAAAAAAAAACCTTATAACAGACTAACAGCAATGCAGGGGATTAAAAAATCATTTCACTCTCATCGCCAGGCACACAGAGCATATATGATCTAAAAAGGCTTTTAGCCTTATACTGGGGAGTTGGAAAGAATAATCAAACAAGTATATAGGCATATTACACACCTTGGATGCAGGATGAATACAGTTATTTACCAGGATATCTAGAGTTCCTCAGGTGAAAGGCTATAGAGGACAGTGCCTCTGCCTTGTAGATTTGACTGGTATTTGAACTATGTATCCCACCTCATTTCATCCCATTTGCTCCATTTATACGCCTTGAAACAGAAGGCTCAGCATGCCCTACAGCCACTAGAGATCTGGAGACAGGAGGGAATATTCCCTTAATTATCCTATATCCCAGTGGTATATGTCACAAGCCAAAGTGCATAAAGCTCCTGGCCTGATTACCATTCACATGCTGTGTGGAATTTATTAAATTCCTTATCCCACAGCCATTTAATCAGTGGTATTATTGGAATGAGATATTTACCCCACTGGGTGGTATGGACTGGGGCAGGAAAGCATGCCAGGAACAGCTTTGCTGATGCCTATTTATAAAGACTGTAATTTTCTTTCCCCCTCCCTTTCCTCACTAGAACCAGTTAGTCAGAGCTCCAGCAACAGAGCGGGGCTTATTCCATGTCTAGTTTTCTGCAATAAATCTTTACTCCTGATGTGTTTTGATCCACAGCCAGTTTAATCTGCCTATTGACTGTTAAACTCTATTTATTGTTTTCATGGGATCTTTAAGAATTAAGCCTTTCTTTCTTTCTCCCTCTCCCAGATCCAGGTTGGATTTTTTTGAAAGGGATTTGGAGCTGGGCTGAATACCTGAGAAAGCCATTTCTTCCTCAAAACAAAGCTCTCATGGCATTACCCATGGCCACTGCCCCCAGCCTGTCTGGCTGTATCTGCTTTAGACAGAGCTTATCATTCAGTCTTCTTGCTTGGACAATCTCCAGATTCCCCATTCAGTCTCCTCACTTGGACAGTCTTCAGATTCCTTGCTGAGATTGCAAATTGTAACCAGCTATTGTTCTTATTTACATTTCAACCATGGCCTTAACTGTGACTTGAACCCCAGAGCAGTGCAAATTGTACATGTGCACAAGGAGTGACAGTTTCCTTTCCTAACACTGAAGGACAGTGTTCATCCCTACCAACCAAACACCAAAAATAGAGGGGCAAGACTCATGAGTCAGTCGATTTTTCTCCACACTGATGTGCAGGGAGCCTAAACAGCTACCTTGCAGTTGACTTTACAGAAAAACATCCCAGCCTCTATTCCCATTTATTCTAGTCTAAATTGAGTGTCTATAAGTAAGTAGCATTTTTTCTCTTTTTCCATGACTATTCAGCTTTCTGCAATACATTAAATATGCCTTCATCCAAAATAATCCCTGGAGCACAGCTATGTTCTGTCCTGAGTTCATTTACCTTCATAAAACCATGAAGGAACAGGGGTAAAAGAGGGATGGAGAAACATCTGGTTAGCCAACACGTGGGATACAGGAGTAATGAACCTTGAATTTTAATAGGTAAGTCTCCACCTGCACAAGATTTCCAGCTTCTGCACCAGCTCCAGAGAGGGATAAATAATTAAGACAAGAAGCTGAGGTGGAAAATGGCTGTGATATTTGCTTTCCTTAAGAGCACATTAGGGACATGCATAAAAATCAGACATGCTTGAGTTTGTTCTAACTGAACTTTGACTGACCCCAGAAGCCCTTTTAGCTGAACAGACTGGTGAACCTACCCTCTGTAATCTGAAAAAGCACTGATAACTCTTTGGCTAGTCCTAAGACTCTGGCTCTCTGTTGTTTGAAACACAAGAACCCTAAACCCCTGTGACTCCACAACTTCAAGCTTCAAGGGGCCATGACCCCTGTGTTGCACAGCCATTCCCCAAAAGCCTGCATGCTCCTATGGCTGCTACCCCACCGAGGCATTTGCCACTCTAGCATGTGAGTGTGGTGAAATGATAACTTGGATCTAGCATCTGGAAAAGCTTAACCATTGCAGCAAACCAGGCATGATTCCTATAGCTGTTCTGTATTTTTGGGGGGAAAACACATAATGAGTTTTTCATTGAAATAGCCTCATCCAAGTAAAAAAATTATATGGTTGACACTGATCAACAGGTGGCTGACATCTTCAATTCCAAAGGAAGGCAAGTTTGAAGAGAGTCAGGTCTAGAGGAGATCTTGAAGATTAGACAAAACTGCTTGCTGAAATGTACACTAGGATTATTTGAGTTTCCCAAGAATACAGTATGTAGTATTCAAAGGGTCTTGTTCAATCTGAAAACCAAGTGATGCTAAAGTCCTTTGCTTTCTGTGAAGCCAATTCAAAATTAAACCTCCTGCTGTCAAAGAGCCCAGCTGAGAAAGAGCACATCAGAAGCCTATGGGCTTTTCACCAGTACTCTACATCCCTTTGTACAGAGACACCAACACTGATCAGGTTTCACACCCACAAGAACAGGCTGGAAGACATTCAAGAGCTCAGAAAAATGGTTCAGAGGACAGCTTGTTAGAAAGACAGTGTAGCTGCAAAAGTAACTATGGTGACCTCTTGAAAGTTGTTCAGACTATTGTGGCTCCTGCCATGCTTTAATCTTGGATCAAAATGTCCCTGCTCCGTGCAAACGAAGAGGAGAGAGTTTATGTAAAAAAAGTCCAGGATAAAAAGCAACAGACACAAATAAACAGGAATGCACTAAACAGTGTCTGACTCCTTTAGCAGTAGCTTCACAACTACCAAAAATGCCAAAAATAAAGTGAACTTCAGTGTTTTATCTCACTGTTTCCAAAGGAGGGAGTTATAAGAACTAGAGTTTACATGACTCTCTTCCATAAGTAGGTAACATACTTTCCTTTCAGGATCTCTGGTTCTATTTCTCACTCTCAGCAATAATTATACATATGATGGTGGACAACTGAATTGATCTCTGCCTCCATTTCCCCAAACAGCCTCAGGAATAAAACTCAGAACCACTTTTGCATAGAGTCCATTACCTATGTGCCCTCATCACAGACAGTAATGAAGAACATCCAAAATAAATTAACCAAGCTCTGCCCCGAACAGCAGTAAAACAGTTACAGTTTCACAGAGTATGAACTTAATTTGTGAATCATGCATTCATGTTTTAAGAAATTCATTGTATGACTGGATCTTAAAAATAAGTTTATTCTCAATACAACCTGTGAGATAAAGCAAATAGCAATAAATAATATCAATACTAGCACTAATAATATACTAAATAGTATCTTGGATTTCAAGCAAAACAGAGGAGGGTATTTAAAAGTGTCTATGATATTCTTTCCACCATTAGTCAGGGTACCAAAGAACTAACTTAATACCCTCCTGAAATTTCAAACTCTGCATATTCTGGTGAAACCTTACTCTATTAGGAAGGTGTTTGTGTGTGAAAAGACACATTAGTTGTTTTCAGCTTTAAGATTTACAGGATGGTGACATCAGCACCTCACATTCAACTAGGGGTAGATTTTTTGGAGGTTTTTGCAATATTTTTACTGTGCTCTGATAAAATATATTGCATATGTTGCAGCTCTAACAGTTCTTTGATATATGCTAATAAAAGTCCAGAGGTGTGACAGTGGCTATAAGTCTATTGCATAAGTGAAGTAACAAATATTTTCTTGCTCGCTCACAAACCATCGAAAATAATTTTCTTTAAATACTACAGGTTTTTATGAATATTCAAATGACTAAGTAAGCTTTAACTAGCAGTTTCCAAGACTAACACTGCTGATTCTGTTATCCCTTAATTATAAGCTGGTCACAGATACTTTTTATTGCAATAAATACTTTTTATTGCAATTTTTTGACAATATTTGCTGAGAAAATAATTGTGAACATCTGTCCTGACTGGTCAGTGACTGACAGATCCACAGTAAACCTCAGACATATTTACAGTTAAGGAGGTTTCCAAATGTAAAATGGTGTTCTGGGAGTGAACATGCTGGCTGGTTGCTCGTGAGTCACAGCTGAGAAATGCACTACAGGTACAAGCTTACAAAACCTTGGGTGACCTGCAGAACACAGACATGGAAACCATATCACAGGAAAACCCCAGTGCCACATAAATGCTGTCTGAATAAGTTTACCTAATTGCAAATCAGAGCTGGACCCTAAAAGAGGAAGGGTCTTTGTATGGTAATACTGCATGGAAATGAAATAGAAAAGAACAAGCTGTGAGGCTGAATAACCGGCATACAGAGTCACTGTGGGAATACTGCTCCTGCCAAGCAAGGACAGGAAAGGAAAAGTGGCCTTGCTTTTAGGATGGAGTTTGGAATTTAGAAACCCATGTTTGGGTCCTGGTTTTGCTGAAACACTTCCTAAGTCTGAGCAAGTTCTTCTGAGAGGACATGGGGACACAGTCAAAAAGGAGGTTTTAGCACCTTTCTACGTCTGGGGTATACTACTGTCAAGGCAAGAGAGATGCTTGAGTGTCAGGCAGTGAGACCAGAGAAATCTTATCACATTCAGGCACTGCATTTGTTCCAAACTGAGTCAAAACTCTTGGCTCTTAAATGAGCAAATGCTCTTGCCAGACAGTTTCAGTACAATGGAAACCTTCAGAGTGAGGCAGAGCTGGAACCAGTCAGAGAGGTGTGAAGAGAGTTTGTAAACATGTCTTCCTGATTACATTGCCATTTATAGAGAGCCAAACAGAGTGACCGGGGTAGCTGGGCATCATAAACGTGTATCACACATATTATAAAGCACAACACTATACTATGAAACACCAGTTAGGATTAGGAAACCCAAATTAATTTCATGCATTGTTTTAAGAAGACTTTGTGATCTAGCATTCAGTTCTGATACCCATATTTTAATAATGAATAGGAATTATCTGAAATCTGGAAAACCTGCTTAAAGGTGAAAGAAGTGCAGGTTTCTTTTCCTATGTTATAGCTTGATCTCATATGATGCTGGGGAGAACATAGGGCATAGGGATAGTATCAGAAGACTCCTTACTTCTGTTATTAGTCACAGGCACAGCCTGGATGTTTACCACCTTCTTCCTCCTCCCTCCCCTGCTTTGTCCAATCTAGAGGTGAAGTGCCCTGGTTTGGTTTTGTTTTTCCTTCAGGGAGGGTCAGGGATTTTTTAGTTACAAGGCGGTTGATTCCCGACCCCTTGAAACCACTGCACCGAGGTTAACTGCTTCTGCAACAAAGGTTTCTCAACTTGTGCATTGCAAAACCAGGGGAGATAGCGGAGGAGAAGGGAGTGAGGGGTCAGAAAGGCAATCAGGGGTGTTTGTAAGGCATTGAAATGTTATTACAATCCAAGGCCAAGAAAATCTTGATATTCTCCTCCCTGTACCACCTTCAACTCCAAGGTCAAATACTCCCTGCCAAGATCTCAGAAAACCTGAGCACAAACATGTTAGAGAGACTTCACCATGCTATCACCAGCAGATTTTTCACTCTCACTTTTATGGGGAGTCACAAAAATGATTGACTTCTAGAAAGGGGTTATGACCTAAGAAGGCTGAGAAATCTTATACTCGCTGAACGAGAAATTAGGGGCTAGTCTGAGCCCTAATTCAGTGGAATGTTATTAAATAAGCCATGGAGATATTACAGCCAAGGAATTAATTCCATATTTAAACACTCACATAACTTTTTAACAGGAGTAAAAATTGAGACAAAATTGCACAGGCGATTAAGCAATTTTCTAAATCAGAGTTTACTTGTTTATTGTTGGATGTTTGGTTTGATTTGTTTTGTTTTTTAATTTATACAGTCCATTTTTAGTCACAGCAATGTAAAAACATAGACAAGGAGCTCCTAAATGTAAAAAGAGCTAAAAGAAAGTATATGCCTCCATTTTCTAAGAACTGAGTGCAGGGACAGAGTGGTATAAAAACTCATATATTCTAATTTAGTAAAACTCACAAACAAATGTTGCTTAGTGGCATCATCCCATTCTGACTTCCAAGAAGTCTTGAAAATAGGTGTCTAAGATACACCAGGGATTGTGACAGGTGCATCATATCAAATGCAAATGGCACTGGAAGATCTGCAACCCCATTTGAGCACTGTTCTCAGGAGCAGCAAGTGAAGATATTAAATGCAAGTTATGAGGGATTGCTGCCCCTTCTGACAGGGAAATTTCTGTGCAGAGCACCATCTTCCTAGACGGATGCCTGGCTCTGGCAGGTCTTCATGAAGCACCTCAGAGGTCTTTCCACAGCTATGCAAGGAGCACTGTGGGTCATGCAATTTAACCCTGGAAGTGGCTCAATGTGGAAAAGGTAGGAATTTTCAAAGGCTTTTTCTTCCTTACTTGCAGCTTCTACTCCCCTGAGTGTCAGCTGAGAAAATTTTACATGCTGCTCTGTTGTTCCTTTCACAGGGGCTTAAAACAGTCTAAAGTGTTTGTATTCAAGGATGGTAAGAGCACTGTAGGAGCTTGTTGAATCCCTACCCCAAAGAGCCTAAACCAGCAGTTTACATTAATTAAGAAGACTATGAGTCTCTTCTATAGCCCCCTTCCATTCTTCACCCACCTTTCTACCCTGGAGCCAATCCAGTCCCCTACCCTTCATCCGGGTTCATTTCAACACAGGAAGAAAGAGAAGGGATGTCAGGCATGGGAAACATCACTGCTTCCATGAATAGACAGCTGGCACTTTCGAAGAGGGAGCTGGAGACACAGAGTAGCACGGTGTCATTTGTTGTGGCCTTTGCTTCAGCAGCCCCAGATTGCCCCAGATTTGGCAAAAAATCACACCCTGGGCCGGGATGTGACAAGACGTTGCTTCTTCATCTGCTGGAACAAGGATGCCTGTGTGCTGCCCAATCTGCTGGCCCTTTTGCACAATTCCTTTAGAAACCTGCTGCACATCTGCGTGGGGATGCACTGAAGTCATCACCAGCAGACTGGAAAATGTGCAAAGGCCAGTATTGTCTTCTGGGCCGCTGCTCTATTTTGAGTGATTTGCACTTTAAAGAGATTTGAGGCTTCTTGAATGTGTTCATCTTTGTAAAATTATAAAAACTGACAGTGCAAAGACAGGCAGAATGATTTCATTAGGGCAACACACATACTACTTTCTAGCTGCATCCAGCAAGTTACCAGGGATTGGTAAGAGTATCAGAGGAGTCCTTCTGTTCACTATTTCAGTACCTGCAGATCCTAGTGATATGAGTGCTAAAGCACAGACCAGCTTTTTGCTCCTCAATCTCCTTGAACTGATAGAGTGCAGCAGTCCTTCCTTGTCCCACCTGTAAATTGCATCCTCCCCCTCCCAGTCTAGCTTGTAAAATGTGTGTTAACTCTTCCCTTTCTCTTCACATCTTGTGACCCTCTGAGAGAGCAGCTTTGGGCATCTGCCCAGAAACCACAAACCTGTGTGAATTTGCTTGTAAAACTGAGCAGCACATTATCTTTGCAGCAGTTGCTATCAAAGTGTGTGACTCTCTAGGTAAACATGGGAATCCAGGCCCTTTATCTTCTGTGCTGGTGGTAATTTTCAAAGAAGGGCTCTCAGAGCCTCACTGTCAGTCTTTGAAGCCTGGGATGGAGCCCAGGGCAGGAAGATTTGGGGCAACGGGAGTGCTTGGCAAGTAGAAGAAAGGTTGCTATACACCAAATAGAGTATTGTGAGCATTAGCATTTGTCTTTTAGGCAGAAATGGGCTGGAGAAAGGAAAACAGGTCAATTTCTATCTTCTGATTTAATCTGTTTGTTGTATCTGCAGCCTGAGGAGAACAAGCTGATGCCACTGTCTTTGTCCCATCTCATGGATTACTGCATGCTGGGAAAAATGATGGGAAAGGTCTGCCTTAGAGTCAGTCTCACCTCATATACTGATGTTCCTATATGGCAAAACTTCAGTCAGGAAGAAGTGTCCATCTCTGACCCTCAAGTACAAGAGAAGAAACATCAACAGAAGATGATTAAGACAGAGTGTCTGACATCCAGCAGCTCTGGGAACTGCCCAGTAAAACTAATTTCTGAGAAATTAAATAAGAATCTGCCAACAAAAAGGAACATGACCACTAAAATGGGATTTAACACTGAGAAGAGAATCAGCCAGCTACAAGCACCTTATAAACATCCAGTTGCAGGGAGCAAAAGAGAAGAGGAAATTTCTTCTTGCCTAGGGAAATTTGACCACATCCTTTAATAGTATCTTCACATTTCAGAAGTCTTAATAACAGCAACTTGTGTTCAATGCCTTTCATCCTGGAGGAACCCAAAGAACTTTACAAGTGACTTAGCAAACTATACAACAATATTCACCCCTCATTCACCCCTCACCCCTCAAGGCTGAAAACTGACTGGAATTGGCAAGCTTTCCCTTTTGGTTTCCAGTGTTCCATGGCTATTTCTCTAGGCCATTGCTTTTATATCTTTGTTTTGCTTTAATAGCAAATTTGATAGCATGGGAAAAAAGGCAGCTCTTTTCTCAAGGACAGCTACATGAATATAAGCAATTTTGGGGGGTAAGAAAGAAAGAAAAAGACGTTTCTTGTCACTCTAACACAAAAAAATATCAGTTTTGCTTTCCAAAATGAGGCAAGGGGGAGCAACCCTAACATCAAAACAAAAAACCCCACTTGACGAAAACACAGAATACTTCATTTGCTGTGAATTAAAGCCTTTTCTTGATGTTTTCTGAAGACTGAAGTTGACTCAGCTGTAAAACAAGTCAGATTTAATTTGGCAAATGGAAATGAACCTTTTTAAATTTCAAAATGCAGTTTTTCTTTTGGATACAACTTAAAAAAAAAATTTAAAATCCATGTCACCTGGTGCTTTTTTTTTGCCCAGAACTCAAAGCAGTGCCTAGACGCAGCATAAGGAGAAGACAAGTACTTCAGTTCCTGCTACCTGTTCTTCTCTGCCCACCCAAACTAGCAGCAGCACCTTCAACAGACCAAAATGGACTTTTTCCTCCATGAATTCATTCAGTTCAGCTCTCATTGGAGCTGCATAAATTTTACTGTTCACAGAATCCTGTGGCCAGGGGTTACACAGCTTCTGCATTGAGCACAAAAGTACTTTGTTTTCATTGTTTCAGTTTGCCTCTTGGTAATTTTCTAGAAGCAGAAGGCATTGAACCAAAGAGTGCACAATCATTCTCTTTTCACCACCACCATGCCAATAACTGCTTTTCTCTTTCCACGGGGAAAACCTGTGTGTGCATGGTCTCTGCTCCTGCAGAGGTGTTGAGCAATTGCTTTGGCTCCCTCCTTGCTGTTGAGAAACTATAGTTTCTGTACTATTACTGTAGCAGGAGGCTAAACTTCATAACCAAATGTGTACAGGGGATCTGTGATTGAATATATTTTGTTTATACACCCCAGACTGACCTTCCCACACCACTGTAGAAATAGCTCAGATACCTAAAACACAGAATGGGACAGACACAGGACCTGATTGTACTTCCTGCAGTAGGAAACACAGCTTCTTGGGGATCATGGGTACGATGAAGGACAGCAGAAGACACACTCTTCAGAGAAAATAGCATCCAAATTGTGCTGTTTGCACACTATACACACAGACACAGATTTTGATCTCTGGCAGTTTCCTCTTAGTATAACACCTGAGTGGGTCAAAGGTGACCACATTTTGTCCCCTTGCTACAAACAGGACTGATGGAAATCAGATGAATTCTTCAGATTAATTCCTCTGTGAACTTACAAGAGACTGCAATATACCTTAAAGGCCTGTTGGATCACCAGATACTGAGCTCAAGAGATGCTGCTCACACTTCTGGAGCAGAGCTGATGAAAGGCAACTGACCTATAAAATGGAAATGGAAATCCTGTCCCCATTCCTCCCTTAAAAAAAAAAAAAAAAATTGAATTGAATTCAAAGGTATTGAGAAACACATTAAGCAGAGTGGAGAAAAAAAACCAGCTTGCTCATCCAGCCTTTACAAGCAGCTGGGCTTCAGCTGAATGGGCTTCTACTGTGCTCTTTGTGTAATGGCATATTATAAAAACTTTATTAGAAGGACAAATTTAGGCCTGGCAGGAGGAGAAGAGGGAACAACACCCTGAAACCTCAAAAGACAAATCAGCTTCTTTAGGAGGGAGATTTTAAGGCTTCCCTTACACATTTCTTTAAAGTTTTGGATCTTTTCCTCTACTAATTGGGAAGTTTAGAGCAACAGGAAAAAGAAATACAAAACAAACAAAAACTCACCCTAAAGTGCAACATCCTTTTCTGAGCTCAGCCTGAGATAGACTCAGTTATAGGGCAGCTGGAGCAGGAGAGGGCTACGTGCTTAAAGAGATTCTTCACAAAAAGATCTTACTCAGACTTTGTTCATGTTTTCTATTGACACAGAGGTAACAAGAAATTCAATTTTAAGTGTGATCATCAACAAAAAACATAAGCTGAGAATATAGAAAATGTGCATCAGCTGCTGAAAAACACTCCTTACTTCAATCATGTTCCTTCATTTCAAATCTGATGCAGAGACCAGGAAATCTCCGCTATTTAAAGCTTTAGGTAGCCAGCTTCAGACACCTGCCTTTGTTTTCACAGATGGCAAATATCAAAAGGCAAATCAGCAGCTATGGTGGTTGGAGGATTAAACACAAATTTTAAGACACTGAGTAATCACTGAAATCCCAAATCACAGGTAATTCAGAAAAATCAGAGTTTCATTTCATTAGCCCCTTCATTTATAGTCTCAAAAATAACAGTTATGCTAATTGATTGCTTTCAGCTGCAAAATGTAAGTGTTAAGTGAACTTTTCCCAAAGTGCTGCAATTCAGAAATTAGGATGTCTACTGTACGTAGGGGTAAACCTGGTCTGGTTACAAAGCATGGTGTTACACAAAACCTCTTGCTTCCCTTGAGCTTTTGTCTTGGTAGCAAAGAGACTTTGGAGTGTGTTTCAAGTTGACTTGTTAACAGAATTAAGCCTGTCTTTTTTGAACTACTGCGACTTGAGGAAAAACAGATCATTATTTTTTTCCCCCTGAAGTTAGGAACAGAGAACTTGGGAGGATTGCCTGGGTTACCATGCCCTGTCTCCACAATTGCAGCAGCTCTTCAATAGCTTTTTACTTAGGGGGACTACAAATCTTCTGATGTTCCCACACAGCACAGACTGCAGGATTCTCCCAGTGCACAGCAAAGGGGAGACTGCAGGAAAGGCTGGGAGGCTGCAACAACAGCTAACAAAAGCTGTTAGCTGTCCTTGAAGGACATTGCAAAAATCCTGTTCTAAAAAATAAATTTGTCATATGATGCTTGGAAAATAGAACTTGTCCTTTTCTACAGAGGAGAATAAAAACACATTTGAACTGGGGAAAAATTCACCTCTCTTCCCAGTCCTAGCAATTTGATTAACTGTAAGCATCTGAGCCAGACACACCCAAAGCACAATGAGACTGATACAAATAGAGCATGTACATGTGCCCAGGAATGTTCTCTGGCACTGAAATCAACTGGCACCAAATAACTACACTGCCGCGTCTCTCAGACCCCCAAAATAGGCTGGCTACCCGAAAACTGCCTTCTGTGAAAGGATCAGCCTCTGAACAACACCTGGAAGTAAATTTTGGAGAGTATTAGCTGGCATGGGCAGAATGCTGACAGGGATACCATGTAATGTGTTGTACTGTTGAGCAGAAGAATATGAGAACCGTGTGTAAGAATATGAGCAATTGCATTCCAGTGCCTGAAAATATTTCTAATCATTCTTTACTTTTCTGGTATAAATGTGGTGTAAGTCTCTTGAAAACTTTTGAATGGATTTAGTTATGCACCTTGTTTAATTTTGAGCAACTTATTAGTAGAATTTTTTTTCATTAAACCTGCTCACCGTCAGTACTTGAGGTTAGAGATCCAAGCTGTTATTACTCAGTATATAGGTTTTGTGGCAGTGCTTGTGTGTGGCCCATAGTATTAGCCTCCAAACATAAACACGAGTAATCAGAACAAATTTTCACTCAGTGGCTATTTTGTAATATTTATGTAAAATTTCATTGACCTATAAAATGTTTCTCAGTAAGTAAAATTAATACCCTCGAATAGGCAGGAAGTAGAGCCCAAACAGATTTGAAGAAAAAAAAACCAGCCAAGTCATTCAGGCACCTCTCTCTAGTAAACACCAATCAGTCCCATGTGATTTGGCCAACTTCAAATACTTAACATGGCTCAAATGAGACAGCAATGAATTTGGCATTCCTTTGTTAATCCCATGCCCCAGAAGACTTCAGCAAAGCCATTTTCAGACTCTGTTTTGGTCCATATGTCTTATCTTTGTTTTGACTCAAAGACTTTGGTACCTTCACACTTTTAGTATACACCACAGCTAGTAAAAGAATTCTTGCCTAGAGACTTGACATTGTCAGAGTACCAATAGCAATAGCTGCCAAAAAAGCCTGGAGGTTCCAGGATGGGAGTTCCCTCAGAAATGAAACAAATAATCTAGTGGGTGCAGACTCAAATAAATGACATTTGATTCCTTCCAGGTGTGTGTCCTCTACCAGCAAATTTTCCTAATTACAATTCCATTCCCCCCATCTCAAGCCCTTACAGTACCTTCATATTGTCACTTCCTTGAAGCCCACCACACCTACAAGTTCACCCCTATGTCTGTTAACTCTTCCACTCACCTTCATCTTCCTTCCATGGTCTTCTATTAGCAGTGGGGAAAGTATCAATATATCATGGCATGTACCAGCTGAGTAGTCAGGTAAAAAAACTGAGAAAACAACACACCACACACACACACATGATAACTACTGAACAGTATTGCAACCTTTTTTTATATTAGGAACTTCTATTATGGTTTTGGCGATACACAACAACAAATTTTCACTAAACTTGATGTAACTTTTCTCTGAAATCTCCACCTCTGGCAGTTAGACTAATGGCTTAAAACTATTGTGAGAATATGAAGGTGAAAAGGTAGACAAGCAGAGCAAAATCTTTAATTTTTTTTTCCTTTATGGTTTTATATTCCAGAGCTTTTTTCGATTCTAAATACAATTTATTTGTCAGAAATTCAGCAAGTAAGTAGGAAACAATCAGGAGAGCGGAGGAAAAGTGACTACCAGATATTGTTCATGAGGTCTCCAAGCAGTCTGTGTGTGTGTGTGCTTGTGTGCATTCCCACCCACCAAGGCACACCTACCTGACAAGCTGTATTAAACCCTGTGTCCAATGAAAATTGCAGACGCACTGAAAAGAGCCAAGCCCCAGCAGATCTCTCTTCCCTGCTGCTCTCCCTGTCTTCAGTTAACTCTGGATGCAGCCTCCTGTTACATATTTCTGGTTATCAATTACAAACAGAAGTCCATTTATTCTTTGGAAAGAAAAATATTTTAGATGCAGCAAGGAAGTTGCTGGTTGGGGTTAAACCACAGAGTTTCTCATATGAAGTTGTGTATGTAAGCTTCCAGAACAATCAGTTCTGCAATTCTAATGCTTGTAAACTAGGGTTATAATAAATTTTGGTTTAAATCTGGGAAGGAGATTCGTGTTGTAACTCTAACTCTGGAAGACATTCATGGAGTCATCTTTGCCTGAGGTTCAGTCTGAGGTCTTGAAGATGCCCTGTGACACATGAACTAGACCAACGTCCTTCACGATCACCCAGGAGGCAGTGAGTTATTCCTCAATGGTAATTCCAATTTAATTCAAGTGTATTTATATCTAGACATCTTGGCCTTTGTTCTTAGGACTCTTTACCACTGTTGTACTACACATCATTTCCTTGAAGAAACTGCTCTGGAAATCGAGAAAAAAACACATGACCCTTCACTACTGTGATGTGCACAGTCTTCTTAATTGCATTTTAATTTAAAAAAAAAATACAGTGAAAATATTAGTCAAAATGAAAGGTAGTAAGAGAGAAAGAAACAAATGGAAACAAAAGCTTCCTTTACTTTGATCTAGAAACCAAGCAACCTTGGGAAACCTGAGTAATACATGCACTTTCTTTTCAAAGACCTCTAAACAGAGTATGGACTGAAACAGAAGTTATTTTGTCCAGAAGAAAAAGGAAATTCTAAAGCCACTATATGTCAAGGGAGCAAGCCTGTCACTCATAACATGCATCCCAGAGAGCACAGCTGGTCAAGTCTTCTGCTTAAAACAAATAACCCACTGTACATTAGGTTCTGACAAAAGAGATCCAATTGTAATGTTTTCCACCCATTTAAAGATTTCTTTTCATAGGGCCTCCACAAATTTTCCTAGATGTTAGAAGGCAACATAACTAGGAAAACTTGTCCTGAACTCATAGCCCAGTTATGACACAGCAGCACACAAACTGTAGTTATCAAAGTGATGTAACAGAAGAGACAAAACTGATATCTGCACACCAATTACCATACAGTTTATCACTTCGCCCAGATTATTGTTTAGTTTTGCACAAGAGATACCACTACTCTCTTCCTCTGATGCTGGAAGAGCTGTGTAACAAAAAAAGCTGGAGTCTGCTGCTTTGGGAAGTACATAACTGCTTTTCACACCCAGGCACAGCACAGCAATTGTCTTGCAGCCTCAGAATGAGAAGCTCAGTTTTCCTTTGCCTTTTTTCAGCCTATTTTAAGATGACGGCATAAACTTGAAGCTCCTTTTGGGACAGAATGTCCCCTTATCTTCTCTGGGGCAAACTGGGGTGGTATCGTATCTGTCCTTAAGGCTGGCCCATAAGAGCTTGTCACCAATGATGGCTTGTTCCTCCTGCGTGCAAACACAACAAGGAACACATAAAAACAGCAGTCTTTGGAAAACATTTTGTATTTTCCCAGTGAACAGTAGCAGACTACAGTAAAGTCAGGAGCCTCCCACCATCCCAGCTTTCTGCAGGGGTCTTTCAGCAGCAGGAAATATTGAGATTCCACAGCTTCCAACCAAAACAACATATTTCCATATTACTTAAATGAAACATTTAATTTCATTTGCTTTATTAAATTCAGCCACTGCCTCTTCAGGTGCCATGGTGTCTTGTGAAAATTGTGGTTTGACAGCTTCACATCCCACTCTCCTCTCTCCAACAGACTCTCTGCCTACAACCAAAGCAGTGCCAAGACAAAAACTGCATGGCCTCCTGGAGAGACAAGGCATTGATAAAGGACCTCACCCAGAGAAAAACCAAGTTCAGTTTCTAAAATATTGCATATTTTGCATATGCATCTGAACAAGCTACTGATGTGACCTCATCAGCAACAAAGTTGAGGTGAAGGCTCTGTCTTCTTATCTGGCAAGCCCTAAGCTGGTCAGAAATGTCCTGATTTTAGAGCATAGATGGAAATCTCTTTGGAGAAGCTTCAGCAGGCAATACCCTCACAGCCCAAAGATGTCGCAGTTGTTGCTCTGTCTGAAAAACTGGGAGTGGAAGGGAAACTGATACTGAAAACTAGAGGAAAAAAAACAATGCTTCTGGTAAGATGTTCACAGCTTTACAATCCAAATATCTCTTCCTTCTTTGACAAAAGCCAAGCTCATGGGACTTGCCATTGGTGGGCGTTGCTTTCTTTCCACTCACTGCTGTACTGATTAGATGCTAATAAAGTGAGTGATGATGTGCATCTTTATTGAGTGGTTCAATTACAATCTCCCTTACCACAGCCGTCCCACAAGAAGAGAGCAGGATGTGCCAAGGGTTTGACTTTGTTTTTCAGGTTCATAGGGGGTAGAAGGGTTTCTTCTCTGAAAGCAAAAATCTGCTCACTCCCCTGAAAAAAAAATAATCCCCCTTTTCTGAGCCAATTTTCTGCTGATTTTTGGCTCAGTTCCTTGTTCCATTTGGAAGCCATATTGCAGTGTGAGCAAGGAAACAGCCAATAAATAGGGGCCCTGGTATTTGCTCTTCTGGAAGTCCCAGGCAAGACCCGTAGTTAAAGCACTGTGATCAGGATCCCAGAAACATCTGCTTTCTTTTCAAAGCTGAAATATTCTTTTTATTTGGTTTTTTGCCTCTCTCCTGCCCCCATAAGCACCTTTGTGCTGTGGAGGGAACAGGGGAGGAAGGGGACCTCTCAACTTTAGAGGCAGAGCAGAGTGAAAACTGAACTCTGCAATCTCTAGATAATTATGCCTGGCACCTAAAAGCTAGGGCAGTAATCCTTACATTTCTCTCACACTCCATTGATGGATGGTGTGTTGGGGGTGTGAAGTCTATTTCCCGCTTCCCATTGCTGTCCAAGTGCTGGAAATGGAAGATGAGCTTATTAAAGCTCAATCCCACTTAGCAGATGTTGTAGTTTTTTTTTCCTGGGGTTGGTTTTTATTTGGTTGGCTGGTTTTAGTTTTTTGATGGGTTGGTCGGTTTGGTTTGGGAGGGGTTTTTTGTTAGTATTAGCATCTGGCTTCAAAAGAAAAGGCCACTACATGGGTATGGAGTGGAGTGAAGTTCTCAGGCTGTGTCCAAAGCCTCTTCCATACAGTGACCTGTCAAAGAGCAGCTACAAGCTTAAGATTAGAAGCATTTTAGGACCCCAAGGAGATGTGTTGTGTTGATAAGTTCTAGTGGTTTGCTGAGCTGTTGTCAGAGTTTTTAAGGCACTTATGTGAGTGTGCTCTTTATATACAGATATATCTATATACATGAGTACCTAGACACACCTTGCAAAAAACAGAGCTCAGTGAAGGCTTCCTCACCTTTTCAAGGTTTGTTTTGAAGGTTAGTTTTGAACTCAGGATTGAACTGATTTTTTAAATGCATATTATATGCTTGTTCTGGCTCAAACAAATGTTTAGAGCGCCCTTGACTTGTTTGAAGGCCGCATGGAGTACACAATCAATCACAAAGGTCTCTTCTGGCTCTGCACATTATGATTCTAAGGAAATATGTATTTGTGCATCAGTACATATATGCATCAATGTACAATTTTTGTTCAAGTCATATATGAAAACATGAAGTTTGAAAAATGATTTGGGCTTCACTACATTCTCTTTCAGAGAAGTAGGAGAAGTTTCTAATTAATCTAGTTTTAGGAAACAGGGACAACAAGGCATTGAGATGGGTCTTTTGTATATAAGTAAATAAGATTTGCTATAAGGAACATTGCAGAGATGACCCTTTGACAGCAACAAATATGCACAGCAGTCATTTGTGCTGAGCATGAAGTGACAGAAGGTTTCCTCCCAACACTTGCCCATGCCATGTCAAACCACAGCTATGATATTGTCAACTCATGTTTATTCAAACATTAAGACTACCATCCCTTACCCCACTCCAAAATTTATTTTTATGCTGTCAATAGATTGGACATTTGTCCTGCTGACTGATAAACCTTCTGGATTGTTCCTGAATCTGTCTTGTGGAAGAGACCACAGTATTTATTATATGATGGTTTTTCGAAGCACAGAAATAATTCTGTGTAGATTTGGAAGTAGATTCAAAAATTGAATTTTTCACTTCAGCTTAAATAAGCTTTTGAACTCAAGTTTCAAGGACTGCTTTATTATTACTATTATTTCTCAAAATACATTCTGGGAGTTTTAAGAGGAAAGGAGAAAGAATTTCTGCACAGCATTTTTTTTCTCTTTTGGTCTACAGTTTCTAAATTTTCCAGTGAATAATCAAGTTTCAATATTTAAAAAAATATATTTGTTTCAATATTTTAAAAATATATTTATCATAGAATCATAGAAAGGTCTGGGTTGTAAGGCAACTTTTTTTTTTCAATTAGGGGGGATTCATATGATTCCTTGAAAGAAGCACATGGGCAAAGAATACATGGAATGAAGTTTTACAGAACACTGTATCAATGATTTCAACCAAAACTTGGAACCTCCTTTTCAGATAGGATGCAGGAAGATTTACTCAAAAATATTAATTTGCTATATGCAATGTTCAAACACTTACACACTATGTTGTTAATAAATACAGAAATGAAATTAAACTTACAATTCGTTGCTCTGGGTAAACTAAGACTATACTAAAAAACAAACAAAACAAAAAAACCCACCCTAAACTAAACAAACAAACAAACAAAAAACCCCAGCATTACCTAAATCCTTAATTAAAAACCTGTGGGGTACAGGAAGCACAATGACAAAGGAGAATCCCAGCACTCTTTCTCCTTCAAAGTGCTCTGACATTGCTGTTCTTCTTTGGATATTACCACTAAGATGAAGCTCAATGCCACTGCAGAGCTCTGAAGCCCAAGAAATATAGATTTTGATCTGATTAGAGGTTATTTTCATCAAGACCACCTCTCTTACTTCAAGTGTGAGTCTCAAATTGGAAGGATGTAGCTGAAGCTGTGTCTCTGAACACACAGACTTGGGTGACCATTCTCAAGACCTTCAAAGGGTAGGAAAGATGACCTTCAGCCTTCTGTGAGATGTTTTGCCATGGTCTTCATCCCAGGATTATATCAGAAAAATTGAAGTTAGATTTGCTTTACTAGTTGGTTTTTAATCAATTCCCAGTTGCTTTTATTAACTACCACTCCTCCCTGCTAGAAACCCAATGTTTATAGTCTTATTTTTCTGATTAAATATTTTCTGCTTTTGGATTATAATTATAGCTAGTCAGAAACCAGAATTTCCTTTCCTTAGGATACTCTGGCATTTGAAAGAGAAGAGTTTGTATTCCAAATTGGAACAGAAAGCCAACATCGTGACATTTCTGGGGAAAAGAACACAGTAAAAATTTCTACAGGGGACCACTGAAATTTTCATTGTCATAAAATCCAAATATGTTGTCCAGCAAATGAGAACATATTTCAAGAATGTAAAAATAAAAGTTGTGCTTCAGATGAATCATTTGATTCATCTGTACATTCATGTAAATTTGTTTGATTATGATCAGATAACCAAAATCTCACATTAACACTTTATATGAGCAAAATGAAAAGGAACAGCACAAGGAAGAGCAGTTATCAAATTGTCATTTATCACCAACTCAACAGAAAGAGCTATCTTCTTTTCCCATGGCAATTTGCTTTATGAGCAATCATTTCCCCAAGACTGAGTGGAATGCAGAGATCATATCATTCTGACTTTCTCAAGGCACACTGGATTAGCCTCAATGCACATCATCTCTTGCCAGGTGGAAAGGACATAAGAAACATGAGGTTATTATGGAGGAGGTAGAAGAAAGGAACATCTGGAAAAGAGGACACAATTCCACAGGAAATCTGGCTTCAAAAGTTCAGCTGCTCATGCAACAAGTTATTATTTCTGGAGATACTGGCTTAGCATGAGAAGCCCTGTCTGGGATGTTCTGATCCTCTAAAAGGTGACGAAGAGGGTAGGAACAGGTATCTTTAACGCTAACACCTGAAGCTGGCATGCCAATAAAGTAGGAAGATTGAAGGAGATCTGGAAACTGCATTAATGCAACCTTGGGCAGGAAATTTCACCTTCATGATAAGCCTGTCCTATGCTCTGGTAACTTCTAGCCAGTTTAAGTGTCCTCTAGAGGCAACCAAGAAACTCAAACCTGTTATGAGTTCCCAGACACTATCAAATATAGACCCCAGCTGTTTTCAATGATTTGGGGGGGAAGACAGGTTGTTAGAATATAATTGGATAAAAAATCTGGTTCTGAGCTTCTGTTCACATTTGATTCTGATCACAGTAAAAGTGAGCCTGATGCTATCTATCATAGGCACAAGGACAGCTAGTACAGTTTATTAATACTGATCTCAGTACTTCATTTGGAAGACTGGACAATGAGAAGATTGTGCTGTTGGGAAGTTGTCCTCACATTTGTAGTCCCCAGTTCCCAGAAACTTGTGTATGTATACTCTACTTCTCTGTGCCAGCAGGTCTGTGCTGCCTCTCAACACAGCATAAGTCTGTGAGGTTTGGAAGATCTGTATCTCTGTCCCTTCCACTGCCTGCTCTCACAGCTGATATCTGGAGAGTTGCTGTAGATCCCACAGATTTGGACCAAGCTGAAATGGCTCTAGCACAGCATGGGGTAAAACCTTTCTGCTCACAAACTATCAAAAATCAAAGTTGAACAGAAAAGGGAATGAATTAAAGATTATGCTCCAAGTCAGCATATGCTCTGAGACCAGCCTCAAGTCTCCCAACCCCAGATCTTCCTCATCCTTCTTTGCAGCCAGTGTGCTTGTCTTGCAGATGCAACCCTTCCTCAGAGCCCCAGAAGGATGGCCAGACCTCAAATGTCCAGTGTGCTCCTGCATTTTGAAGCAGGATACCTGCAAGTGGATCAGCAACTACATGTACAGCTCCCCTGCTGGACCAGTAGCTTTGATAGAAAGTGTAGCTGATGGAAGGAGCTGGTTTTCTTCATGTGGAGGTGGTAAAGATAGATGTCAGGTAACTGCCAAGGGGATGTGAGGGAAGAGATTGGAAATAAATCTCAGTGTCTCTTGGTGCTGTATAAGCCTCAAGCAACTCCAATGACTTTGCCTGACTGCTGAGGGGTTAATCCAGAGTGGTAAGTGCACAACTGAGATCACATCCTTGGCCTTAAAGGCAGAAATAAAATGCCTGCTAGTCTAACCAGGAAGGCACACCAAAACTACATGGCACATTATTTCCTTACAGCCGTATTCACAAACTTTTTTTCTTTTGCATTCCTGACACTTTCACCTGAAAGCATCGCTTTTTATTAATGACTTCCTTCTCCCTCCTTTTGTCAGCTGCCACAGCAGAGTTCTTGTAAGGGCCTGGTCAGAACAAAGTAAATACTGTTCCACTCACACCAGAGGTGTGTCTGTTATCCAGCAGGCTGCAGGAGGAAACTCTGCTAATCATCGTGACTTGCAGCATCAAGTGCAGGGTGGGCAGCCTGCCCGGCGGGCTGAGGTGTGCGTGGCTCTGTGTGTGTGTGTGTGTGTCTGTGTGTGTGTGCTCTCGCATGCACGCACTCCTCTGCCTGCTCCAGATCACGTCGCAAGTCGCCATGCTAAAGATCCCACACATTCCAGAAAAGTACAGCCTGTTTCCATACATCCACCAGGGAATGAAAACTAAAATCACATTCCCTCTTCCTTGTCTCCTAAACCAGGGAAATATTGTCCTGTTGAATTGGACCCAGTCCTCGGGTGGTGTACAGTGGTGTTGCTGCCTGGGCTCTGTGCTGAGCTCAGTCACAGCCTCAGTGAATCCACTCAGCTTCTGATGTTGTATCTGTACCACGGCTCTGTCTTTCTAAATAAATTCTGATTGAAACCAAAAATTTAAAAAAATGTGTACAGTGCTGAGCAAAGAACTGTTGTGAAAAGCTCGTTCTGGATAGCTGGGGCCAGATGGAGGTGAAATGCCATTACACTGGAAAGCAAATTTTCACAGAATTTTCATTCGTGCTCATTTAACCTACCTCAGCTTCCAGTTTGGGAGTGTAATTGTCCCATATTCCTTCTGCAGGTTAAAAGAGAAGAAAGACACTCGCAGTGGATGATCAAGTCTACTTGGAATCGAAATCTCTTTGGCTCTGCCAGTCTCTCTCACAGACATAGATGAAAGTTGCCCCTGGTGGGTCCCCGAGTAAAAACAAGGTTCCACTTTGCCTCATTACATTTGAACGTCACATAATTAGAGGAAAGGCCCAAGGCCAGACTCCAGTTAGACGTGTAGCCCAGCATATTCCCTTTGGCTGTACTTTCCTCTGTTATCTCTCTGCAAGTGGAAGCAGATTTCGGGACTGTGTAAGCCAGGCTCTCACATGATGCAGCACACCACTGATGTGGAATCACAAATTGTTGCAATTTGTTCATTTCCTAAGTACACACTAACCCTGTTTCCTGGAACAGGAGTTGTTATAAGCTGTATGTGAGCACGTAATTCACTGTAGCAGGATCTATCAGTGAGAAGAAATGTCCTCTCTTTCCATCATGGTAGTGTTCAGTCATCTTTTAAAATAGCCCAACCAATACCTCATACACCACTTATCTCCAGAGACTGTCCTGCAGCCTGGCATCTCCCACAGTTAGGAAATGATGCAACATAAATGTCCCTTTCCATTTACACTTTTTCCACATCATGGCCCTTCACAGGTTCATTTTTTCTTTAATTCCCTTCAACTATTTAACTAACACGCATCACCAGACACTGGCCTGGAACTTCAAAACCTGGCTCTGATCTTTGCATCAGAATATCAGAGATGTGTTCTTTCCAATTGCTATAGATATGATCAAAAAATACAGGGTAGATGCAATTTTCAGGGCTAGTTCAAAAATTTGACTCAAAGGTCGTAATCTATCCTTTGCTGTTCAAATGCCTCCTGCATTTCTGCAGTGAAAAAAAACCCAAAAAATTTGGATAGAAGTCTATCTGAAGCTCATATTTTAAATGGTTTTCAGTGTGGTGGCAAAGTTGGAAAAGTTAATGTAGCTTCAATTAAAGCAGTTTCTCTCCTGTATTTTTTTTCTTTTGGCAGAGACCAGGGAATATCTATAAAATAATAGTAATGGCCTGAGTCAACAGTGTGTCCCTCAGTAAACTGTAAATCATGTTCAATGAAAGCTTTTGCCTGGATCAGTACATGGTGAAAATTGAGAGACCCCAACACAGATATGCTGGTAGTCCCATAATAACTGTTCTATATGTACACAGATGCTGATCTGTTCAAAAGGACAGTGTGTTTTTCATTTTCCAGCATTTGGCAAAGGAAATCATGTAGTAGTTATGGATTGGGTGACTATCACCCTGGTCAGCAAGGCAGGTATGATTTATTTATCAGCTTTCCAGCTTTCCATGGAGGATAAGGGGGAGGGAGAGCTCTGGAGGGGGCTGCAGGGGGAGAAGATGAGGAGAGTGGGGGAAGGGGACAGGGAAAAGCAAGATTTATATCCAGATGGGAATGTTGAGACAAGGGTGGGAGCCACAGCAGGGAAGGAGCGTCCACAATGAAGGCTATTCATCAACTCTTACAGCAACACAGCTCTGAAATGGAAAGGGCTAGAAACTATTCCTTCAGCTCCATCCCTGGGGTGCCTGGGGTTCCAGCAAGGAAGCAGCTACATACTGATAACTGCACATTTTTGGGTTCAAATATCCCCTACTGCAATTGCATCTGACTTTGAGGATCACAGAGAGGCATTTTTTCCTCTCTTCAATTCCTTGTACATCAGTAAGAAAGTACATTCAGCAGTTCTTTCATCATCAGTCTCTGAGCAAGGTGCACTGCAGCAAGAGCAACAGAGTAATGAAATAAAAGCACAGGAGCTACAAAGGATTCATGGTACTTGAATTTTTAGGATCACAGAGACACAGAACAATTTAAGCTCAGAAAGATCTTACAAGGGCTCTGTTCCAACCCACCTCTCAGTCATGAGAACTCCCTTCTTTAATATCACAGACTCTGTTCCCAGCACAACAAATTACCTTGTTTTCTGATATCCTGAGTCAATTTGGCTGTTTGTTATCACTAGTGGAAAATTTGGCCTAGAAACTTTGAGGATTCAGATGTTTCTTAATTATAAAATCATAAAAAGAATTGCAGTACAAGTAAACAAAACTGATTGATAAGATTATGATATATGATATGATATATGATATGATTCTCATTGATACTTGTACTTTTTCTAGAGTAAATCTCCTAGCTTTCAGAGGAAGATACAATTCATCTGGAAAGTCTCCTTATTTATTGTCACTCTTCCCATGTGTATTTGTGATGCAGGAGCCTGTGGGTGCTGAGACACCTGATGGTGTAAGTTGCCAGATTTGTATTTTGCCAAGTGCCAGTAAATTCACTCATTTCCGTGGGATAAGGACAGTTTCATAATCAACCAAAGAGGAGGTCCAAACTTTCTTTTTCTCCTGTTTTCTTTTTCTTACATAATTCATTTATAATCTTGCCAGGATAGCAAGAATCAATTGATTCCAAAAAAAAATTGTAACACAGAACAATGACCTGGCATTTGAAGAACTCAAAGGCTTATCATTTCTTATAGAACCCAAGTGCCAGTATCTATTTCTAATCAGAATCTTGCCCTGTTTGTATAGGCTAGGGTTTCCCTACCCATGGTATAACATAACAAATGAGTGAGTTGTGTGGACTAATGGAGATTTCTTCGATCCCATACTGCTTGCTGATGTTCATGCCTCCGTTGTAATTTTATTCTTCAACAAGAAAATCTTGCCTGTGCTCCTATTAAAGTATCTCTTTAAGTCATTCCTCAGTTTATTTCACCCTAGTTCTATGTCTGATAAAAGCCAAAATATTTATCTAGGCCAAAATCTTCCACGAACATTTACAAGGTTTCCCACAGGTATCCCAGTGACAGTGATAGGAATAGCACAGGTGGCTGCATCATCTGGCATGGTCAGAGTACTGTAGCCATGCAGGTCCTACCATTTAGTTTGGCACAGCCTCCACCTCCACTGCCTTTTTAACACAAGGTGATGAGCACCCTGCTCACAAGTGTCCTTCTGCAGCCCCGTGGGATTGTGAATGGATGTTACATAGGCTATGAAACCTTATTTCTTCTTTCTTTTAAGGAAAAGTCCAGTCTGAACCCACAAATGGGAAATTGATGTTTCAATATCATTTCTACTATGATAATACCACTTCCCCCTTGTCCTTGGATATTCTATTCACCTACTTCAGAATCTAAGCTACTTGACCACAAAGACCCCAATACAGATGTGGTGGTAAAATCTCTGATAATTTCTCTGAAAGTCACCACTTTCCAGGATGTAATCCCTGTGGACAGATATCTTTTCTCCCCATAGCCAAGGCTTTGGTTTCCCTGTTGCAGTTAATGATAAATTTCTCTTTCCTCTAAGTATTGTGTGATTCAACCCCAAAGTCTCAGTTCAGTTAGAATAGCCAGGACATGCATTTCTCCCAAAGCATGGAAATAGTATTAGTTCTCTGGATCTAATACTATGTTTAAAGAGTTTTGTAACATTCAGTATGATATGATACTGTCAGACTGAGCCTACATGTTTCTAGACAGCTCTCTGAGGAAAGGTGAAAAAAGAAAATAACAAAACGACTGGCTGAACAGCTGGCAGGATGGTTGAAAAAGGTTTATCTTTTTCAGCTTTATTTCATAATACACTAATGGATCCAAGGTTAGGCATGAAGGCTCGGTCACTCAGGCGGGCTCCCTGAAAAGTCATAGTAAGAGATTATTCTCTTATTGTGATGTCTCATCCCAACCTAGTACAAGCAGGTTTTTTGTCCTGCTGAGGTACCCCATAGACTAGAGAAAGAGCAAAATTGCCTAGAGCAAAAGCCTGGCAAGTGCAGTCTCCCTTTTAAAAAGGTTTCCTTGCTCTTCCATCTGTCCATGCTGGTCTAGAAAAAGCAACTTCTCTGCTTCAGCTGTCTGGGCTCAGTGCATTAACTCACAGTGCTACAGATGTTGGGTAGCTCTGGCATGACCTTGCACAAAATCTTAAGGGCCTCTGTCAGGGCAATGGGAGGGTGTTCTGAGAACAGGACTAAAATCCTCACTAGATGCATTGTTAAGACTCCCTGAACTGCTGCCACAAAGTCTCTAAAATAAAATCTCAATAAATGGGAATAAAAGGCTTGAGTTGAAGGCATCTGGAGAGCGCTGTGCTGTGAGTCAGACATTGGAGGCATGACTTGGCCAAAGCAGTGACCCCAACAGAAGAAGAGGTAGAAAAGTCACCCAAAGCAGACCTTGTACCCTCACCCGTTGTTTACAGATTGCTCATGTGAACACTCTCGCAAATAATGGCATCAAATGGTTTCCTGACATTGAATAAATGGCTACTGTTTATCCAGACACCAATTAAGTTTTTTGATCTAAAAGTAAATTAAATATTAGTAACTTAACTATTTTTAGTATTGTCTACTATCCGGGCAAGCTGCTTTAGCATCACACTAAGGCTTTTATAGGTTGAATGCTATACAAAAATCCAGCATGTATGTTTCCAGTGGTGGTCTGTCTTTTTAAAGCAACGTTTGATCATTTTTTGAGCATTTTGCAAGATAGAGTTTAGAAGCATTTCATTTCCATACTGTCTGTAAGCAGAGTACATATGGAATTTTCTTTCCTCAAAACTCTGAAGATTTCTAATGTTTTCCCTCCCACTCTAAATAAGGACAAAGCCAAAATTCTCATGTTCAAAATACTATTATTTAAGTATTCACATGGAATTGGTTGAAACATTTTGAAGTTGGTACTACTCCAATTTAAACCTTGTTTTTCTTTAATATATAAAAACAGCTCAGCCAGAGAGTAGTTTTGAATCAAAAAACCTCCCACCTTCTTTTCATTTTGAAAATGCTGGAATAAGATATTTCAACACAATCCCAAAAGTATTTTTCACGTTTAATTGCAGAGCATAGTCAAGACCAGCTCTTTTTCTCCAAATTTATTAATTTGGATAAATCTACAAATTAAAATAATAATCATTGCTTTTTGGGAAATTCTCCAAGCAGCTTTTCCTGAATTCATAAAAAGCTTTAAAGTGTTACTACTTTAAAGTGCCTCTGTCTCTGCAGTTGTAACTGAGCCCAGCCCAAGGCTATGTAGCCCTTGTGTCTCAGGTTCAACTCTGATGTTAATTCATAGTAATTTTTGTTTAAAAACACTTTCTCACTGCTGGACAGAGCTTGATAATGGTGTCTCCTGCAGTTGCACCTCAGGTGCAGTCTTCATATGGTGTTGCTTCTCTGGAGTTCGCTGGTGAAGGCCACGCATTCAGCAAAAGTGCAGGAGGTGATGAACTCTGGTTTCCCTATCTCTGGAAGGCTGAAAAAAGTGCTACTAGAAAACAAATGACTGTGTTATTTCTAATTAACCCCCATCTTTCCCATACAAAATTGTAATTCAGTTCATTTCTCTGAGGACTGAACTTCCTGATTCCTAAAAAACTCCCATAAAGGAAGAAAATGAGGCCAGAAATAGACTGATTTGGGCAAACTCAAGTAAAATACCTCATTCCTGGTATTTGTAAGACTGTGTATTTCCCCATAACTGCTTTTGATACCTCAGCTAGTTATGCACAGGGAGAAATAGATATGAAATCTAATCACCCCCTGGTATTTCCAGCATCCAAATATTAGAATGCAAGGATAAAGCCGACTCCTCCAGCTCCGTGACTAATTCTCTGAGTTCATTTAGGCATGAGCTCTAAATACAGTTCACAAAAAAAAACAGAGCAAAAAAGAGGAGTTGTGTGCTAGCACCCTCTCTTTGAAATGAGAAACCAGGTGCCACAAGAGCATTCCAACAGATCCAATAGGACTGGATTCAATCCACCTGGCTGTGGATCAAAAGTCACCCTGATAATGACACCAGAAAGGGTCCATTCCTTATGATCATTAATAGAGTGACTATTACACCTGAGGGTTTATGATTCTGACATGGAAATGAAGCCATAACTCTCTGAGGAGCCCTACTGACAATGTTTCCTGTCCTCAGAGGTCTCATACACCACATTTCATTGTACCAGCAGACTTTGCTCCAGGTAGTACTGAAAGCTGGGAGGGACATGGCGCATGCTTCAACTCCAAGCACACAAGGGATTCTTCCGCTGCTAGTCACCTGGTTTGTCTCCATCCATCCATCCATCCGTCCATCCATCCACTCATCTCCTCTTTTCTCCTGGACAAATGGGTGGTAATAGGAGCCCTCATTAGCCCTTTAGGACTCTTTCAAATATCCCTTGAAAAGGAAGGGAGGTTCACCTCCAGAGTTGTAGCCAGGTTGAAGATGCTTGGCTGGACATTGATTAAATTTACATTGTGCCTTACCTCTGGCAAGAGGCAGGGACCCAAGCCAAAGTCCCTTATGTGTCCAAATGCCTGTAGGCCCAGGTGCTTTAGCATTACATGGATATACAGGGAAAAAAAAAAAAAAGGAAGGAAACATCGGGCTCAGTGCTATATTTTCCCCTTTTAAATACTACCTATTGAACAAGAAACTTCAGGGTGCATCCAGCTGCAGCAGGTAGCTGGATCAAGAAGATAAATTCATGGAAAGCGGATGGAAAATTAGACAGGAATGCTGTGGGTAACAGGTCAGATTTAAGCTAGAGCTTGTGATGGAGCTGAGTAGATAATAAATCTGAAGATGGAAGCTGATTCCCAGACTGTTACTGAAAGACTGTTAGTAACTTTCCAGGTCATGCTAAGTGATCTGAAGATCCACGGGATCCTGTTGCCCTTAGTATGCAGTGAGAAGTTTGAAAAGATGGTTCATGACAGGCCAAATGAAACTTTGAGCACTAACAAGGATCCACAGCCAGCAGCTGGGAAGCTGGAATCATGTTTCTTTCCATTGACCCACATAGTGATTATTTCTGAATTTTACATTACCTTCATATAAAATGTTCAATTAAGAAGTTTATTGGAGGGAAACAAATCTCACCATATTTGGGGAGATAAAACTATTAATTCTAGACATTTGTGGTGATAATTTCAATGTTTTTTCTTTAGCACTAAGATAAATGAAAATCCAGTCTCTGCCTTGAAGAGTTTATAAATAGCACGACACTAATCTTGTGAAGGGCATGAAAGGGTCAAGGAAAGAAAGGAATTACTTAGGGTAGCCCAGGGAAGCAGAGCTCTTAGTGAAGAGGTAAAGCTAAGAAGTGGAATTTGGGGCTTAAACATTATCATAGTGCTTCTTGATATGTATTTGACCTGTAAGTGGTCTCCCAAGAGATAAGAGGAGATCTTAAATGCTTGGAACATTTCAGTTAGATTGGATTGAATTCCTAAAATTTGGCAAGGAGTTAGCCTTCAAAAGAGATAGATGAGCTAATTAGCTTCTTTTCCATCTCTAGCTACCGTGGCTTTGTGTGTTGCCAGTGCTGACCTTAGAAAGGAAAGTGTGGGACATATCTGTGGAGATGTACTATACATAGTGGTGTATTTTCATACACAGTCTCAGAACCTCTGGCATGGAGCTAGATTTAAAAAAAAAAAAAAAAGGTACTCAAAATAAAGTACTTAAGAATAGCAGGACTAACCTTTTCAAAGGGATCTGATGCAACTATCATTTCTCCGTCACCAGTATGTCTGATTTCTGAACCACCATTAAAAAATAGCAACACATTTTCACCCTGCTAGCTACTACTGGTTAACAGAATGATCCCAGGACATGCACTTGGTAGCCTAAGAAAATATGGAAATACTTCACATGCACTGTCTCACTGCTGATTCCTTGCTGTTTGTGTCACAACGCTCTTCACACGATAAATCATCTTGCCTGAAGTGAGTCACTTACCAAAAAGATGCCTCTGTAGTCCTTGTCCCTTGAAACGTTCGTCCTTAAATTTCTGAATGGATCCAGGTTTAGGACTGTAGACATGGCCACGATCATAAAAGAATTAATAACTCAAAAAAATGATACTGCATGACTTTTGATTTATTTCTTTGTTCTGTTTTCAGTCCTGATCTTCCCAGCTCACATATCAAAAAGGAGAATGTTGTCATCTCCTAATCTTACAAAAAACTGAGTTAGTCTCTTCATCTGTCCTGCCTTCTTTCTAGTTGAGAAAAGGCATGCGAATTTTGCCATTCTACTTTTTTCATGTATAGCTTGACAATCTCTTTAAAAAAAAAATTTAAGACGTTCATCTAAACTTTCTCAGTACAAATCACACCTGAACCCACCATTTCAATATCTCTGAACTGGGGATGAATGTATCCCAAAAAATGGAATTGATTCAAGACCAAGCTGAGGGCAGGAAACAAGAAATAACTGCTGTTTCCAGCCTCCATGTTGATATTCTGCACCTGGAACTTTGCACTGACCAATAATCAACTAATCAGAAACAATTTAGACATACAGACTGCAAGCCTCATATGGCACTAAACACTAGTAAGAGTTTCAACTCTTGATACTTGTTCAGGAGATGCAAGCCGCTGGCAGAAAATAACCAGGTGTTAGTTAATCATTCTTGCACCATATATCAGATGGATTGTTGCACAGCAATATACATGGATATGTAGGCTTCATAGTTTTGGAAACTTCAAACTAAAGTTCATCTTGAGGACGTGCTAGCCATTATCTTTTGGGAAACACTGGCACAAAGCAGCCATTGACCTGAACAGATGGGAATAAAAACTGTGACCATCTCCTTAGAAATGCCAATGATTTCTCAATCATCAGTGGGGCATGCAACTTCTCTGAACCCTTACCACATGTTAGTCAGGTTTCCCTCTCTCAGGAAAAAGAACCTTCATGTATTGAGGAAAAGATGATATTTGCAAAATGAACATTAAGTTGGCACTGGTTGTTGTGTGTCAGCTAGCACACAGTTATTGCCTTTGAGATACTAAAGGTTTAATATTGGCAGTGTGCATGTTAAAACACGGTTTTATGCAAGCATACTATGTGACACACCAAGAACCTCTTCTGGAGTCACCATTTTTGGTATACAGGAGAATTATGGATTCTTGCTTTCAGCACAGATTTCTAGGGTATTTTGTAAGTCTCCCTGGAGGATTGGGGCTGAGAAGTCAGACATGTAGCATCAGGAATTAGTTATAGCTGGAAAACCTCTCCCTCTCCGGACAAATCTTGTCTCAGTGATCTTCTTTTGCCATCACAGCCATAGCAACGCTACTAGCAAAAGATGAAAGATATCTGACAACTTTGTTTCTCTGGAACCACAGAGCTTTCTACTATAAGGATAACTTTCATGTGGAAGAGACACAGAACTTTTTCCGGGAGTGGGTCCAACACTTTGAAACAAATCCTCATAGGATAGGAGAACCCTCCAAAACCTCACCACCTTCAAGTCCTTTGCACATCAAGTGATTTCCTTCTTGCCTCCTGCAGTGTAAACATGCAGAACTGCTTGCATATTTGCTTAAGCCTACCCAACTAAGATGTTCCACTGCTCCCACCCCTCTTCCTGCTCTTTGCAATGCTTAATCATAACTGGAAAATGTGCCAACATTTATGAACTTTATTATGAGTGTAAGAATAAAGGGTAGACAACAGAAATATGTTTTCTTAGCTCAACTGACGGTAGGAATAGGAGGAGGGAGAGTGGAAAGAAGGGAGGAAAGGAGACAAGCTCCAAGGCACATCAACCCACAAATGAAGAAAAAAAAAAAAAAAAAAAGAAGAGAAAAGTAGACACTGAAGATCTTGTGTGGTACAGGAGATTTATGCACAGATCAGGCAGTTAGAACTTACATCACCATGAAAGCTCAGAAAAGACAAATTTTACAATTTATGACAAACCAAAGCCCAAAATCAGAAAAAGGCCTTCCTCCTTCTAGAAAATATTTTTTTTTTAAAAAAAAAAGAAATAAAAATTATCAGTAGGTCTCTGGAAATCAAAGATGAGAAATTAGGGTTTTTAACTTCCTTATAATCAGTCTGTATTCCAAAGGTGCAAGAAATCCTTGGGTGTTAATAAAATAGGACATTGGGCCTGAAACCAGGGAAAATGTAGCCATGCAGGATTAAATCATCACCTACTCTTCTCCTGACCAGAGAAACACAGATGTCTTCGAGAATTCTGGTGAAATTTTCAGCTACATGGAGTATGTCTGACTCTGACTCTCTTTCTTTACTTTTTTTTTTTCTTTTCTCTTTATGGAGTGTTTAAAAGCCTTTTTTACCATTATAAAAAACAATCCAGACACTTTGTGCATGTACAGTCCAGCAGCCCAGTCCCTGATACCTGTGATCTGCTTTCCCTGATTACAGCCCTATTCGCAATTTCAAAGCTACACTGTGTCTTTTTTTCCTCTTCTCATGGATTTACCAAGAGGATCTTCAGAGCATCAACAAAAGTAACCTTTCAGAAAATCCTTTCCCACAGACATGGGAAACTCTGCTAGCTGCGAGAATCCTGGCTTGCAGCAGCACTGGTATCAGGAACCATGGGGAAACTCATCTGGGGTGACCACCATTCGGGGTGGTTTTAGTCCTGCCAGACTCACTCAGCATCAGAGTCAGGCTGAAGAACCACATCAGGCTTTCTGGTTTCTGTTCTCCAGCCAGCTCCGCACATATCCTGCCCAGTTCAGCATATACCTGGACCTTTTTTTTTTTTTTCCCAGAAGTTTACAGTTCTACCTCATAGGATTAAACTTGCCTGTCCTTGGCAATGGTTCCCTCCAGCAGTGCCAGTGACAGCAGGAGGGAGGTGTACATCAGCCCTGGGATCTGAGCAGGCTTTAATCGGTGTCAGGGCAGGGGGAGCTGCTGGTACAGTCAGGAGCTCCCTGTACTGCACTTATCCTAAGGAGCTGAGAGCTGGGGTGCTGCAGATAAGAGCTGGGGAAGTGCTGAGTGACTGTGCAGCTGAGAGAGAACAGTTACTGCCTTATCCTGAAGTGGGAAGTTCAACCAGAATGGATTTTGCTGTTTCAAATTACAGGCTGGTGGCTCCAGGCAAATGTAGAGGGGGCTGCCGTCTCCTGAAATAGCAGCAGCAGCAGCAGCAAGAGCAGCCTGTTGAGATCAGGAGCACTGCCGTGACATTTGGGAGTGAGGGTTGCTGCAAGATGGCCTTTGAGTGCCAAGGTCACAGCCCATCAAAATGCTGCTCATCACTGCCTGACCCTTCACTCCATCCTCTCCCCACCTTTACCAGGAGCTGGGGGAAAGCATGCAAGGGCCAAGCCCCATTGCATCAAGAGCCAAGTCAAATCTTGCAGTCAGAAGCCCTTCCCTCCTAACAGCTCCCCTTTTTTCTCACTGAATCCAAAGCCTTTGGCTACATGGGAGCTTAAATATTTTGTTGCACCCTCATCACTTACAAGAATGTAGCAACTGACCCTAACGCTTTAATCCTCCCATTGTCTTTAAAAGCTTTTTATATCGTCACCAATAAAGATTGCCTGTCTCAAGGGTTTTCCTGCTTCGCTGGCTGGGTTACAGCAGTGGGGTGGAGGTAGAGGAAGGGGGGTACAGGGAAGGGAAGAGAGCTGGATCATTGCCAGGCTTTAAAAGGCTGCTTAAGCATTTTTCTGTGGCTTGCAGGGTTTTACTCAGCAAAGTCTCCCAAGCCACAGAATATGCCTCTACTTGTATAACATTACAAAGTCAAGATGATTAGAGTGTAAGCCTCAGCCCTCTGGAAGCTGCCCTTTTGTCTCTGGGGTGTAACGATACATTATTTGTCCTTGTCTAGTTCTTATCTTATTAATGCACTGTGTTATTTCTGCTCTCCCTCCCATCCCTGCTCCTGCACACACACCTCCCTCTCCTGTACTTCAATTAATGGAACAATCGTGTGTCTCTAACCCTTTTCAAAGCTCTGGACTGTGACTCTGTGTGTGTGTGTGTGTGTGTGTGTGTGTGTGTGTGTGTGTGCGCACTGCACCCGTGTGTGTGAAGCCTTCCTCCTCATCACCCTGCCTTCCCTGAGCAGCTCAGCGCACTCTTACCCCCACCAGTTGCAGAATCCCCCAGCAGTCCAGGCCTGTACCCCACGGGGTTTTGTGTTGTTAGCTCAGGGCTCAAACCCTGCCTGTTCACAGTGCTCGGATCCACAAATCCTCATCACTACATTTAATTTTCTCTTTTTCATCTTCTCACCTCCTTCTCACAATGTGCCATTTTCCTACTGTCCCAGGAATTGCCTGCATCTTGCAGTATGTTCTAACATGGAAGGAGGGATCCCCTCTTATGCCTGTGGCTACCAGAAAGCACAGTGGAGAACCAGGCTCATGGATGTGCCTTGTGACCTCTGTATGTTTCCATGCACATTTTAATCAATTGCAAATATTTGGGAAAAGGATGCTTTGTCAGCCTAGGAGCCACTGGAATGGGCCAGGAATACTCTATAAGATGTTGAAGTAGGGAAATGGCTCCATTTGAACTGAAAATCTCCGCGGCTTCAGAGAAGCTAATCACGATGGGTGACAGAAATTCCAGGATGTAAGAAAGGGAAGAAATTCACTTTGGAATTAAAGCAGAAGAAGGAGTGAGGGTGTCCAGACTCCACTTTTAGCTCTCCCAATGGCTTTTATTTTATCCTTGTGAGCATCACGTCCTCCCATCCTCCCATCCTGAGCATCACGTCCTCCCAAGTACGACATTGAGCAATATCCAACACGTAGCTCTCTGGTTTGTGCTTACTCCCCATCTATCTATAGAACATCTTAACCCTGCTTTTTGCTTCAGCCATAAACCCCTTGAGGCCTGGTCTGTCTTTTTTCCTCTAGCATTTCTCCAGCATCTGGGACACAATGGTCCATGGCTGAGCACCCTCTGGGCGCTCTACAAATTCAAACCAGCCACTGCAATAAATAGCACTGCAGCAAAATAAACAGGGACTAGGATTGAAATTTTCCTCATCATGCTGCAGGTCCTGGCCACTAAACTGGAAAAGAAACAGTTGAGCCTGTCTGCTGGTGGGCAGTGATGTAGGGATGTCAGTGGAGTCTGCTGACAAGGTGAAATGCTCCAGCATCACTTACTAGAAGTGCTGGGAGTCAGAGCACTCAGGGACTACAAAGAGAGAGTAGATCATGCTGCTGTCCTCACTGCAGCCCCTCCCAGATGCTTCTTCTGATCTTTAGTGGTGGCATCTCTATTATTTGACTCCCAGAATTTCCAGGGCTCAGTGTGGGGCCTGAAAACAAGGCTTTGATTGGTATCATTAACATTTCTGAGGAAGTGCTGCCGCTTCCTGGCAATATACCCCACAGAGCACCTCAGCAGGGAGAGAAAAGGGGACAGGACGGCCTTTCATTCCACAGACGTGCAATAGGGGACAGAGTGTTCTGTTTGTGACAGAACAGCTTTAAAACCCATGGTAGAAACACGTTTCAGAGCAAGAAAGTGAAAAAATTTGTCGCCCAATGAGAAAACAAAATCCAATCAGATCAAGCCAAGGAATCTGTCCCACAAAGTGCTTTCCTTGGGCTGTTCAGTGCTCTCTCTGTAGTAACAGAACACCATTGGCAGGGATCTCCTCACAATCTCTCTCTTCCTTTTCCAGGAACTATTACCCCCTCCCTGATTTCATTAGAAATTATAGTGTGCATTTTGTCCTGACTGGGGAGAAGGGAGAAGAGGAAGAAGAATTTTACCCAGTAAGCAAAAGGTTTTTTTCTCTTTTTCCCTTCACTTCCATAAAAGTTAACCCTCAAACGTTTTTCTCCCATGAGCAATGGTTACAAACTGGTCTAGGAACGCCAAACAAGAACAGAAATTCAAGCACTCAAAAATCTCAGAGTCTGCTATTTTTTACTGCTCCTTTTCCTGTAAGACCTTTGGGGCTGGTTTTAATAGCACATGAGTGTCACCAAGACTCAACCAAAATAAGGAGGAAAAGCTTTACCCAAGTACTATCCCTTGGCTTTATTAGATGACCAATTTCTAATATTCCTGGTTTGCCCAGAGACCAAATGCTGTGCAAAGCAGCAATCATGATTATGTTCAGTATTTTGGACATTGCCATATTGCACAAAGGAAAATAGTGCAGAGAAGAAGGCAAGAGGGAAAAAAAACAAAAACAAAAACAAAAAAAAAAAAAAAAAAAAAAACAAAAACAAAACAAAAAAAAACCAAAAAAAACCAAAAAAACCCTACAGATCCTCAGTGTCGACTTAAAGAAAAGGGGCATTTTTTTTCTTCTCCTCCATAAAATACCTGTAAACAGCAATGCTAATTTTAATACCATTTTCACATTTGTTGAGAGTCCACAAAACCCAGACTAAGTCTAGATGCTCACATCTGGATTTAAAGGGAATTAATACTTTCAGACAGGTCATTAATGATGCAATTACTATAGTATTTTGCATATATAAATGTTAAATGTTTAGCAGAAGTAGAGTATGCTCAAACTAGTTTTTTTCTTTTACCATTCAGGGAAAAATGTAGCTTGTGAAATTCAAATATATTATTTTTGAGCATACATAAATATTTGAGTTGAATATATCACTTGAGAGCAAAAATATTGCTAGTACTAATGTAAGCTATAGTGCTTGCCATGGGTAGATCTCAGAGGGCTTTACAAGGAGGTGAGCAACAGGGTTCTGATGTCCCAGATGGGGAAACTAAGGTCAGAAGAAGTCAGAAGAACTACAGCCATTAGATGAGTTAGGAGTAAAATAATTATTTTTGAGGGCCAGGTCTCAGTTTTGCTCATGACCTTGATAGACTGTGACTGTTCCCAGCAACTTAACAACAAAAAACAATTTCTCATCTGTAAGTCCCATTGCAATTGCAAGCATTTCCTCACTTCTCTAGTGAGAGAAATTCTGAAATCTCAGCAACACCTCTTGACCCATAAAGCCTCTTGCAGCAGCCTCCACTGCTCATATGCCTGAAAGCAAATTGCATCATCAATGGCTTAATGCAATTACTACTTTCTCTGCTGAATATTTATATACATTAATTATTTTTTCATCCAAAACCTGAGCATGGGGATGAAGGATTGGAGCTGCATGACAGCAAAGATATCCCAATGGCTGGGCACAAAAGGGGATACTGGAGCCTGTGTCTTTACCTTACAGGTCTAAATATTTGTCCAGACACTGTGTACTGTGGTATCCAAACTGAAGGCAGGTGACTCAGACCTAGAAACAGTTTGTTTGCAAAAAGAAACATAGCCACACGAAAGTATGATGCAAACACGGGCTGATAACATCACCTTTTTTTTTTTTGTTTGCCCAAGGTAAAAAGTCCTTGAACTTTTTCATAGAAACAAACATATAAATTAGTATCTCAGAAAACACCACAGAAGTCTACTGGGCACAAAGCTTTTGCACCAAGCATTCAAAATTCAAATCTGTCATCATCAGCAGTCCTCCTAAAGACTGTGTGTGTGTGTGTGTGTGTGTGTGTGTGTGTGTGTGTGTGTGTGTGTGTGTGTGTGTGCGCATTTGGCTGCGCAGACAATAAAGGACAGATTTCCTGGCACTTACAAGCAGGGGCAATGCTGAGCTATGCTAATCGGCATCATCTGGCGAGCCTACCCTGCCTGGCCACTTGAATGCAACCCCAGAGGATTCATCGAGTGCTGTCCTCTGTGTGGGATAGTCTGGTTTCAAACTGGTCACCTTGCTGCAGCCCAGATTCTGGTTGGCAGCCAGTTGCAGATCTTGCCAAGAATTCTCTCTTCCTTCAGTGCATTTTTCCCTAGCTCTAAAATGAAAATCTCAGAAAGGGAGGGAGGGAGGGGGTTTATTTGCAGCAAGGCTGAACAAACTGTTTTCAGGTCCTTTGCTAACTGCACTTCAGCTGCAGGGTAGGGCTGCAGCTTGCCATTTGCAGTGCTTGAAGCATTCCAAACTGTTCCCTAGCTTCTGAGGCAGGTGTAGAAAGTGGTTCTTGTCTATTTCACAGGCAGCAGGGGAAGCCAAAACCTCTTGATAGCTGTAAAACACATCTTTCCTGCTGGATGTGTTGAAGATTGCCCTGGCTTCTCAGTGCACGAGTGGCACTTACTCAGCTGCATAACACCCTTATGCTCACCAGAGAGACCAGTAATGAGGCACAAGGCCTTAATTAACCACTTGTCAGATGTTAGAGTTAATTCCTTTGCAAGGCAGTTATGAGAAACCTGGAACTTCTGGGCTCAGAAAGCAAAAATTAGTCCTTCTTCAGCAGAGGGAGGGTTTTGCCAGCCTGGCCTGTTGACATCTGTTTGAGACCAATCTCCCGCTCCTGGGAAGGCCAGAATGGAGGGTATTTGTAGAAGAGTTTGGCTTCCCTCTCAAGCTCCCTTGAGAACAGGAGTGTGGCATGTGCCATGGGGGCTCATCACGGCACGTTGGAGAGGAGCTGTGGGGGCTCATGGATGGCATCTGTTCCCTCCCTTTTCCTCCTTTGTGCTCCTTCCTCCTTGCTCTAGGCAGACTTTGTATCTCCATTCCCTCCCATTTTCCTGCTGGAAGCTGTTGGCTTATGCACGGGGAGAAGCTCTCTGGGGGGAGGATAGCTGCCTGGCTCCACAAGAGTCACTGCTGAGTTCCATGCATCCGGAAGACAAAGAAAGCAGCAATCCAAGGCTGCATTAATACCACACCTCGAAGTTGTCCTTAAAAGTTTCTGCCTTGTCAGCAGCAGACAGCAAGGGTTGGACTGCAGACGTGCGGTTACATCCCCTTTCCTTGCCGTGCTCCTGCAGATGCATGGATAAACTGCAGGAGTCATGGCAAGGCTGATGACATTTGACTGTATTGTGAGCACGTCCTCGTCATTGCTCTAATCACAGAGGTTATGTGGGCAGCAACACAGGAAGACCTTGTGTAACTACAGGCAGTGCTGGGATTTATCAATCCTCACACACACACTCCACCTTGCCCCTAGAATGTGACAGCAAATTGCAAAGGCAGAATCCAGCTGGAAGATAATGCCCATTTGTTCTGGGGTCAGAAAAGTGACAGGATGGGTGGTGAAAAGGTAGGATTTCTTGGACTGACCTCTTCTGGCAGAAATCCCCTCTTCTGGTCAGCTGAAGGGCTAGGTGGGGATGCATCTAGGGCAGTAGGCTGACAGTATTGTCAGTGATGAGAGAGAGATCTCCCAGACTACTCTGGGACAAAAGCAGGTGAGAAAACCCCAGCACTAAAAGCCCTCTTTGCCTCCCCTGAGTGCGGGGCTCAAGTTTGCCAAAGATACATCACCCCATCCTTTCCCACCCCAGGGCTTTTTCAGGTACCATTCTGTCGTGGCCCCTGGTGAATGAAACTGGCATGAGGCAGTGAGGGAGCCACTGCACCACCAATGGGGACGAGTAAGGATTTTGGAGTGTTGTAATCTGTAGTCCTGGAAATAGCCCTCACCCTTCCATAGCTGCCTTGAAGAACCAGGTCACATTCATTAGCACTAGAGCCTGTCCCAGCTCCAGCACAGGGCCAGGCCAGGCCAGCTTGGAAACAAATGAGCCACAGAGACAGAACTTTCCCACTTGACCCTGGAGAGAAACTCTTCTTAGCCATCAAGTGGAAAACCCCTGGCTTGCCTTTCACCTGAATCTCAGAAATCAATGGGACTTGCAGCAGAACTGGGTGTATTCTTTTGTTTTCCTTTTTTAACTTGTGTCACGGGATAATGCCAACTTTTCTCTCAGAGGAGGGAACCCTTCAAATTAAAATGAAAGATGCAAATCTCCTGGCAATGGGTGCCAAGCCCTCCTTTCCAAAATCCTTCCAAGGGGTGACACGAGGAGGAAAGTGAATGAGAAGCAGATGGCAGAGATACACCCCAGAGGAACGATGGATATTTCTGCTGTGACCCACCAGGGGAAGGTTTGGAAGCGCTGACACTTTTATGGCATTCTCTTTTATTGTGCAGAGAATTTTTTTCTTGTTAGTTATATTTTGGCTTCTCTGGGCAACATATTTCTAAAGGGCAAGAGACATGTACCCTACGTGCCCATCTGCAGCAGCAGAGCCACAGAGAGTTGGCAAGAACTAAGATGGACATTACCTGGCCTAAATCTCTCTCAACAGAGAAAATATCAGTCTTATGCTAGAAGAATCACCAAAATGAAGGCCCCAGTCTTTCCATTTTCCCAGCACAGGCATGTCTATGATAAAAGACTAGCATGCCCACCTGATGTCTGCTGTCCTGCTCTTCTAATAACATGTTCTTTTTGCGCACCGGTAGATCATCCTTTCTTCATCTGATGTGGAATTTGCCTCAGTTTCCTCACTGATGGATTATGTGAATGAACCAAAAATCACTTCCTACACTTCTGCAAAAGACTCCCAAGACTTTGACTTCTTCCTTATCCCTTTTCTCAGCCCACTCCTAGGACATCCTAAGCCACTTATCTGAAGACATCCAACAGGTGGCTGTCCCCTTCTTCTTCAAACTGTCACAAGGGAATAAAAGCCCACAACCCAAACCCACATGTATCTTTGGCCTCTCTTGCCTTAGTCTCCTCCAGAAGCCCTTGGATTGTTTAGGTCTGGGATGACTGTAAAATAGGGTGAGGATACTCTCTAACTGAAGCCAAAACTTCTGTTAAAACCTGACATAATATTCAGATATCAGAGATGCAAACCTGAGAAGAGATGTGCAAAAAAAGCTCTCCGGCTCAGGGTGCAGAGCACCTGGGGAGCACAGCACAGCAGTGGAGAGGTCAGGACAGAGGAAGAGTTTTGGTGTTTACCTCACAGACAGCATCTGCCAGTGACTTTGCTAATTCATCAAAATAACCGGATGAAAGCCTAAGGGACTAACCTCTCTGTGCATGGAGATTTAACAGCTCTCTGAAGAGAATGAAATAAACAATTGCTGCCCTTCAAAGCTGGTTCTGGTTTTTCTCCTTACAGAGATGATAAGGCTTCCAGGATACCAAAAGAGATACTCACCTCCCTGTTTCTTTTAAATACAAAGAGTTTCCCATAATACAGACAACTGGATAAAGGGTTTAAGGACAGTCTGACTTTCTAACCATCCTTTTTGACCACAGAATATTTTTGGCTTTGCTGTATACTCATATCAGATCCTGCATGTTACCCATTAGGTGAATGTGGAGATGCTAGCAAAGAATTCAATCCAGTTCTCATCAGCAGCTAGTATACTCTTGCAATGTGGACATGTTTCCAGTCTCCTCTGCTGCTGTGAAGAGTCAAATTCACTGGGAAAGACCCTTCAGGGTGCCTGTTGTTGCAGGCAACACCACACTGAGAAACTGTGGATCTGGGTGTGCATCACATGCTCAGGAGACAAACTCACAAAGGGCCAGGCACAGAGCAAGCGTGTCAGGAATGTGTGTCTACCAAGAGCATCGAACCATCTGCTTTTCTCAGTACTCAAGTGATGAGCTGTCACCAGTGGTTTAGAGCAGTATTTTAACCAAGTTGTGCAAAAGAGAAGAAGAAGAAAAAGCCAACAAAGTTTTCCCTACTGCCCAATTGCAAAACATTTCCACTCATGGGTTCCAACTGCTGAATACAGACATCAGGTTTCTATGGTTTTTAAACTAAAGTGACTGGAATAAAGCAGAGCCAGTTGCAGAAGCTTCATTCACATGGGTAGATGATGGCACCTGATAGACTTACTGAGATCTTCTCCAACCTGCAGTTCATGCATCTTTCCTCGGATGTCATTGAAGGCACCTTCAAGTCTGGAGCTTGTCCCTTCCTACCCTGGTGACCCAGAGGCTTCCTGGCATGACAGTCTTGTCACCAGTGACAGGCACCTTGATAGTTCCCTTCACTGCTGGGAGATCCTTGCCTTGTTCAAGGTCTCCCCAAGATCTATCAGAAAAACACATTGGTATCTTTTGAACCCAACCATAATAAATAAGATCTGTAAATAATCTTGAGGGCAGAAGTGTGACTTCCAGTCAGTTACTGCGGGTCAACCAGTTATATTTTCTATTATTATCTTTGACAAAGAACATAACCATGAACACGTCACTTT
The DNA here is from genome assembly GCF_015832195.1 of Motacilla alba alba. NCBI lineage: Eukaryota > Metazoa > Chordata > Aves > Passeriformes > Motacillidae > Motacilla > Motacilla alba. The sequence goes on from NC_052022.1 coordinate 15,112,562, forward strand.
TGTGTTGGCATCCAGTGCGTGGGGTTTAGTGCTCTCTGATGAAGAACAATGTGAACTTTGAAAAAAGATATAGCTACAGCAAAACAAGCCTGTGGGATACAGATTTGACCTTTTCAATCTCACCACTATTCCTTTCCAGAGGAGCAAAGTTACTGCACTATTTGAACATGAAATCCAAACCCCAAGAGCAAAGTAGGATAAAGCAAACACTGAAATTGCACAACATAAAAAATATGGAATTATACAGCAACCAGGATAAGAACTTAGAGAAAAAGGTGCCAGAGGATATATATTTCTACTCCACTAAATATAGTTTATTTGAAAGTATTTTACATTTAATTAAAGTAAAGCAGACGGGATATAAGCATTATAAACTTTCCCCTAAAAGTAAGCATTGCTGGCATTCCACTTGTTTAAATTATTACTTTTTCAAGTGCCGATTAATCCTTGCCCCTCTTAGTTAAGAGAGGAAATGCTGTATTGGGGGTTTTACTTCCCAGGCCAAAGTGAAATGATGCTCCTGCAGGACTAACTCAGCCTTTCACTGCTTGTTTTTTTTTACCTTTCGGACTCTATCTCGGTATTCCTGGCACATGACTGCATTTTTTTCATGGGCAATATGTCTTGCTTGAAATCTCTTCTGAAAAGTCACATTTTGCATGAAATACATGATTAAAGAGACTTTACAAAGGACTTTACATTTTACTACAGAAAGTTAATTGCCACTTACTTGTCTCAAATGGACCACAGGGAAGAAAAATTCTCTTAAAGAGGAATTTGTGATCTAAGATTAAAAATGAACAGGTCAACAAGCAGAAAAGATAAAATAGTGAGAAATATGAGTATTTTTTCATTAGGAAATGCCACTTTATCAAAAGAGACAGGCTTTGCAGGAATATGTTTTCAGAGAAACTAAGTAATTCTGAAATCAGACTTTCATTTGGACTTCATTGGACCACTTAATGGAGATATTAACTTATGTGAACTACTTTTTTTTTTACAAGCTAAAGCATTTAAATAGTACTAACATGAATTTCTAAACTTTTTTTATGTCTTTATATGAATGTATAGTACTATGTTTGAATCATACCAAAACAGAAGATTCCCACATTCTTTGCGGGAATCCCAATTCTTTGATATTTCAGAAGTCCAGAAATTCAGAAGCTGCATTCTACAAATCATCTGAGTTTTTAATAATTTGCATCAATCTAAGATAGTTGATTTAAATCCTCTCTGGAATTCTGACAGGATGAGAATTGCATTCTTGACAACCTTACTTGCAAAGTTCAATATTGATTCTGAACCTGGACTCAACTAAAACTTTATTCCTGTTCCAGACCCCAGTTTGCTCCTTTTGTTCCATTATTGCATCCAATGGCATCGTGGAAAGGTCTTTAGCTGTGTTCTTCACAGAGAGAAAAACCTGCTCCAGTGATAAGGTTTTTATCCTATAGGTTGAAAATTTTGGCTCCTTTTTCTCTTTAGCAGGAATCTATCCAAGCAAAAGGTATTGGCTGGCACAGACACTGACTCTTGGGTTCAGACATCAGGTGTAGGGTGCAGGTATGGGCACAAGCAGAGGAAGAGAGGCACAAGAGTTCTGGCAGGGAAAAGAGAGAGGCCAGATCCTCTCTCCTGCAGAACTGAGACTTGTTTTGTGAGGCTAAAGGAACTGGGCACCACAGTCAAATTCCTTTTTCTCATGCCTTGTAACTCACATTTCCAGCCTACAAGACAGGCATTATCAAGATCAGTCAAAGGCAATGGCAGAAAAGTACACACTAGCTACTGTAACTCAGTGTAGTCACAACAGGTTTTAATTTGGCCATTTAAAGAATCTTTGGGCCAGCAGAATGAGTTCTATTGGCTAGCTCTGAGTGAAAAATTTTTTAAAAAATCCTTTTCCCTGTCTCCTTTACTGCCTGTAGGGCAGGTGCAAGCTGACAGCTCCATGACTATAAATTGCTGCTGGAGCCACTGAAGCCTTCTCTTCAAACCAGATGCTCCTCTTTTCTGCATGAGTAGCAGAACACATGCCCTGACCGTCTCCATCTATTTTTAAAATATGGATTTCTTCATCGCTTGTTTATAGCTTTATGTGCTGGGAAAAAAAAAAAAAAAGAAAAAAAAAAAAGCAGAGTTAACTTAAAAGAGGAAAAAAATGTCTGTGAGTCAACATGCATCCTCTGGAGGCACTGGAGAGATCTGGAGAGTTAAAAAATATATCTGGTTTGTTGCATGAAACCATAAAGCCAAACTAAAGAGTTAAAATTAAAAACAACAACAACAAAAAAAAATCCTAAAAAGGTTTCTGAGTTAAAAGTAAAGAAGAATGTTAACAGAAAATAATCTACTCCAGTAAAATGTTTCAGGCCGTTATCCTGCAGCTGCAGTTTTCCCAACAACAATCATATCACGTGTTCATCAGCTATGAGGGAGCTCAGTCCTTGCCAGGTCACCCAAGGATAACTGCCTGAGTCTTTGGACTCCACTTTAAGAAACCATTCTGCAGGCACCATCCTTCCCACCGCAGACTCATTCCTCTGGCTTGCCTGTGAAGACGCCCCAAGTTTTGCATCTGTAAGAAAGCAAATGAAAACCAGAGGAAGCCCCCATTGATGGCACGTCATGAATCTGGGAGCTCTGATACAAACAGCAGCTCCCCAAAGAAAGAATGACAAAAATATGGCTCTCAGAGCTGGAGAACTTCCTGTTGCTTTTTAGCTCAACCACTGAAGAGGGTGGAAATATGTGACACTGCAATATAATTATTCTTTTTCCACTGTCAGGGACCCAGGACAACCGCATTACTCATGTGGAGGAGCCATGAACAAGTTGCACAGGTCCTCCCAAACAAGTGGTAATAAAACTTTGCTCCTGATGGTGCCATCTCCAAAGTTGATGACACATCTTTGTTTGCTTTCATTCAGATTTATGTGGGTTTCCTAGGCCTCCCTTCCCTTTCTTTGATGTTGATCACAGACAAAATGATGTCACTCTTGGCCAGAGGCTGGCACCAGGCACAAGTGCGACGGCAAATGAATTTTATCAGTAATTCATGACACGCTGGCAGTGGATGGTTGGGCCTGGGAATCTCTTTGTCCAGGCCTGTGGCCAGGCTGGAGAGAGCAAGAACTTATAACCAGTGCAAATTCGCTTCATTCACATCCCTTTCCTATTCAGTCCCATGTTGCCACCTGTCTCCCTAATCAATCCTGTACAGCCCTGAACCCCTTATGTAAGAGCACAGAAGCCCTCTAAGTACCTCGCTGCTCCACAACACCAGGTGTCTGAACCACTGCTGGTCTATAGCCTCATGCCTACCTGCCCTGATAGGACAGACAAAATAGACTGCTTTAGAATTTGCCAAAATGTGGAAATACTTTGTATTTTCAGATCAATCAAGTGCAACTGTCAGTATACAACTGCTCATCTCCATCAGATTCTGTATTAACACCCATTGTTTCAAGATTTATTAAGAGAGCTATTATAGTATCTAATATAACCCTTCTAAAAAACTCCGAGCTTCATTCTTCTGTTGGTACAGAAAAGATCTCAGCATTGCTGTATCAGAAAGGAACTTTTATTTTTTATTACTTCTGCACCTAGCTTTGAACTCCTGGAAATTTGCCCAGAAGTTTGCACTTTAAAAATAAATAGGAACAGAACTGGGTGCTTCCTTGTCCCACTGGGGTGCTCAGTGGCTCAGTGGGCTGGCCCCAAGGCTGTGTGTGTGAAATGCACATGTTCTGCAGGCAAAGGGCCTCCCCACCTCCTGCAGTCACTGCAGCAGGTTTCTGTCAGAACCAAACGCTCAGTTCAGCTTCAGGCCTGAGTCTTAGTTGCTTCAGCTCACTGGATAGGATCCAAGTGCTTGTCACACTGCCACAGCTCTGCTGGGGAAGTTGCATGTCTTTCCCTGTGCCAGCTTTATCTCAAAGCGTTTTTTCTGTATATAGTTCAGTGATTTAAGTAGATGACGTGGAGGCACAGGAGTCGGAGTCCTCGCATGTTGTGTGCGGCACCAGTGGATAAGGAAAGCGTGAAGGAAGTGAGTTATCCACCCACACACAATCAACACAAGGATTTGATTTCACTGGAGATTTTTTCTCTTTTATTTTCCATCCTAATTAAACATTTTTGCACTACCTTGTTCTCCAAGCCCTTCTTGATCTCCAAGTCACTCTACCTCCTTCTCTGTGTGTGTCTGTGTGGCTGGGTCCCTTGAATGTTTATTCTGCTGCAAAGTGCAGTGATTTCTGGGCAGGATGTCCAAAGATAAATCTGGCTTGTGGCAAGAGTTAAAAAGATTACAGTAAGGCCTTGTTTACAAAAGAGAAGGATCAGCTGCTGTTCTTGGAGTTTGTTTAAAAATTCTTTTTTTAACCATCCTTCTTTGTGTTTAGGTTTGTTTCCCTTGTTAAATAAATAACCGGTAAGGTCTCCATTGATCACCTTTGTCCTGTGCGTGTGCCTGAGGAGAGAAGAAAGCGAGAGGATTTCATTACTTTCTGGAGAGGCCAGAAAATTTCTAGGAAAACTTTGTTAAGCATCAGAGAGTGGCAGAGCATCAGAGAGTGGCAGAGTTTGGCAGCCCAAAGCCAACCAACAAGCTGGAACAAGTGAGAGAGGGGTCACCTATGATAAGCCATATACTCATTAACATAATCACTCATAAATCTTTCATCTTTCTGCCTTGCCTTCTTCCACAAGGTGGCCTGAGCAGTGACAGCTACTGACCTGACCTGCCTGTGGAGCCATCTGCCTCCTTCCCACAACAGGACCCCCAGGACTGAGTGACCAGAAGAGCAGCAAGGTCCCTCGTAGATAAAACAGCCTGGCCAAACTCGAGGGTTTTTCCAGCCTTTTCCAGACTACTGCTTTTTACCGTAATGGGCTGATGAAGAGAAAGCAGGGATGAAGAGGCTAATGCTGACCTCTGTTGACAAATCAATGGAAGAAAAATTCAAAGACAACTTCTGGCTCAATCAGTTCTTAGATCACTTCCCAGTGTGACTTTCCACCTTCCTACATGTTTGCCCTTCCCTAGGTTCATCCTTTGCAGGGGCCACCAGCAATACCTGGTGTTTCTTCAGCTTACAGAGTGCTCAGCAGTGTTGCCTCCACAGGCACATGAGCACAGCTCTCCCCTTATTGCCCTGGCTCTATGGTAAAGACAGACTCATATTATGGGGTTCAGTACAGTTTTTTGGGACCACTTTGAAATACAGCACATAAGACCATATGTCCCTTCCCAATGGTGGAAATCATTTTTTTATACAAAGAAACTGTTCAAAGAGGTAGACCTGTGATTTTACGTAGATGAGAACAAACTTAATCTCAGTGCAACCCTGTTTAGGCAACAAAAGCAGTGATTTGCTTCATTTGGATTTCCTTCATACAAATATTATTTTTCCTTAAATAAAATAAAAGCAAGGTATGAGGGAGTCGGTGAATAGAATTCATTTTAGGAGCACAGCATGAATGCATCTGGAGGTGAAGTAGGTGCTGTTTTTCAAGAAAGCAGTGATGCATTTCAGGACCTTGAAGGCTGGTTCGTTGTTAGAGCCATAATTAACTGCATAGTGCTGAATGCATTCATCAACATAGATGACCTCTTTACCAGTGCTTACCAGGAAATAATAAGCAACATTTAGGAGTAGCTCCTAAATGAAACAGAAGCTGCCAAGATTGAAATTCCTCTGTGGAACGAGAGCTCCACCTTCAAAGCAGGACTTCATCCTGCAGTGCCTCTTTCCTAAAAAAAGAACATTGCAAAATAGAGACCAACCCACCTGGTCCAGACTTGCACTACATTTTTTTAAAGCTAAGAAAAACATCTGGCAAGACTGGGAAGTCTTCTATAAAATCATCTGGTCACATAACAAGACAACATCTTTAAGGCTAACAGTTTAAATCACTAGAGTTAATGTGCTTTGGTCAAGGCCTTGTTTAATTTGAAGTTAATATTTTGTTTGATCAATTATTCAATCATTCAGGGCCTGTAGTAGTTATATACATTTTAAATTTATACAGATAATTGTAGCAGCTTCAAGTTGAGGAATAGAAGAATGTCCAAATATGTTGTTATCCAGTCCTCATGTAACCTACAGATAATTTTTTTATCCTGTTCTATAATGTCCTTCTAATGGCAAAGTGATCAAAGCAAGACATACCTACAGTGCTACTTTAAAGTCATGGCACTTCAGACCAAATTTTGCAATAACAGAAAATAAATTTTCCCAGAAAGCCGTATTCCCGCTTTCCATGCCACCAGACCTGAATCTCTGCAAAGGCTTTAAAAGGACTGAAGCAATTTTTGCCTCATGCCAGTCCTTCGTCTGGGGTTAACATCAGTGCCTAGATTTCCTCACTCAGTGCCAGAATGAACAATTAGTCCCCTACTTGTGAACACCTTTCAAAATATTGCCAACAATTTTTTGCAGAACTACCCATGATGTCCACTAGAAATATGGCAGACCAAGTTTTCCAGCTCCTGTCCATCCTTTTCCCCCATGGTTTAGGACAAGCATGGCAGGGAGGCAGATGCCCAGAGCACTTTCTAGTTTCTATCTCTAATGGCACCATAATGAGGCTGACAGAACCGTTAGGATTAGTTTAGTAGAGGAATTAAGCATCTGGACAAAAATTGGATATGATGGATTTTCCCCATTAGGGTTTTTGGTCTGAGCCCAAGATAAATGATTATCGGTGTAATTACAGGGTGATTATGCTAAGTTAATTAATGGCATGTAGCTTTATTTACAACATATTCTCTTTCGCAAAGATTCAGAGAGTGCCTTCCCCTCCCAGCCCTCCCCTCTTTTAGCAGAATAGTTCCACACGGGTATAAGCATGCTCCAGAGGATTTAACCAGTTGCTTACTTACAGAAGCAGATGCATGGGCTTGAGAACTCACTTATTTGGCCTCTGATCAGGAAACCACTGGGGTTATATCTGCTCGCAGCACCTGAGCATGTGGCCCTGAAGTATTTATCATGGCTTAGAGCTGATCAGCATACAGAGCTCAATGCAGGTGCAGTGCTGATGGGGACAAAGATATGTCATGACACAAGGAACTCTTTCCCTTTCACAAGATAACTGGGATAGTCCCAGGCTGACAGGGAAGACCTGAAGACTGTGTGTCATGATGATACCCCATTCCCCAGTAAATCTGTTATTTGTATAAATATGAAGAGGGAATAAATCAGACACACATAAGACTAAGTGCTCAAGAGGGAAGAAAAAGAAAACCAAACAAGTTTCCCAATAATTTGGGAAAACCAAATAAGAAATCAACCACAAAAGCCCTGCTGTAGTCACATTTAAAACTCCCTGGGAATTCAGGCCAGCAATGTAATGCAAATTAAGTCTGGAGGATAGTTGCTTGCTTTTCTCACTCCTGTCTCTTCCCAGCAAAGCATATCCTACCCACCCGGGAATCTCATACAAAATGAGGGTTGAGAAGGCAGCAGGTGTAAAGGCACCTCCTATACAAACACACCTGTGTTCAGAGGAGGAACTAAGAACTCCGTGTGTCCCGCATCACTGCAGAGTGAATTCAGGGTGCATTTTGCCCCTGTGCTTCACACTTGGGAAGGAAGTCAGAGACTGGGCTGTGCAGATAACCTCTAAATCATGCAGCAGTAGTCTTCAGACTACTGCTTTCAGGACAGGCAAGGCAGAGGGATAAGAAAGGGCCCCTCTTGTTAAGCACTCTTCTTCCCCCTTTCTTCAAAGGCTCATACCACTGATGTGAGTACCCAGACCATACTTACAGGCTCTGACTCATAACAGGAGCTCCAGGTTTGACCTTGTTGAGGCACTGACTTCACCCTCCTGCAGGCCTTAGTGGATGTCTTACTTCTTTTCAGATCCTAATGACTAAAAGCACTCAAATACATACATAAATATTTACCTCATTTTGCTAAGGAGACAAGACTTAGACGATTGAGTGGTGTCTCCTTGAGTCAATTACTGGAGAAACTGAGCAACTGAAACTGGTTAGCAGAGGTCTCAAAACACTCTAAGCTGAAGACAAATAGGTGACCCATTAGAGAAGAGGTACTTAGTCAATGCTAAGGTATGTGAGTGCAGCACTGTATTGGGCATCAGAAAGTCACTTTCACAAACAGCATTCAAGTTTGCGAAAGAGATTATATAATGAGTCATGACTTCTTCACCATGTGTATTTCCTGGTATCTAGCAAGGGGGTTGGCAGACTGTGATTACTTAGCTGTTATGGAAAAATAAGCATCAGATAAAAAATATTAAAAAAATAAACCTTGCCAGAGGTTCATCAAAGGACCCTCTATCTTTAAAGGCCACTGAGATGGTTTCAAGCCATCTGTCATCCCAGTCCATCATACTTCCCCAGCAAAAGTGTGAAGCCTTTATTTAGAAAGTCTTTTAATACCTTGTTGCCCTTGGGCTTCTTTGCAAATCCTTTTCTGTCATCTGTCCCCAAAGCAAGCCAGCTCCCATTTTAAGTGGGTGGGGACATTGCCATTTTGAGCTACTTTCTTTCCTCCTTCATTAGTTGCTTTTGAAAGTCTTGGCCTAGGTGATTTGCATTTGTGGCAAAGCTCGAAGAGAGTCCCAAGTGTCCCAACCAAATGTCTGCCCTATAGAATCATCCTTCTTCCACGTAGTTCAGAAAATCACTTTCCTGGATGCCAAAAATTATGGGGTATTCCATCAGCCTTTGCATTGCCCAGAAGCTTGGCTTCATTAGGAAAAAATGCTTATTAAAATTATAATCCTGAATCTAGTTCAGACCTGAAACCACAGGCCTTCATCAGCTGCTCAGTCAGCTTTCTCATGAGTGTGTGATCTGACATCCCTGTTCGGACACTGCTCACTCTCTAGCCTGCAGACATTCACCCATGTCTCATTTCTCCTGTCCTTGGGAAACTTCCAGATTTCCCATGTAGAGTGAAGGGAAAACACAGCCCAAAGGCAAGGGAGAAATTAGTTGCTGCATCTTTGGATCTTGCAGGTCTCTAGCTGCTGGGAACTTGCAGGGGAATTGTACTTCTTGTCACCTTGGATTTGGGTCAGAAGAACAGCATGCATGTGATTCTTGCAGAAATTACTGGAAATTGTGTCCAGTGGGTTGAATGCAAGGAAGGAACACAAATTTCTGAGACAGGAATTGTGGCATTAAAGCTGGAAGATTTTATGTGAGAAGAAAGGAGCAGATGGTCTCCACAGACATATCCCAGACAGTGCCAAGCCTGTATCTAAAGTGTCCCTAACCCAGGGCAGGAGGAAAGAAGTAGTTCTCTGTGTCACTTAGATGAACTAACCATTTCCAGTGCATGAGAATCTTGTTTGATTTTTGTATATTTGATTCAGACTCCAGTAGTTAGGTCTGTATTGTTCCTGTCTCTCAGGGAACATCCAGAAACCATTACACCCCTGTGACCGAGAGGCACAACAAAAAGGCAGAGGGCAAGCAGAGCAGGTGTTGGCAGGTGAATTGGAACCACCAGGGCTTTGGATGGAGAGCCATGCTTCATGCAATATTGATTTGCTCATGGCAGGTTCCCTAAGGCTGAATAATGGGGACATAGACAGAAAAAAAAAATCAGTATCTATCGAAGACCTGTGTGAGCTGTACCACCTCTTAAGATAACCAGACATCCAGTAAGGAGCATATCTCGGATGATAATGTTGAGCCAGCTCTGGATCAAATGGCAAGGTCTTTCTCAGATTCTTCTGGAGTCAGAAACTGGAAAAACTGGACTCGTTACTCTGTGGGTGTGAATTAGGTCCCAAGAAGGCCAAACACATCTTAAAACTATTTGGCAAGTCTTTCTGTAGAAAAACTATGAAGGGTTGAATGGTACATATTATTCTAATTTTTATTCTCCTGGATGCTCATGCAAATCAGGAGACGTCCTACATCACATCTTAAAACCCTCGAAGAACCTGGCTAGATGTGTGAATAAGTAAGAAAAAAAGACAAATATACTAATTTTATCTGTGGGTTTTTCAATTTGCAATCAATGCCTCTGCAAGCAATTTCTGCTAACATGGGGTTTTTCAGAAATCTCCCTTGTTCATGGGCAGAAATGTCACACCTGTCTGGAGGCAGGAAAGGCAGGCTATCTGATTTCAAATGAGGATATCTCTTAAGGTCTGGACCTAATGGGCTTCCTAACAGCTGGTTTACAAAGGGCCATGGTTTTGAAGTTGTCCTGTTTCCAGGCTGTCAATCTCACTAATAAACACTCCTTTCTTTCTCAGGGCTCAGGAGCATAATTATTACCAAAGCTCAAGTTATCATGCGTCAATAGAGCCATGGTGATGAATCGCTTGAGTGCTGCTAGGAGCAGAGGAATCAGGACAGGAATGGACCCCAGAAGGTCACTACGACCAGCATTCTTCAGTCAGTGGTCCATGGTCTGGTAGGCATCAGGCAGTAGCCAGGAAACTTTGGAACAACTTAATTTTCCAGTATATACACTCATTTCCACATGTGGGAGCAAGCAAGGACGTGGAGGTGGGGGCCCGAGGGGGCAGGGATGACGACAGTAACAGGGTTCAATGTTTGAAATAGGCTGGAAGTGCAATCTATTGTAGAAACATTGCACTAGGTGAACTGTAGTTCCTCCTGGATCAGAAAGGTGAAGTCATCCTTGGATGAATTGGTAGAGGAGAAGCTAGGGCTAAGGAACACCAGTTGAGTCCAATCCCCTGTCCTTAGGCAGAATTCAGCTATATTAAAACATTTCTGCCAAATATTTTTCTAACTTCTTCTTAAAAAATTTCTATTAACATAGATTCCACCCCTTCCCTAGGCAATGTATTCCAGCATTTAACTGTTCTGACTGTGAAAAAGTGTTTCCTGATGTCTAACCTGAATCTTTCTCAGTGCAATTTAATCCCATTATGCCTTGTCCAACCCATAGGAGACCCAGAAAGCAATTTATTCCCTTTCATAGCCCCAGGCAGCACAAGGTAAAACATGTTAGCATAAACCTCACTAAAAAGCATACAGTATGCAATGTAGAGAAGCTCAGAGTACTTAACTCAAGGAAATTTGTGTTGCTGGGAACAAAAAACAATATCCTCCTCCTCCTCAGCAAAAACAAGGTAATTGGTTGGTGGTAAAAAGGGGTAAACTGCAAGTCCCAAGACATCCTTGAGCTATTGGAAAAACGTCCACCTACTTGCCTCCAAAATGTCTTACATTAAAAAAAAAGAGGCACTGAAAGCAAGGTGTCTCTAAAAGAATCCTACTATCTGTAGAGTTCTCTTATTCCTCTGCTGTGCCAAGAAATGAGAAGGACCAATAAAAGAGGGGGGCGGAGGGGGGGGAGAGTTAAGAAAAGAACCTTTGTGGGCAGCTGTTAAAAGAAAGTTGAATGCTTATTTATTGATTTTTCTATTGGGGAACACTGATGCGAAGAGAGAAAAACAAAGCATTGCTTTTGGAGAAGTCCAAAAGCTCCCTGCTGACAGGTTGGCCCCACCCTCCCCTCTCCAGTACACAAGGACCCTTTTCAAAGAGAATCACCTGGCCCATAAATTCCAATTTATGGTAATTTAAGAAAATAAATTATGAACTCCAGCCTCTGACAGTGTTTAGAAAAGGCAGGATTAAGCACAGCAATTAAAAAAGAAAAGCATTTCCTTGCCACTTGACTTTGCAGGTGGGATTTCCTCCAGTCCTCACAGGTTTGTGGCTTTTCACTATTCAGAGCCTTCAAGGGGTTAAACTGGCACAGATGGGGTGGGGGTTGCAAACACTGTGAAGGCTGGAGGAAGGGCAAGAGGAAATTAAGTGGCTTCTTTCTTTTCACCTTCCTTTTTCCAGTTATCTGTAGCAAGCCCTCAGAGCACCTATATTTAGACTAGGATATATAAAGAGGCACAGATGGACACTTGACATAGGAACATTTCCCATTTTCTATTAAATTGACTAATTTTTAGCTTCTGCGCTGCCTTCTTCAGTGATCTGGGATTTAGCCAAGGACAAAAAAAAGCTTTTTAGGGCCACTTACTGAATAAAGATCTTACCCGAGACTTAATTACAAATGTGGTATTCCAAATTAGATAGGCAATGATGTTGGATTCAGCAGGGAGATGCTTCAGAAGCCAGGGCCAAATACTTCAGCTTTGTGGGGAGAAGAACAGAAAACATGGGCATGTCATATTCCTTTTAGTCCTCCTGGGACCACGTCTTCTTCTAATAAGCATGTTGTCGTCTTCTCATATGGGGGAAAGCTCCACCAGAGGGCAAATTGGATTCTTCATCCCTACTCCTCTTCTGGGGAGGCCAGAAGTTTACTCCTCAAATGGTCAGAAATTCTCTCCTTTCCAGTTTTAGTTTATTCCTGGCCACATTTATCTTTTTGCCTTCTGGTATGAAACATTTTTACTTCAGCTTAAATAGCTCTTCCCCTTCTGGCATATCTTACTTTCTCCAACCTCAGCATAGCCACGGAAACTTTCTTGACCCTTGTTTTCCTGAAAAAAAAAAAAAAAAAAAAAAAAAGAAGGAAAAAAGCAAGCAAAATTCTCTCACTTCTTTTAAGAAACAAGGTCTCCAATGCTCTTTTTCTTCCCAAACCCCTATTTTGTTCCTGTGCTAATATCAGTGTTCTGTGTGTAAAAAAAACAAGCTGCAAGTCTGGGCATGAAACAGAAACTGGCTACAGGATCCTACTCAAGACCACAGCACCAAGGCTGAGATACCATGGATGATCTGGCAGAAAGTCCTGGGGGAGAAGCTCAGAAGGACCTTCTGTCTGTGCCCAGTGTTTTATGGTCTGCACCAAAGAATAGCTGTCAACACATGCCTTCCTGGGATAACATTTCTTCCAAAGCTCCATGGTGCATACCAGGAGTCCACACCTCACCGAGCCATGTCAGCATGTCTTCCCCAGCAAGGAAAGCCCATGGGAGACCCTCTCTTCAGACACACAGAGTGTGGGTCAGGAGTCAGACTGCTTTCACCTCGTGTGGAGATGACAAAAGCTCCCCATACCAGCTAGTATGATTTTGACATCCACATCTTCCTACCCCTACCAGCATCCTGAACACCTACTCCTATACTGCCACCCAAAACCCGACACCATCTCAAAGCCCGGGAGTTTGTTCCTCTGGCTGCATTTGTGTCCTCACCACTCCTGACTCAGGCTACCTTCTAATTCCTACCAGTCCAGACCTCCTGGTTTTCAGATCATGCAGTCTCCAGAGCCCGGGCAGACAGAGCAGGTTCACGGGAAGTGCCTGGGGAGCAGCGCAGTGGCGGGGTTAGGGCAACAGAGGACGATGCAGTTAACGCTCCCTGTGACCACAGCAGTGGAGGAAAGGTGTGGGCTCCTCTGAGTTCAGAAAGACCAGACACTGGTGATGATACATGATGGAAAGTGTGCTCTGGCCAAGGCTGAGCTTGGCCAGAACATTACCCTGACATCAAGTTTCCATTATGTTTTTGTTGCCATTTCCAAGTACAATTGTCTTTTTCCTGGGAGAGAGGAAGTGTTGAAACTGTAATATTTTCATTTCCCACCTGGAATTTCTGTGGGTTTTTCTAAAAATTGAAGGTGGGGGATGGTGGGGGGGGGGAGAGATATCTGTTTGCTTGCTTCCTTGACTTTCTTTCTCTTCTTTCTTTTCTCTCTCTCATTCTTTCAAATAAAATTATCTTTTTTCACTGACACAACTCTATCCCCTCTCACTTCCTAACTAGATTTGACCTGTATTTTCTTAGGCATAAATTAATAATTTAAGATGCCCAATGTAGCATGCTGGACTGAGTCTATTTTCCAGAAGACAAATGTACCGCATTTTATTAAAACCTAGTTCCTGGATTCTCTCTCTCAAGATGTCCAACAGTTATTCCATCAATGCTATTCCTCCAAAATACAAAGAGTCAAAATCTTCAATAATTTCAGAAAGCATTATTTTTGTATAGTGAAGACAGTAATCTGAACTCTAAACCAAATGAAATTTGTTCCTTAAAACAACCCCAAAAACTCAAAGGATGCCAGCGTATTTATTCATAAACAAAACTTCTCTAGCACAACCCTCAAATTCCCAATGAGCAATTTTGTGAGTGAACTTTATAGTATGACATCAGTGAACAGATGGCAGGCATAGCTGTTGGCAGAGTGATGAGAAAGCTGGCCATTTATAATGGAAAATGTCCTGATAAAATGGAATGCGCTTATTTTATTCCACGGTAATGTTTATAAAATTCTTTTCCTGAGGCTTCTTCGAAGATCTTTTCATCATTATTGCATTATTATTAATAATAAAACATATAAAGGAAAAAATGTGCATAACAAATGACACTTTAAATACCCGAGAGAGAAAAGGCAAGGTTTTCAGCACTGTTAGGGTTGATTGCATTGTGATGATTTGTTACAACCTTTACAGTTACAATCCGTGATGGCACGGACATTTCTCCCAACAGGGTTAATTGTAGAATAACACTCAATAACTGGCTGGCCTTCCCCCTTCAAGGGACAACACTGGAGTGTGAAGGCATGCACAGATGCTGCCAAATCTCTGTACCTTGAGACTCTCTGAATGCTGATGTGCCTCAAGTCGTTCAAAGGCAGACTTTCAGCTGGATTTAATTCAAGATAGGTCCATTATGTAAGCAGTGGGGAACAAAGCTGGGCCTTCAAAAAATTGTACTGTTGAGGAATAGTTTTTGCCTTGAAAAGGCAAATCCAGGTAGTACAATCTAATTTAAATTAAATTAATTCTAATAATATTTTCTGGAAATTTCCAGTGATGGCACATGACACAAAGGTGGGAAGGAAAAGATTCCTCTCACAGATAACCACTGGAAATTCTGCACTAGTGCCTGACAGGAGGAGACACAGGATGAATTGAGAGTGGGATTCCTCGACCCACCACAGTGCTGAGTCACTGCACAGAGAAAGGAGACCTCCTTCCACTCCTCCACATTCTACTCTATTTGCCTTAATTCCAGGAGCTCAAAACCAAATAGGCTTTGCTGAACTTAAAATGTCTTACGAAGTGATTTCACTTTGATAAGACAGGATGAAGACATGTGGTTTGACTTAATTCCAACACATTTCCTTCGTACACAGCCCCAACAAACCAAGACAGAAATCAGTGACAAGGTTTAAGATAGCATAAAAGCGAATTAAGCAGGGGAACAATTCATAATAATAATTGAAGGATTATCATCAGATAGTTCTTATCAGTCCTTAACTTCCAGATTTTTATAAAAGCAGCTGATATCATTATTGTCATTGTACAGACAGTGAAGCTGTGGTCAAGAGAGATCAAACAACTGACAAATGGCTGCCTTGCCAGACAATGATAGAGCTACAAAGCTGCTCATTCTTTACCTGTTACATTCTAATACACTACATCCATCAGAATAAAAATATAGACTTTGTCCCAGGATGAAAAGATAGGAGTCAAAAAGCTTGTCATCTTTCAGAGAAAAACCACCTCAGTAGACAGACTCCCTTTCCAATCTACTTAGCAACATAAAACAGAGAGGGCAGCCAGGATCCCATGCTATCCACTTACAACCAACAGGCAGTGACCTTCTGGTGTGTTACAGCAACATGGTAAAACAAACAACTCGCTGTTCCAGCCCCCCTTGGGTCAGATTCCTTGGTGGGGACAATCTATTTCCAGCATTTCCATATCCGGATCTGGAAGTCATTATATCCACCTATTCCTACAGTGAGCCACCCTGAGTATATCTGAAGTTTCTATCTCATCCTGAACAACATGCCAGAGACCAGCTGTGCTGGAGGAAACTTTTCTATTAGATTCTCAGACTCAAATCTTCTTAGGCACAGAACACCAGCTAGTCTGGGTGAACTGGATGCTGAATTCACAACAAGTTCCAGGGTCATGCCTGAAATCCAGCATATTACAATTTTATTCTGCTTCCTGCTTCCCTCTTTTCGCAATTCTGAGATGTCCTCAATTTACCTGCAGATACATTAAGAAAGTTCTTATCTTTTGGGCAAAACCTCAACTTGGAAAAGCCACAGGAACTATAAACTATACTTCAGCAAATTGCCTTAAGCTCTCCAGCTCACTGTGGTTTGATACCCTGCCTAGTGGACCATTCCTAGTCCTCAAATTAATCTGCAAAATATTTTTTTTAATTTCTTTCCATCTGCAGCATTTTCTGTTCCACCTCCTCTATACAGCTCTGCTTGTCTGAGACAACATTTGTAATAACAACAATAAAATCTAACAGTAACAACAGTGTGCCGAATTTCAGGCTCCACTGTGGTCACTTCCCTGCTCAACATGGTAGAGAGACATGGACATGGGCACCAAGTTCCATCTCTCTCCTGCCAAGGATCCAATTTCCTGTTCTCAGCTCACACATTTTGGATCTGCCACCGTTTCTGCCAAAAAAAAAAAAAAAGCTTCATTTTACAGGAGAGGAATGAGAAAAAATAAGAAAGGGGGAAGATGAGGAAGAAAGATTTTTAAAGGGCAGCCAAGATAATTCCTCCTGGATATTTTGATCTTTTAAAATAATTTGTTCTTGAAGAAACTATATTCTGGTAGCCCTCTGCAGGAGAGTGCCTAGTGGAACATAATCCTATCACCTGGGAAGAAAAAAGGTGCAAGATAATATTTTTCTTTTCTAACTCTAAGAAAAAATGAACTTTTGGATGAGAAAACCCTACTAGGAACAAGAGCAGATTAACCCTCTCTCAGGTCTGTTGCAGAGCATCCTCTCAGATATGAACAGACGTCCAGAGATACAAACTAATTTCAGAAATGGGTTTGGGTGAAACAAATCCCATCAGGATCCAGAACCAGCAACTGAAAACCATTTCCCAGAAATTCCTTTTTGCTTTTATCCCCACTGCCAGAAATCATGTCACCAATTCAGGGCACTGCAGTGGCTCCACCTCTGTCCTCTGTTTGCTCAGATCTACTTCCAACCATCCTGAGTTCATACCTAAAAGCTCCTTTGTGTATCATCCAAAATCAGGTACGTGTCCCCTAAGGGCATGGTCCTCTTCTGTCTCCTTTTTGGCTGGGATGGGCATGCAGCTCTAGAGCTCAGTAAACAAAGCTTACAACTTCAGAATTAAAAGCAGTCAAGACCACTCCTTCCACTTTGCTTGCCAGGGTATTCCTGGTCTGAACCCTCCTAACTTGTGTGAGTGTCAGAGACCTGCTCTGGTATGCAAGGAGGTACAACTGAGATGCATCATCCTGAAGATCCAAGTGAAAGTCATAAAGGCTCTTTGACTCCACAGCTTTCATGGAATAACTCCAGGTTTACACCAGGTTTGGCAAGAGCAAATAGAGTGACTCTTTTATTTTATTTCCTGAATTTAGTACTGCTTCCAATTCATGTTCCCAGTCTGTACCCTACTAAAACTCCAGACCTTTAAATTCTGTTTTCTGTAGAGCTGTATTATTTACTCCATGCTAGTTGGGACAGTCCTGTAAAGGCCTGACTTGGTTTGTTGCCCTTCTCTTAGTTCCAGTTTCTTTTGGAAGTAGGTCTCAAATAGTGAAATTCATTCAGGGTTATAGAAAGCTCAAAAAATTTCTTTTTTTAATGTTAGATTTTTTAGAATAGATACAGGCCTTTTACCTAATTTTCCAGCTGAAGTGATTAAACTCACGGTTTAGGTTCTACAGCTGGCTTGAATTTGACCTCCATTGCAATGACAACCTACAAGAAGAATGGAATGAAATAACAATTACGAAACACCCTGATTTTTTTTATCTTTGCTGAACAATTCAAGCGAGGTTCTGTTTAACAGAGTGCAGTGAGATTCTGCAGCAGTCTCACTATCCATAGGCACTTGCCCCCTGTTCCCAGATAATTATGTTTAGAAGATCCCATCTGATCTTGTTGTATGGTATCAGAGTACATTTAATACATGTCCTGATCACTCTGAGACTGCTTTATTTATTGGCAAGAAACTTTTAAATGTTCATTAAGGAAAATAAATTCCTTTTAAAAGACCATCCTTACTGAAGCAGCAGCTGAAAATTTGCAGTCTGAACAGCATCTCCTGAAGCTCAAAAAGCAGGAGAGCTGTGATTTTGGTCACATTACTATGACAGCTGAGCCAGTAACCAAAAATTCAGAAATTAGTGTAAAATGATGCCACTAGACTATGAAATTCAACTATTGTGCTGTTGACATTTTCTTGCCATTGTGAGCTCAAATAGAATCAAAATGCCTTTAGTCATTTAGACTTTACTTCAGACACAGTCTTATTTTCATTTCAATGTTGTTGATGTATGAAGTTGTAATATTGTCCACGCATGTTTCTTGTCAATAACATTAAGAAAAAACCTATTTATAGATATCCCCTGTTTAAAAATGCCTCATAAAAACTGAGTAGTTTGTTTACAATGATAATACAAATGGCTCCACTCTCCAGCTCAGTTCTAGTCCGTTAAATTCAGAAGCCTAACTCTGCAAAGTTCAGTTTCCTAGCAATAATATTCTGCTGTATGCTTCTGAGCATACAGCCAGCACTGGCAATGCCTGACATAGCCTTATTTAGGCAGAGCACAGGAACAGCCTAGAGTCACTCATGCCCCCAAGGCTCAGACCAGATGAAACTATCTGATATTGGACTTTGCTACCTTTGGGAGCCCAAGTAACACAGCAGTGACTGCATTTGGGGAGGATTTGTATGCCTTGCATGACAGATTAATATTCTGTTTCTTTAACACAGGGATCTCCACACGATTGTGCTATTCCTTGGTAGGTAAATGAGCTGTACACCAGGACTGTATATACACAGTCTTTGACCACTGGGCCAGAGTGTGTTTGTTTTGTGTAAGCAGACATACAGAAGCTTCTCCAAAAGATTTAGCACAAGACCTGGTGCTCTGGGTCTCTGATTTGTTTGAGCAGAGAGCATCCACCACATCATACAAAAAATAATTTCTTTTGCATCTTGTGGAAGTGTCAAAAAACCACAATTTTTTTTATGATAGTGGTTGTCTCCTTCTCCATGCGACCCTGCAAAATGCCTTACCACAGATAAAAGCACAATCTATTATATCTCACTTTCTTCAAAGTTCCTCTTCTACCACTTCTCCCTAGTGCTATATTTTCCCTGCCCTGGCTCCAGTGATGACTTCATTAGATTCACATTCAAACCTTATATGATTCAGCCAGGTGTTACCTGTATGTCTACATAAGAGCTACACAGGAAAGGAGAGAAATCCCTCCTTCTACAGAGAGTGTTTTCATGCCCCTTCCACCTAATTAGCACTGACAGAAAGGGGAAGGGGAAGAGAGTGACACATTTGTCCATACTGCTCTCTGCTAAGTGAACACACGTCTAAACTCCCATTACAGGATTTTGCCCTGTAATTAGAGCATGGCTCAATCAAGCATTAGAAAGCTAATGTGGCTGAAATTAGGACAGAACCTTTTCAACCCTCACTCAGCACTTATTCTAGCAAAGTCAGTCCAGAAGGATTTTATCAGTCCACGAGTTTTCTTAGGTCTTTCTTAGGGAGGTCAAAAACAAAGAGACAAATCCATCACTGGAACTGAATATTCATCCCAGCTGGATGCTGTAGAAACTGTTTCTGTATCCCATCATTCCTCTATTACCTTCTGTGTCTTGTAATAATATATTCAGGTAATACAAACTTCATTTCCATGTGGGACTCTTCTTTGCACATTTTTCTCTCTAATTTCAATATTTCTGATTTTACACCAGACTGTGTAGGTGTGGTAGATCATTTATTTTGGATCCCATTGAGTTTGAGAGCTCCCTGCAATCTCCAAGCAATGTTTTTAGCCCTGTATTCCCCTTTCTATGATATTAGTATAACCTAGCAGAGAGGGGTAATTTGGGACTCCCACAACACTGTCTTGTCTTTTTCTGTTATCAGTGCTCAAGGTGAAACTTGGACAATCTCCAGCCTTCTCCCCTTTAAATTAATTGGAATAAAATGGGTAGTCTGCTCCATTGTTCTTGCTAATGCTTCAAGTGTTCCTCCATCCCTCAAACAGCTTTGATGTCATCTAGTCCCACTTGAAGGGGAAAGAATGTGTTTGGGAATAATTAACAGGCTAAAAATTACTTTGTCAGAACATTTGTGTTATTGAATTACTTGCAGCTACCAGCTTTAGAGAGCTGAGACAGTGGTTGGGCACAACTAGAGCCCTTTAAATGGAAAAAAAGAATGGTCTTTTGGTGCAGCACGAAGTTATCCTGAAGAGGGGCATGTTAATCTCCTGATTCTCAAAACTCTCAAATGAGTCTCAAAACACTCATGTGACCTCAGGAACATCACATAGTCTACCTACCCTTCAGCCCTTCACACAAAATCCCCCTGGTGACTCTTGACTCATTAGAGCATAAGCAAATATTAACATTATAACAGAGCTGTCTCTTAACCTGCATTCCTACCTCATCCAGCATAAGAGTCCTGGATTTTGTCAGTGCCTCTGGGCACTGCTTTAATACAAATAATTCTCAAGTCAGAAGTCTTTCTTTCTTCCCTCTTATATAGAGCATTGTTATTTTGAGGAGATGTAATAATAAATTTGCCAGCCTTTATGAAAAGGACTGTGAGCAATCAATACAAAAAAGTCAACTAACATATGGCTCTTTCTTCTGCCACTACAAAGCAGAAATAAAGACACTTCTGTTGCCCTTCTACAGCTGATTTAGAAACTCAGATCACTTAGTCTCTTGTTTCATTGTGAGAGCAAGCATATATATATAGAGAGAGGATTGCTTTAAAAGTACACTTTGGTATGGGATAATTTTACAGAAAAGAAAAAGTTCTGGCCTGAATAAATTGCATTTCATGCCTGGATTTTCAAGCATTTGAGCTATCTCACCCCTGCAACTAAGATAGCTGTTCCATCAGCTGTGCCAGGATCTAGCCTGAGGCTCTTGGAGATTTAACCTTTTCAAGCCACGGTGAAGAACCTAAGATCAGATTTAGAAACCCAGTTTACCCTCTGCACTCCTTTAAACTTATGTTGTGGTGGATCAGATGAGCTGTTCTGTGCCTGAGCAATTGCACAGACAGGAACGTGCACATACAACACATTTACTCAATAGGAATCCAGACTTGAGAGCAAAAGAGGAGAGCCTAGAGAAACAAACAAAAAACTCTTTTAGCACAGTCCCATTTTCTAGAGCCTCCATTTTCTCTTCAAGCCCCAAAAGCTCCCTACTTCCTCCTTCATCCCTTCCAAATCAAAGCTGGACCTGGCAATATCTATGGCTTAATGTTGTCTCCAGTGCCTGTGGTTCATTGCTCCTGTATATACCTTTAGCTTAGGCCAGCTTGTAGCCTGTGAGAGTTTGTTAGAGAAAGGTTGGTAGTACTTTTGAGGAAGGGGCAGTGCTTCATTTGGGAAGAAAATAAAGAAAAGAATGTCTTTTCTTTCTACAAAGCTGTGTCAATGGCCTGTTATAGCAAAAGGAAGTGTTTCTGTAGGGAAGCAGAAGATAATCTGGTCTGTCCCAGATGCCTGAAGGCCTGGTAGGCAAATTTTGTCTGCTGCTGTTTTATTGCTAACTTAGTCTCTTCTGTATGAGTCCTAAGAGGGACTTGCATTTATTAGTCAGAATGCTCTCTTAGGCTGGTTCTTATTTCTTCACTAATATGTTTTATTATAAAAGCTTTATTGTATCTGTTCCTCTAACTCCTGTTTCATATCTCCATACCTTCAGTTGAAGGGAAGGGCAGAGTACTCAATGTGAAGGAGCAGGAAAGATGAAAAATCCACAAGTAGTGAGCAAAAGAGATTTTGGCTGCAGTGGGTGGGGAAGGATGGGTTGTCCTTGACAACTAATGTAGCCAAGCCTGGTATGTGTGAAAGCTACTTGCTTGTCTTTGAGCTCCACAAAGGAAATATCTGGTGTTTGAACTGAGAGGCACCCAAAGCCATGCACCATGATTCAGCACCCTTTTTTTTTCTGTCTCTGAAGAGAACTGTAAGCTTTGAACACAGATCATGCTGCTAAATGAGTTTGCTGTATGTGTATTATATCCGGTAATGAACACACTCCTATTAAGCTCAGCTGTGTTGTATTTATTCTGTTGAAAAACAAAGGAATGCTGTGCCTTCCTAAGGAGTTAATCCCCTGCCTGTGACCCTGTGGTCTGCCTCAGAAGCTATAGTTAAAGCTCTGCCTTTAACCACATCCTCTGCGTGTTGTGTGTTGAGTTTGTGCTGTTTTGTGTTTCCTTCTCTCCTGATTGTTAGGAGAATAAAAGGTGAGAAGGAAGCCATTGGGAAGTGTGGCTAAGGAAAGGAAAATACAACATATCGGCCAGACCACCCTGTTGTCACTAACTTGGAAGGTGTCAAAATGTAAGCTGAGGTTGCCATCACGGCAGACTTTAAAAAAATTGGAAATTCAATTCAGTGTGTAGGGGGAAAACAATCTTAATGGTTAAAGTGAGTGATGGGGTCGGAAAACTTTGAGGGTCAGACATCATAGCAGGATACATAAACATGAATTTCTAAATAACGTCTGTCAAGTGCTGATGTCCTGATTTGAACCCTTAATGGTAGCTGAGAGGCAGCACAAATTGTTTGCTGTGTAACCCCCCCCAGCATACAGGCACCCCCAGTGCCCCCATGGCCTGTGTACAGTTGTTCTCTCTTTCTACTTTGGTTTGGAATTCTTCTTTGAACTTTAGTTCTCATTATTTTTGGACTTGTCACTTTGTTTGGAAAGATTTATTTCCACTGTTCCTTCTCTGTTCTTTCCTTGCCTCTTCTCCTCTGGATGCTTTTTTGGCAAAGCCTATTGCTATTTTTTATGACTTTGTGTACTGTTTCAAAACAGTAAAATGTTTTTGAAGCAAGATGATCCTGTGTTGCTATGCTCATGCAGTAGCTCCTCCACCTCTGCTCCTTTTTGAAAGACTTGCGCTATACTTCTGGTTTTCAGTGCTCATTAAGAAAACAAGGTACTCCAAATTGTAAAACTGAAAAGAAAATCCACTCTTCCATGTATCATGATGTTACTGAGTTTTTTACTTCCCTACATGACAGCAAGCCAGATATCATTTTGTGATCACATGCTTTTACTCACAGACATGAGTAAAAAGGAGCCTTCCTGATATTTCTGCCAGGTGAAGTTGAATTTAGCTGAAATTGGTGGTGTAAGAGGGACAGCTGGCCAGTGTGATTTCTGAATTGCCACTTCTTTTGGACTCAGGACTAAGACTAAAATGTTTGTCTTTGTGTATTTTAGATCATGTTGTACCATCCTAGAAACACATGAATCAATTTCACTTGGAAGTTGGAGGCAAAGACCTAAATCTAATTTTAGTAGCTCAAAAACCATGCCAATTTATAAACACACATGTAAATAGATTTGGCTGGCTGAAATGGTTTTCCTTCAGTACTCCAGGGTGAGGCTTGTCCTGTGTCTGCAGGCTCCTACAGAAAGCCCTTGAAATCTCTTCACTTTATTCAGTACACTCAATAATAGCAATAGACATTTATATCAAGATTATTTGAAGTGTCTCTGTGTACTTAAGCAGTATAGCTTGAATGTTAATTTTATATGGAGATGGGCCACAAAGCTGAGTTTGGTGCTTATAATGGCAACAAAAGCAACTATTTTAGTTGTGTTTCTAGAGCTAATACTTGTGCTTCTCAAATTTTTTTTCTGAAATTGAGGTATTTTTAGAAACACTCTATTTCTCTTTTCTGCCAGTCAATTTCTTGTTTGTTTGGAGAAATGCTTTTTGAGGTGCTGAGGTTGCTACACAACACTGGTCTGTCTTAAGGTCTTAATTGTTTGGAGGCTATAGAAAAACCTTTATAAGTAGATGTAGGTGCAGTGTGGCTGGCTGATGGAGTGACAAGATGCTGGATGCTGGAAATAGAGATTCACAGCTTTCCAGAGATGTGGAATGGAAGGGCCACTGTGACTCTTTGAGGAGAATTGCAACAGCATCATCCAGAAAGAGAGTAGCTTCCTGATTTGGACTTGTAATGAATGTCAATGAAGGACAGCTGAATGTCAAATTTCAGAACCAAGAAAGATATTAGGTCATAACATGTAGTTACCCACAGAAAGCATCATACAATCCAATCTGGGACGATCTAATGCTTCTTTCAAAAGATGCTTTTTGCATCTTTTCAGTTTGAAAGTTTTAAAATAACTTTATTCCTCTCAGTTATTTAAACTTTTTCCACACTTTCCACCTGACATTCTCTTGTGACACATTTTATCCCTATATCATTCTCTGACTAAATGCTGGCTGAAATACCTTTTTTCCCCTCCTGATGAATGACTTAAATCTATTACTAAATAAAAGCTTAATTCCACTTTTAGTAGGCTATCTCCTGCACCTGCTTCCTCTTTCTTGAAGAGCACAAGCCAGAACACTGTACACTCAGGTGTGACAAGTATACAATCTAAGAAAAGAGGATTGTGGACAACTCAGGAGAAAATGATGAATTCATCCCCTTTTGGTGGAAAGGGACATCCCAAAATGAGAGCAACTCTGTCAACAATTGTAGTTCTGTAGCAATTTGAACCAGACCCATGTACACCTGCAAAAATAATTTCTGCGGCAGCCACTGGAGGGGTAATAAAGATTTTTTTTTTAATCCAGTCATTGGTAGAATGAATGGATATTGTCAAAAGAATCCCTTTCCTGTATTAAAAATAAGCATGTCTTGCTTCAGCTTCTGCAAGACACAAATGCCCCAATCATTTCCCCTTCCTTTCTGGAACTCAGAACAGGCTTTTAAGGGCAAAACAAAGTAGTTCAAATTCTAGTGAGACCTGTGGAATGCAGCTCACAGTGAGTACTATACGGAGGGTCTTCAGGCAACCAGGAATTTTCTCTGGAAAGTGAAAAACAACTCTCATCTGAAGAAATAAATTTAAATAAGCTGAAGGTGAAAATGTTGGAGTTTGAAATGGGCTTTGTTAATGGTCTACAGGGACAGAAGCTGTGAGAGAGGAACTGCTGTCCATCACAGATGTTAAGGGAGTCTCCTGTTATTTTGCCTTGTGGTGTGGAGTTTGTGGCTCAACCAGTTTCAAACCCAAGGAAATGTCTCTATTCCCTTCATCAAATAGGACTACTTATGTTTGGGAGAACATTTGCAGGCCCCAGATGCAAATGGTGGGGCTGTCTGCAGTGGAAGTGCATGCGACCAGGCAGAGGTACAGTTTACTGTAGCATGTGCTTTCCACACAGCAATGATGGATGTTTCTTGGGCACAAAGGACCCACAGACAGAAGGGAATGTGTGTGGCTTTAGTGTCTCCACTATATGAGCTAAAACCTTGAGGCTCAATGCCCTCTCTAAGATCTTTGGAGATCAGGTTTGTGGTCTTGTCCAAGGTTTCTATTGCAGAAGAGGTGTAACTGGTCCTGAAGAAAGCTTGCACTTGTATGTACATGGTGGTTTGCCTCTGACCATCGTACAGATTGTCCTGATAGAATTGGCTTTCACATGTCTGTGTATCCTACAAGGAAGAAAGGAGATGGCACTGTTTGGGATCCAACATCATCAGTCTCAAGTCTTCAAACATTCTCATGTGCTTGCAGCATGGAAAGCTGGCATGTTAACACTCTTAACTTAATAAGCCCCAAAATAGCAAGATAGTGGGTGATTAGTGCAAATATATAAAAGGCTGCTACTTTATCAAAGATGCTTTGGAATAGAAGAGGTTTTCCTGGGAAGAAAGTTTTCTTGAGCATCAAATTCAAGTTATTCCTTGTTGTACTGTTTTGAGCTCTGTAAATTAAGAGTGGGTTTGCCTTTTGCTCAAACAACCCTCAGCTGCGTGTTTGCCCTCCATGCCCACCCTCTCCTCTAGTGTCCAAAACAGCATCTGCCACCCGATGAGCCTGCTTTAGACACCCAGCCTTTGGTTCATTTCTAATCAGCTGCAGGGATGAGGGAACCCTGTGTTTGGCAGTGCTTGTTTCAATTCTGTTTGATTTTGCTTAGCTCTCATAAAGTTGATCCCGAAGGGCCCTGTCCATTGCATCAGCTTGCTGCTTGCTTTCAGCTTCCATGCCTTTGCTTGCTTGCAGGCAGTCACCCAAGAGCAAAGTCAAACAAACTAGGCTACCAGGAGGCCAGCCAGAGGCTGTTCTTGCAAAAGAAATTTCACCCATCTTACCCAGAAAAGGGTGGGGAAAGAGACAAATTCTCTATTAAACTGCTGGCCAAGGGACATCCTGAATAGTCCTGTCTCCCTTTTGAAACAAATATAAATAATTTATTTTTGTTATGGGGGTGGAGGGACCTGTTATGGACACAAAAATGTTACTGCTTGTAGTTTCAATCTAAACTTCAGCTGCCAGCATTTCAGGGCTATGTAACAGCCAAAACAGAGGGAAAATAAATAAATAAAATAAATAACCACAAATTTAACAGTAAAGCTGCAAATCTGAAACATTCTTAAGTTAAAGAAAGCCAAATGTAAAGGAGTAAAGGGAGTTATGGTCAAGCTATGTTTTCTATTTTTTTGGATTGTTTGGGGATTTTTTGAGGGTTTTTTTGTGCTACTGTTATACATGATCACAGTCTTCACTTAATGAAATAAGGCACACTATCTCATTTGTATTTCTTTAACTTGTGGAGTCTGCTCCTTTTCCAGTCTGGGTAGATATTAACAAGGGGAGAAATGGGAGAAGATGCTGTCTACCTGCATCAGTACAGTGCCACAATGTTCTCCAGGAGCTGATGCCAGCAAGCCCCACTCAGCTCTTGGCACACAAAGCAGTAGCACAGTGCACGCTAAGAGCAGGGAGGGGATTGGAGCAGGCTCCTTGCGTGTTGAAGCTGCTTGAGAATTTAGTTGCCAAACACTGGCAAATTTTCTATTAAGCCTGTGTGATTTTTTTAACTTTACAACTTGACCATATTTATATGTATTTTTGTTTTTCACATTGATGGTATAAGTGCCATCTGTGAGACCACAGCAGTCCTTCTGTCAAATTTTACATTCCTATTCTAAGCAAAGGCGTTACAGTTTTTCAATGGATCTGTTGTTTATTTCTTTTTTCACTTGGACAAAAAGATGTCTTCAATTTTCCTTGGGAGTGGAACTGTTTTAGCTGAAACTTCAAATAAAATAATTCTGAAGCAGTATCATGGAAAACTTCAGGTTAAGCCATTTCAGTGTGATAGTTTTAAAAGCAATGATAAAACAGAGACCTTTCTTCAATTAAAAAAATGTTAAATTCTATCTTTTATCACCTATGTTTACAGAACATGGGGTGATGAGGCTTTTTAGGGAACCCCATGCAAACATTCTCTCTGTGGGAATAACACCAATTTCACCACAAATCCTGCCACTGATTGGTATGCAGGGTAAAGATCTCTAGAGCCCTCAACTTCTTCAGGGGTATTGAGTACATTTAAATACAGACAACCTTGCCTGATGCCAAGTGCAGGAAGGACTAAGGTCTATATTCATCCCTCAGTTGCCAGGTGACACCAAAGGATGAGATCACTCAGGTGCTCTCTACTGACCTCAACTGTGGCTGGGTGACCTTCGTCAAGCCCTGTGAAGGCACTGAGCCTGAGCAATCCCTGTCAGCAACCCACAGCTCTACACAGTCCTGCCATCTCTGCTTGGAAATTTCACTTGGCTTTGCTTCCTCAGAAACTTTATAAGCTCCACAGAGACTGTAACTCCAATGGCTCAAGTCAGCAAACCCACGCTGTTCATCCATCCCCAAACACATTGCTCATTTTGAGAAAGAAAATGGAATTAAGAGCTTCCTTTAATATATGAACATACTTTTTAAAAAGCAAAAATAAGGAAACAAGCATTGGAGGCAAACCGAAAATATTTTTTGAGTTTTATTGCCTCTGCTTGAATCAAACCATTTAGACTAATATTACTCTTTCCAATGTATTTATGAGTATGTTCCTGCCATGGCCCATTTATGACACAGGAAGTGTGTGAGGCACATGTGCCTCAGGGCCCATTGCCTGTGGGGTCTCTGCTGTTTGGCCCAAAGAACAGGCTAATAGCCATATTTTCTTTGTCTTGATTCTTATGGAAGCAGGAATTGGATTTGAGGTGAAACATCTGGCTTGTTTTGGGTAAAAGTTATTTATCTCTCCTTTCCCATTGGCTTTTGATTTTTTTTTTCCTTTAATTTCCTAAACTGTTGCCCGTTTTTAGAGTAAGGGCCTTATTTGAAGGCACTTGGATTTTTCTATCTGCTTCAACAAGACCTTGGACCAGGCTCGAGATACCAATACAGATTTCTTTCCACACTCCTTTGTAACTGTTCTTTAGTGATCCCTAGTGAAAATGCCTTGTGCATTTCCTGAAGGGTTTGTTATAGCCCTTCCTACTGCATGTGAACATGTGCTTCCTTCATCAGTCTTCCATTCATGCCAGCAGCATCCTAGATAATATACAAACATTTTTGGGAGTTTGTATGGGTCATTTCCCCAGGAGAAATGGAGATCGTGGTGGACTGAGGGAGAAGGACTGTGATGCTGATTTTAATGCCTTGCAGCACTGCCAGGGACATGTCAGTTGTATACAGAAATAAAAAGGAGCCTGCATTCTATTAAAGTCTCTACCAGATCATTAAGAGCTCAAAATATGCAAGAAATTGTGTCTTCCAAACCTGCATGTGATCTACTGCTTGAACAAGTTTCCCAAGGATCTGCTCATGGCCCAAGTTACCAGGACAGCAGCATTACAGACTGAACTCCTTCCTTCCTAAACAGCAGGCTTTGGACAGAAATTTCACATTTAATACCAGCTCTACTGGCTGACAGTCTCTGGCATGCAATCTCCCTACAAACCTAGGGCTGAAGAAATTTTTCTTTTCCTTCAAACAATGGCATCCTCTACATATTAGCAAAAAATAAATCTTGCCTGTCTGGTATTCAGAATGACTGTCTACATCCAGTATTTCTACTGGAAGACACTGATTCTACTTAAACACTAACCTCTAGCCAAATTTTATTTAAATTTTACTTGGCATTCAGTCAATAGTAAGGTGGATGGACACACTCTTAGGCATGTATTGCTCTGACCATACAAGGATTCCTTTCTTTGGGGGAGGAAGGAGCGCCAGAAAGCCTTGAAATATAGGTATTTCACTGGATGTATTTGAAACCCAGTGTTGCTGAGCCCATTTTGCATCTTGCTCAAGTTTCCCATCAGCCATGTGTACACACACTCTAACAACTCACATATTGTGGCAGCTTTGAGAATGGCTCAGCTGCAGGGCCTTTCACTTCTGCCCACCTGCCCTCCCTTCTTTATTTATGAACCTGCAAAGCTGTCAATGTTATTTTAAAAAATCTTGCTACATGACTTTGTTTACACTTGTTCTCTCACTGTCTCAGAATTGAGCTTAGGGTATAACCCTGCATTTATAAACTTATTTTGCTTTTGCTTTATCAGTGCACATTTTCATTTCTCTAATCTTACCCATTAGCCATATCCTCCTTGTCTCCTTCCCCTGAACACCCAAGTGAAGTGCCAATATGGTTTCTGGTTTCTCCCTACCTTCAAGGTAAGGACAATTTAGCCTAAATTAGTAGAACTAACAATCAAAATCAGACTTGGTTTCTAAATCACTTGTTAAAATTCTATTCCAGGAGGCTTTGCTCTCTGTGCTGGTTGTCTCATGGTCTCTTTCTACCTACAAAGAGTAGCTCTGAAGCCTTGAACCCCAGCCCCAGCTCCAGCTTTTAGCCTTTTTCCTGTATTCCACTCCCTCCTGCCGAGCCAGTAGATACTTCTCTGATGTTATAAATCCATGTAGGGTCTCCACTCATCTGAACATGAAGCCTCCTTTCTTGTTCCTCTCTATGTAGTTAAGGAACAATTTCCTATCTGTGCTAGCTTTATTCAGGGATGTAGCTTACATGACTTCTCTGGAAGTTTAAAGAACCAGAACAATCCTTTGTGACCTGTAAAGATTTACTCCTATAACAGACATATTCCTGAAAGCTGCACTGGTACAAATAGCCAGGAATACCTGCAGGTTTTGCCACTGTTCTCCATTGCCAGGCTACCAATGTACAAAGAAAATAAAATTATTATGCATTTCAAAGTGAATCAATATAGTGGGAGTAAATGTTTGAAGAATATTCTGTCCCTTTTTCCTTGCCTGCCAGCATAACTGAAGCCTGGAGGAAATTTCTAAAGCACGTGGAAATCTAGAAATCAGGTCTATGTGGAAAGATCAGTTACATTTTCACATAAGCCTTTGGTTTATTCACTAATTTCTTTGTTCAGACTGTAGGATTTCCCTGTCTTTCTTGGTTTTGACCCAGGTGTACCAGATGGCAATAATTGAACCCTGGGTTTTGGATCGCACATTTTTGTAGAAGGAGCAATCAGCAGAAAGCAATGGCTGGAGCTGCCTTGCCAGCCACTGTGATAGGAAAGCCTTTTCTCTGCACAATGCTATTTGATTTCCTAGAATAAGGCACTGAGGTAGGGCATCCTCAGGAGGGCTCATGATCATCTGGTTTTAGGAAAATAGCAATTTCCATCTTATTTCTCCCAATTAAGACATTTATTTTTAAATAACTTCCCTCTTTCTTAGCTTTGAGTCCATCTGGTTTTGTTTCCTATGTTC
Source organism: Motacilla alba alba (assembly GCF_015832195.1). Taxonomy (NCBI): domain Eukaryota; kingdom Metazoa; phylum Chordata; class Aves; order Passeriformes; family Motacillidae; genus Motacilla; species Motacilla alba. The sequence goes on from NC_052022.1 coordinate 15,143,119, forward strand.
AGAGGATCTTATAGGAGGAAGTGGGTGGTCATCCAGCTAGAAATAACACCATGCTGTCACACCATCTGACTGTTTTCTGAGATCCTCCCAAGCATATTGCCCAAAAGTGACCTCCAGACTACTTATGTGCTAGTGGGGATTAAATGTTCAGACAAAACGTGTGAGCAACAGATGAAGCTGTATTGTAAGAAGCTGTTCTCCAAGGACATTCCTCCACTTGTCTCTTGAACAAGATCTGAAACAACATCTGGACTAGGATTTTTGTCACATGACTTTAAACACGCTGACATTTGACTTCAGTTAATCAGTGACACATTCTGATAGCTCCTACAGGCTAAGGATTTTATTTATATTTCAGATTGTATTTATTGTCCATTAATAAAGTACTGCATAATAACTCAAACCACATTTATTGAGGCTGTTGCAATTATGTAACAGGCTATTATGCTTCTAATACGTAGCTGGAACCACTCAATTACATATGAATTAAAGAAGTTTTCTAGTTTACAAAGAAGCCAGGAGTTGTTAGCATGGATTTGTTGTTGGTAACCAGAACAAACTCATGCTCTGGAAATTATATTTTTCCTAGGTGACAGCTGCCCACAATTTTGGTTTGCCTTCTCCTTCTTGACTCGCACAGATCACCTGAAAAAGGAAAATGAGGGAAGGTAGAGAGTAGAGGCTGGGACAGGAGGCTCAAGAGACTGGCCCAAGATAACACAGCAGGAGGTCTGAGGTGGATCAGGTGTGAACAGGGATCTCCTGAAGTCATACTCTCATTTCATATTGCCCGGTAGTGAAGGTGGAAATCCTGCCCCTGCTGCTATTCCACCCCCCAGGAGGATCTCTTAACTGCCTGGAAAGTGCCTCCCTGTGGTGAGGGAGTCTGTTTTTTCCACCTTAATGTGGAAAGGGAACATTTATGAAATCTCAGTTTCATGGGGTGAAAAATTGCTTCTCTCTCTACTCTAGAGCAGATTGATAAAAGACTCATGATAGCAATTGAATGCTGAGGGAGAGGGGGATGGTGATCTGTGCAGCTGTGCATAATACTTATTATTTTTACAAGTCACTGGAGGTATTTGGTAGGGTCAATACGGTAAGAAATCTGGACCTGAGAGTGAAACACAGTGTCTGTCAGAGGAGCCAGATTTTAATTGGAAACTAAATTTCATTTTGGAGGAAGAGGAAAATACCACACTTCTAATGAGATCCAGGGCACTCCAAAGAGCAGCCTGCAAGGAATATTTAAATAAAAAAGTTCTGTTTACAAAGACCTTTTTTAAATGACTCCTTGATACTGTAGGTAGATAAATGCGCTTGAGCTCATTCCTCACAAATAAGAAACCACATATAAAATATGCTGATGACTTAAAGTAAGATTTTGAGAGTTGTTTTAACTTTAACCAAGAAAAGCTGATTATTATTTCTCAAACTGCTCAAAGAAGCTAAGGTTTTCTTTTCTTAAATATTCAGAAGGGATTTTTTTATATGAAAGTGGAGAGCAAGGGCCAAATTAATTGTACATGAAAAAACTGAATTTTCATGAGATGCTTTCTATTAAGAGACTAATTGAGGGGATGATTTTCTGTTTGGATTTCTTTTTTAAGTTTAGATTTCTGCACATTGAAATAATTCAGGCTGTTCAAAACATAGAACAAGTGTTGGTACTAATAAATGAACTCTTAGAAGTGGTAGCGAGGATTTCATTTAGTTATTTTGCTCAAACCAGGTGAAAATGTGAGCTCAGGTTTTGATCCTTAAATAGTCATTTGATGAGGACAGAGATTTTGTGCATTGTGCATTGCAACAGCCAGAGGATGAGAGCCTAGGAAAAAAGGATGGTGGGTTCCTGCCCCTTCCAGCATGCAAGACCCTTGGTACAACCTGGGAAAAGGAGAAGGATACAGTGATCCTAAGAGGAACAAAGCCAGAGTTCACTATCTAAATGACAAAAAGAGGCAGAGATGAGATTTTGCTTTTCTATTCCACCATGGGATGAGGATGACATTCCTTCATTTTTCCCCCTGTATTATTACTAACCTGTGGCCTCAGCTGATTTGCTCAATAGCAGAGCCTTGAAGTCAGAGATCTCAGAAGAGAAAAGATGGTATGTGAAAGGATTGCAGGCGCCCCTGTGGTGTCCTCATGTGGTAATTAAAACTAAGTCAGGGCTAAGGAGATTAGTAACCAAGTCCAAGAGGAAAAATTGGGTGAGGAAGAGTTAAAAATGTCTCTTTCTTTCTCTTGTGTGAAAGTGCAAGGCTGATAAAATAAACAAATCTGTTGAAATCAAGCATTTCAAGCCAGAGACTGGTCATTCCAAACTCTACAGGGAATAGGGGCAATACCTGTCTCCATACTACACATCAAATCACACTTGGCTGTTTTTCAACTGGACTGCCCCTGAGTCCAATTTGAGTGGGTAATCACTATGTGAAGGAGCATGGCACAACCCCAAACCCCCTGAACTAACAGGTCCACAGGAACTTCTTTTGCAGCTGGGTTGACTTCGTCTGCACTCTAGGTGTGGGGGCAGAAGGTCAAATAGTGGAGAGGAGAGGAGAAAAGAGAAAAAGAAATGATACATGAAGAAACTATATTTTTGCCTTCCCTCCAGCATGTATCAGTGGATAATGAAATTTTTCAACTGATTAGATGCCCCATTGGTTGGAAAATTTGGAAGCAATCATGCAATTATATCGCAAAACCTCAGAGTCATGTACATTCAGCCAAGTAGAGAAACCAACTATTAGCAAAAATAGAGAGAGAGAGAAGAAAAGAAAAAAGACTATTTATATTGCAATACTGGTCCTAAAAAATGGAAAAGAAAACACAATGGAAAATTTTCTGCAAACAATTAAAGGAGGGGGAGAAGGCTCAGGATGGGTCTGGTGTTTCAGGATAAATATAGAATTTATAACATAGTAAGAGCTGTTTTTAGTGGGCCTTAATTGAAACTACATTGCTTGCCCCTCAACTGCTGCAAACCGGTGCTGCAGTCCGTGAGAAAAAGAGGGACTGGGTGACTTTCCTAGTAAGGGACTGATGCATCTCACCAGAGAAAACAATGATTGGCAATGCTCGTTGCAAGCACTTGGGACACTTTTCTAAACAGGGGCATGGACTTGTGCTCTGCTCCACGCCACAATGTCTCTGCTTGTGACAGGCACTGTTCAGCCCCCATCCAGGAGCCATCTGACATACAGAGTTTTGCTAAATGAAGTCAATTGCCTGAACTAATGCATTTTTATTTTTCTTTTACTAAGAGGGTATCTTGCTCCTCTTGCGCACACCACCTAGACAAGGACTTAAAACCACAATGTTTTCATTGGTAGGAAGATGGAGTAATTTGAGGGGTGAAATCTGACCCCACGGAAGTCTCAATAACATTGTTTTGGTCTTGGGGATTAGAAACTGACTTCAGCATTTGCAGCCTCTGTCAAGAGCCTCCTTCCTTTCCAGCTGCCCACCCTCCCTCCACGGTCTCTGGGGCTGACTTTGCAGTGAAGGCTGAGGTGACATCTACAAGGGAACTGTGCACCAGTGCTGGAATGGTGTGAGTGGCAAATGATCAGAGCAAGATCAGCAGCAACTGAAGAAGGGGCAGGTGTCTCCAGCATGTTCTGTAGCAAACTGAGGACCACATCAACTTCTGAGAGTCCAGGGTCCTGGCTGAACTTATTATCCAATGATGGACCCAGTCACTGATTAATACCTGGGATCTGGAATCTGGTCCAAGTCCCCCTTTTTAGTCTTCTTTTTCCCCTTTGAATGGACTTCAAATCAATTTTAAATCCTTTTCCACTGAGGGACAAAAAGGAAGAGATAGGCCATGATGAGTGGTAGAGGAATTAAAAGAATTATTAGCATATTGTTGGCACATACCAATGGGGGGAAATGGTTGAGGTGACCCAAACCATAAATTAAACCTGAACTAGCTACTTATCTGACTGCTTTACCTTGTCCCCATCCTAAATGTGGCAACTGGTTTCTTCCCACAGAGGGATTTCATCCCATACTCCCTGCTGGGATTGGAAAGGCTCCACTAGGTTTGATGTCTTGGTACTATTCTATTAATGGGAGAAAAGTGTCCCTTCCCCTTGGCATTACAGATATGTGACATTCATGAAAAAACTAGAAGTGTTTTTATTATTTAATACTATTCTTTTCCAAGATAAAAAGAAAATATTTGGCAATTCCATGCTTGCTGGTGCTGTGGTTTGATCTGCTTCCCCAGAAAAGTGGGAGCTGTTCTTTGGATTCTGCAAAGCCTCCTGGGGTGAGGGGAAATTGGTGGCTCTTTGGGAGCTTCCTGGAATGTGAAATGCTATTTAGCACTGGCTTTATGTCCTCAGAGGCTTGGGAACTCCCGTGTCTCAAAGGCCTAGTCAATGCCGGGGAAGGATGGACAATTAGATGGGTTTAAAAGGGGAATTCATTAGAAGCATATTCAGATCAGAAACTGCAAGAGAACAGTTACATTCTTTGCCTTATTCTTTACATGAATGTTGAGAGCCAGTGGAAAAAACAGACCATCTCAGGGCTGGATCCAGGCCTAGCAGAGTCAGGGTTATGTTTTTGTTTTGTTTTCCACCAAAAACTCAATATCCCTGTTTTCTTTTCTTCTCTTGCAGGGAAAGAAATTGAACTCAACAAAGAGCTCTTCACCCACCAGCTCTTACTGTCCCACTGAGTCTTTTACAAAGTCTAGGTGCCAGCAGGAAGAGGGCTTTTTTTACAAGAATTTTTTGCCTGGTCTCTGAATGGTTGTACATCAAATCTGTCCCACAACATGGGAAATGAATGCAGATCTCTAATCTGCTCACATTGAAGAAAAAAAGACCCTACCCTAGGCAATCAGTTTGTAGCAGAACAAGGCTCATGGTGGGAAGAGTTGAGAGAAATCTCAGGTGCAAGGTGTAGGGATGGTTGTAGCCATCAAGAGTGAACAAGGCTTGAAGGGAGATCAAAATGACAGTGCTTTTCCCATAAGTCAGGTTGAACGACCTGACATTTTCCTCTGCAACTCTATGAGGCTGATTTTAAAATAACCTGTTGAAAAAGAAAGGAAGAATATATTTATTTGAGGCTTTCACCCACATGTACTTCTTTAGTAAATAGTGGACATCTGTCTTGAATCTGTCCAATTTATGATAAAAGCACCAACAACAATGCTTCCTGGTTTGAGAAAAAGTAATGGGTTTTTGTACACAAAAATCCATCTCTTTTTTCAGAAAGGAGAAGAATGTTTATATTCTCTCCACTTTTTTCAGGTGGATGATCTCTGGTGTTTCCTCTAGGCTGATCATTGCCTTTGTCCCCACTAAGACACGAAGCACCAACTTGAGCCAGATCCTTTCTGGGGACCTCATGAGAATCACTGAATTGTGTTCTCTCTTTACATCATGAACTGAGAATAAACTTTGGCCTCCATTTCCTAGGTCTAGAAGTTTCACCCCTGTGCAGAGAACTGCATGACATCTTAAATACATTGTAGTCTTGGTTATTGCCTTTTCATCCAAAAGAATCCTCCTGTCTTTTAATCTGGATAGTTTTTTGGAGTTTTTTCTTTTCCTGTTCTTCTCAGTACAGTGAGTACTCACAGTATCCCAACAGCAGCTGTGAAGGGGAACCCTTGCACAGTCCTTTAAGGCCAGATGAAGGTGTGTAAAATAATTGATTGCGGGTCAGTGCCCCTGTTCAACTGCTTCACCACTTTGTCCTCAGTGCCTTCTAAACTGTGATTGTTTTCCTACCCAAAACCCAGACTAGTAAAATGAGAGGCCTGGGAGAGAACTAGAGAACTTTATTATCTTACCAATTTCTCAATAATTTAATTCTGTTTGCATGATTTAAATTCTTAATTGGAGCTGAAGGCAGATCAGCTCCTGCACCTCCAAAAGTCCTTTAATTCCCCTTGTAGAAAATGAGGAACCCATAGGTAGACCATCTACTGTCATGAAATTTATGTCCATTGCTGCATTTCTGAAGGTCTCCTCCCTCTCCAGAAAGCTGATCTGAAATCAAGGTTATTTCACATAAAATGAAATCTGCAGGTGAGCTCCTATTAAGCAAAATGGGAATCAATTTCCAAGGCTGTTTGAACTCTCTGGAGCCTTTTTGGTGATCAAGGGGGTCACTTTTGCCATATGGAAATGGATCTGTTGAGGGGAAAGTAAAACAATGCTTGCAAAAGAGAGCAAAAGCCCAACACCACTGCACACACAGAATGTTCTTCTTTATATATAAAAAATTTAGTCATGAAACCAGTTTGAACTGACAATTTTGCATGAGAAGCCAGTGCCACTAATCACTTGCAGCATAAAACTAAAAAAAAATTGTAGACGAGTCCATACTCTGTTCCGTTACAGAGTTTGGTGGTTCTTTTGTCCACTTACAATGCTTTTTTTGGGATCACTTCAGCACAATTAAGAACACTTCCTTTGACCTATGCAATTTATATCAAATTTTTTTTGGTTATAAAACCAAAATGAGCACAATTCCACTTTTAAGACTTAATCCTTCAAGTACCCATGTACAAATCCTCAGTAAAGGTTTTGGCTTTACTGCTAAAGCCTTTATAACCCACAGAGGAGAGCCTGCACATAAAAACCCATGAAAATTAATGAACATGGACTTGCAGCAGTGAGAAATTTGGAATTCCTGTTCCTTGGGAACTTCCAGCGTGTCAAAACTTATTATTCTAAGCTGAAGCAAGTACTTTCAACATAATAAATTTGCACAAAACAAAAAAGGAATTTATTATAATTTCTGTAAAGAATTGCCAATACTTCAATTATTCTTGAATAGAAACTATAATGGAGAACTACCTATATTGAAATGTTTCCCTTTATTTGTTAGATTTGACACACATGCTCCATTTGCTTGAAATTCAATTAATACTGGACTTCACATCTTGTGAGGGTCTCTACTTTGTAGTTAAAAGGCCAGAATCCCCAAGCTTCCCTACAGACAAAACTTTTCTGTCCAGATCACATTTCTCATGCAGCACTAGAGTCACATGAGCACCAAACACAGCACACAATTCCAGCCAAGCCAAGTCCATGTTATTTCTTGCAAGGCGAGTCCTCCAAAGGACTATGGGTCCACAGTAGAGAGAACAAAGTTGCCAATTAAAACTTCCACAAGGCAATGCTCAAATAATGAAACTAAGCTGAATGCCATGGTGAACCAAGACTAAAAAATCTACTAATTATTTTGTAGAAATAAAAGGAAAAATTCTTTTATGAACCTGAGTTGTGTTTCATTTGGATTGCAACACTTCACTTTACATCATTCCCACTGTGATTTTTAAAATTCTTCACTTTGGAAAATCAATCTGCTGTTGGTAGATACCTCCTCCTCTCCAACAAGGACGATCCAGAGCTTGGTGAATCAACATAGCCAGGAACAAAGAAGCCAGAGGAAGTTAGGTGATATAGCCAAATGCCACCAGTAAAAGTAGGTAGGGCTGTTAGTCATCTAGAATGGCTTCTCTTTCTCATCCTCTCCCTGCGAGCCCTATGTCTTTTCTGCTGACAGATAACTGCTAAATGTTGTGTTACTCCACAGTACATTAGCAGGAGTTCCACTGATGTAAGGGGATGATTCTCTCATATAAAGAGAGAGGACACTGAAACCAAAGACATTTCTGAGAAAGAACTGCTCTTCCCAGTGTACTTGCTCTGTTACAGAGCAAGAGATTGCAGTTGCAGTAGACACATGTTCCTATTTCAGCCAGAATTTGGGCTTCCTGTTGCAGTTCAATGATCGTCTTGGGGCCAGGTCCCCAGTGGGTATACAACAAAGTAGTTCCTGCTGCTTAAACAGTTTGAAATGAGAAAGAGACCCCTCTCCTTTGGTATTCATTGCACTTGTTCCTGTTATACATTATACCCGCAGTGCATTCAGCATTGCCCTAAACACCACCCGTAAGGCTCCCTGTCCTAATCCAGCCCACAAAGTCAAGAGCTTGGGAATTGAATAAAAGCCGACTGTGAAAATGCATTTTGTAAGTCACAGGAAAGAAAAAAAAAGAGCACATAGAACACATTTCAGTTTTCATTGGTGCTTCTGGCAACCTTCTTCCCCTACACATCATCATCGAAGAGACAAAACCCAGGCTCCCCGTTGAGTACACAAGAAAGGGAGACTTCCCTTGTGCTTCGCTGTGCTGCAAGCTGTAAATTTCTAAAGAGCTCTGCTATAATCTTTTACAGCCTGCAATCCCACCCTTCAGCTTAATGAAATGGAATGGTACAAATGCTCTCTGGACATTTCACTGCTGACAGTTACCCAAGGTTTGTTTCAGCTGTTACAATATGGCTATTTTATTGTCTTTTTTTTTTTCTCTTGTACAATTTCATGACTAACTATGTGTAAAATGGAAGGAATTTGACTATCCTTTCTTCATCCAGTTGGACACAAACTGGACTGCTTCCTTTAACTCACTTTTCAGCTGGCAGGGCTTGCTTTCTGTTTTCTTTTAAATGTCAGAAAAGGTTAAATAGGCTCTTCAAATCTGCAATAGATTTGGAAGATCTCTGGGGGTAAAACCTTCACAAGAGAAACAGTTTATATTAGTTCAAACAACAAACTCTAGTTTTGAACCTGGAAGGCAAGTAAAACAAACCCCATGCACATCTAACATTAAAAAATCACAGGATTTGTTTTTGCCCAATATCATAATATAATGAAATATTTTGAATGGTTTTTATCTATTTAACTGTCTTGTTGTTTAGGCTTTTTTACTGTTGTTGTTATTTTATTTGATTTGATTTATATTACACTTACATTTTACAGTTGGAAATACTCATGCAGATCGGGGAGCTGGACATGCGAAAGTAACTCCCACCATTTTCCTGTGTTTGCCTCGTATCCTGCTTGGCCACAGGGATTACAAAGGGGTCAAGGTCCTAGCTAGCCTGCCTCATCTCTTCCTCACTTGAAACAGAAAACAAACACAAACACTGGGTCTAAAAACTTGAAGGAAAGTTGGCAAGGACTTCAGCTTTCACAACTCGCTGAAAAATTCAGCATTCCTCATACCACTGAAACACTACCACCCCAGCTCAGCATTTGCCTGGCAGATACAATCTTTACCTCAGGTAAAGGGCAAGGACAGAAGACAGTAAAATGGTGCCTGGATCCATTGAGCTGTCTTTCAGACATAACATCTCAAGATACTTTAATTTTGAGGTAAGATGGGACAGAAAAACAATATGCAGAGATTTTGAAGAGTGGCATTGTGTGTTGGGTGAGGCTTTATGCTTTCTACATCCAAACACAGTCCACACTAAAGGACAGATACACTTATATTAAATTCCTGCTGATTCAAAAATAGCTTGTCTTCTACTGCCAGCTACATGCAAGGACCTTAAAAATTCAGGCTGACCATTGTTTTAAGATTCTTTGGATGCATCTTGTCTTGCTTCTTACTGCCAATATTGTTCATGAGGAAAGAGAGAGAATTTGGCCAGTAAGTAAAAGTTCTTGCGCAGAACAACAAGTCTGGATTTGTAGCACATGCCCTGGGGTACTTGGAGTCAGAGACTCAGAACATGACAAGCATCTCGTGAGGAAATGCTTCCCTGATAACTGGACCAACTGCAAGTGTACCCCAAAGCCTTTGCTTCTGCTTCAGGTTTCCCACTGCAAATGGAAAAGTTCAGATGGGACATTGAAACAGGAGAATCCCTTGATGAACTGGTGAATCCCATCAGTAGCTGAGGTTACTCATAGCTGGTTGTCCCTGCCTGCTCTGTCCTCACCTTGCTATGGGGAAGCCAACCCTGTGTCCAGACTCCAGACAGGAGCTTGGGTAGAATGTGGTGGAGAGAGCACAGGCATGTCTGAGCAGAGATCACCTTACCATGGTGCTAAGCCCCTCACCTCAGCACTCTTGCCAGTGCCAGGATCTCTTCCCAGCACTCTCCTGCTTTAAGAAAAATGTGAAAAGTGTTTTAATTGGCCTCAGGCCTGCTATCACTTATGACAGCAATGATCAGAAACAGGGGCCATTAACAGCCCTAGTATTTAACTCGTACAGTCACTTACATATAGAGAGGTGCCTGTCTGTATGATTAATGTCATCTCAACATATTCCATTAACAAAAATATGAAGTTCTTTGATTTTTTCCCCACGTGACTGACAATATAAACACGTTGTCAAAAGCACTGAACAGATGGTAAGGCACTTAGGAAAGTTTGCTACCTTTAAAGAAGTCACTGGCCTTCAGCAAGCACTAAACCACCATGGGTAGTAACTGAAAGAAATCTGTCCTTCAATTCCAGAGTGAAATGGAGTGGAACACGGTCACTGCATCCTTCATCCAACAGTAACTGTGCATTCCCATGATGGTTTCTAATGGGAAGCCACCCTCTTCTCTGAAGCTGATGATCTATCAGTAGAGAATGGCACAAGGAACAGAAGATAGGCAGAGTGTGGGACAGCAGCAGGCAGGAAGCAGAGCTCCAGTACGTGTAGGAAGGAAGCTTGCCACAGTGTCAGCTTTCACCCTTGGATCACTTACCGCTGCCTTCTCCATCCTTCTTTGCAGGGAAGTATGCTCAATTTCCATTTTCTACACAGTAAGCCTTACATTCTCACCTGACAGTATCCTTGAGTCTGGCTGTCTTGGCAATCAGACTACTCTTTCTCATAATTTCCTAGAAATCATTACCAGTTTTATCCTCCCCAGTGTCTATTTTCACTTTTGGGTCTTTCAACAGCTTGAGTAATGAGTGCTGATCAACATCAACTTAACTCCCACAACATGAACTAATTATTTCTGCAGAGACCTCTAACCATGAAGACAAATCTGGAGGGGACTTTGTCTTCCCTGCTGCTACCTGAGGGAGTTTTAGATTTTGTTGTTCTCATCTTCCTATGACATGGATTGCCTTGAGCAGCCTCTTGTTCTAGCAGCTGGTACAGCTTGCAACACATCCCGGGCTAAAAGCTTTTCCCACTACTGTTTCTTACTGTGTAGGCTAAGTTATCCTCATTCCTCAGGCTTTACAATCACTTTACGAAGTCATGCATCTAGAAGTGACTTTGTTCAATTTCCTCTGAATTATTTCCCACAAATATCTTGTCATTTTCTAATTCTACTACTACAAAGTCTTTAAATACAAGGATTTTTAAAATTCTGAATAACATTTGCTTGAGAGCTTTCTAGGGCTAATACATTACTATCATTTGTTTTACTATGCATTTGTTTAAAGTAGATTCTTCATCCCCAATGGAGATATGATGACCTTTCATAAAGTAACTTGAATAATCTAGCATTTTTTCATGTACAGGCACGGTCCTGATAGCTTTCTTCCTTGGATCCTAGTAGTGATGAACTGCCTGAACCTGTTTCAACCCTTCTGTTTGCCCTCAGATGGCTATTAACTCACTAAATAAATATTGGTCAAAAAAATAGAAGTTCATTATATATAAAGTAGCCTGATTAACGAAACATGGAAGAAATATCATGAAAGCAAACCTTGGACACACTTCAGATAATAGGTTTTGTCAAATAAATTTGATGCCATTCTGTAAGGTAAGCCATTGTTCAAGTCTGACTCTAAGGCATAAGTAAAGTTAGCAGAAAAAAATTAATGTTCCCACCCACCTAAACTCTCATTGCCATCCTACACCCTGTTTTAGAGCATGGTGGCAAAGATTTATGATTTGGTATTTAACACAACTAAGAGCCAGGCATGCTCATGGATGCTAGGCTGCGGGACCTCCAAAATATAGGTATTGATGCAACACACTTCCCCATCCTGAGAAAGGAGCCATGTTTCCATTGAGGGCACAGAAATCCTTTAAAAATTTACCTAGACTTCTAAGTTAGTATGGCTTCCAAAACCAGCAATCACTATCCAGTTACTGCTTAGCAATGTTAATTAAACATTGCTCATTAGAGAGCTCATTAGAAATGTTGTATATTTGGACTACTGTCATTAGTTTTACTGAATTGCTAGGGCTCCATATTTTGATTTAAAGCAAATGATCACAGAACATTATAAAAAGCAGGAATTAATTAAAAACTGACAGACATCTCAAAATTTCAATAAAAGGAAAAGCCTGAATGACTGTATTTTTAGTGCTGCTCTTCTAGGATGAGGCTCATTGTGGATCTGCACTTTCCTCACAAATTTAGTAATGAGTACAAAATCCCTGTTGATAAAAGTTACTCTGTGAAATAATCATTGCTGGAGCAATGATCTATAATCTAAAAATTCAACTGATAAATTTAAATGAAATATTTCATTAAAATTTTCTAAGAGAATGGCAGTTCATCATACCTACAGAAAGACAGGTCCTCACCACAGATGTCTTAAGATAGAGTTTAGTAAAAAGACTGTTCATTCTGGTTATGAATACATGCTAAACAGGGCTGATGAATTCATAGGATATGTTGGAAGAGAAATAATAACCTAACAGATGACATTATTACCTCTGCAAATGACATTTATTGATGCCAGCTGGTTGCATCCTGTTCTGAATCCACGCCTGAAAAAGGATACAAAACCACAATATTTAGCATAACTGAACCACATGGTTGTTTTGTGTCTGTAGAAATCCCCTCACCATGGGAGAGTTAAAGTCAATCTGTTTAACAAATCATAAAAGCAGCCAGGGAGACAAGAGGTGACTTGATCACTCTATAATTACCTTTCCAAGGAAAAAATGGAGTTGCTAAAGACATCCTTAATTCAGCAAAGAAATGGAGAACAAGAACCAGTAGCTTGGAGTCGACTTAAAACTTGGCACATTATTTAACTGGGAAGGGATAAGAATCAGCTAATTAGAGTAATCTGCTTGTAGAAACAAAGAACATGCCTTGTTCTCTTGTTCTCATAGTCCCATGCCTTGTCTTCTCCAAAAAAGACCTGGGCATCTCTCTAGAAAGCACAATTTCACTGAGCTTTGTTAATGGATCTTATTAGGAGAGACCAGGAGAAAAACTGCACCTAGGATTAATGAACCAGTCAGATCAGATAACTACAATGGTCTGGCCTAGATTCAGATACTTTAGAACTAAGAACTGCCTGGTACTTACCAAGGCTGTGTGAGATGTTTCATAGTACAGTAACATTTCAAACACATTGTATTCATCTTCTGACTATTGCAGATAATCCTCTTGGGGAAATATGATGTAAAAGGCATTTGTTGAAAGTTTGGTTGCCACTATATTGATTGGATTACTGGTAACAGGCTGAAACAAACCTTGCAACGTTATCTAGTACAACTAATACTTATTTATATGTTCTTTTTACTTCTTTCTAGGTGAAAAAAGTCTGAAATGACACCAAGTCAGGTTCTCCTGTAACAGAATTCATGCGGCCCCTGCAACACTGGACTGCGGTAATAAATCAAGCCAAACTGAACCTTTAATGACATTAGTTTTTATCTGATGCTAGTAATGCAAATCCCTCATAGAAGATATTATTTCTTTCTCTGATTTTATTTCTTTTGGGTTGATAAAAGCCAATACCAAATAATCAGCAATTTCAGTGGCAACTATCTAGAAACTATTTATTTGCCTTCTCCTTTTCTTAGCTATATGTTAGTATGTATATACTGACAGTAACTGGAATGGAGGAATATCACATCTTGGATTTATCTCATGCAGGAAAAGCTGTAGACAGTGAATGGCCTTTTTGATACTCTTGCATTAAAATCATCATGTTTGCTTGGCCCATGTCCACAGACACCCCTCTTTTCCAATACATTAATATTTTGGAGAAGCCAGATTAGACGGACTTATCTTTACCACTGAAAATTTTCTTTGTATTCTCTAGAGTTTCTTTAACTTTCATACCAAGATACGTGCGCACACCCCATCCCTAATATCCCCAAAGTGTTATTCATGACCTACTAATTTCCAAGACATATGAGAGAAATAAAATGACTGATTTCGCTGATGTTGTTCCTTCCTAATCCATTCAGAACATTTTGAATTTAAGAGAGGAGTTGTTTTCTTGAGCAATTTAGTTTTTTCTGGTTGTTTTCCAAAAACTAGGCAATGTTGGATAATCATTCATTTTCCAAGTACACCAGTGCATGGTCAGACTGTGACCTGTCTGTCTGGAATAGTTTGCAGGATGCATTTTGCTATTTTATCCTGCAGATGTGACATTCAGACACATCTTCCATTAGCACTTGTTTATGCACTGTGATAGACAGATAAAACTAACCAGTCCAATCTCTTTATTTTAATCATCCACAGCAGTCAGATATGGACAAGTAGACTTTGGGATGTCTGGAGATAAGAATATTTCTAATACACAAAAAACCCAACTTGTGATTTCAGAAACTCTCAAAGCTTACAGCCAGTGAACCTACTTTGAAACACTGGGACCTTTTCATGAATGTCAGAGCTTGTGACTGGGAGATGGACAAGATTTGTCCACCCAGATTAAGTCTGCTGATCTCTTCCTGTACAATATGCATCCTGCCAATGTCAAAGTTGTTTGAAAATGCAGTGTATCTTATACATACTATAAGGATATTCAATGCATACATCTTCTGCTATTAACACTAGTATCTTTACCCAGCTGTTAAAATTACATTTTCTTTCAGCCAAATGTGCTAGATCTTGACATTTTCCTAAAAAGAACATATCCACTTTTTGGCCAACTTCTTGCAATTATCATTGGCTCTTTTGTTGGTACTTTAGATTGCTAGAGGAGAATGTTCCAAAGTAACAGAGTGAATTTTTTTTGCTTTATTTCTCTGGAAAGGTCAATAAGGCAAGGTAAAATCCGCACACTTGTTTTGTGAAGAAACTATGAGATTTTGGCCCTGAAAGGCATTGAACAGGACTGAAAACACCACAGAAGGCTGTAGCCTCAGGTTTGAAAAATATGAGTAGTCAGTTGTGCTAGAAAATAATTCAGTGCCATGCTTTAAAAGGTAAAATCAAAGAATTCTGTGTGCCATATAAAGTTGAAAGGAAAGCAGAATCCAAGAGGGTTGGGTGACCAGTTTTGAAACACTGTTTGAATAAGATGGATGGATTGGAGCTTGCCGTACTTGGTTTGCAGCCAGGAATAATCTTTTCAAAGCTAGAAGTGCTTTTGATCTCTGCCTACTCCTCCTCATCACTGTGAATCTCCAGGGATACAACCCTACCATGCAATACAAGGGAAAGAAAATGTGCTTCAGAAGAGGGAGAGGAAAAAGGACAAGGAAGCCAATGAAATAGTATCTGAGAACAACACCGCTGCCTGTAATGACACTGACCTGCTGGTGCCAGTGGAAGAGTTTTGTAATATTTTTCCAGGTCTGCTCTTGTTTTTGATACTAGGCTGTGGAGCTGGTTCTGTGACTCTATACCACCCTCAGCACACTTCCAGGGGTATTGGGAATGGTTCTTATGAACCTGTGGCTTGGGAGTAGACCCGAAATGTTTACAGGCCAAAAGTCCTGTCAGGCAAAATTGAGCCAAATTGACCTGACGTCAGTGGGAGTAGATGCACTGATGAGCAAGGGTCTCTGCATCACTATCCCTATGCAGCTAAGAGCTGGCTGTGTTGGAGGTCACACGCAATGTGTTGCTGCAGTGTGCAGCAAATCCAGGACATAATTTAGGAAGAAATAAAGGGGTATAATCCATCAAATGAGTACAGCAGAGGGCTCAAAGGGCACATGGTGTTGTTTATAATGGAATGCACATAGCTCAGCTGGAATGATGTTGCAACTCTAGTTTGAAAAAGTTGTCTTGTCTTTCAAGGACTATCAGACCTCTTAGTTACACAGTACCACCAAAAGCACCATGGCATTAACTTTGGCTTAGACTGTACTTGTTGAGAAGGATGTGTCCACGGAATTACTGAGGCTGCAGACCTCTCCCTGGAGGTCTCCTGTTGTATCCTGTAAACAGTAGAAAATCAGAATGTCCTGCTGGGAGCGTAACAATGCAGTCCATTTGGGATGCCTCTTTTCTACAACTCAGATGCTGCTAAGACTGAAACAGAATCACCATCTCCTGTTGGGTGGCATATCTTATGATGCATGGGAGATTTTAATAAGTTTTTTCTGTGAGTAATATAATCTCCCAGGACTGTGGATACAGGCTTGAGCCATGGAATAAATGTGGCTTTTTGGGCTTGCACTCGTCCTGAGCAACATTCTCCACTCCAAACCGCACCCTGCGCTTGCTGGCGGGAGAGTATAAACAGTCAGTTGGAAACTTCCTCTGGTTTCTTCCCACTTGACTTAGAAATCCTGGATATGGAGGTACCCAATGGCACCTCCAGCAGTGACCACCATGCAGACCATTTCTGAAAGTCATCATAGCCATGGCTCCAGAGAAGCCTGCAAACTGCCGGCTTCCCTGAAGCTGTGCCAGGGAGCCAGGCCTTCCAGGGCTGTGGGGCTGGGCAAAGCCAGGAGGGACACAGACCATACATCATGTCAGCAGAGATGGATCTCTGCCAGGTGGCTGAAGGGCTGCCCAGCCCCCCTCAGAGCCCACATTCTGATCAGTTCCTTTACAAAGTTGTTCTCTTTTGTTCACCACCCTGCCTCACGTGCATACTCACTCGTACTTCTTGGAGTGTACAAGACAAATGTGTATTGCTTGGTGTTCCCCTTGCTTGTCTTTGTATCACCCAGCCCCACAATTCCTGTCAATTCCCCTTCACCAGCTCTTTGCCAGAACATTATTAATTTTCCAGAAACAGTATCATCCCCTAGTGTTTGCCATCTTGTTGTGCACAGGAGAAAAAAAATGTAACCTTTTCTGAAAAAGAAATAAAGAAAGAAAAACAGAAAAATGGAAAGAGGGGAGCAAGGGAGGGAAAGAGAAGAAAAGGTGAAAAAAAATTTGTTTGCCCTCAAAGGCTTTTCTTTTAAAGGTTTTATGAGTTTGCTGACAATGTTAATTTACTGGCATCTCCTTCAACACCCTACCTACTCCATAGAAACTTTAGCCAACTTTTAAAGCCAAACTGAATTCTAGGGAAAACTCACAAGATGCACAGAGAAGTAAATTTCAGCTGTCAAGTGTTACACTGATTAGTGGTAGAGTAAAACAAAATCTCAAAGAACAACCTTCCCTCTCACTTCTTGTCAAAACCCACATCCTCCTGTTTTTCTCTCTCACCACCACCCTCACCTTAAAAATAAAAGCAAAAAAAGGAAAATAAAATAGCCCCCTTTCTAACCACTTAGGAGAATGAAAGCTTTGAAAGCAAAACAATTCCATAAAATGATCCAACTGCAATTCAAAAAAAAAATGGTCTCACAGAATAAGTTTGGTTATAATATTTGGAAAAACCACTGCATACGTTCCTCCCCGAGGTCTGGTAAAGGGCAGCCACAAATTGTCTGATCACAAAGAAGGAATTTCCCCCTCACTGGTTTGTGGCAAGCGTACATGAGGCTGAGAAGCTTGTCAAAGAAGACAAGCTGAGCATAGCTTCTGCCGAGTGACTGACCCCTTCTCAGTCTCCACATTAAGTAACAGTAAAAATGGAGTAAGGAGAGAGGAGGAGACACAGCCCCATACATCAGCTGTGGGGGGAGCCAGCAGAGACACAAGATGCCTAAGATCAACAGTGAGCAGGAGGGAATCCTTAAAAGATGTTTTCAGTGTATGGCTGATAGAAACAGAAAGCCCAGACATTAACATTAAGAAGTTTCTCACCCCCTGCATCTCTGAAGAACTAACTCAGCAGAAGAATTCACAATATGAGGCCCCTTTTGTGTGGTCTCAGGTGCAGAAGACATTGCATATCTTCAATCCCACTAACAATTCACTGTGTCAAGGGCAGCTCAGTAGCAAATAAGAGACCATGCGTTTCTTACTGAAATTGTTGGTGCTGTCAACATTTATTATCTTTCAGATTCATTCAGCACATGGAAAAAGGCAAAAAAAAGGAAAAAAATAAAAAAGTTGGCCACCATCCTGCCTTACAGACCTCTGTGCAACCCTAGAAGCCTTCTCCTAGACCTTATATAGGATCGACTGATAAAACAGAAATAAAATGAAGTGAAACAAAAGCTGAGGAGAAGCCTCATATGCATCGCATTTGGAATCCTCCACTGTTTTGACTGCTAAATGGGAGGTGCTGTGATTAATCTGTGATTATGTGACTCACCATAATTATGTCTTGTTGAAATTGAATTTATTGAAGCATGAATCATTCCACCCAAAGTAGAACCTAATTGCACGATTGCTGTGGCAGCCATTTAGGGTTTAGAGGAGAGGTTGCTATGTTGGGTGAAGACTTCCGCTCAATTCAGGCAATGAAAAATTCTGTCTTGTGACTTGCAAAAGGGTGAAACTTGTCTGTGAAATGAGAGGAGAAGAACCAATCCCATGAAGTTTGAAATGCTGGAAAATGATCAGCCAACCTGATGGTGAAAAGCTTCCTTAGACTGAGAAGGTACATTAAAGATCAGTTTGGGTCTGTGAGCCTGTTGTATTTGAATGTTGTATCACTCAAGCCAGAGACCTCCCACTGCTTCACTGTTATTTCTGGGCACATGCTCACCAGGACTGGCATATATTCACAATAAAACCTGTAATTTCATCAGTAAGACCAGACTAGAGAGAGATGAGCCTGGCACTCCTGCTTTGGATGACACATGCAGGAGGCTGAAGTATGTGGTGTGTCTGTGGGGTGTCTCCCAACCAGCAGCTCTGTATAACAGAAAGAAAACTGAGGTCAACTTGGATTTTTTCCCCCATTTTAAGGAAGAGATCTACATTTTCTATTCAGCTGTTTGAATTTTTGGATGGAAAAGACTTTATTTAAATGGGAATTTTTATGGGTAGACTTTTTGTTCCATTTTTTTTTTTACCAAAAAGCCACATTTAATGAAACAGTCTTTGTATTTAGTTTAGAAGGAAAAAATTTTACATTTTCTCCTCTTATGTAAAATGGACCCTTTTTCCTAACAGACTTTGGTATAATTATTTCTAGCATATATGAAGAAGTATAAACAATGACTCTCCACAGTAAGGAATTTTGTACAGTTGTTAAATTTCCTGCTCTATTTTTAAAATTCTTACTGCTGGTGTTGTTGTCTATAATACAACAGTAGCAAAGACCCACAACAGCAGTTAAGGTTGAAAGGGGGATGAAAATTGCAATTAAAACCAAAAAAAAGTTAGGAAATACTTTGCAGTGCACAATGCCCAACCACGCAGAAGAATCAGACAGGGGGAAATGGGTGAAATTTACACTTTTATTTCCCACTTAATGGCTAGGCTCTAGGAAAACGGAAACAATCCTGCCTCATATCACCCAACCTCAGTGCTCTGTGTACTATTGTTTCCCCCCAGTTATATTTAGCCAATGGGAAAGGGATGCAGGAGTCCCATCTGGTACAACAGAAGATGCCTCTTTGTCGGGATCACATCTGTTTTATGTTCACACTGAATCTTGGAAAGGAGATGTGGAGCCAGGGTATTGGCTTGTCTACTACAAATTTGTTACTTATTTCTAGCAATGCATCCTTGCAAGAAAATATCCAGTGCAAAATAGCTGGGCTTGATGGATGGGGAAAAGGAAATAAATATGACATTTTTTGAGAGATACCATATGAGTGTGCTTTTGATAGGTATTGCCTTAGCCATCAAGAAGCTCTCCCCTTCAAGAGGAGAAGCTGCATAAGATGTCAGCTTTTCTTTTCTATATCCACCTCTCCAGAGAAGGCCTTCACTGACCCTGTCAAAAAGCTTTCCAGTTTTCAGTCTGATACTAGAAACACTGGTTCTTGTGTAGGTCATCCATGATTCCTGTTTTTTTTAGAGGCTAGACTTGTTCACCTCTATGGTAGTCATTTTATTCTCAGGTTCCTGCAATCTGGTCCATAAGATTCCTTTTCATCATGTTCTTTTGTAGAGACTGCTTTTGCTTGCTCTTAGTTTTTTGGGTTTTTTTTTGGAATGGAGAGATAGAGTCACTTATTGTTGTTACATTGCCAAATACAGATTTTTCAAAATAAAAGTGAATTGCAGTAGTTGTTCTTTTTGCATGCAAAGGTGACAAGAGGAAAACTTTAGCCTAGAACTGAAGTTACACTCAAGCCTTAGTCAATAACTTTATACATCTTCTGAGGTCCATTAATTCATGGTACAAAAAAACTTTTGAAACTAATCTTGAGTATGGTGCTACACCAGTCCTGTTTCCACCTTCATGTGTCCATTTCTGGCTTGACATTGCTGAATGCCTAATGTTTAAAGGAAGGCATGTAAAAAACCTTTCTCCAGGATGACTTTTCTTCTGCAGCTTGGAAACCAGTCCCTGCAGTCCCCATGCATGGAATAGCACACAGTACCTGCAAAACGAACAGGTGAGACTTGCACAAGGGGAAGCAACAGAAATAAGTCCCCAAGGCTGGGAGAAATATATGTTCTTTGCCTTGAAGAGACCTTGATCTTCTTTTTGGTTCTCTGCATCTGCCAAGTGGAGTTAGAGCTGCAGAGAGGGATGGATGGACATGTGTATGGACACACAGCAGTATTGCAGACCACCAAGTCAAAGAGGCAAAGATGGTAATAAAACAGAACTATTAAAGTAATTCTGCTGCTTCATCCCCGAGAAAATTCGTGGATGTCTGCCCTTTTCAGAGTGAGAGGAATGGGAAAAAACAGTGACATTTCCAGATCAAGGTAGCTTCAACCATTTTGCCACAGTATTCAGTGATGGCTCTGACATCTTAGCTAAGAAACTAAGGTAGGAGTCTTGTTGTTTTAGTAGTAGTCTGTTCCTGATCCACACCAAAAGGTCTGAACACCAGCAAAGTCATCTTCTCATAGGGCATGGGGCCACTCCTGATTAAATGGACAAATGCCATCTGACCAAGAGCTGTCCGCTGTCTCCACCTCCACAAGAATCAATCCGCTGTTCGCCTAAGCAGGTTCCAGTTATTGGCATAACTTTCATCTTTTCTCTCTCTGTGTTAAAGTTTTACCTCTCCTGTGTCCAGAAATAAACTGCTGGGTTTATAGTTCTCAAGTTTCGTGCTAGGTAAATGACACCATTGGTCCCACAGAACAGTTGTCTGTTTGCTGGAATCAAATACTTACATATTTCTATCTATCTATCTATCTATCTATCTATCTATCTATCTATCTATCTATCATTCTAACTATATGTATTTCTGATAAATGTATAACCAGACATTTTGATGAGTGTTCTGCTGATTTTATTTGCTTTGCCTTCTTCTTTTTTATAATATTTTTATAATATTTTTAAAAGCAAGAAAAACTCCCTTCAGAAGACATTTACAGACAGAAACAAGAAACTTTACTTTCTCCTCAAGCCCCTACTATTATTCATCTGAAAGTTGCTACCTTCCTCCCCACTATCTCTGCAGATGTCTTCACCAAATCAAAACTTTTACTCTAGAGTGTTTTTCCTGGGAAACAGAGTTTAATGTGATCATGCTGTTTATGTGTCAGCCCGTACGACTTCCAGCTAACAGCTTTGTAACCTGACAGGCAGGAAAGAATGCCTAAAAATATTGTGACTATCATATTTCATCAAAATAAACAAGTGGAGAAAGGAGAAAGACTTCCTTACTCAAGGATCACACCTTTTATTGAACACTAGAGAATCCACATAAGTGAGAGTCTTTGGAATGAGCTTTTGTTTCTTCCTTTACTTATGGAATCACTTTGTCTGTGAGTTGTCACTGCTCCCCCTAATTACAGCCCCCTCCCCTGGGTTGTATCACTTTTTCAACAAGTGTGAAATATTGCCTTGGAACCTATCATCCCACAATTCACCTTGGGTCTGGCCTGGAGGATTGTGCAATTTCTGCGGTCTGCTCCAGTGCAAACAGGAAAGAGAACCCGAGCCCCAGTTTTTACAATGTGCAGCTTGCGTGCAGGAAGCGGACCTGCTCGGCAGCATCTCTGGGATGTTTATTGCTCTGCACTCCCGCCAGCGGGGCCGGGGCCGTGCGCTCTGCTGGCCCAGGGCTCGGGGCCGTCAGCATTCATCAGGCCTCTGGTGGCCTGTCATCCTGCTGGAGGTCAGCTGGAGCAGGCCAGGAGAGGTTCTCAGGCACTGCTTGGGGAACAGGAGAAGGTTTCTTCTTTTTCCAGAGAGGTGATGTGAACAATTGCAATGCTCCCCCAGCCCCAAAAAGAATGAGCTCCAAGTTACGAGCGAAATTTATTCACTTGTTTTCAACAGCAACCCTGTGTCAAGTGCTAGTGGCACAGTCATCTGCAGTGCAGTTGAGACCATTGATGGATCCATCTCTGCTCAAGGAATCTCCTTTCTTCACCTACCTACATTTTCTACCTAGCTCAAGTGTTCTATGTTACTTTGCTTTTGGCACCTTGTGGGAATGAAGTTTCTCTCTCCAGAACACAGATGGACAATCAGGGAGCTGGGTTGAAATCTTCAGCCCTTTCATTAAATTCATCCCACTTACATCCAGACAGGATGAAGCCCCAACTTCCATGCAGTGGTGTTTGTACAGTCATTAGTACTGCACAAATCAATCCTACAGCTCACTAGTGAGTAGCTCATGCCAGCTAAAACAGACAAGCTCTAAAAAAGCCTTTCTCCCACACTTTTTAGGTTATCCAAATCCATCAAGGAATAATTTCTTTTTCTGAATTCATTTTTATATCCATTGACATGCTTCCTTCACAGTTAAGGTTACTCAAAGGAGGAAATGGCCTAGTCCCTGTTTTTTACTGCAGACAAAGAATTTGCATTCTCTCCTCTAATCTTTCACACCATGTAAACAGATGTGTAGATGTGGCATGATATTTTGGGACTCCCTCTTCCAGCTTTCCAGACTCCGTGCCCTGTCACGAGGCTGCTGAACTGGGTCACTCCCTCTGCTAAGTCACCTTCTCCCGCTATAGCATTGGTTTTTCTACATTTGTGTTCCTGGGTGAAAAGAAGCCTCAGAGATCACAATATTAATAGCAGCACTAAGACCGGGTGTACACTAAAATTCAGGAGATTCTTAACCTTGTCTTGGTTAACTTTGTGTTTTGTGGTTTCCACCTACGTGTTCTTTTGACCCTTTAGCATTGCTGGGAGATCCACATGTGCTAGGACAGAAAACTGCCTTCTGCATGCCTTGAGCAAGCAGTCTAGTCCTGGAGAGCAGAGGGAGTCACCACACATATTCGTGAAAAGCCAGTGGTTCTATGTGCAGCTGCAGATGTGCTCCTGCATGAGGGCAAGACCTGAAGCCCAGACATCGCTGCCCCAGGGCTTTAGGCCACACAGCAAAACTGCATGTCAGCCAGACATGTGAGGCAATGAGCCCCCAAGAGGGGTTAGGAAGTGAGGACATTTGAGACATACAGACCCTCTCCTGAAATGGGCACTGCAGAAGCTGGAGGAGAACATGCAAACTCTGAAGTGTTGAGCTGCATCAATCCTGGACTCCCAGGACTGTGGATGTATTAGAGCAATTGCTAGAAAAGCAGCAAGCTCTGCTGAAGGGCAATAGAGGGGCAAGGTCTAGTATGTGACTGCAAGCTGCTTCATGCCACTGTTTCATTATTACTGAAATCATAGTGTTCACTCAAGGAATGAACTCTAGAGATCTTCTTCACTTCCCCTCCCCTGCCCCCAGTTTATGTAGTGGATGACTGAAGGAACCCGTGGGTTTCGGGCTGTAAATCCCCCCGGCTAGTTTGGGATTTAAGCCCGCACGGATCCTACACAGACGAAGTAAAGGACGAGAAGCTCTCTTTCTCCACGTGGTTCTGATGTCCTGTTTATTAGCTGGAAAGGGACACCTGCATCGTAAAGCATGCAGGTGAAAAAAAGAGGACGGATTCCAATCCCAAGGGACATTTATACCCGTGGAATGGGAGGCTGGGACGGAGGGCCTCAGCCAATGGGACACCAGTGAGGAGGGGCGAAGGGAGGGGCTACAAGGGACAGACCACCTTACCAAGGGAACAACCACCTGAGGGAAAGGGGGAAACATTCGTGTAACACAACACCCAGTGCAGCATCCAAATAACTATCTAGTGCATCACAACAGATGACCAGAAGCAGATGAACAATAGCCCTGCTTTAATAGCACAAGGTATGACTTGCTGCAGCAAAAGCCTACCTTGTACTGAGTAAGATGATTTTCCACTGGTACATGGGAATATCAAAACTTTCTGCAGAAAAATGTCATTTTAGAAATAGGGGGGAAATCTCATTGGATTTCAATTGCCTAAACTCCAGACCAAATGTGTTTTTTCTTACAAGATTTCAGAGTGCTTTATTTCTAAATCTGTGTCATGGTGTGTATCGTTATGGTACTCTGCAAAGATCAGATGCTTATCCTCCCTCGTAGGACTGCAGATTTCCTAGAAAACTACATATCCCCCAAGGCAAACAAAAGTTGGAACTTCTTTGGCATTTGATGCCTCCTGTTTGGGTAGTTTAAGGGGAGATGTAGTCAATCTGATTACTGGCTTATAGAAGATGACACAGGCTTGGACAACAATTCCCAGGAGTCAACATAATGGTTGGTGAAGCTGAAACTAAGTGCTAAAATTACCTCAGAGGAAGGGATCCTCTGCAGGCTGTCTCAGATATGAAGTGCTTCCATTATTTACATTTTAAATGTCAAAACAAGATGTTTTGACATTTGCTACTAATAAAAAACACTTTTGACATTTTCTGCAGATTAGAAATTCTGGAATTTTTTTCTTTTTTTTTTTCTTTAACCTCATGTTTGGAACCTAAAACAAATTTTCAAATGTCAGATCTTCCCTTAGGATGGAGATTCATAATTTCTTCTCAGCTCTAGTTGTGATGCTTGGAATTACCTCTGAGAGCCAAGGGACCTACAGTCCAAACAGTGAAACAGTCTGCAAGCTTAGGCAGTGGAGAATTTCCTCCCTTTGTTCTATATTTTGAAATAGTAGTCTTTCTTAATTCTATGCCTCCTTTATCTGATATAGTTTAGCCAAGTAGACGTATCCATCTAATAACTTTCTTCTTTACTATAGAGCAATCCCCTTTCTATTTAACCCTGCCTGGATCATGTGTGTAAATTTCCTAGGAAAGAGAAAAGTGCTGCAGTTGGGGCCTGTGGATGATACTTGTCTTTCTATACCTCATGCTGAGGTTCTGTACCCCCCATGGCCATTCCCTGGACAGCCAACAAAGGTCTGAATTCTTAAGATTGACAACATCTTCTCTGGATATCCTACATCCAACCCCAGTGAAAGACCGGGAGTTGACCTTACTATCTGCCCTGTCAGCAGGAAGTGCATTACACCTGGGAAAAACAGAAAAGCAATGAAAATATGCTGACTATTGTACAGTAACCAAGACATGAGAAACACACATCTTTTTCCTGCTAACATAGTCAGGTGTCAAATCCCTGTTAAACAAGGTTTGGATGTGATACTGGAGGCCCAAAGGAGCTTTTATCTTGACCAAACTTTTTGCTTTTAAATAAGAGGAGGGTAGATGAGGGGAGCAGAGCATGCTGCTGGGGCAATATAAAAAAAGAGTCTAAGAATAAAGAATGTGAAGTGTGTTCCCCTGTGGTAGCAACCAAGGCGCTGAGTTGATTGCCTTTGGACTTGGCAATGTACAGAAGGCATGTCTGAGCCTGTGATCAGACCCTTGAGGAGCTGCTCAAGTTCATTCATGTGCCTTTGCAAACAGGCCATTCCTCCAAGATACGCCACATGAAGTGCTAGTGCACATAATTAAAATGTTAGCATTGAACATGAAATTAGACAGGCCACTCACCCACAACAAAAAGCTGCTGATACTGAGGACTGCTCTGTCTGATGATGCTAACCAGTGGCAGCTGCTCTAGGATAAGTGCAAGAAACCCCATGACAAAATTTATAGGTTGTGTGAAGACTTTGGATAGTCAGAATAGCTTGTATCTTACAGTTGTGGGGTGTTTTTTATTTTTTGTTTAGAATTAACTGTTGCAATCCCTGGTGCTCAAGCTCCGACTGAACATGTCAAATCTTTGATTGACTGTATCAGTGTTCATGTTCATGAATCATGTTCCCTAGAATATATATCCTAAATAGATATCCTAAATAAATCTGGCAAGGCATATATATCCTAAAGAAAAAGTGATGAAAGGTAAAGCAGGTCTGATGGCATGCCAAAGAGTGAGTAAGGAATCATCAGAAAGGGTGAGTAAACAGAAAAATGTTGTCACCATCTTCCCTTTACAAAAGAACTGTGGCTTCAAAAAGAATCTGAAGTGATCTTGATGACTACTTGAAAATTTACTAGTGTTGGCTCCAGAGCACATTCCTCACAGGGTTTTAGCATCAAAGGATGCTTTTGGACTTCCATAGACTGTCAGAAGCTCCTGTCATAGCTTTGCCTACACAGGGGTGTGCAGCATTGTTCAATGCAATTAACTGTGGGGCTGAATATAAAGCTGATATTTAAACTAAACTGGACCCCTGGTTAGATTATCTCATTTGGTATTAATGTGGTTTCAGTCTGATTTACCTTAAGTCACTCTGGGAGTGAAGTTGATGACTTAAATCTTAGGAAAATAAGTGCATTCAAGATAGACTTTCAACGATCTTAGGGACAAATGAACTTGTCCAAGTTATTTTGAGTTAAATAATCTTCTTGGAAAAAAGCTAATTCAGATTCCTTTTTTTTTTCTTTTCTTAAATGTTCCTTTGCAAATAAATCTGTGCAGATAATGGTTTTCTCATCCTGTGAAGCTCCCTGAGACTTCAGAATTTTTTCATGTCCCACCACAGGGTAAACCCAAACTCTTTTGTAGTGGTTTTGGTTCATTTAGTTGGGATTTTTGGGGCTTTTGCTCTCTCTTCCCTTCCTCTCCCTGAAAAAACAAACAAAAACTATCTCTCTCTGGAAAAGAATCAGCTGACTAAAATAGCAGAGACTGGCTGGGGAAGGAGCCATTGCTCTCATGAAATCAACACAAGCCTAAGAAAGTCTTTCAACTTTTTATGCTTATGAATGAGACCCCAAAACATCATCCTCATAGCTGAGACCAGGTCATATACTTACTCCAAGACATATATCCCCTATATTAGCAGTTATTCTGAGCTGAAACAATCTACATTTGATTAGAAATTTTACCATCAAGCTGGGAAACCCACCTTTATTGACTGTTTGGATTTAGGATGCTTTCTTGTAAAATGATATGTGGCGAGAAAGTTGGAACAGAAAGATTTTCTATTGAAAACCCTTGCAGCCAACAGTCCTGTCTGCCTGCAAGCTGTTTTTCCCTGGTCTGTGACCTTTGTGTGCTGCTTCTGTCTACCTCATGGGCTGTGCTTACATGTTTGATTTTTATGTCCTTTCTTGTTGGACAGCCTAAACAATGCCACTCTCTGAGGGGTTTAGAAAGTACCATATCCAAGGGGGGTCTACTGTCACACTCTTCAACTGACCCAGACCTAAACGAAGAATGTAGCAAAAGTGTGAGGAAACTCAAGATAAGGAACAAAGCAATGATGAGTGAGTCTAAACAAAGATCATCTAAATCCTTAGGCTTGTTTAAGATTGTTGGGCTTAAGACTTGAATCTCATTCCTACATTGCCGATAATTTCTCCAGGACTAGTGCCCCCAAAAGCATTTGGGGAATATATTTCTGATAGCAAAATTCCTGTCAATGTCTATGAAGCCGAAAGAATTAATGCCTAGGATTTACACGAGTTTTATGCCATGAATGAAAAGAAGTAATATGGAGTCTAGTAATCAAAGTTGTTATTTTTAACTACAGTGATGAAGGAAAAGAACTTGAGAGCATTTTCATTCAAAACTGGAATCTGCAAGTAACAGCAGCAAAAAAGAATATATCCAATATAATTCTTGACAACTTATCACAAGTTGTTGATATAGCCAGGTGAATGAGGTTGTAGAAACTCCATTTCTCTTCTCAATGTGTGTAAGGAAGCAAAGATGCAAGCACATGTCTAAGAAGTGGCTTCTTAATAAGGATGACCAAGGAGAACAGCCTGCCAAAGCCACTTCACTTGCCAAAGGCAATAGCTTGAAGTCAGATGAGAACAGTCAGCAGGACAGCTCCTTGGGTTTTTGATTTTGGGTTGTTTGGATTTTTATCTAGAATAATTAGCATTACTTCAGCCTCACTGCTTTGAACTGGTGGATCTTTGTCAAAAGGATTGAGAAATAACTAATCATTACTGTGAAACTACTTTGGTGACAGAGTTACAAATGGTCCCAGTAAAGGAAATCAGTCAGAAATTTGATCATTTAATATTTCACTGGTTTTGTACAAGATAGCAATGCCATATATCCAGCAACATCTGAACAGTGTTGATCAGAGCTCTGACTTTTTATGGGGAGGAGGAGCTTGTGGAACAATGTCATTTTAACCAGGCACCTTAATGCTGTAGTCCTGATCAGGTCCCGCTCCAGATTTCTGATGGACTAACACCTGTGTGGTGTCTCTTCACATATTATCCCTTGGTAGTCCAGACAAAGTCCCTTCTCTGTCCTAAACTTCAGAAATATGGGTCAAAAAAAGACTAAGACAGTTTTGCTAGGGTGGCTTAAGCAAAAACACTGACCAATCCCTGGTGATAAGCTCACTTGGCCAAGAACTTTTCAGGGATGCAAACACATTTATGTCACATTGCACCATGTCCTCATTTGGTCATCCTCTAAATTAGCCTATGACTACATCCAGCTGTCTGTTTTTCTCTGATTTTTCACTGGAAGAGACTTTGGGTCACTGAAAATTCAACCAGAATAGAGCACCAGAGTGCCTGTACTCAGGAGGCAAACCCAAAGGCTCCCAGCACAGGCTGGGAAAGGGGCAGCTTGTTTGGATAGCTGGGACAGTTGCTTATTCAATGTATTTCCCTCTGTCCATGGTCAGTTTGCAGTGTGCTATAAGACCCTTAGTAAACTTGATGAGGAAGCAGGAATAGAAACAAGATTGAAATTCCCAAGTAGGTCAGGGAGGGTAAAATTTCAATCTTTCAATCTGCCTACTTTATTGGAAAACACATGAAGGGACAGGACAATATTCATGACATAGATTTGAAAATTAAGAAACAAATAAAAACATTAACAACATAAAGTTTGGGTGGATTTTTTTTTTCTCCTTTTTTTCTCTTTTTTTTTTTTTTTCTCCTTTTTTTCTCTTTTTTTTTCTTTTTTTTTTTCTTTTTTTTTTTTTTTAAGAACATTTGGAGCCATATTTCTAGGAAGGACAACAGTGAATTAGCCTTGCAATTCCTGGTAACAGGAGTCTGGCGACCCTTCCACATATTCTGGAGGTTATCTGAATGCTGCCAACAGGAAGGCAGCTATACATTTGTCTTGCAGCAAGGACAGAAAGAAAAATGAAGCAGGATTTTTCTTCTCCTCCCCATAAAACTTGAGCATTCATACTGAAAGTAACTGCAGACAGCCTTGGGACCTGTACAAAAGACCAGCAACTCACTGCAAGCACCATAACTTAGAGCACATTCCACACTAAAATGAGGAGAACTTAGGAAAAACAGAAAGAGAATAATAGAAAGTGCCTCATCAAGCAAATTCCCAGCACCTAGCTCAGAGAGAGGTGAAAAATAAAGGAGAGAATGGATTGAGGTTTCTGTGGCCAAATGAAGAGAAAACATAAGGGAAGAATAGGAGTGTATAAAAGTAGTTGATGTCTTCCTGTAAATCTTATAATGTTTGCTTGTCAGGAGCAGTTCTGTTCTGCACTGTTGATGTCTATAATATTCCCCCTTCTCTTGATGCTTCCTGCTAGGGATGCTCACTGAATGACCTCTTTTGTTTTTCAATGGCTTATGCTTAGGGAGGAAAGCAAACATATCTTCTTAAATTCAGTTATTGTGGTGAGAAAGGAAAAAAACAGTATTTTGAGCTTTAAGGCAAAAGTAGCATATTTAGTATCCTATTCTGGAAGTGATCCAGATGAAAACTCTCCTGAGTGTAAAATATTTATCCAGGTTTGCTTACATCTCACCTCAGGTGTTTGCCTGTTCCATATCCAACTGATCTGTGGTGTGTGATCGTGAATCTTAACTCTCTTCAACTTCAACTTGTGGAAATTGAAACCCATCATCTGAAAATCTGATACTTTCACATCAGCTGAAGCTTCCTGGAAGCACATACAGGACACAGCTTTAGGGCATCACATCCAAACTTGTCTGAATTTCTTAAAGGAAGGTCTGTTCAAGGCTGTGGAAGATTGACTGCACCTCATAAGGAGCATGTGCTTAAAGATCTCAGAGGCAGCAGTGTCCTGTTGGTGAACACTCACTTCCCCATATGCTATTGAGTTTGAAGAATAAGATTATTCCCAGATTCTGTGGAAATTCTGCTATGAATCTGGGAAGAGATTCTCAGATCCTGCCCAATCACATAACAAATTTTCTAAAATTGTGATCACAGTTTTTGTAACCGTTAACCAAAATCTGCTTCTCTCTTTGGTTTTGCTCTCCTGTGAGTGTGTATTAACCAGAACAGCTAAATGCAATAACCCCTGCTAGGGAACCCCTCTAATAATTACAGTCCTACAAAAGAGACTATCCATTCCTGCTGAATGTGCTCCCAACAGTGTTTTCCCAGCATTGTTTGGAGGTCATTTTCTTTACAAAGAAAATCACTGCAGCTTGTTTAACAGGAGAAGGAATGAGAGTTCCTTCTTGAAATCCCTTATTTACAAAAGAGCAATTAAGGATATATCCATATAGCCTACTTGTGCCCTCTCTCTTCACAAGTAAAAGTCACATTTCTATAGGACAGTTGCAATACAGGCTTTTGGACCCTGCAGTCAGACACCACACAAACAAATATGAGATCTCAGCTATCATCACCTCCAGCTAAAATTATAACTGGTGAATTATTTTCAATTTACTCAAAGGCAATGTTAGTTGGAAAGATGAAAAGTGTTTATTTTTGCTTTTTTTATTTAAGTTTTTTCAAAGAATAAATCTTCATTTGCGGGGGTGGAAATTCCTTCTAGCACTTGGTTTAGTAGACACAACAAAAAAATGCACACTTTGTCTATTTTTATTTTTTAATAATTAATGTGGTTTGATTGGTCACTTCTCAGAAATGCTTCAGCCTGTTTGATGCTGATGAAATTGTGGTGAAGTTAAAGAAAAGAAGAGGTTCAGCACTCATACAAACTGTCCAGTTTCTAAAGCATCTGGTGTTGGTATGAAAATTAAATATGGCTATCATGCACCACACATAATGGGACCCACTTTTACTGTTGTGAATCCAGATGCTATAAACCAGACACATCCTGGAAGCTGATTAAGCACCATTTGGTGAGCCTAAATCCAATGAAGAAAAGCATGATGTTGTCACAGTAGGAGCCAGGCATGACTCCTACAGTCATTTTTCAGTTTCTTTTAAAAAAGGTCTGAAGTGGGGGGTTTCACTGGGCAGAAAAAGGACATGCCATTACACAAACATGTGAAAATGCATCTTTTTGTGTCATCTGTAGCTGGAGAGTGAGTCAAGAAGTCATTGAATAGTGAAAATTTGGGAAAGGTGTATCTAGCAGCACCAGGCTGCAAGGTGGTGGGTCTGAAAAACTGGTGTCCAGATGTGAGATGTGAGCCCTGTTCCCATGGGGGTGTGATGCAGCTGTGCACCATTAGCCTTGCTGGGAATGACTGCCCAAAGCCAGGAATACTTATATTCCAGAAGCAAAGTCTGGTGGTTGAACACCTCCAGATGGATCATTTGAGTAAATTTCTTCCAGTTGAGACTTGACCTGGGCCAGGTTTTAAGCAAGTTCTTGTGTAAGCACGGTTTGCAAGCACAAATATGTGAGCTAGGGCACAGTGTGCTCTGCACATGGGTCTTTTCAGGGTAAGGTCTTTTAATTGCTGCATTTCCTTCTAGTGGGTCTGCTGCTTCCCAAGAAGCATTTGCATTTATGCTACAAACTCTCAGCTAGAGTCCTTTCCTGAGACATTGTGTTTGCTGCAGGGCCAGAGTGTCACCTCAGACAAGAAGCCAACAAGTCCTGAGTGGGTTTTAGACCAAGCACCATTGTATACCAAAAGGTTACTGATGCCATCACAGCCCACAAGGTGATTTAGTGAGCTGGAAGGCAGAAATAGGTACAATCTGCAGTGTGCCCATAAGGAAGCCATGTGGGTGAAGGGAATAATATTGTCCTGGACTCTGGTGTGGAAACAGTGCAGATATAGCCAAAACAGTGTAGGGGAAAAGCTGAAAGCTGCCCACCAGCCAATGGGCAATGAAAACCTCTCTAAGGTACCAAGATGAGTATCTGCAGTCCTTCCAGCAGCACCAAGAGAAGCTGAACCAGACCTCAATCCATCGTCTGTCTATCTTTATGAAAGCCTGAGAGAATGAGCATTTAGCATGTCATTTCATGCTGCTACTCATGATCTCAACATCTTTTTCTTGAGTTCATAATTTTCCTTAAAAGAGGGTCTATAAAAACCCGGTAATGGCAGTATCCTTTTGTCCAGTTAAGATATCTGGAAAGTCTTCTGCAGTTAAAGTAGGTAGCAAATTGCTGCAATATTCAAAGGTAATTTTTCATCAGTAATGTCTTTTTACCTCATCTGTATGCCTCATTTTTTCACCAAGCTGTAATCATATGAGACTCATTTATATTCTTCATTCTCAGGTAGATACGGCACATTTACCGTGAAAAACTTCCTGATTTTCAGAAAGTCCAGGAGTGTCCATCAGATTTCAAAAAGGTGCTTTTGGCTTGTCAGGTAAAATCTGTTTTTTCACAGCTTTCTAATTCCGTAGAGTGCTTGTTTCAGTGCAGAAGGTACAACAAAACAAAGAACCAAGCCAACAAACAAAAATAAATGTACTCCCCAACAATCTTCCCGGTGATATTCCTGGACATGAAGAACATCCAACGCTCTGGTCCTCTAGTGTCTGTCTAAAGCATCCATAGGCTCAAACACAGTTGTCAGCTTTACTCTGCTGTGGTGACAGCTCAGGGATTTCATGGGCTTCATATTTCTGGTAGCAGTTTCCTGGAGAGAAGACCTGGGCTCCTGAGAGAAATGATTGCACTGTGTGCTTGCTGTGCTGCAGAGGGTGTCTGCCTGGGGGTGATCCAGGTGTCCATCTGCACTCAGTCTCCCTG
The DNA here is from genome assembly GCF_015832195.1 of Motacilla alba alba. NCBI lineage: Eukaryota > Metazoa > Chordata > Aves > Passeriformes > Motacillidae > Motacilla > Motacilla alba. Next base: position 15,176,172 of record NC_052022.1, read on the forward strand.
CACCACAGGCAGTTGTTTTCCCAGTTTCAGGAGTTGAAAGATCAATGTCTCCATGAAGAACACTCTGTATACCTACAAGCTAATCAACTTCTGCTTCATTTTACAGACAGGTGTTACTGACCCTTCTGCATGGCTCACACAGAGGCCCACGTGGCTCCTGCTTCCCAGACATCCAACATGAGCTGTGTGGGATGTCCAACACTGGCTTCACCTACAGTGAGCCCAGCCAGCCACCTGCCTAAGGGTAAGCCTCTCTTCTCATAATTCTCAAGGCAATGGACCCTTGCCACAAAGGCACTCAAAATATAACTTGGTGTGTGTTCATCTCTCAAGGGACAGGAAGGTAAACAACCACACTGGTTTAGCTGACAAAGAGCAGCTCTGTCACATGAATACAACACCCTTCTGCAGAACAGGAGCTTCCACACATGCATCCTTCCAGGACCACATTGGAGTTAGGCTAGTGTTATGTATCTGCTAGAAACGAAACCCATCCGTGTTCCAAAACCAGCCTGCTTTTATGCTGCCATGGTAAAAAAGGATTGTTTTCCTCCTGCAGCCTGATTCAATTTTAAACCAAATTTTTATAGCTCATATCTGTATAGGCTTCCAGTAAGACTATTCTCATCTGAGCAAAAACTGTTTTGAGGAAGTTTTACCACAAACCCTTAAATACTTTGATATGATAGTGTCCATTGCACTGACAAACTCAAGGCTAAAAATAGAGTTTACAGGCTTAAGTTTGGCATCCAAGCTGACTGAAGTATTGCAAAGCAATTTAAAGTCAGCAAAATAATGTTTAACATGTCCTGGATCCCAGATCTCCTTGGAGAATCAAGTTTAAAACAAAAACAAACAAACAAATAAACAAAAAAAAAAAACAGTAAGGAAAAAAAGCTAAACAACCACAACATCAGGTCAGATGGTAACATGCTGCTGCCAAGCCTCATCCATACAAAGTCATTGCAGATGCTTCCTGGTCAGTGACAGTCTAAACAAGCAGTGAAACACTTACAGCTGTAAGCCTGCATGCCTATCCAAAACAGCCTTCTGGAAGGGAAGGTGCATGGTTTCAGAGAACACTCTGATGAAGTTAGGATCCCGTGGCAGTATCAGAGCAAACCTGGGGTTAAGAGAAAGAGTTGGATGAGGAGATGCATGGGTCTTCCTTCAAGGGATGATGAGAGTGGTTTATTAACTCTTTGCTGGTCCTATTTGCATTGCTGCTTACAGAGTTTGTAGAGGATGCAGATCCCCTAGATAGGGGGAAAAGGAGGATTTTATTTCCTATGATTGATAGGGCCACTTCTGTCCCATTTTATTCATTTTTCTCCCAGTGCTTTGCAGCTGAGTTGTAACTAGAGACAGGGTGTGGGACAAGCATACTGGTCGTGCCAGAAGTAGTGAGAATTTCCCCTGGAGCCCAGCAGGTGTGAGGTTCTCATGCCATCCAGATAAATCCCATTGCCAGATTTGGCTTTTTGAAGGATATTTTTTTCCTATTAATCAGATCTGGCATGGATTATTTTAAAGATATTTTGCTTTTCCCTGTGACTTAGGGATATAATCTGTTCTTCAGGACTCTCATCATAATAAAGTTCTCCCTGAAAGGGAAGGTGCCAGGAGTGCACTCTATGCTCTCACCCTGAGTGTGTGATGGTCCTCACATTCCCTCAGAATTTTACAAGATCTTAAACTTCAAAAGCACACATGTAGATTGTGCTGGGAGAAAAGCACCAATTCTGAAGATGCTTTTTGACCACAGGTTTCTGCATGGTAGCTTAAAACTATCAAGATGGAGTCTTTTCCATCCAATCTGCTTTTTTCTGTCTGTGGTTTGTTGTAGTTTGTTGTAGTGGCATCATAACATCACTGGAAAGCCGCAGCAAAAATCAGGTTGATGATGTGTAGGAAACTCAGTGACTTTTTTAGAGACTGACTTTGCAGCACTGGCTACTTGCACAAGGCTTCTATTACAACACATGCTGTTTTTTGGTTGTTTATGACTTCGCCAAAGCTGAATGTTTGGGTTCAGGTTTTCCATGCTGGATGTATCCCTTCAAGCTGAATTGCTTTTTGTTGTTCCTCTTCCACCCTCCAAACACTTTTCTCATCTAAGTTGACCTGACAAACATCTAAAAGAAGAAAAGCCACAGAGTCCCCATTTCTCAGGCAATACTGAGGAGAGCAATACTGAGTAGAGTTTGTCAATAAGCATTGCTACACAGAAGGAATTAAACCACTTGGAAAATGCCAGGAAGTTCTTGGAGAAGCGAAGAAGAACAATCAGGTTTCCCTAGTCTATGAAGTGTGTCCTAAATCTCAAGCTTTTTATCTCCTTATCCCTTGCTTGTAGGACTTGTAGGATTTAAAGGTTAGGACAACATGGGTGTCAGAAGAGTCAGAAACTCTGAGTCAATTGGGTTAGGGGATCTTTGTTCTACAGAGAGCTTCCCCTGCAGGACTTGTGTTGGAAGTGTCTTGTAATTTGTATTTCTGTACACTGATCCTGTTCTCATGTGCTGCCCCACAGTCATCTGTGGTATCCCCTCTCCATGTGGGACCTACAGAAACCCTTTTGTGGTAAAACTGAGGCTTCAGCAACCTGCACATCTAGATGGAGGGCTTTGAGAATGGCTAACCAACTGCTGGAATGAGGTGCCAAAATTTTGGGTGTTTCAGAAGAGAACTCTCCAAAATGTGAGGAAAATGTTGGCCATTGAAAGTGTTTCAGGTGAGAATGCTGAATAAAGCTGTCTGTTTTCTTTCCTAAATACATGTGATTTGGCTTAGGTAAGAAATCTGTAATGACCCACCACCCTTTGAAACCAAAGCAGAGGTTTCTTTAGAGGTTGATTCAGAGCAGAAGACTGATTTCTTGTGGTCTACATCACCAATCTCCCCACTGCATCTGACAGACAAAGGCAACTAGATGTCTGTACATGGCTAGCTGTATTCTGGGACATTAATGCTCTGCATAGATTAAGTAGGTCTGTTCTAACACACTTCCCACCAAACTATACTCTTCAGGAGGCTGTAGTACCTTTCTTCTTGCTGCTCTCAGAAGTGATTGTAATTTATACCTAGATAAAGGGTAGAGGCAGGAAGCCAGCTGAGTTATTTCAGTCACATTAAATCAACCCTTTTCCTATGGTCATGTCTTCATTATTATGGTCAGGAAGCTTTGACGGCTCAAGATCCACCCACAAGGATACCTGAGTCTGTACATCACTGCACAAAGTGAGGCGGCTTTGTAGGGAACAAGAGATTCCCCTAAGAAACCAGTGCAGATGATGGTCTTACATGAATTGCAGTTTCTGGCTTGTTCCTTTTGCCTGGAACACCAGGTGAGAGGGGGTGTTGGATCCATCTCCCTGGGATCTAGTGCTGATGGGGCATCAGTAGCCATAGGGAAAGCTTCAGCCTTGTTCCTGTCAGAATCACCCAGCACAAACTGAGGGAGACAGTCATGCTCCAGCCACATGATATTGAAGACTGGAAAGCTCATCGAACTGAAACTGAACTGCTTTTATACTTCCACTAATTTTCAACCAGATCAGTTCCCTGACCACATTCATCATGAGACTACAGGGATGCCTCTGCTGCTATAAGACCAGAAAAGGGAATGGGAGAAATGTGGGGTAGGTAGATTTACCCCTGAAGATTTATGCTGGCTTTGCTTGCCCTGACTCAGGGTAGTCGTCAGAGACAGACACCTCTCTGTGACATGCTCTAGCTCCAGAACAATACAGTTCTTTGAGAACACATCAATGAGCTCTTGGTTCAAAACTAAGATGATATATAAATCACAGCATTTTTTGGCTTAAAATACAATGCCTTGCAAAAAAAAAAAAAAAAAGTATATTCACTAATCCAGCCAAGAACTGTAATAAACTGTCAACATCAGTCTTGTTCACTTCATTTTGGGGTCTTGCTAGTCCTTACAGAAAGGTTCTTCAGCTGTGATGTCCAGGCTGGTGGTCCATGGAGAATTTCTGTTCTTGTGGTTCTGTTTTTTCTATCTGAATCTGATAAACCTCATTAAAAGTAGTCAGAACACTATAGGATGAAATGTCAGACTTGTCTTCATGAAATATTGTGCTCTGAATTGACCCAACACAAGCCAGCTCCATGTGGGATCTAAAGCAGTCATTTAAGTGCATTGCTGAGCCCAGCTAATAAGAGTTTTTGAGAAGTAGATTATTTTAGTTGCCACTCAGCACCTTGTGATTGCATTTCCATAGCTTTTGGACCAGTTTGGAGTGTGGGCAAAACAAGTCCTGCCTGCTTGCAAATGACTGTGTGGATCCATGTGCATGTACATCTAATCACATAAATGAATTCTCTGGGTCACATGAAAATCTGTGCCCATAGTACAGGAAGGATTTAAGAAGCTGTATAATCTTTGCCTTCCTGAAGTGCTGGGGCCACTTTGAATATAAATCTGAACATGAGAATATTTCCTGAGGGAAGGCAGGGCCTAGTTGGGGTATTTCAGAGGTATACAAGTAATATAAAACTTCTGGAAAGCCATAAAGATTTACAGACAGGATGTCCTCTGTTCCCAGGTAAAGGAAAACATGTACTTCCATAAGAAAAGGGGGAGGAAGGAGAAGAGCATAATTCTTGCTGTAAATTTCACTTTAATTAGGTCTGTGACACAGATACAGCACATGTGGCAGCTCAGCTTGGTTTTCAGAGTCCCATACCTTATTTGTTTGATTTTGGTGGGGCTTTTTCCTAAGATGCTGTTCTCTCCTGAGCCACTCATGCCCTAATCATCTGTGTGACATAATGCTTCTATGTTAATCTGTAGTTGCCATCCCACATATTTGTGCCTGCTTCCTGCACTCTGCGCCAAGCCTACCTTGGTTTTTCTGCTGCGCGGTTTCAGCCTTCACTCAGCTACACCAGTTCTTGCCAGTACAACTTGTCATCAGCTCTAAGGTCAGTTCCTCGCCGACATCCCATTCACACGTCATCAGGCAGCCATAGGCTCCCAGCTAAATCCAACCCTTTAAAAGGAAGAGCTTAGCAGTGCTATAAAAATTAGAGTTGCCTTTGTTTGTCTTCATCACCTTCCAGGTGATGCTCTATTGAGAGCAGCAGTTCCTAGTCTGAGACTTGTGCCCATCAGGAGCACGATGTGGCAAGCAGATCTAGTCCAGGAGGCAATCAGCACAGAGTGGAAAGACCACAGTGCAGCTGCTGTTGCAAGAGACATAATTTTTGTTCAGTTTTTTTGTTACAGCAGGTTATGTCCGTGCAGTGATATTTCATTTACCGCTTCTTGATTGCCTTTGGAATGTTTCCGACAGGTGCAGTTGGTTGTCAAAGAAGACCAAAGCCAATCCTCCTTGCCAAGGTTTGACTCCATCTCAGCAGAATTGATTGTTCCTCAAAGTGAGTGGTACATTTTGATTGCTTTCACACTAACCAGAGGTTGTGCCCACCCCAAGTTAATTTCTGTCTTGCAGGAGCAGGGCAGGGTGCACCAACAGGAGGCAGTGACACTGAAAAGATAAAGTGTGAGTTTGTGCCACAGGCATCAGACTCTCCAGGATATCATTTACAGGGAGTCTAAAGTCATGTTTTTTTCCTCTTTGTTCCTTCAGGAGAGTGTCTTGGTCAGAACAGACGTTCAAATAACCAGAGAGCACCAAAGGGTTCTGAGTACTTTGAGACAGCAAATGGATTGTATGTCCAGAACACTTCTCTTCATGAGGTGGAGGGAGACATTAATTTCACCAAACAGAAGAGAAATCAAGACTAGCTCATTGATACTTTGGGTACAGATTATGAGATAAAGATCTCTCAAAGTGCTAGTCTTCCATCACCCCAGGACCCACTATTCACAAGTCTCCCTCCCCTGGTCAGCAGGGGTCCAACCTTGGATAGTATATGCACGATTCTGGTGGGGTGCAAATTCCTAATCCCATCACTTCATAGGCTGAAAGAACCGCTCCAGTGGGAGTGATGGCACAGCTGCTCCTTTCTCTTCCTTCTTCCTTGAGCCCCAGGCAGCAGAGATCATGGCAGGGTCCCGAGCTCAAGCCATGAAGAATCTATTTTGCTGCTTATGGATAGTTAACTCTGGCATGGAGAGGTAACTTTTACTCCTTACAGCTCAATCAAACCTCAGATGTGGCATCAGCCCTAAAGAGGAGGCATTGCTTCTCTGGGCCAGAGATTAGAGACGTTGGCTGCATCCTGGTGTGGAGGCAGTCCCTACAGGTGACCTCCTGCCTTGCACCAGCTGGTGTAAACTCACCCAGCTCTGCACTCAGATGCTGCACAGGGTTTTGTTATGCAGACCTAAGCTGTACAGCCCTTTCCAGATGGACAAGCAGGTCTGAACTTGTGTCACATTAGCCAATCCATTGTGCTTTTGCTCACATCCCATTGACTAAGTCACTTTGACATCATGTGGAGAATGGAGAGCAAACAACCTTGTAGTTTCCAGGGTTGCTCGGGAGTGGTGCAGACCTGGAAAACTGACTTGACAACTACAGCAATTTGAGCAAAATATAAGGCCCCAGAACCTGAAGAAGATGGAACCTCGTGAATCAGACTCCTCAGTGCTCCACAGCAGGGGATGGCCTCATTGCTGGTTTACAAGCACTGCTCTCCACCATGCAAGGGGCTATTGCTTCTGTGTGTAGTTGCCTATCACTGCTGAGCTCACTGTGGGAGTGTGCCTGTAAACGTGCTGAAAAGCCAGCTTGTACTCAGAAAGCACAGGAATGCCTGCAGAATAAATAACAATGTAAATTAGACAGGATTGGAGTTCACCAGCCCCAGCAGGAGTTATCCCCTTGTCCAAACATTGAGCCAACAGCTGATGAGCTTCCTTGTGTGCTCAGCAGGGCTCCTGCCAAGCTGAAAAGATTAAGAAGGAAAACTTGCCCCAGCTGAACAAATAGCCCAAAGGTCTGCCTGAGGCTCAATAGATGATTGGGGTGGCATGGTTAGGCATTAGTTTCTGTAGCCTGAGAGACAGATGCAAGGAGTACCCCATCCAGCAGCAGCTGCCACACTAGCCTGCAGGACCTACAACAAGCCTGAAATTGTGCCCTCTGGAAAAGATCCTCACTCAACAGGTGAGAGCAAGGTTCAATTCTAATCATACAAATTCAAATACCATCCACTCTTAGTCATGCTCTTCTCTCAACCACAAGAGCAGATACCTGGGGAAACCAAACTCCTCCTACTTTCTTTGTTCCAGCCCTAGCACAGGAAAACTGCTAGTCGGTAAAAGAGACATCATGTCTTCCAGAAATGTTGACAGTCCTCCATGTTTCACCACTATTTTTGAGCCCAAGAGTCAAGTTCTTCTTGGCTTATCTCCCCTAGGATGGTTGATGGCTCAGCAGGGACTGCAAATCTATGTCTTACAGCTAGTGAAGCATGGCTCAAAAACATCTTCTAATTTACAGCCAAGCATTTATGCAAACATAAATCCAGTGTTGATCCATAGGGACCAGTGTAATCATACATTAGGAAAAACAGAACATTTTGAAACTCCAGTGACAGGTTCAACCCCACCTTCCTTAAATCACCTTCAATGATCTTGACCTCATCTTAGTTCCCAACTGAAATTAAACCTGCTGCCACACTACTTTTCCTGAGTTTCTGCTGCGCCTGAACTCATCACCAGAGACTGACAGCAGGGAAGAGGGGGGTTGGAGAACCCAGTGAATATTATCATCACAGGGGGAATTTTTAATATGTTTTCCATCATAGCCACAACCCGAATGATCCGGGAACTTTTATGATGCTATCCCTATGGCATCTCAAAGGATGGAAAATAAAACATATTTTTATTAAGCCTCTTGAAAGATATAGCCATTCATTTTTATCTGTTGGAACCCTACAGATAGGAGACTTGACAACTACTACACTTTCTGAACACAAGAAAGTTTGTGGGGTGGTCAAACTGAATGTTACTCTAATAACTGAACACCAGGACACCCCAAAACAATGTAGACGGGGTTTGGCATCTGTAGACACCCAAAAGTCAACTTTGGCATATCCTGAAGGTAAGCTGTGACTTTAAGAAAAATTTGAGTGATCATTCTCATTTTCTCTGGTAAAGGAACAAAAAAAGTGAATGTCTTTGCTTGATGACATTTGATACAAGCAGATGTGACTTTGCTCTGCCTTCCTCTGCAATTCTTCTTTCACCAGAAATTATTCACCACTCTATGCTGCTTGTGTTACTCTCTGCCTGCATTCATTCATTAGAGGTTAAAATTAGACCTTGCAATGATTCTTCTGAAATCACAGGCTCTGGAGGGACTGGTAGGTTTTTCACCAAACACATAGAAAACACAGAGTTCTCTTCATGGGAATGGTAGGTGGCAGGAACCCAGTGAAAAATACTGTTTGGTCTCTGGGAAGTCTTTTTGTACTGTCCCCAAAGGAGCCAGAGAAATACAAACTCTCAAGGGTAAGATCTTTATGTGAGAGAAAGTACTGATACAATTGATCTTTCCAGGTGATGTGATGGGAACAAGAAACAAGCAGAAGTCTAACTTCCATAAAGCATTTCATGAACCTGCATTCAGCATGTCATCTCTGAGGTGCTTCAAAACAGAGGAAGCTATGCCACAAATGTGGGGATCCCTACCTGGACTGTGGGGTGATATTAGCATTTAAAACTTGGTCTCAGATCTGTATTCCTTAGGAAGTACCTCTCTTTTGCTCCTTAATGTGTGCACAGAATGTCTACAGTAAGTCTGATTCTAATATAAGCACCCAGAATTAGAGAAGGACAATTAGATCTGTTCTCACATCCCCAGTCTCAAGAAGTTTCCATCAGAGAATCTACAACTCACGTTAGCAGTCTTGTTGATAACACTTTCCTTATGTAAAAAACAGTAAAAAACATGATCCATGGACACCAAGAGATTTACAGCTGCAGAACACAGGAGCAGGACAGTGGTTATGGAACTGAATACATAGCGCCCAAGGACAGAAGGTGATTTAAAGGGACTTATAATTATCCAGGCACTTTTCGCTGGGGATGGTTTAGATATATCACCTCTGAAACCTTCAGCAAATCACATAAATAAGGAAGCGACATAAACAAAGGTAAATCAAAAAGTGTTTTAATAATCAGATACTCTGAAAAGGCCTCTGATGTGGCAGAAAGTTGATTACAAAGTTTAAAAATGTTAACTTGGCAGAAAAAAAATTGCAGTTTTCTCCCACTGTGCAGTTATTTTTCTTTGTCCTGGCATCAGACCAAAAGCTGCATAAATCTTTGGAGGCATTTCACAGTATGTGCATGGTTTCTGGACTAGAAATGGTTCAAGTGCATCTTAGACAACAGACGTGCCCCTTGCTCCAACACGAAGGGCACTAGAAAGAAGTGTCCATGGCAGGGAGGCCTTTGGGAAGGAAGGTCACTGTGAGCAGCTCTCCATGTGAAGGTTGTTGAAGTGCTCATGCCTTGCCTGTATCTGTGGTCAGCCTGTATCACAGATAGCTGTCTAATTTGTCATTTTAATCCTTCAGCTGTGGAGATACCTCAAATTACCAGGCAGAGAATTCAGAGCTTCAATCCCCTTGCTATCTTTCCAGTGTGAAACTGACATTTCCCTTGCCTTTTCAAGCCTTCAGTCTCTCTTCTTTTGCACCACAGAACCCAAGAGCTCTTCAGCATCTTTCTCTACATCCATTCCTCCTTAAAACATGAAGGTAGAGAGTGTGTTGAACACTAAAGGTTTCAGTCTTTCCTTTAGAGTTTTCTAGACAATCAGTCAGCCTCTTCCTTTTCCTCTGGATCTCACCAGTTGCTTTGTCCCTTTTTTGAAGTGTGAGGGCCCTGTACTTCATCTCCACCTTCAACTGATGCTGAATTGGAGCTTATTGTTTTGGACACTTCGCAAGGCAATGTCCTCCTTTATATACCCATTTTTCAGTGCAACCAGAAACCCTGTTTCCCATTTTGTCTGGTCCATTTTCCACCCCCTCAATCTCATATTGAACAATGGAGAACTGCTGCTTTGCCATTTATTCCTCCATCTTGAGTACTACCCTCTTGAGCCATTGAATATCCCTTCATAAGCAGAAAATGGTATGCCTGTCTTCGTGGAAGGAAATCATATTTATTTCAGTCTGCTCCTGCAACTAGGAAAGACCTGCAAATTGCAGAGTCTCCATGTCATCAACAACAGTTGAGACAGAATATTAAAGTCCTCAAGGTTCGAGCTCAACTAATTTTTAGCCTTTTGACCATTGTAAAAGATGCTTGAATGTCATGCTCTGTTCTCCAGCTGTCTTCCCATAGACTTGAAAAATGTCGCACTTTCCCATAACTCAATATATCCTTGACTTCCATGGGCTTCAAATCAGTTCCTTCTCTTTAAGAAAATAATAATTTAAAGGATTGTCTGTGACTGTTACTGAAACACACTGGACAACTTCTCTTCTGAATAGTAAATGAATATTTAATAAGTGTCCTGATACTTCCACTATCTTATGTGCAGTCCTTATGGTCTATAGATCAAATCTAATGATTCCTGATAAATGTTTTAAGTTCCCCTGGTTGCTTACATGGCTGTAATAAAATCACCAGGCAAAGGTAGCTGGCAAGAATTGCCTGCGTTTCTGACCTCATTCCTCATGAATCTGCATACAGCTGCCTCTTACCCCCTTCAAATCCAAACCCTAGAGGCCTGAAAGATTATTGTACTCACTTGAACATGCCAAATTCCCAGTAGATTAACCCCCCTTTGCACACCACATCACAATGCTTTACCCTTGCTTTGAAGAAATCACTTCCTTAAAATGCCTCTGGTTTAAAGCAACAGATGAGTTCACCCCTGTGGCCCAGTTTTGGCCCTTGTTCTCTGCTGAGGCAGACATTTTTATACACAAGCTGATGTCTTCCAAAAGTTTAAGGGTTGCAAGAGTTTCTCCACTCCTCCTTCATTGTATACCCACACTTCATGTGCACTGTGCCCCATCAACAAATATGTGTGATCACTTGCCCATGGATCCAGGTTCTGTCTGACTCTTTCAGGTACTTCAAGACCAAAAAATTGTGGCTTTCTAACCTATTGAGCCAAAATGTTTTGTTGGTTTTTTTGGGTTTTTTTTGTTTTTGTTTTTGTTTTGGTTTTTTTTTTTTTTTTTGTTAAAACCTTTTGTGTATTTTACTCTTGTGAATTTGTCTAAATATTTTTGAGCCCAAATAAACTTTCCCCGACCACATAAAACTGCAGCATGAAGTTCCACAGCTGAATTGCAAAATGCATGGAAAAACATCCTCTCTTCCTTTCTTTGTCCTGCCACTTCGTTTCTTTTGGTTTACCCCAGTTCTTGAATGCGAAGAGACAGTGGAAAATCATTCCCTACTCATCCTTTCAAAGATATTCATACAGATTTCTACAGATTTCTACCTTTCCCTGATTGTCTTTTCTTCCTGGCCATCTCATTAGCTTCATACAGATGGACAGATTGTTCCTTTTAATTTTTTCAAATATCTACTATTCACATGAACAATTTCTATGATGGACACATTCTTCAGAAATGGGCTGAGAACCATCAGCTTTATTGTATACCATTAAATGGCCATTTCAGTCACTACTGAATGTGCTATAGTTGAACTCCCTCCTTAGACCAGTAAGTGGCTAAACACCTGTAGAATAATGTGGCAGAACTGCTAAATACCAGTTGTTTTCCATTCCCATCAGTGTGAAAATGCCTGAACTTCTCAAGTGGCCAGAGTTGAGAGTTACCATGCCTCTCTTCAGCTCAGGCACATCCCTACATCTCCTCTCTTTGCCTGTGGCAAACACACAGTGATTCATTTCAGCTCAGTCTGAAGTGTTAAATTACATTATTCTTCATTTGCCCAGGGATAAATTGACTCAGCATTTAGTCTAAGTATTTACTGTAAGGTTTGCATCCAGACAATTACCTCAGCTTAGCTGATGCTTGGTTACTTGTTAAGCCACAGTATCTTAATTACAAGACCTAAGGCTCTCACAAAACAGATTGGGATTTTGAGATAACTTCTGTTTCTATTTTGAAAAGTTGGAACAAATTCCAGGACAAAACTGTTCTAAGACAAAGTTCTGCATTACAATCTCCCATCATGTAGTCAGAAGAGTTTTGTATATACAACAGGAGTTGCAGCCATTTCTTTTCTAATCCAAACTGTCCACCAAATACAGAAATAAGATGAAAAACTACCCTTGGCATAGCTAATTGCAATTAGAGACTTTTGAAAATTCAAGCTCTCATACCCCACTTCAAACACAATTCAGCAAAGTGTTTAAGCTCTGACTTGAATGGGATGACTTAAGTGATTAGAATTAACCACGTGCTGAAGCATTTTGCTAAACCAGAAACCTGAGGAGGAGAATAATGCCTTAAAACTCTGACAGTTCTTCAGCTGAAAGAACACAGAAGACCCTTATTCTGGGTACCAGACTTATATTTCTTACACTTTTTTTTTTCCTAAAAAAAATACTCTCTTAACATGGCTCATGTTGCAGCCTTTGGACAGGGATGAGTTGAGTCTTTTTCAAGCTGCAAAATAACATCTCAAGGAAAATGTCTTCCCTTAGCAGTGAAGAGATGGCGCATGAGTCTGCAACACTGACAGCAACCCTTTAGCCCAGATATTTTTCAGTTTGGTTTAACATGCAGGTGTGTGCCCAACAAGGAATGCTAATTTTTGTGCTTCGAGTATTAGGATCAACTCTGACAGCAGCATAATCTGAGTAACTTCAGCACTTGATCAAGACTAACACAGCATAATTTAGAGTAGTTTTTGGCACATTATAGCTCTTAATACACCCTCTGTACCAAGATGCATTCCCATATGTTGCCACTGAATTTGTTAATATTCTGTACTTAATCCATAAAGATGTTGAATAGGCCTTCAATTAGTTTGAATTAGTCCCTGAAACTGGGACATGGTATTTTGGTGGGGTAACATCAGAGAATGTACTTTCTCCTCCCCAACCATTTACCATGCATAACATGAACATTCATAATTTTTATGACCTTAGAAATTCTTCTCTCACTCATTTGCCATGGTAAATGCCAGTCATTTGCCATGGTAAATGTGACTGCAATAGCAAGGAAAGAAACTGTGAAGGCTGCAGTACAAATTCAGTTCTTGTAAATATTCCAGGCATTCATGTTGGGCATCAGCTTTGGTTGAAATATGGGGATTTGGGGGGGTTTCTTTTTGCTAGATGATTACTCTGTTTGGGATAATCACGGAAGTATGGCCTTGAAAGAAATACCTTTACTCTGCTTATGGGAGAACAACCTTTCCAGTTAAGGTCCACAAGTTTAAGGGTGACATGATTAGTCCTGCTTTTGAGAGAGGAAGTGGTAATGGGAGCATTTTCTTCTCAGCCCACTTTCTTGTGCTTTTTGTGCTCTGCAACAGAGGTAAGTTGGCTTCCACAGTGCATCTATTCTAATATCTCACTGCTACAAACTGTTTTTGGTCCCATTATCAGCAATGAATTAATTCAGGTCAATAATCCACTCAAAGATCAAAAATAAGCTCCAATAGCACATTAGAGGAGCAGACCTCATGTATCCTGTGCCAAGCCTGTGTTCAGGACCACATATCTGTCAGCATGTTATCCTGACTTGTGCATCAGGCTACTGACAACCAAGGCCATAAATAAATAGATAAATTGTTCTGCTGTTAAAAAAAATGTTCCGTTTATATTTTTCTTCAATTTGTCGTTCATCTTACAGTAGATTAAGCAAGCTCTTCATTCAGTATATCAAATTCTTCTATCAATAAAGCACTTTAGACATATAGAGCTGGAAGAAACTCCTAGGCCATTCCCTACCCTAAAGTAAGACCCACTCTTCCTGTGCCCTTTCTAAGACCTCCTGCAATCTCCCCCATGGCTTCGCAAGCTAGAAACCTCATTATGCTTCAGGGACTTTTATGTGTTTCAACTGCTTTGATCCTGCGGTGACTCTGCATGGATAGAACTCCTACCTCAGACAGTGCAGTTGTGCCGTGCTGGGCTTCTGTCCTAGGTGTCAAAAGATTCCTGCTTGTCAGTCTTTGGGGCTTGCTTGTCCACCTTCTCACAGACACACATCCTCCAGAGCCATTCTCCTAAATGGGACTGACAGACACCTATGTACAAAATGCTCAAAAACCCTCAACACATAATCCCCTCTGACTGCAGGTGGGCTCCTGGCTCCTCTGGGGAGTCCAATGGTTTTGTTCTGGATGTTGCACTTCTTATTCAAATATCTTCATTTCTAGAGGAGCTAAAAATGCCTGGCTCATGCAGCCCTTGCACACGATGTCTGGCAAATGCTGCAGATGAGGATTCTCAGTCTAAGGAAAATGCAGCAATTAACACTACATTAATTAACAGAAGAAAAAGCAAGCTATTTTTGGAAGCAGGCCCTGCCCACTCAAAAGCATTCAGAAGACCCATTGTGCCCTTCTGCTAACAAAGCCTCGTTAGCCTCCCGGAACAACCAGTCCAGAAGTGGGAAAAGATTATTTAAACTGGGGCTACACACTGTGCAGATCCAGATTTTGAGAATCCATTTTCTGGCCTATGTCCCAAAATTCTGTTGGATTGGAAAAGGAAACCCTGGGATGCCAGTAGAAGCAGAAGCTAAAAAGTAGCAGGGACTGCCCTGCTTTTTATAATTCTGCTGTCATGGGATAGAAGAACCAGAGCTCCAGTATGTGCTTGGCTGAGAGATCTAAGTCTGTTTTTGGAAATCCATACTTGGCTCTTTTTGGACAGATAGTGTCTCTTTGAAGCACTAAGAAAAAGTGCTTACAGAACCTGGATTGTCTAATTTACCAGTGTAAGAAGAGGCAGGCCTTATGTCATTTTTCCAGATAAGATGACCATACCAGGGCAGCTTTTTACCTGTCTGTGGTGGGTGGAATGGTGGCCTTGTAAAGAAGCTTCCTTGAGAAAAGAGATAAATATAGGTAAACTACAGGGAAATCAATTATAGCAGAGAGAGAATGAAACTATATGCAAAAATATGCCCTCAGAAATCCTAGGTTCTTCAGTTTGGTCAGACCTGCTTATGAAGCTGATTTGGGTGGTGTTTGAATGATTTAAAGACCTCTGCATAGGCTCACCAGAGATGCAAGTCAGGAGCAACATCAGTGTAACACTCATGTGGCAGTAACACAAACCCAGATTGCTGCCATGCACGAGTCCCAGAGTGGCTGCTGTCCTCCCAGACACAGTCTGGGTATTGCTGACTCTGGGAACAGCTCTGGGGACTTGGAGAAGGAATAAATTAGTGCTCATCATTGAGAGCTGGGGAGGAATTTTCCAATGGAAGTGTTTGTTGTCGGAAAATGTGGGTTCATTGACAGCTGCACACGTGGCAAGGGTGGACTGACTTCAGTGATGCTTTTTTTTAGGACAAGAACAGTTTTCACGTCCAAGCATGGAATTTTTATTCAAAAACAGAGCCGAAAACAGCAGTTCCAGAGTGCCCATTTATCCAGTGATTGCCATGTAAATTGAGAGGTGGAAAGCATGGGTTTAAGTCCCTGTTGCATATGATTTGATTTTTGTGTCCTTGCATCTCAAGCAGGTCCCCTCACTCTGAAGGTTATTGTCTGGGGAGAAGAACATGATCCCTCTTGCTGGGGAGGGCTGTTTCTGTCTTTGTTTTGATTTGTTTGTTTGTAAAGAATACGGCATTATTTCATGCAGTAAGAGAAAAAGAAAAACAAAGTTCTTGAAATCTCAAGTGATGCCAGAACATATTTTCTACCCAGCTACTTGCCATAAATAAAACTGACATTTTATATCTTGGCCATTACAGCTAAATGACTGCCATGATTATTTTTTTCGTCTTAATAAAATAGAAGTCATGTTAACAAACGCTCGCTACCAGAAAATTTGGTCTTGTTTCAGTTGGTGAAAAATGCAACTAGTGAAAATATCAGTTTAGAAAGACACATGAGAGGCTTTTTTTTTCCCTACCAACCTTCATTTTCATTTGGGTGACTCGTCTGCAATCCAGATGGTATCTATGAGGGGGGAATGGAGACTGACACGGTTACTTTTTCTCTTTTTCTTCCAAGAACCACATTGCAAATAAATTTGGAAAGGGGACCACTTAGAGAAGACCTGATACAGGAGATACCAATATTAATTCTGTGAAGGTGATTAGCACAGTTCTATATCCATACAGTTCTTTAAATTTTTCTAAGTCCTCGACTGGACATTAAGTGGCTCACCAGCTCTCATATTTTTTTCAGCTGAAACGTTTCACTGTGCCCTTTGGCAATGGATTTTCATGCTGCAATTTTATTAAAATGTTTGCATGAGGAACTGCAAGATTAAGAAAAAAAAGGTTAAAAAGTTTATGTCTCCACCTATAACTGCCTAGTTCTGCGCATCTGGAGAGTACCTGGGGATGGGATCTTTTCCTCTCCTGGCACAGATCTGAGTTTGATCCAAAGCTTCCATTGCATTACACATTTTAACGCATTTCTCTGCATTCTCAGACAGTGATTTTTATGAGTAAATAACATTAACAAAGAATAGCTCAAAATGTTAAGCTCTTGAACTCAGAATTGGGTTGGGCAGTGAAGAGTGGAGCTCACTGTGTCAGGATGAAAATAACAGGCTTGTATCTGACAGAACCAAGTTAAATTCCTGCCATGGACTTTTTCAGTCTTTGTGATGCCTCTGGAGCTAAGACTGGGCTTTGCACATATATACAAACACACTCAATGGTATGCTGCTTTTAGTAAGACCCTTTTATTTCCTCTGAGTCCTGGACTCTGTTCATGCAGTGACTCATGAGCAAACAGCTTTGCAAAACTTATCCTTTGATTTGTAATGCTCCCTGCTGTGCCTCTGCAAAGTCTTTTATTTCTTTGCAAACTTTGCACAGAACACTTTCATAACTATAATGCCCCAAAAGCTGAAAGCAATGAGGACTGTATCCATTACACTAAGGATGCATTTGTCTTGCTATTTTCAACTTTGAAAAGTGGAAGCTTAAAAGCATTTACCATTGAAGGCAAGAACACATTCTACTACTTAGGAGCCCAAATCCTGTTAGCTTTCAGCGGAGTTCAGGTACTAATGTCAGATTCCTAAACACTGCTTTAGCAGCAGTCTGAGGTGGCTGAGCCTCTTTTTTAAATCCAAGCTCTGTAGCTATGTTTGTGCTGCCTCCTATAGAAGTCCTGGAGTTCAGAGCAAACCAAATGCCTTGAGATGGTGACACTTGCACTTAAGGTATGACCCCAAGTCCCAGCCAGCTTCATGACCTCAGAAATTCATTTACCTGAAAATTCTGAATTCAGATCAGAAGCCAGACCTGGCTTGGCTTTTTAGCTCATGCTTCTGGCAAGCAAGGGAGTCTGACAAACCCATTTTGCTCCCTGCAGACACAGGCAGGCTGAAGGGGTATGTCTTAGCTAACATCAGGTAAGAGAACCAGAAGAAGCTGCCCACAGAGGATGTGGAGTCTCCTCTGGAAATGTTCAAAACCCACCTGGATACAATCCTCTGTAATCTGCTGTAGGTGAACCAGCTTTAACAAGGGGGTTGGAGTAGACAGTCTCCAGAGGTCCCTTCCAACTTCACCCAACCTGTGATTCCGCTTGATTATGTGAAGAGGTAACCTGAGGTGCTTTCTATAATGTTCACCCATATTTTCTCCCCAACTCTCATTTCAGCATTTTCATATCTAACTCCCCCAGCTGCCCTAGATAAAATTGGTAACTGCAAACAGCACTGGCAGCAACATATTTTCTCCTATCCTCCCCAACAATGTCTG
This sequence comes from Motacilla alba alba, assembly GCF_015832195.1. NCBI lineage: Eukaryota > Metazoa > Chordata > Aves > Passeriformes > Motacillidae > Motacilla > Motacilla alba. The sequence goes on from NC_052022.1 coordinate 15,193,962, forward strand.
AACAGTTCACAAATGCTGAGAGATGCAGGCTTTGCAATACCTCTGTGGAGAGCAGGCTTGTGCTACCTGCTTTTATTGACAGATGGAGAGGTGAATGATGTGACTATTTAGCAGAGGTTGTCACAAAAATTTCCAGCTAAGTGACAATGAACTGGTTTATATTCCTTTGGAAGCCTCCTTCTCCTTCTTGCCTCAGAGTTGAAGGACTACTAAAATATTAACTGGACAGTGACAGCTACATGGGAAATTTTGTCTCATTCATCTTTCATTCTCTCTTACAGGACAGTTTATCATGTTGGGGACTTCAAAGGACTGCACCAGATAAGCAGAGGAGAACCACAGATTAGCTGAGACATCAACAAGCATTGGATGAGGTCAATTAAAAGCCAAATTAAACAAATGGAGCTTTCAACTTCAATCCAGACAGGAAGAAGCAGTCTGTTGCAAGGGTTGGAGATGAAAAGAATTCCGAAGCACTGATGCAGAACAGGAGCATGGGGGTGGGAAGTGTATGACTAGCCAGGGGCAACATGGCAGCGTGGGGCAGAAGTACCTTCCATCTATTGTCTTCAGACAGGACCAAAGCTCAAACTTATCTTGATCAATGATACCTGGAGGAGCTGAAAGGGAAAAGTCCTGGCCAAGTGAAGAACTGTCTTGGTGGCTACAGAAAGGAAGATGAAGGAGAGCCCCCGAGTAAGGGTCGGGGTGAGTGAGGGTGAGGACAAGCTGTGCTGCAGCAGGCAGAGCAGTAGACCAGCAGTGAGAAGAGGCAGATTTTGTGCCAAGTGGATTCTGGGTCACGTAACCCGAGCCAAGCTGCTGAGTCACCCTGCAGAGCCTTCCAAAAGTCACTTTGCCCACCTCCTGCTGCCTCAGTCAAACCCATCTGAAAACAGCGGTCAGAACAGTCAGGAACTGTGCTGTGAAAACAAGGTGCTGGATGAATATGCCAGAGGTGACCATGAAAAGATCTGAGCCCACAGCAAGACCATCTGAGACAACAGCAGAGGACCCCTGAAATGCTGGGGAAAAAAAGACTGACTTTGTCTCATAAGTTTTTCCAAGACTTTGCATTATTCTTTGCCTATCCAATTCACTCACTTGGAATACTTTCTGTTCTCCAAGGCTCTGTTTAAACTCTGGGCAATTAAAGCAAAAGCCATACTTGTAAGCAGTGGTAGATTAGAGTTTAAGCAGATCATACCCTTCCCCTAGGCTGCCTCAATGATATTTTTTCCTAACATCTCCTGGGTTTACTCCCCTGACCATTAAAAAAAATGGTACCTTTATTCAAATAACTGTTCCAAACCACTTTCCAGAGTCATTGTTTTTCCTGTTTTAGTCTTTCAGTTCCTAAATTTGCCTAATATTTGTATCCTTGCCTTCTAAAAGGATATCATCTTAATGGTCTCAAAATTACTGTCTTTTGGCTTATGCTTCGATGTGGCTCATCTGACTCCATCAACAATCTTCAAGCAGTGCAGTATAATCTCCAAGACATTATGTTCCTCAATTAACAATGGCAGATTATAGAAGCTAGAAGCCAACTAATGCTCTCTTGACAAGTGACAAGACACAGTGCGCAGTGTGTTCCCAGCAATTCTCTATTGTGCTTGGCCAAAAGGTCCTGAGTTTGAAAATAGATGTGTAATCACTTACTAAGATGTAGCAAGAAGAGAGGAGTTGATGGAGGGGCTATAGGACACAAGGATGGCAAGCAGTCATACAGCAGAGAGAGGGTTGTTGCATGGTAAGGAATGACAAGGGAAATACTGGGCACAAGTCCACAAGGAAACAGTTTTCATGACTTTTTGTCCAGGCTCATTACCCTGGCCTGGATCAGAACGTGGTTTATATGAACAACCTTTTCCTTGCAAAGCAATCTAGTTCCTGTATGACACACAGCATTTCTTTTACTCTCAACTTACTGGCATTGCAAAGACAAGATCTTGGAGGCCCCTCCAACAACTTCCCTTCAGTATCTCAGCTTATCTTCCTTTTCTTCTCAAGAATCCCAGGACAAGTCTGATGTCAAATGCTTCCCTTGAGGCTGATTTCCATCACTCCCAGAGTTATGTTCAAACACTCATATAGCCTAGTAATTAATACAAACTATCATGAGCTGACATGTACCTCTGTCTGTGTATCAGTATCCTCCATGCCTCCAGAAGATGGATGGATTTAAATATCATCTTTGAAGACAGCTGAAGAAAGTTAACTAGGGATTGACTAACACAGGAAAGCTATTTTTACCAGTCAACTGGTATCTGGTTACCTTGTTACGGGAAGCTTATGCAATGCTAGTAAATTCTTAACTAAGGAGATAGATTGGACATCAAAATTATTTCACTCTGAGAATGCCTAAAGGACTTCAAGAAGAAATACATTTGACAGAAAGAGATTTACTTGCCTTCTGGTGTTGGAGCTGCAAGGGATTTATTTTTTCCTTCAACGCTTCCTCTGGAGTTTTGTGGACTACCAATAAAAAATGGAAATTCATTATGAAATTCCTGATTCCAGGAGCAACTTATTGAAATAAACTTTCAAATCTCACCATCTTCACCAGCATTTCATGTGACCTAGTAGCACCAGCATTTTGGGGCACGCATTTTTAAAAGACTGGTGTTTCAGCATACACGTATGCAAAATAAACTTCTGCAAAGCAACAGCACGGCCAAAATGATCTGAACAGTCCTGGGCTGACCATCCAGAAAGAGAATAACTTTTCACAGATGGAAAACACTGGGCAAAGCAAGCTGCCATTAATCTTCTGCCTCTCCTCCCTAGAGAAGGAGGACAGAAGAGGAGGCACAATTCTAATTTTGTTTTACCTTTGCAACTCCACTAAGATTGTCCCTGGATCCAAGTAAGGGCAGAGTTTGGCCCATTGACTACTGAGCAGGAGTAGGGGCTGATGCAACTAGACCCATGTGCAGAGGCAGCTGGCCAGTAACACAAACTGTCTTGGGAGCCAGGGCACGATGCTGTGAAATGCTTGATCCAGCACAGCAAGATGTTTTCCTTATTTGCAAGCCCTAATATGAGAACAAGGCACACCAAGTATATATAGCTCTGGGGATCTGGATGGAGAACTTTTGTGCCCTCAAAAAAATTATAAATAAATAATTTGCTGGACAAAGGGGGACAGCACTGCCCCGCTTGGAAGGAATTGCTTTTTTGGGAAGGATCAAGGGAGGGCAAATGGCACCAAGCCACTTCTAAAAATTGATTAGGAGGGCAAAGCATATGCAGGTTTCCAAGCAATGAGTAAGCACCATGACATCAAGGAAAGGTTTTGTCAGTGGGATGAAGAATTCCCACCAGCAATGTGTCTTGGGGATGCAGAGCCAGACAAATGCAAGAAGCTCCCTGAGGAGAGACTATTGAAACATATCATATACCCTAGACGATGCAGTTCAGACTTCTCTAGAAAGATAAGGGAGATTATTTCATAGGATCACAGATAATGGCAGAACTAAGATCCATCTATTGCCATGTCCCAGTTCAGTCAGCAGCACCAGGAGAGCCCCAGAAAGGAGTGAAATGTTAGAATTTACCCTCATGGGATGAAACAAATCCAGATGCTAAATTAGGTCTTTGTCTGCTCTTTAATAATCAATATTGGCCTGCACTAGGTATCAATGAGTATCACTAGGTATCATCTCTTTCAAAACCATGACGATTCATTCCAGTTACTGTGAAAAAACTTGTATTCAACAGAAAATTCAGAGACTTTCTGTTTTCCCTTTAACCTGGCTAAATGTTCTTGCAGCTACATCCCATGGCAAAAAGTTCTTGAGTTTGCCTATATACTGCATCAAACACACACACACACACACACACACACACACACACACACACACACACGTATTTACTCTGTCCCTGGTCTGAGTTCATGTTGCCACTTAATGTCACTGAAAGGAGTCTGTTCCCAGACTCGTACACCCTTTGATCTGTGCAGACGTGGAGGCAATATCAGCGCCGTACCGTTCCATGGCAGCAGCTTTCCTGCTGGAACAGACTCACCTCCCAGTTTCTGGCCTCCAGCTGCAGGGATCAGTTCTGTTTTCCAAGGAAAGCAGCCCTGCCTGCAGCACCTCGCTCACTGTGCTCCCGTGTGGGCGTGTGGACGTAACCTGAGTCACGCCGCCAGTCAACGCCACCAGGCAGGAGGCACAGGGCTCTCGCAGCGATTATCTTATCTGCTGGGGCTGATGGGTGCTGTTCTTACAAGCGAAGTACCTAATCCTCTTTTCTCTCTCCTAAGCACTGGGCCTCCAGGTAGCCTCAGGCAATCTCAATCCATGTATTAATTATTGGTTACATTTTCTTAGAGCCGTTCTTATTTTCTTTTCCTTTTTTTTAACAGATTCAGTCACTCCTAAGTGAAATTCCATCCGTCACCCTTCCCTCATAACGGGTTCACATCTGTTTCTGTAGTCTTTCAGTATCACAACAAGCTCTGATTTTGTAACAGTAGGCAGATTTGAGGGTCTGAGGGCATTTGGGGGGGGGGGGGAGGGCTTGGCAGATTAAACTGAACAAACTGAATAAACCTTCATAATGACATCAGGCTAAAAGTCAAACTCTCAGGGAGCAAAGCTCAGCTCCTCACCCCCATCTCACCTTCATTTACAAGTGCATCCTGGGGCTTTAGATAGCCAAATGAACAAGCAAGAAATATCAGGTGTGCCCAAAAAACACTTCCCCAATTCCCTTTTGCTGTCCTACTCCCAGCAGCTTCAAAAATGAGAGATGTCAAGTGCTGGGGAAGGGTTCACAAACCTGTTAAAGGAGTACCACACTACCTTCCACAGTAGCACAGCACAGGTGCAAGTGAGAAAGCCACAGGCACATGCATTTCTTATTTTCCAAATGTAAATCATATCTTTGCAATAACCCCATGCCCAAATGTATAGCAGCTCCACCAAATGAATGTCTTCTGCTGTGCTTGCCTCTCTGCCTGCACCGTCAGCGTACAGGAATCCTCAGCTTTACACCTTCTCCTGTGTGCTTTTTATCACTTTCCAACCAACCTCAGAGAGGACACACCACTGTGCTCACTATAGTAGGGCCATTTATTCCAGATTTGGAATGGATTCTTGCCCAGTTTTCCCTCACCTGCAGATCAGGCAACCAGGGCCACCTTGGCTGTTGCCAGCTGGAGCTGGATTTCCAAGGGAAATCTTCGCCAGAAGACTTTGATCAAATCACCTTCTTTCCTCTGCTTCAAAGGTAAAGTCGGAAATCTCTGAGGCTCTTAAAAACACCTTCAGTTTGGAGAGGCAACCCCACTTCATCTCATCTACTTCATGCCTGACACTGACCAGAGCAGAGGAAGTCCTGTTTAGAAGAGGCAGGCCTTATTTCCTCCTATCATTTAGCCCTGAAAAAAGACTTCACTGAATTTGTACTGCCTCCTGCTTCTACTGCTGAAATGGCCCCAACTTTATCTCCCTCCACTGGCTACCCTCACTCTGAGTCATGGCTGTGCGGCTGTGCACATCCTGGCTGTTCACACTTCTGCAGGGAGGCAAAGGTTAAGTATGACATGAATCTGTCTATCCTCCATCTCCAGAGAACTCCTTAGTGCTATAGTGGGGAGGGACAAGGAGTGGAAATGTCAAATTTACAGCTTTTTACAGCACAAAATCCAGAATATGTTCTTAGTCATCCCCCAAGACAGGCTGTTAAAGAGCACAACCTTAACTGATGTCAGAAATTCTGCTTGAGACAGGACTTCAAGAAAGTCCCAAACACAGATAAGAGCAACACAGGTATGCACTTCCTTAAACAAAACAGAACTCAAGTAATCTCCCTTACCAGAACTTCATGTCCTTGAGTTTGCCAATTCCATGGCTCAAAACCTCTTCTGTTCTAGTTAACACTTCTCAGTTCCACTAGGATTGTGCTGGTTCTTGAGATGTCAGCCCTCAGTATGAGCCCATGTGTGCCTGTGCTTCAGGTTTTAGAGAGCAGCGCTGACACATGTTCTCAGAATATCCTGGCATTGTGTTGAAGCAACGCTAAAGAAAAACATCATCCTCCTCTTCATTTTTTTGCAGCAGGGATGTTGGGTCCCATGCTGTCTATTCTTAATCTGTAGCACCATCTTTTGAGGGCATGCTGTACTCCCAAGCAAATGCACTGAGCTATCCCCAGAGGATCCCCATGGGCCCTTGCTGGCCACAGTCAAAGCTGGCTGAAAAAAAAATTGTGACAGAAGCTGTTTTCCATTGGAAAGGGACATTTCAAGGCAAAATGTTTCTTGGGAACATGTGACGCTGAGTAAATTTGTGACTGAAAAATGTCAGGCTGCTACAGCAGCAAGAAAATCTTACTTTGTTCCAAGTTTTTCAATTTGTTCACTCACAACTTGTTTTTGTCCAGCTTACATTTATATTTGGGCATAAGGTACCATGTGTATTGATACTTTCTATTCCATATTTACATTATTACATTTGATATTTGAGAATAATGTTTTGGCATTGATAAAATGTGTCATTTTTGGTGTTTTCAAATGGAAATTTTAATGGGGGGGAACAGAGAAATGTTGTCCTTCCTCATCCATTCTCCTTCCCTGTTGTTAATGGCATCATCATCCATACGAAAACAGCTCCACTGTCTGGACCTGTTGCAGTTAATAGCAAAGAATTGCTTTTTGTCACACCTCAGCTCTGAAGGAAGGGAGTGAATGCCTGTGTGCAGTGTGTGCGTCCCTTCACTTCATCCTGGATTTCAATCAAGGCTGAAGGAAGACACAGCAATATGTGCAATGATGTGTTAGTAACCTGTGGTGATGACAGAGCTGTGCACTTAGTGACTGTTCCATCCATGCAGTGCTCTGGGGTGAAATGTTTGCACATGACACATAATGGGGAAAGTGAAGCACGGGGAGGGGACATGATCCTTCTATAGCTACTCTTCAATATCTTTGCTTTTTCCCTTCAGAACTTGATGAAAGGCCATGGAATAAAAGAGGTCTGTTCCAGGGGAGTAATTTCTCATTCCCATTTAGCTAGGCACTGGGTACTGGCTCAGCAACACTGCTCTGAGCCACCTGCAAATTGCTACTCAGGCATGTGGAATGGGTGGTCACCTGCTGAGCTGCAGGAGATGGGCAAGCCCACCAAAGCCAGAGTCTGGCGTGGTGAAAGCTCATGGATGCTGTGGTGAAGATAATAATGGCAGCATCTTCCAAAGGCTAGCCATGTCTAGGGAGAAATATAAGCAAGGGAAAAAAAGTTTCCACTTTCCCTTTATTTTTATTTCAACCCCTTTTATCTGTCTTGTTTTATAGCTTTACATTGGAAGACAGCCCATTTCCTGGTACGTACAGCAGCTTGACTGAGCATAGCTTGGCAACAGTGCCTGTTGCTTTAGGGAAGAACAGAGCATATTCTCATTGTGCATGTTTTCCCTTGGAAACATTTCATCCTGTCTATATAATTCTATATATGGCTTCCAGCCATGCCACTACAAGCTGCAAAAACACCAGCTCTTATACACTGTCAGGCCTATTTAATGGCTGGATTGAGGGCCATCAAGAAATTCCCTGTGATTCTGTAGATTGTCTTCTTTAGGCAGATTTGGGGCTTTTTTTTTTTTTGCCCTACATAGAGAAGAGAGCTATTTTGCATTTTTGGAGGAAATCCTCAAAATCCTCTTTTCTCCCTTTTTGCATGCCTTCTTTGATGCTTTTCACTATGGTAAGAAAATTAATTTCAGTGTCTCAACTAAATTTCAGTATCAGTAATTTTTGTGGTTCTCCCTGTTCCATAGAGTTTATTTCATCCATCTCAAACAAATAATGTGGAATGCCTGGGTCCCACTCCCACAATGGGACTACATGCTTCTCAAATTGAACAGGGTGTGCCTGCACTGAAGGACCAAATTCAGTCCCATTCTTCTGCAAACAAGCAAAATAGAAGTAAAAGGGGAGGAATATCCCTCAGGAAGAGGGATGAGATTCTTTGGAGTCCTATCTCAGTAAAATGAAAAAAAATAATAATACATGTTCAGTTCAGGCCTCGTTTCATGTCTGCCCTAAATTCATGTCTGTTTTGCTCTTAATAACCATGTCAATGTCAAAACAGGAAGCAAAAAGTTTGCAAACTTTCTTAGTGTTAAAGTCATAGCAGCTCTGTCATCCATGTAAGCATTGTTCAGAACAGCTGCACTTTTCTAAGCACTACTATTTCTCTAGTACTAATTTGGCCCACACCATCTGAAGTCACTTACAGAGCTGCGACCTTTTATTTTTGTTCTTTACTGCATCACACTGAGTGGCCTCAGCTCCCAGCATTAGTAATGGGAACTCCACACTGCTCCAGAGGTGATCTCTGTAGGAGCTGTCAGTGTAGGGAACAATGACTGTGTTAGGAGGAAGTTTGCTCCCAAAATGGGCAGATTCAACTCTACATCTGCCCTTCACATTGCAACCCTTACTTGACTAATGCCATCCTCAGGCATAACCTCAAGTGTCTGAGACCTCCTCCTTCTGGCCTCTTTCCTGCTGAGTGCTTCAGTTCTGAGGTTAGTCTAATTTTTTGATGTTTCTCAGTTCCTTGACTGATCTGTCTCCTCAAACAGCTTGTGCAGCCAAAGCAAGAGGAGGGAACCCCTCAAACGTTTCCTTGACGTGTTCACTGCTGTCTCACTGACAGCTCTGTGGATGCCATGCTGTCCTTTAGGATGCATCATTTAGCTGAAGAATGCCCTGGCAAGAAGGGACAATTAAAAATAACAATAGCAGCAATGGTAGCAATAGATGGGGCTAGCAACCTTTCTCTGGGTGAATATGAGATCTGCTGCTCTTCTCGCTGTTTGGGAGGTCATTACTCAGTTACATATCCAGTGATGTTTGTACGTGCCAGACTCCTCTGGTTCTCCTCATGGTTTTGCTTTAGAGTGACAGCAGTGTGCTCAAATGCTCACCAGAGGTTCTGCAGACTCTGAGTTGGAGCAGCCAAAAAATCCCAAAGTTTGAACCATGTTCATTTCACAGAGCTGTATGCATCTATGCTGCATGATTTCTCATCATTCAACTTCATGCTGTCTGCAGCCGCCAGGAGTCTCTACTTGAAATCCTCTTTACTCCGGGGCATCAGTGGTTGTTATCTCAGGGGTGACTCATTATCTGCCTAGATTGGTTACCAGAGGGTGTGAAATCTTTCTGTAGTGGAGTCATGGACTACAAAGCCAAGAAGGAGCATTTTGATGAACCTCAAATAACCTCTGAGCTGTTCATGTATTGAGCTGCAAGTGTTAGCTGGTGACTGCAAGGGTTTTGCATACAGAAATGGATACTTGCATTTTCAGTGCAAGTTTGCACTTGTCTGCCTTCCCTCACTAACACTTTCCATGTTTTCATAATAAGATGGATTCTAACCATCCTTCTGTGCCACAACAATTACGGAGTAGAAATCCTTTTCCCAAATGGTCATCAAAGACAGTGGACAATAAACATTAAAACTGTCATGAACTTTGAATGGCTCTGATTCTCAAGAGGGACAGGTTAAGCTGGTGTTTGCATGGTACAAACAAGTGAAAGACAGGGCTACTTTTACCAGGGCCCGCAGATGTGACATCCACAGGCCATCAGACACCACAGGAAAGCTGCCTTTTCATAAACTGCTTTGCTGGCACAAAGTCAATTCCAAAGCTGTAAGTCCAGATTTCCAGTAAAGAAAACACATCTAAATTCATCCAGGGACATCTGCGACAGGAAGTCATGTGCGAGTCCAGCCTCAAGGGCAAGTTGTTTTTCCTCTGTCCAAGATGAGCTACCTGAACACCTGAGGTCACCACATCAAGCCAGCTTCCCCGAATAGCACAGTCTCTCCATGGCTTGCTGCTCCCTGTCAAACCCAGCCCTTTGAGAGAATAAATGCCTGTCAGAAGACTGAAGGTGCCCTGAACTAAAAGTGTAGTCAATTCCCACACATCTGGATGCCATACTGCATGGCTGAAAATGCTTCATTTGACCATGATTCATCCCTCTTTATTTTTTCACTCTGTAAGCTTCTGTGAGTAACTCAAATCTGACACCCATGAAAAGCCTTTATTTCTTTATAATTCTGGGCAGACCACTAATTAATTGCTGTGTTTGTTCTTTAATACCTGACTAATTAGCATAAGTAAATAACATGGGTAGAACAAGATGGCATGCAGGGCTAATAAAACTGCTGCAGTGGTTTTAATTGCCAGCTTAAAACCCTGTGAAGTCTTCAATGCAAAAGGAGAAGAAGAAAATAGGCTGAGTGGCGAAATTATAAACTACATCCATAGGCTCCACTTCCAGCTTGTGGACTACTTGTAAAAGGTCTACAAATAATAATATATTTTTTAAAACCCTATATTTTCAGCCAACATGAAATCAGGAGGGCTGATGAGTCAACAAAAGTTGAAGACCAGCCTCTAAGCAAGACCTATAGCTGGGTCCAGATCCTCAGTACTGGGATCAATGTATTTCCAGGCATATTCCTATGTCTGCTGTTCATTTATTTTACTGGCTCACTATATAAAATTACAGGGTGGAAAGAGCAGGAATGTCTAGGGAAACCTTAGATGTCACTGTAACAGCCCTGCTACATTTCTAAAGCTGTGTATATACATTAACACAATATTGCTTTCAAACAGAATCATATCCTGCCTCCTAGCTTGGCTTCTTATCCCAAACTCTGGTTCAGTAAGGCAGGTACACGGTTTCTGAAATAGAATCTCATATGCCCAAACTACTTGGCCAAAGTGTAAGGCCTGTTCAGAGGTTTCTATGCAGCCCCCAGTGATGGGAAAAAGTAGTAAAAGCCCAGAAGCTACCTGGAGACATTAGAAAAAAGTGTGGGGCTTTTGATGTGTTTATTGAGAGACAGGAAAATGGAGGGGCACAGGTTTGGGTTAAACAAAAGCCTGGCCAAAAATGAGGATGATGTTTCTCACAGCAAGAGCTAGGAAGCCACATAGCTCTCCTGAGGAAGCACCATGACTGACTCATTTCAAACTAGTCTGAACAAATTAAAAGAGAAAAGAGAAGCAGGCAAGCCAGGCAACAAGATTCAAGATACAACATTGCTTCATCCAAAAAACTGTTGGCCTTTCTCATTTTGAGTTTTCTTTGATTCTGCAGAAGCTTTTAATAATTTTATGGATTTTTGCATAAAACAGCTACAGTGTCACATAAGGTCTCTATTAGCAGCTCCCCCTCTGAAGACGTGTCAGCAGTTCTGGTAGGACTGCATTCAAGGAGGTTGGGGCTGCAGGCATTTCATACACCATGGATATCCTCTATCACCACTCCTGGTGGAAGATGGGTTCAAAGATGAGCTTAGTGGATTTGCTTTTCTTTTAATGCGAGTTGCTTTTCTCTATCGAAAAGCGGTTATTGGTGTTAAGGACTGATTTTTCCACAGTTCTCTTCAGCTCAGGCTTTGCAGCTGCTGCAATTCCCAGTTTAGGTGTTGAGATACAGTTCTCTTGGCCATCATTTTAAAGGCCTCAAAAGTCTCAAAACCTTTAATGGCTGTGCAGCTTACTTTGTGAGCTAAATCCACCATTTAACATGGAAATTCCCAGGGGTGAATCTGGTACTTTCCTTACACTGGGGATTTCTGCAATTTGCAGGGTGCATTGGGGATGGTCTTGTGCTCTTCCCTCAGCGTGTTCTAGCTAGTTAGTCATTACCTGCCTACATGGATACTTGCCTGAATATGCATGGAGACCTGGCAACTACAGGAGCTGGCTACCCAAGCAATGCACAGCAGGATTTAGGTGTTTGCAGGGAGAATCTAACAGGCACACGGTCTCCACACTTATGTGTACAGACCTCATGTGAAAGTTTAACACCAGCTTTGACCCCACAATTACAGCACAGAAGAAAGGCTGTTGGAAGCAGCGGGGCAGTTACAAGGAACATTTGGTATGAATTTTCCCTTGTTTTGCAGTTAATGAATCATTCCTGAGCCTGCTTTTCTACTATTCTCATTTGAGTTTAGACTGTTGGGAAAAAAGCTCTTTAGGAGACAGAGCAGTCTCTTTTTATGTATTTGATTTGGTTGGACAGAGACAGAGAGAAGACAGACTGTGTATTAATTGACTACATTCTTATCCTGTACAAGTTTAAGCTTGCTCTCCTTGCAGTTTATCTCTATATTCATAGGCTATTGTGAAACTATAATGTTAAAGGGGTCCCAGAAATTTTTTTCCTTTGCTGTGACTCAAGCATGGCACCTTTGAATGCACCCTGCAAGTATGGCTCTTGCAACAGGGTACAGTGCACAAGGGCCTTCTGTTTACCCTTTCCTGGAAATTGTCTTCTTCAGCTCTGACCCTCAAGTGCAATGAACCTGATTCAAATAAACTCTCATGGTAAAATTTCTATCTTCTTACTGTCAGTGAAAAAAAAAAAAAAAGAAAGAAAGAATACAACAAGAACAAACACAAACACAAACACATACACACACACACACACACACACACACACACACACACACACACAAAAAAAAAAAAAAAAAAAGTCAAACATAAGACCCACCAATATTCCAAGCTAAGGTATCTGAAAAATAAATTAGGCAGTTTACCCACTTTGGTAGTGGGGTAAGGTACTGGAGTTTTTCCAAGATCTCTGCTGCTATCTCCTTCTTGGACTGTTGTGATGGGGATCCAGATAAGGAAGAGAGCTCTGTAGTCATTCTGGTAACTTCTGTGTTCTGTAGGGTTAACTCCTCTTGGGTTTAAACAACTTAAATGCTGAGCATCAAGAAGACAAGTAAAAGTGCCTTTCTGTTAACTGCATTTTTTTCTAAAGGAAAAATAGATTCACTGGTTTTTTTGTCCAAAAACCTCAGCGGAACTTAGCTGATGTATATAACTGTGTTTGAAAGCCAATTGAGGGCACAATCCCACAAACCAGGAATGGGTTAACTTTAGAGAACTATTGAGCTAGGCATCACCATTTATGCTGGCCTTCTTCTAGGAAATTCCCTGCAAGAGAAAATTAAAGGCAGAGGACAGCGTGTAGCCATAATCAAACCTTATTTATTTTGGCACTTTCTCTATCTATCCCATCTCTACCAATCTGACTTGCTCTGCTGTTTTCCTTGGCTGGACCACTATAGTAGTTATTCCTTAGATATATGTAATATTTCAACATACACAGCTAGTGCATTTGCTGCTTTGTCCATCCTTTGCGCATCAAACTTCAGGGAGTGCTTTTGAATGTGATGAATTTCCAGGTTTGGCTGGAATTCTGCCCCAGGGCTGGGTGGATACCCACAGAAGTGGTTCTTCTAGATTTTGGATGAGAGAGAAGGGCAGAGTCTTTTTTTTTCTCATCTTAGATGTTATCAATGCACACATCATCATCCCAGTAAGACCAAATTGTCTCCAGCTGAGGTAGCTAAGAACCTCCTTAATGCATGAAAAAAATGACCCCTAGGCAGAAATCTCACCAAACCAGCTGAGAATAGAATCCAGGGCATGACGGTGTTTTCCTCCCATTAATGAACGAACTTTATATTTGAGTATCTTTATTTTTTTTCCAGAAGTGATTGCCAAACCCCATAAATAAACATAGCATTCTGCACACTAAGGAACTGGATTGACGTTCAATGATATTTCATACCATGTACACTTTAATTAAGACATGATGACCTGGATTCAGTGGGTTGACACAAGGGAGAGTTAACTCTCCATTCTAACAGTTCTGCTGCCAAGGACAAATTCTCTGTTACATCGGTGTGACTCAGTTCAAACAACAAACAGTCTTGCAACTTAAAATCCCTGCAGGCCCTGGTCAAGTTTCCCCAGTTCTTGGATAACTTCCTTTCTTCTCCTTGATGTTTTTCCTTAAAGTGAGATATTCTGTTGCTTTGTCCTGATTTTCCAAGTAACGGGTGGGTCCTTATACTCCTGACAATAAAGTTGCCTTCCAAATATTTATCACATCAAATAATGTACTTTTCCATGTTATTAATCCTGGAGAATCTCCATTTTTCCATTTGGTGAATTATGTGGTCTAATATGGACAGATATTTCCAGATTTAATGTCAGATTTAATCTCAGATTTCTGAGATTTCACTTTTGTGACATGTATTGAAAAGTGTATAAGGAAAAGAAAGAGAGTTAAATCCTACTTTGTTCACTTTTTCTGCTAACATTCATGTGGTTCTGCTCAGGTCAGTGGGTGTAACTCAGAGCAGAACTGGACACACTTGAAGGAAACTGAGTGGTTTAAACTGGAGATGGATAAACCTCCAGAGGAGCCATGCATATGGTCTCCTGAGAGATAGAAATTAAGTTCTTTTGGAGTCTGTCTTGGTTGATGAGCTATTCATTGAGTTCCATCATACAGACTCGCTTAGGTTCATATTGTCATTGTGCTTCAGATGTCTTCAGCACATTATGGAATTTACTGAGTCAAACTAAAAATAAACTTAGTCAGAGCTGATCAAGTTTCTCCACTGCAACTCCATGCTATGAGGCCTGAGCTTGCCCCCGCAAATCTCCCAGTTTATCCTGGAATTTGCCCATGCCTTCCTCTGAGAGGACCAGTAAAGGACTCTGCAGTCCTCTACTGAAAATAACATAAAGTAGGGTGAAGCTCAGGGAAAGCAGGGATGAACTTTCACAGTCATCCCAGATCCTGGTACTGCAACAATCCAGGAAACCAGAATCTTTTCCCCAGATCTTCAGGCTTTATCATAAAAGTCTTTATTTGGTTTAAAAATCATAAATGCATGGAGAGAAGACAAAAACTAAATCAGAAAGACAACAGGGTCATTGCAATGTGTTCTGCTCCCAGTATTAGGCAGAAGATCCCCAGGAAACATAAGCCATTTGGTCACTTGGCTCACAACACGTCTGCCTACTTTGGTGAGAGCAAGCAGGAGCTGGTTTGCTGCAGAAGTTATTGGGGACAGTCTGTTGTCTGTAGTGGGAGCCTGGTTTCACTGACCTGGAGAGCTAAAAGGTTTTAATGCTCTTGGAATCCACCTGTGTGGCAATGCCACCACTAATAGTATAAGGATGGCACCCACATTTTGCAGCTGGCTCCATGTTTCATAAGCACTGTTAGTAGATTAGATAATTCTGTGTGCAAACCACTTTGAAAACAGGCTCGTTCATAACCTCTGGAATGGGCTGAGAGGTGGGGCTGCCCTCTCTGCTGGGATGTGTGAGGGAAGAACTCCTTCACAGCATTGCAACAGGTGAATTCCTTGCTCCCAGCCTCTTCTCATCTGCACAGATCAGGAGCTTTGAACATACTTCTATTTTGTCCTTATGTTTTAAAGATGTAAACTTTGCAGGGCCTTTTTTTTTTTTGGCAGGTTTCTTAAAAAAGGTGAATTCCTGAAGCTTCTGTAACCCTTACCTTATCTCTCGCACAGAGAGCTCTTGTACACATGCAGCTTTGCCTCTGCCAGAAAATTTTTTTCTATGGTTCCGAATATCACGGGAGCTGGCTGCTTCTGAAGGCAAAGGCTGGCTTGAAGTCCTTCCCAAAGGATAAATTTTGTGCACAATATGAAAGCTCCTGCAAGGAGCACCAGTAGCCCTGCACAGCCAGTCTTCTGCTTCACCCAGGTCCGAGGGGGTCACAACAGCTGATACCATGGAGTCTGCGGAGCTCCGGAAGCTGTGGAGGGAATAAATTCTGAGGAATGCACTTGTCTCTCTTCTCCATCGATAGCTTCAGACCACACACCAGTCTTCCATGCAGGACAGCTGTAAACACTGCCTACGATAGAGTTCTGGCAAAGGCCAGTTGTCCTCCAGTGAATCCAGATGGGTCTCAGAGGAGAACAGCTGTGTGTGAACAGGAAGGGAGAGCTTCCTCCTGCCTCTTCCAAAACCTACCACTCAACCGCTAAATAAATCAACATCAGCAGTGACTCTTCACAAGGGAGAGTGAGCCAAGCCCAGGCTGGGAGTTTACCTCAGTACATAGCAAAAGGAGAGGAGCTGTCTGCAGCAAACCAAGGCTTCCCCAATGCAAATCTTTAGGGCGTCAGCAACCCGTTTCTGCTGTGTTTTCATAAAGCTTCTTTCCTAATGCTGTTTGTGCCGCCTGAAGCAAAGACACGGCACAAATCACCACATGGAAACAAGGCACTCAGAGGGTAGAACAGGTGAAACAAAAATTACTTTAAGCTATACAACAGTAAAAATATCAAGCAGAGGATTGGAATGTTTTGGTTTGGGTAACGCAGGAGGTCTGACCTCTCCTGTCACTGTCAAGAGTGATGGGAGAAAAATCTCTCCTGCCTTTGCACAGAACATGGGGCAAGTGTATAGTGTATAAGTGGCAGAGTTTTGTTGATTTTTGTTTGTTTGATTGGGGTTTTTTTTGTTGCTGTTTTTAAGAGATGTTAAACAAACAAGCAAGAAGCTATGCTTTTGGATCTACTATTCCCCAAAATAAATTTACGATTTGTCATCAAACAACATCTGAAGGGACAAAAAACCCCTGTTTTCTCTGGTATCTTCACAGAGCACTATACTGATATTTCATCACTTTAAAACAGAACTTGACGTCCTTTTTACATTAGTGTCTTGTGATCAGGCCTTCAAGCCTCATATTTAAGAATCTCCACTTCCTTTTTTGGGTGTATAATTATAGGTGCTTAGTTCTCAACATCATCATGATGAATACAGTTAAATTACATTAGGTTAAATGGAATTTGATGGGTTTACTTTGTGTTGTGTATGGCATGATATGGTTAGAATGACAGAGTCGTTTGGATTGGAAGGGACCTGACACAGCTTCTGCTCCAACTCCTATAGATTGGGCACTCATACAGTGTACCAAGCCAGAATTGTGCAGTGCACAAAGCAAGGATTAAACTAAACCAAAGAATAAATCATATTCACTAAGCTGCCTGGAGGCATCCATAGGAAAGGCTGGACGGGACAGCCTGGCCTTCTTAACACTGTGTGCAATGATCACTCTTGTTTGTCTGAAAAAGAGATCAGAACACATTTTTTTCCAATAAGATTATTTTCCTACTGAAAAGCTTCATTTAAAAGAAATGCATTTTCCTAGAAGTATGTTGGTTTGGACAGATGCTTGTTTAGAAAGAAGAGTGTGAAATGTAAAACTTTAAAGCCAAGTTCTCAAAGTCATTTCAGCATATTTGGGTTGGGGGGATTACATCTTGAAACAACATTTTACCCCTCTTTGTCTAGGCTGATTATAAGACATCATGAAGAGCTGAAAATAAAACAAACAAAAATAACCCAAAGAAATTTCTTACTTCCTGAAAGAGAACTAGTTTGCTTTGTCCAGAAGAAAGAATTTGCATAAAAGCTTTCAAATGGGTTTTTGTTTGTCCCCCACTCAGAATGCATCTTGGTGTGGGTTCACAGGGTTTAATCCTTGCTTGGAACTTGAGATGCAGAAGCTCAAGAGCCAAGGTTCCCTAACCTGTGTACCTCTCAGTCTTCATTCTAGTAGTGAGACTGCAATTTCCAGTCACAAGAGGGGTTATGATGATGCTTTTTAATCCTCCCTAAATTTTATCATGAACCAAGGTGGTCCACAGGAAAATGCTACAGCTGGTATCACACCTGGTTTTGGTTTTCCAGTCAGAAAGTCAGGTTCTCTCATATAGCTGGGTGAACTTGGACAAGATCAAGTTACAGCTGGAGCACAGGCTCTGGTTTCTAAGGAGTCCAGGTCATACAGCTCTTTGATACCCTTACTCTAGCAGCTGAATTTCACCCCTGTAGAACATATTGAGGATTTCAGCAACATACAAACTAAAAATATTTCTAGGATGTTTTTGATTTGAAAACTTCACCAAACATCAACATCTCCATCTCCCTCTAGGACAACTCAGCAAAGAAAATTTTAGCCTTTCCTCATTTGTTTAGATAAAGGGGCAATAAATAGGAAGGAAGAGGCTTGAACTTTTTTGGTTACAGGAAAGCATATTTTTCCAGTCAGTCTGAAGCTGTTCTTCCTCATGCATCCAAATAAAATTCACATTCAGGCATGGATTATGTTTGGAAAACTTCAACTGACTATGTAAAAGTTCTGAAACAGAAAAAAAATTATGAGAATTAATAAAAGAGCAGTTTAAAGTGAAAACTCCTCTGCAGCCTTCATTATAAAGCACTGCCAGATGCCTCCTCTAAAAGAATTCATACAAGGTATTGCTCATTGGCCCCTTTGAGTCTGCAAACATAAATTAGGGCTACTCACACGAGTAAAGCATTGTGGGATCAGACTCCGCTTTTGCCCAAGTGTGAGCATCTGTAAAAAAACCTTTTGGGATAAAAGACACAGAAGAACTATAAGACCCTTATGGTTGTCAAATACAATTTCCTTTACTAGCATTTTTCTCTTACATTTGGGCTCCGACCTCCATCTGTTTATGGAAATATTTAGATCCCTCTGGTGTATTTTTAGCAGATCATTTTGCTTTTGCTGCTGCAATATCATTGCATCATCATTCTTGGGTTGCTCAGCTCTAATTCCTTTGCATTTTTTCTTTTTTTTTTTTTTTAATCTTAAGCTTCAATCATTCCAGCAGACACACACACAAAGTAAATGCTATGCTGTGTTTACACTCACACAGACATACTGGCAAGTTGCACACAAAGACACACACAGACAGCATGGCTTGTTGTGAGTGTTAGTGCTGGGGCTTTTTCAATGCTATTTCTATTTGTGGATTATCTTAATAGAGACATTACGGGATGGTTGCCCTGGGAACTGAGATTTTAGGCTCTTAGAGGTAGCTCCCATAAACAGCTGAAGTCTGAAGGTACACCAGACTGTCACTGTCCTGTGAAATTTTTGCTGTCCCATTGTTCAGTCAGCCCTAAATACACATGGTCCTGACACATTATCAGAGAGAGCTCTGCATGCACATGTGTACAGGAATCACCTTCTCCCTTGACTGAATGCTTACCTTCACATGGATATGGACCTCCTTTGTCCAGGAGTTCACAGTACTCCTTCCCCCATGCCTGTTATTCTCTCTGCAAACATGTCGCAGCTTCAGATCCTTCCAAACTCAGGAGTCATTTGGGCCTTGTTGCTTACAAAGGCAGGAGAGCACCAGCCTGATGGCAGACATTAAGGAGAACACCTGCAGTCTGGAAACTCATCTGACACCCAGCAACTCATTAAATAATCCTCTTTTTCCCTCTCCATCAGATAACACTCTTGGGTTTCACAACATCATTACCTTCAGTCTGAGATGACCAGGCACAACTCAAACCCTGGAAGAAGTTTTTAGGTGGACCCTGATGAAAGTCTAGGTGAGATCCATAGGGATACAATTAGAGCTGATTTCTGCATGGATGTTTGAGAGGCACCAAGTATTATGTCTTCTGGGTGAAAAGCTACCCTTTTTTGTGATAACCTTAGGGAAGTAAATATATGACTTGTCCCTTGGATTCAATTTCATAACCCTGTATTAGGTAACAAGGTGGAAAATAGAATATTACATCACTGGGAGGCTATGTCATTCTTTGGCCTAGCTGTGTTAGTTTTAGGAGAGACAGTGATTTGTGACTCATACATAAATAGACCTGCATTCAGCAGAGGTCAGGATCCTTTTGCACACCTGAGGAGTGTCTGACTAGGCACTAATGAGTAAACCCATGAAAAGTCAAGCCATGCTCAGCATCTGCTCTTCCTAAATGCCTCAAAATTGTGTTGCCATTTGCAAAATTACAAACCACAGTGGTCTATTTATCTTTCTTAGCCTGGACAGAGAGCGTGTGATGCTTGCTCTGGACAAATCAAACAGTTGTGCCTCTCCAAATGCTTTCATCATCATCATTATTTATTATTATTTATCATCCCTGCCATGTGTTATGTTTTTTCTGTGCACAAAGAACAGGCAGATGTTTTCCATCTGCATGACTCCTTAATTTTAGATCTCAGGAAAAAAAAAAGAAAAAAAGAGAAAGAAAAAATAAATAAAGAAAAAAGAAACCATGAAGAATGAAGAAATGCACAGCGTGCCTGGGAGTGGCGCTGACCCTCATGTGGAGGTATGTGTATGCATGAGGGCTCTGCAACCACAGCCAATGGATTTTCCTTTCCTCGGGCTCTTGGCTGACTTGAATGAAAGGCTGCTGGGACTACAATGGATGTCTTCACTAGAGCACAGGTCGTAGAGCAAGCTCTACATCACGAGAAAAAAGGACCTGTTTAGGAGGTTAGTCTGACCCAAAATGTTGGGCTGAACTTGCACAGACCCAGAGCAGGGTTCAGGTCTGCCTCCCTCCACATAAACCCTTTTTTATCCCTTTGACATCTTACCTCCCTTCAATTTCTCCTCTGCCCGTAAGCTCCTGAGTCTCCAATTCCTTCTCAGCTGCTTTCCCTACCAATGCTCAGCTCTTTCTTATTACCTGAAGGCTTAGATGAGCAAAGCTTTTGACTTTCTTCTCCCCACCATGCAAGAGCCTTGTATCAAGTCCAGTGGCCCAGGACAATCCCAAGAAAGGAGGAGGTGGAGTTGCCCAGCAGTCTCACTCAGCTTTGCAACAGCTGTAGTCAACACTGGCTTTACTGGGAAACTGAAGCTTTGACACTTCTATTAAATGTACATTTTCTTGAAAAGTGTCTTCTTTCCACAGGAATTTTGACTTTTTGATGAAGACCAAGAAAGTTTTGGCATAAACATTCAGGGGTTTTGTGTCTTTTTTAAATTTAAAATTTGACACAACCAGATTCCAGAGGGAATGGGTTTATTCTGGTTTCCTTCACAGTTTTCTCAGAATCTCACTCTTCCCAGAATCACTCTTCTTTAGAAACTGCAGTGTTGATGTGAGCACATAGCTATGCCATACCACCTACCAGCAAGGGAGCAGGCAGGATACCAAACTGGGCTGATAGAAAGGTGAAAGGATTTGTACAGTACTTCAGTTTCCAGAACTATCTAGTTGTCCTAGAAAGAAATAAGGCAAAAATAATAAAACAATGATGGGAACGGGAGCTATATTAATAATAATGCTTCATAAATACACATGGCCTTTTAGAACCATATTACTAACAGACCATATCAAAGACCTTGCAAGAACAGCTCAGTGCCTCTAGGGCATTTGGAACACAGACCAAGATTTTGCCAATAGAAACTTATGTGATTCGTGAGGTGACACTTTAAATTCAGACATCTGGTGGGTTGTGGGGAACGGGGTACTGTGACTCTGGTATTAATAGCATGTTCCCTCCATTTACTAGTTCAAACAAGTTGCTGTGCTGTTGTTAACTTCAGAAAGCAACCAGGCTTGTGAAAAATTGAGCTGTTTTCTTTCTGCTTGACATATTGTCGAAGAACTGAACAGACAAAGTAACAAGTTCAGGCACTCTGAAGTGTTTTGGTTAGTGATTATTGCTATAAAGTCCCTGTTTCTTCACCCCCACCACCCTTCTTGCCAAAATGAGAAGTTGATGACAAGGTAACTTGACTCTGCCTCGCCCTTAGAAGGATAGAAAGATTCAAAAATAGCTGTAGGCTTTGGGCTACACAGAAAGCTTGCAAGAAAAATTTACTTGAATGAGTAAAATGAAAATTTGTTGCATGGAGGCTCTCAAATACATGGTTGACCTGAAAATCATGAGAAAAATTTGGCTGGGGGTAGGTGCAGTGGGGTGTCAGCGAGAGTTGAATGCTTCCTGCTCTGGGTATCTTTTTTAGCAATTAGAACTCCACCACATTGGGGTGGAATCTCTTTATAATTTTTCTCTCCAGTAAGAATTTTATGAGTATATTTCCAGCCTCAAGAAGTGAAGAAAGAAAGAAAGAAAAGCAGATTAAATAATTTTATTAATGTAGGAAAAAATGGCTATGGGGAATATGTCAGTCAAGGTGCAAGTGACAGCAGGACAAGCCAAAAGAGGTGAAGGAGAAAAAAACAGCAAAAATTTATTTCAAGAACAATTTATTTAGTGGGAATTGAAATGGGCCATCAACTATTATGTTGATTTACATATGTACAGATGTTTGGATTAATTTTCTCCCCAGAAAATTCTGGAGAAGAATTTTCTCTATTGGCTATTTGGTCTATTGGCTAATAAGCCAAGAAGAGATTTCCCTAACTTTAAGTCTATTTTGCCAACTTTCTGGGAAAGATGAGCCCACAGTCATCTCTTGGAATGCCTGCCTCATCTCTTACCCTGCCTTCCAGCCAGAGCCTGCTGGTACCATGCTCAAGGCAGCAGGGATAGCACCAACTATGCCAGTGATGTTGCCTCTGGGCAGATCCCACACACAACTGAAACACTGCAGCTCATCCCTAGCACCTTTTCACTGAAGTGAGTTGGGTCTCAATTCTGTTTTCCCTCTGCCTCACCTTCCCCAAAGAATAGAGACACATCTGCCAGGTTGATCTGATGGCGAAAACCTGTTTGTCACCTATTGCATCACAGCAATAGGTAAAAGAGCCTCTGATAGACACCCTGAAGACCTTGGTCTCTGGATGATTCCATTGCCTTGTCCAGGTGCCTGAAGGCAAGGGTGTTAGAAAAACAGGAGAAGGGTTTGTAGACTGAACTTGTTTGGGCTACTTGAGCTTGATTTCTTTGCTTTAAGATGTAGTTATACCATAATTTTACAACAGAAGACAATGGAAATAAAAACAGAATTTTGAAATAAATATACACATTCCCACTCTGGTCGTCTGTGAGAAACAGCCTCCCCACTCATCCATTTCATTATCCTCACATGCAGCTCGCTTTTAAGCTTCTTCCTGCACAGCGCCCAGCTGGACTTTTTTGATGAGGCAGCTGGTGAGCTGTGACCTCTGCAGATCCAGCAGGTCTGAAGCATTTCAAAACCAAATCATCTGCCCTACCTTGCTGCAGACCTTCAAGCCTGCCCAGAGAGATGCCCCAGTCCAAGAGCCAAAGGTTCTAAAGGTTCCAGGTGAGGTTAGGGATGAGTTAGGGGGAGGCCAGTGGCAGAGGAAGAGAGCAAAACCCTGGTCATGAGTTGAGCATGTTGAAGGCCAGATCTCTACCTTGTAGCACTGGCCTGGGCAGATGTATGGGATCGACTGGCACACCAATTTTGGGATAAGCAGGGAGCTGATCCTGGAAAGTGGAAAGTTAATATTTCAACAGGTGAGAGATCCTCTCCCAGTAAGAAAAAAATTCTTTGCATTCATTATCTCTGAAGCTCTATTCAGAATACAATCTCTCTGCACTCATTTCTCTGATTATTCCAACCAATTTAGAGAACTTTTCTCCTCTTCCCACTCACCCCCCGCTTTCTACAACCCCATCTCTTTCTTGATTTTTACTTCTTTTGGGGCTGCTACTTCTGATTGCTTGTGACTGGCTTGTGTGGAGAGGGTCAAGGGAACTTCTTTACAGCCACAGAAAAGAATCACCTTGATACTTTTCTTTTCTCCCTTCAAATTGGGAGTATCAGTCCCCACTCCCAGCCTTTCAACACGATGGCTTAACAGTGTCCATGAAGGAGAAATTTGTTTATCAGCCTTGTGGAATTTCCCCCTTCAGTTTACCTTGGAAAATGTGGGAGGCTAAGAAGGTACAATTCCTTCTATTAAGGTTTTCCAAGTAATTTCATGATGCTGTTAAACCTTTCCCCACAAATGTATAATGCCAGAGCTGTCAATCCAGATACAGCAAGTCTCTGCATGTACTTACTGCATAGACAGAGACCATATCTTTACAGGAAAATGTCTGCATAAGCAGCTTTGCATTCAGTTACTGGTGGGTAATTTAATTCTTTCCCTCCTGAGATACATTTTCTCCTCTTTCTACAGCAGTATATATGCATGTCTGCATATGTTTATACAGATAAAATTTTATATCTATCTATCTATCTATCTATCTATCTATCTATCTATCTATCTATAGCATTATACATCGCACTGGTTGAGTCACCTAAGGATAACAAGTATTGCAGGTCATTTCTTAATTCTAAGGATGGAGTCCAGGCTTTGATGTTAAAGGTCACAGGTTCATCCCTTTGAAAAGATGATGATAATATGGAATGGCACGTGAAAAAAATACTAATTTCCTAATGCAGCAAGTACGATGAAGTTATAGAACTTAAATTACTTTTCAAGTTATGCTGTTGGGGATTTTTTTGTGGTTTGTTATTTTGGTTTGGTTTTAAATTGAGAAAAGTTTTGTTTTCAATAACATAGTTTTATTGACCATTTTTTCATTTTGATAAATATAACTGACATGAACATGACTGATTTGGGGGAGAGTAGTGAGCTGGATTTGTCGTCCCCCATGTTCCCTGACAACAAATCAAAATATCCCTTAATGGCATGGTTCTGGGTTGAGTTTCAGATGGACTGAAATCCAATCCTGATCTCGCTACTATTTCTGGTGTGAAGATGTGTATGGCCTTTCATTTCTCTGTGCATCTTCTTCTCCTGCTGGCCTCAGTCTCATCCAGTCTTAGCTGATCTCCTGTTTTTATAGCAGCTATCAAGAGCAGAGTCCTAATATCACCACTCAGCAGACAAAGATACAGAGGTTCCCAACAGATGTTGGAGTCTCAGCAGGGATGAATGACAGTAGGGGCTGTTTGAGGAAGTCTGTTTTCTTTGCTCAAACCATTTTTGCCTTTAAGGGAACATTCAAGGTGTATCAAAGCTCTAAATATGAAGTTGCCCTGGTAGATATATCCAAGGCAACTAGATGTTCTTGAGTCATTATCTGATCAGAAATATATGTTCAGCCACCAGTTTACTTGGGAATAAACAAAATAAATCAGAACTACAAAGGACAGGAAACTCATTCCCATGGGAATCTCAGAATCTCTTTTACTTTGCAAAAATCTACTATTTTTTTATTTTAGGTGACATAAATGTGGATTCCTGAAGGCATTATGTTTAGAGACATAGGAATAAGAAATTTGGTTTTGAAAACAGAAAATATTTCACATGGAAGTTTCCCAAACAAATTAATTCAAACAGAGAATAAAAAACACTGCTCAGTGCCAATGAAACACCAGGTAAGATAAGAGCATCTGTCTGAATAACTGTTTTATTACCATCCACTGCTACACAGTTAAAGAAGATAAGCCCTTCTTTTCTGGTATATTATCTTCCTTTCCATTCAATGCAGAGATAGTACTGAGCCTCAATCCATGTTTGCTGAAGGAGGTGGATATGTAGGAGATTGAGGTGGCAAAGTAGAAGGAAAAAAAGGAAACTTTGTAGAGGAAACACCAAAGAAATACCATGCTTCCTGGACCACAGGCAGGGTATGCATTATTTTCCACATCTCAAATGGGGGATTGGAGTTTTTTGGTTTGTTTGAGTTTTTTTTACCAGATGTGAGAAACAGAATAAGACTAGGAGCAAAATTGCGATTTTTCAGAAAGGGATAAAAGATAGAAGTTCTTGACACAAAAAGAAGCTAGTTTGGCAGACTGACATACCTGAAGACAGGCAGACTATGCCAAAGGATGAGAAAGAAAGAAAGAAAGAAGTAAAGCCATGCAAAAGCCAGCAGCACATCATCAGAATGCAGCTAGGGATTAGTTCCCAGTGATGTGACTGCCCTCCCTCTGATGATCAGCTCTGGGTGATGTCATCTCTTTTCCCATCACACATTCTAACAAACAACACTGTGCAAAAGGAGGTTGTCCCCTTTTTTTCCTATCATGATCATCATCATTATTATTATTTTTATTTCAAAGTTAATTTTGTAATAACAGCAATTAGACTCTCCTGCCAGCCTGCCCCTGAGGGGGTGAACTCTAGTACTAGTGAAGCAAAAATTTGCTCCTAAAGAACATCATAGCAGGCATGCAATAATCACCCAGACACACACAGCCTGTCGTGTCTTATTGCTTAATTATCCATCTTACCTTCTTTCAACCCTCTTCTTATTGTACCTCGTGTGATGCCTGTTTGTTTTACATAATTTTCCCCAACTGCCTTTCCTCCCTGCCTTAAGATTATGGGACTCAAAAACATTTTTCCCTTCCATTTGGCTGTCCTGAGGTTCCTCCTGCTTGGTTACTGCTGATCATTCCCATGAGGGATTACAAGCTCAACAATCTCTGAGAGGTTTTCCCCACTTTTGATTTCTTGGGGACCAATTCAACCAGCTATAACATCATTACCTTGGTGTTTCAGCAAATGTGAATTGTGGCCTTATGGCTTTAGGCCTATTGACTAGACCTGGTTCCTAAGAAGACCCTCTCTGAAAGAAAGGGAGATGAATCCAAAGAAACTAACACACAGCAGCTGAAAGTACTGTATGAAACTGTTGCTAGGAGCTCCTCACCTGAATGTTCTGGGGTTGGCTTGACAGGGCATGTGCAAAACTGTACAAAAAGCTGCTTAATGTGTATTTTGGTGTGACTTGAATTAAAAGCTGCTCTGGTTTAAGTCACTTGCTGAGCTTTTCCAGATCTTGAAATCACAGCCAAGCATCTGAGTGGTATAAGAATGGGGCAGCTCCTGTGCCTTCTGTCTGACCACACTGAAACAAACAAACAAAAAAATCTATTCAGTTTGCATTGTTTTCCTCTCCCAATTTGAAGAGATGCTCTTTACCGAGCGAAATCTGGGCCTCCATATCACATCCTAGCAATACTCTCAAGGTAGTCTGAAAGTAGTTTAGAAACCCAAGTCTGACACTGAAGAGAGGAAGGAGCTGAGTATCTCACTGGAAAACGCCAGTGTTTGCATATCCCTGGAAAACAGGAACTGGTCTATGAAGTCACTGGAGTAAAACAATCAAAACTGATCCAATTTTTATCCATGTTCCAAACTCCCTTTGGCTCCTTGACTCTCTAATTTCTTATGCTTGTCTTCAGAACCAAACTAGGATCAGAATGGCTGGGTGCAGCTCCTGAGCAGTTCAGCTGAGACACCTATGCCCAGGAGACTGGAAGGGACTGGTCCAAGGCTGGAAGAGCAAAGGTGCCAAAGGGAGCTTGGGAATGTCACATTGCTCAGAGATACCAGTGGAAGCCTCTTAGACAGGTTTCACCATGGGTGAGGAGATTTAGATTGTATTTGACTTCTCCCTTTCTGCTTTCTTGCGCTTTTTTTTTTTTTAAGATTGATAAAACAATGAAAATGAAGAGGGCAGGAGATTCTCTTTTCCACTTATATGAATTTTTAAGAAGATTTTTACAAAATGAGAGTGAAAATAAATAGGCATTTTTATATTGATATTTTAAATTCAGGGTTAGCCATCCTTAAACACATGTAAAAATACAGAAAGGTAAATTAACTAATTTATTTTTAAATTAAGACCCATTTCCAAGGCAAATAATGGAAAACATTTATTTTCCAACCTAATGGAATGAAATGATTGGACGGGAAGGGGCTTTGGTATTATTATTGGGTCCTTTTAGCCTGTCTAAATGAACTGCTCAGGGGAAAAGGCATGAATTCATAAAACATTTTGGTACCACTAAATCAGGAGGGGATTTTTCTTTTTTTTTTTTTTTTTCTTTTCTCCTGGTACAAAAAGCCTTAGATGAAAAATATCACCTAGTTCAGTTTTGGCACAGTGGCTGTCTAGTATTCACTGGGGTTTGTACCTCAGTCATTACCCACCATGTCTGCCCACACTGAGAGCTCGGAGGGGAAGCCCATAACTCTCCTTGGCACGTCACTGCTGGCCCCCCTGAAGAGCATGTTTGCTGTCACAGGAGCAGAACCACGGGGCTGCAGAGACGGCCACCCGCACACAGCCCTTCGTGGCAGAGCCAGCGCGTGGCCAGGCACACGGCAGCTGGGTGGCCAGCCCTGGGTGGGACACCGAGTTGCTGGTGCTCACATCTGCACCCAAGGCAGCGCTTTATGAACGGGGCTGACACAACCCAGCCAAGGAACATCTCTGGTAATTCCTCCCTCCAACCTACCAACTTTATTTTTTTTCCTTAAGATATGCAAGATACGTCAAGGCACAGCTTAGGAAGGGCTTTTAAGAGATCTTTGCTGTTCAAGGCAGGCTGTGGTTTCATTATTTTTATTATTTTGGTAGAATGAGTAACAGGAATAATAGTAGCTGAGGGTTGTTTCTCTTCATTGACTCTGTGTTAGGCTTGGAAGCCATTCGACCAGGACAGTCAAAACACAGACAGGAAATAATCTATGATAATGTCCAACTGGGGTATCAATTACGGTTTTGGAGTTTCATGTTAAAGGGATATTGTCAGATCAAATTTAAACCAAAAGTTGTGGGTTGCGTTTTTCAAATACATAGATATACATATAGATATGTATATATATGAGAGGGAGAAAAGGAGACTATTGGAAACTTTTCCAATGCTCTTTTCTTTTTAAGTTAAAAAAAAAATTTCTAAAGCAAACAGTCTCCTCCCTGCCACGTGTGAGCCTTGACTGCTGTCCTCAGCCGAGGCTGGCCTTATGAGCTTGCCGGGGCTTTTTTAACATCCTCTCCTAAAAGACTCTGGTAGGTGAAGAGACTCACTCCCCAGAGACTAGAGAAAACACTGGGCTAATCTACCACGGTGGGTCCATGACAATCCCTGGAGCAGGAGGGGACACGTGACTGCACAGAAGCTTGATAAATGCATTCCTGACCAAGGAATGGTGCATCAAAGCACAGATGTTGATGGAGCCTTTCCCCAGTTCTTGAAGGATGAAAGAGATATTCCAAAATGAAAACCATGGCAGGGCTTTCAGCCTGGGGATTTCAACCCCACCTTGCTCAGCATGGTCAGCCTTTCTTTTGGCCAGGGTGGGAGAAATAGATTGCACTAATGCTGATGCTGTTCAAAACCAGCTTCTTTCTAGACATCTGCTGTTAAGTCTCTAAATATGAGATAGTAACTGCTGGTTGGTGTTACAAAAAGAATCTGGGTGGTCCCCAGAAAACCATGAAAGATTCCTCCATGTTAGCATCACATAGTTAAAAGAAATATCATACATTACCATTTTCCTTCTCCCTCTTCCTTTTGTCATCAAGAATTGGCAGAAATAAATAGAGGGAGATGTATTTGCAAATGATTTTATGAAACCCAACTCTGGCAAACATGTGAGAATAAAATCCTATGTCCAGTTCTGGAGCTGGCACTTTAAAAAGAAAACTTGGAGGAAGCTCAAAGAAGAGCTGCCAGAAAGATTTATAGCCTGGCAAACGTGCTTACCAGCGAGAGAGGAAAGGAGAGCCATTTGTGACATGGCATATGGACTAACAGGTTAATAAGTGATCAGGGGACCTATGGAGTTAAAAACCCTGATATAAAATGAATCTTTGATGTAACAGCCAGAGGCATGAGAGAATTCACAAGCTGCAACTTGGAAATCAGAAAAACCCACAGAGGAAATATGCCGTGCGTTTTTGTGCAGAAGAGTAATGCAGTGCAGGGAGAGCTGCATCCCAAGGGACAGGGTGGATTTGCCATCATTTGGAGCCGTGGGATGACATCCCTGGTCCTGGCCCAAGTGAACATAAAATATTACATCCCATGTTAAGCACAGGGCCAGATAAACTGGTGAGAGAGATGTCTTCCAGATCATGAGCCTGAAAAGTCTTCTGGGAAGTAACCATCACTGCCCTGGCGTCCTGGCTATGTGACCTCTGCAGTGCTGGAGCAAAGTTGTTTCCTGCATGTATGGAAGGAAAGGCATTTTCACATATGCGAACAGAAGGAAGGGACTGAGTCCCCAGGTGACACCTCCGTCCATGACAGGTCACAGCTGGATCTTGCCTGCAGGCCTGAAGAAGATTCATAAGCATTTGTCAGGCACAGAGGCCAAATGGGAGGCTCTGAAGAGAAAAACTACACATAAAGCCTTCCTGGTAGCTGCTAAATATGGCTAGCACAAGCTCCTTGGCTCACAAAGAAGGGACCCGAGGCATTGTTCAAGTAAGGTCCTGTGCTGGCATGGTAGAAGTCTTTGGCCTCACACAGTGACTTGCATGGAATTGGGACCCTGTTGAAGGAAATGAGAATAATTTTTCAGCTCCAGGGCATTGATATACAGAAAGTGATTAGCAGGCTCAAGGTGAAGGAGATTTTAAGCATACAGTCACACATATTAGACAGAGATTTCAAGTAGGAAAAAGCATCAAAAGGAGATTTTTCTGTTCTTTCAGTTCTCTGAGAGACTTTTCACTAGTATTTTCATTAGATCTCATTCTTATAAAGATTGTGCTACAAAAGAACAGTAGCTAGCAAAGTCTTACCTCTCACACACGTCTATCAAGATAGGGCCTACCATCCTTAGGAAGCCCTTAGTTTCAGCATGGTAGCAAAACTCACTCAGCCTTTAAGAACGTGTGAAATTCCAGGGGCATTCCAGAAAAGCTGACTGATATGGAGCCAGGTTTTGACCCCAGGATTTGACGATGCCTGAGGATAAGGGAAAGAATTCTTTATATTGGGGAAATACAAATGAAAGCAAATTTCCAGATTCAAAAAAAAGTCTGGAGTTTATTCTGAAACCTGTATATTCTTCCCTATTCTCTTATCACAGTTACTGTTAAAATCTGTGTTACTTCTGTAGGCAAGTCACCCAGCAGTGGCAAACTGGGAGGTTTTATGTAGATGATGACTGAAACCTAGAACTGGGTTCCAGGATCTGAAGGTAGGTAACTGGACCAAGACATAGAGACTGGACCCAGCTGGAGTGTAAGGGCAGATGTCATCCATCCTGTGCTCTCCTCAGTCTTAAGGGCACAACTTCCCAAAGCCACTCACTGCAGCTTTCAAATCCCTGACCTCAAGGCAAAAGACTCCTGTTCCACTGCCTGGCCCTGGAGCTTTCCTGTTCCCAGTGAGGAAGCTTTTGTTTAAGCTCCCCTCCTTTCTCTTACGCTCCCTCTCTCCTCAAGCTCTCTTAGGCAGTTCATGTTCCATGTGACTAGAAGCTGGAATGTTTAAAAAGGGAGTCTCTGATTATAATAAAACAAAAAAGGCAGAGTTTGTTTTGTTTTCCCTGAAAGAAGATCCGGTGGTTGGCTATTCTTTAGAGAGTTGCAATTTGGACAATTTGTCAGTGTGTTCAGGGCAGAGGAAAACATGTGACAATGGATTCAGGGACCATGACCATAGCTTGGGACAGTGAGGGGTACACAGCTGACTGATCCCCACAGCCCATTCTGCTTTTCTCCAGAGCCAATAAACAATCTCCAGTGATAATTAAGCAAGTATCAAAGACACAGTTTAAAGTATTTTACCATTTCTTTTTCCTTATTCTTGATCCAGGTAAAGTTCTATGTCAGAGCCCTATGCAGAGGTGCTCATGGTGTTTCACACAACCTTAAGGACCATACCCAGAAAACACCTGCTAAACTGGGACATCCCAGACTGACCAACAGAAGGTCAAATTTTAATCCTTTCCCCAGAGCCAGAGGGCCTTTAGGATTTTCTTCTCCTCCAGTTTAACAAATAAAAATCAGGCTACTAGCCTAGGTTGAGTAACCTCTGGGAGCAACTTATCCTACCTGGAATTCTCTACAGAAAACTAAACACTGCTTTCCATTGACTTGCTAAAAGAAAGGTAGCATCTAATTTTAGCGGGCTGATGTGTCAATAATCACACATTATTCTGATGTATGCAAATACATACATAGATTTATGCATTATTTGAAGAATACATCTTCTCTCAGCATCAGGACAGATGGGCTAAAGTTGTCTGAAATTTAAGTTTGATGATAAATATAATTACAGTACATTTAGGAGATTTTCTGAGACCAGGGTTGTGGCCTAAATTTCCAAAATAAGACACCTAACCTGGGGCCCTTATTTCCATATCTAGATATCAGTTTCAAAATGCTGAGAACACCTGGATCTCACAGCAGTCACACAGAAAGAAAGTGAATAGTGTTGCCCATCACCAAGAAGAGGTGAATTAAAGTAATACTTTATCATGGAGAAAAATATGAGACAATATGTCTCCTTTGCTTATGATAAGGGAAGACTCAGACAGAAGAACAAAAGAGTGACAAATTCCATTTTAATGAAAAGAATGTTTTGTTTTCATGGGACATTGGGACTCATTGCCACAGGAAGACTGGAATGCCAAGAGATGAAAATTTAAGCCATTGCCTAGTTGGGAATTTGTCAAGTAGAGAGAGAGGAAAGGGCTGAACAGACCATCCAATAACCCTCTGTTTGGGATTGCATGACCTCCCTTCTGGTGCCAGTCATGACTAGAGAGAATCTCATGTTCAAATGAATCAGGAGCACCGTGTCACACTGATTTCAGCAGGAGGGACATACAAAATGACCTGGCAGACAGACACAGGGATAAAAGATCTGAAAGAGGCTCTCAGATGCGCCTACTTTAACCAACCCGTTCTCACCACTTTTTTACTACCACCAGACCCTAAAGCTGAGATCCTGTTTCCAGAGTGCAAAGGTAATTAAAAAATGGCAGTATCTCCCACAGAAAAGCATGGGGGTGGGACAAAAACCTGGCATCAATAGAAAACTTGGCATGGATTTTCAAGGAGGTCCAGAAATGGCAGACATGCTGTCATTGAAAGTAAGAAGAGGAGGGCAGAGAAAAAATATATAGGCTTTATGGGGGATTTGGAAGATTAGAAGAATAAATAAGTAACACAATGGCTGGATATTGACTCAGAGAATACTTGAACTACATTTGACTGGCAAACAGTCCCAGTCTCTATTTGCCAACTGCTTGGAATTGTTTGAGCAATGACCTTGAAAAACATACAGCAGATTCAGACTGGGAAGCCAGAAGGCCACACCACACTGGTCTGATCCAATCCTCTGCACAACAGAGTCCCTCTAATGTCATCTAGCCTCAACTCTGATAACTTTTTAAGCCAGCAAAAGTGGCTCAGACACTTTAAGATATTAAACTGGTATAAAGAATTAAGTCCTTCTAAATCTTGAAAGCAGTTTAGCAGATCATGCTGCTTTTAAGACCCTAAATTCTTAAACCACCTTAACTCTGATGGAGGAGCTGAGAGCTTAGTACAACAGAGATGTGCCAACTTAAGAGTTTAAACTCTTAAGACACTTTTCACATTGTAAGCCAAATTCAGGATCAAGCAGTGCCCACATTCTTGGTTGGTGTCAGTTCAGATGTTTAGCATCCAAGAGTTTCACCCCACACCAGGCTGAGAGACTTGGGGCTGAGTGTTTTAACTCATCACCTGCTTTGCCAAATGACTTGACTTATCTTCCAAGAGCTTTTCTCCATATGAGTCAGTCTTAATCTATAAAGTTTATCTTTCTCTGCTGAGGGATTTTTTGCAGTACAAGAGTACATTTGGTAAGGTTCTTTAAGTTCAACTTATGCTGAAATGTTGTAATTATTAACACTAATATGAGAGCATATCCAGACCAGCTGAAAAATCCTAGAAAATGGTCCTTACCCTAATGAATTTTAAGGAAAGGTTTCTGGCAGGCCTATGTGACTGGAGCAGCAAACATACAATTAGGTTTAAAGAGTGGGGTAGTTCAGAAATTCCTCAACAAACACCAGTCCATCAAATTCACCTTTCAGCAGGAAGTTTTATGATGGGTCACAAACTACCTTTTCCCTAGACGTACAGGATTCATATATACAGCCTTGAAGGTGATTTTTGTTGGGCAGGTGTGGGGACACTCAAAAGAACATGGAACCCAATCTTTCACATAGAACTGGGCTGATTTGGGATGAGAGAAAGCTCCTGTGGTACAGAGGAATAGGACAACTCCTAAAACAGTGGCTTACTCCTAAAACAGTGGTAAAGAAAAAACTGCAATCAACCAAACACTTTATATATAGTGCACAAAAAGTCTTGTATTGCATTTCTGATGTCTCTGTGTTGTCTAGAGTGAATGGTTTAAAGAATAGGGAGAGGGACTCTCTGAAAGGGTGGTTCAGAGTAGAAGTGTACTCAGACTATATTAAATTGGGGCATGCAAAAGCATGCCCAGACAAATCTGGGCTATGTGGTTTGTAGTGAAATTTGTGTGTGCATCAGTCCTGACTGCAACTCCACTGCCACCATTTCCACAGGAAGGAAAGCAGGCATGTGGGTCAGGAGGGAGCAACAGTGTTCTCAGTGTGGACCATCAAGGAACAAGGACCCCTGTGTGTACTCCTCACACAGAGTGCCCAGAGTATCTCACACACAAGCATACACTCTGGGACTGACATCAAGAGTACCTTCAGGAAACACTTCACTGTTAAATGGTCTTTTGGCTGAAGAGCAAATGGAGACTGATTTTCTACAGGCTGGTACTGAGTCCCTCAGATGACACTTGTGGTCATGTGCAGAGTGGCTCAGCCCAAGACCATATTTTCAGCTTGTTCCTGCTGCACTGGGGTCAGTGGTGTAGAGTTGATAATCTGTCCATCCATTCCTTTCTGTCCATCACATACTTTGTAGAGCTATTTAAGAAGAAAGTTAAAGCAAGCCACATTTTAAAGCAACTTTGTTTTCTTGAGGTAACAGGTTTGCTCAGTACAAACACTATCTCTTATCTAATAGCCCTAGAAAGGCACGTAGCGTGAAGCTGATACTGTCTTCATGCTTGGCTTACTTTTGCATTTCAGCCCTGAGATATGCAGGCAACCTGCCATCAGCTGTAAAACCACAAACCCCAATCTGTGATGGGGACTGATAAGAGAAAATATATGAAAACAGACTCCTTAGAGCTTGACTTCTTTCCAGCAGACTCTGGACTGAGATCTGGCATTTGAAAGTGATTGTTCATGCATAAGAAGCAGCATATTTTTATGTTTCCTTTTTAAGGCTGCAGAAAGGTTAGAAGAAAAGAAAAGTGAGTCGGGGGGAAATCAACATAATGTTGTTAAGCTCCCATCAAGATATTAGGAAGTGCAACATCCAGTAGAACAATGGCTTTGACCTTTGAAGCCCCTGTGATCCCAGGAGCCTTCTCCCCACTTCAAAATGAGAGGAAGCATCATGTCAGCAGGTTGATGTGATTCTCAGGGACAGAAAACAGAACACAAAACTATCAGCTTCCACTCTAACAGACTTTATCAATCCATCTTTGCCTTGCTTGCTCAGTCTAAGCAGCCACTTGTTGACCCTGAACTTTGGAGTCTACAAGTTTTCTCAGACCTCCTGCTATCAAATAATACTTTGCTTGCTGATTATAGCAATCAGGTAGCCTCCCCAGATGATTTCTTGGGATGCTGTTTGTGTTCTAACATTTCAAGACCAAAAGAAAACACCTGGAGTACCTGTAGTGGACATGTGTGTAGTACTGTGGTGGACATGTGTGATGGTGTGCATGCTCCCAGGCCCAGGGCACAGCCGTACCTGCCAGCTTCCTGCCAGCTTACTGTTTGTCAAACTCTGCTCTTTCTCACCAGATTTCAGCCTGAAGACAGAGCTGAGGTAATAGAGGAATAACTCCTCTGGGTCTGTCTGAGTCTGAAAGTAGAAAGAGCAGGTACTGCTGCCCATGATGTGTGAAGTCTGCTGCCCAGAAGGAAGTCTTTGTAGCTGTTATTTACTTGCCTCCATCTCAAAACACCAGATTCCCCTGCAACTTGAGCTAAGAGGGTATTTCAACCACCTGTTTGCAGAGCAGAGCCTGAGAAACACCCCCAAGCTCTTGTGCTGCTACATCCAAGAAAAACCACCCCCACACTCCCCTCGGCCTAATAATCATTTTAAGTCCTTGCATTTCTTTCTGAGAGCAAGGCCCAGCTATGGGTGGGGAGTAGATCTTCCACCTTGTTGAACTTATGGCATTAACCTATTCCCATACTTTGCTTCTCCAAAGTTCTTGGGAGAAGCACCCAGGTGCAAAGCAATTTAAATGGATGAGGAGCCAACTAGTACACTAAAAGGCTTATCTGATTCTCTGGGGTGTCCATCTGGAGACGAGCCTTTCCCCGTCTGCATGACAACAATTACATCACCTTCTCACCCTCATCCTCCATAAACTATCTAATCCTCCATCCTTCCATCCAGACAAGGGCAGCGATTTTCTCTGGAGCAGAATGAGCTTGCCAATGGAGAGCTTTACCTTATCAGGAACACACCAGCCCCCATGTTTGGTTAAAGGACCACCACCCAAACAAAACCTCCAAGGAGAGCTCTTGCTCCCTCTCAACAGGTAAAGGAATAAATGAGATTTGTTCTGAGAAGGCTCTGAATGAACAAAAAGAATTCTGAAGATTTTGACGATTCTCTGGCAGCTGCAAGTAACTGGCACCACTCTGCGTGCCGTGGAATCTTGAATTCTTCAGTGCATTTCTTGAGACCAGTGCAGAGGACTGACATATACTCCCCATCATGTATTTCTTATAGGTGTTAAGGACATGTTCTTGACCTCCACTGCACTGAGGAGAAGCAGTTATTGGCATCATGGCCCATGTGGCTCTGTTTGGTGGGTTCTCCATCCAATGCATCCACTTGCAACAACTCCGAAGAAAGTAAAATGTAAGCAAGAGGATTCAGAGTTAAGGTGAGGGAACCAGAGTCAAAGAGAGCACCAATATACAGAGCCTAAGAGGCTTTTGTGTGAGAATGGCAGAAGCTCTCCAGTGCCAGCTGTGGACTAATCTCCAACAGGCCATGTGCTATGAAGAAGCCCAAGAAAGAGTCACAAGAAGGGAGCAAACATGTACTAACACCTTCCTAGAACACTGCCTCAGGCCCCTGATATCGCAGGCTTGTGGACTTCAAGAGCCACTTTTTTGGTCTTCCTACCAAACAACTCTTGATGGATTCAAGGACCAGTTGAGGAAATCACTGAAGAAAAATCTTTAGCCACATGGTTTTGTATTTTCCTTTTCATTCATATGATGCCCCTAGCTGTTCTACCTTTTGAATGACTCCTCTTTTATTTATGGTCCTTGACCCAAATAAGTTGCAGAAGCTCTTTTTAATTCCTTTATATAGAATTATAATCTTTATTTGAATGTGGAAGTTGCAAATAAAGACACGATCTGGACTGATTTCCTTCTGAAAAGCCCATGGTTGCTCAAACATACCTAATCACTTACCTTCATCTAGCCCATATTTTTCTTATTATAATGATCTTCTGTCTTTGACTGTAAAAGACTTTATTTTTGTATCCTGGGGTAGCTAAATGAATTTGAAATGAATATGGATTTCCTGCTGATCTCATTTAGTTTTGGTCTTCACCCTGGAACTGAAAACATCAATGCCAGGGTGTGTTAGAGGTACACTTCTGGAAAGGCAATTATCCTATAAATGCTCAGCTGTAACTTATATAATAATTATTTCTTCAACTGAAGTGCCTTTTGAAGTACTTTCCAAAAACTTACAATAGCCCTGACCCATAAACATTTTGGTGAGGCAGGGAGACCAAATTCTGCACTCCATCTGAAATCATTCTGCAAAAACCATGTCTGAAGTGAGCTGGCATTGAGTATAGCTGGATCTCTCACATTAGGTGTTTGGAAATCTGTCCTCAAAGACATATGCCCTGCAATGTTTACTTTTCGAATATTACTTGGAAATTATATGATGGATGACTGATACTTTTTTTTTTTTTTTCATCCCCTCTTGGCTGAGGGTTTCCCTGGAACTTGAGACATGTCTCTGTTGAAAAAAATCACTCAACATTTATGAAGAACAAAAGAAAGCAGAAAGTTGTTTAGTGTGCCATGTAGTTTCACCTGAACCCCAGTGGTTTCAGGGTATACACAACATACCAACCACCCTGTTCAACTTAAAAGCAGACTGCTTGCAAAACTTACACTAATTCTTCTGATGCCAGTCATTTGCATGAACAGGCTGAATAATTTCTCTCTAATACAGTTCTTAGTTGAGGGGAAAAAGGTATGGGCTAAAAACCAGCAAACTGGGAGAAGAGTAATATTTGGTGATTCAAGTAATCTTGGGAGCATCCCTTCATATTCCTGGACCCCTTCCTCTCTTTCATTGTGAAAAGCTTCTTTAAGTCAGGGAATTGTTGTGCCTTGTTCTTACAAAGCCCATGGCACTGGGGAGCCCTCAGCCATCACTGGAATCCTTTGCAGGCACTGACTTAGTTTACAAATGGTGCTAGACTGCAGCATTTGGGTGAGTGACATGGGAGAGCAGCCACTGGGGGAGGCTGGGCTGCAGCATGAAGCTGAACAGCTGGAGCACAGTAGAAGCTGGTGTTTTGGAAAAAGGCCTTTTAAAAGCCAGCATGTGCTTAGGATTCAGAAAACAGTCACTGAGGGGCAAATTCACCCTTGGCAAAACCCGAGCCTGGGGTCACATTGGAGGTAAGCGTGCTTCCCTACTATCAGAGGGATTTGCAAGCAGAAAGAATTTTAACAAGGTCTTCAGACGTGACTAAAGACCCTGTTTGTTTTAGATCAAGCTCACTCCACCCTAGAGCCCTGAGTATATCTCTTGTTCATAAAATATCACAA
Source organism: Motacilla alba alba (assembly GCF_015832195.1). NCBI lineage: Eukaryota > Metazoa > Chordata > Aves > Passeriformes > Motacillidae > Motacilla > Motacilla alba. The sequence continues at coordinate 15,232,242 of NC_052022.1, forward strand.
GCTCAGATACGTATTTGTTTTCAGGGGAGACTCCTCCCCCACATTCAGCCTGGTTCACCTGTTAAAAGCTCATGAGAAATTGTATCCACGGCATTCCCATTCCTGTAACATAGGCGTGTGGTGAAAGCCAGCAAGCTGTTCCTCCTCAGAGTGTGTGAATATGCTGTCTTTCAATCCTTCCTTCTTCTGAGGCACAATGACTCTTTTCCAGGGCCAGAACTTATGCATCTTAAAAGACAAAAAAAAAAAAAAAAAAAAGCTTTCAGAGGGTCTTTAAGAAACAAAATAATAACAATGATGATGATCATAATCATGATGATGATGATAATGGTGATGGTAATGTAATAATATTAATAAGAAGAAGAGCCCTTTAAGTCTGTGCTGTACCCCCCGCAGCTCCTTCTCTTCGAGGGAATCTTATTTCATGGGCTCAAATGAGGAGTCACAACCAATTCAATTACTCGAGAGTAATATCCTTCATAAAGAAGAACCCCTGCCGCTGTTCCTTTGGAGGGTTCCCCTTTCCTGCTCTAAGCAGCTGTGTTGGTATTTAGACATAGGATACCAGCTCAGACTCTACTTCCAGCACAACCTCTACTTATATCCTGCAGCCTTTATAAGTCCCCAGATGGTCCATAATGCTTGTGTAGCAGTTAGCCAGCCAAACAGTGCTTGCTGCTTATCTGGTGTATAACTCTCTGGAATGCGTGTGTGGGGAGAATGAGAAAAAATGCCAGATCATCTTCCCACAGAACATTTCCTTTCTTGTCCTCAGCCTCCCCTCTCTAAGCCCAGACAGAAACAAAACACCAGCGAGGGAATCGGCCACATTTGCGTTGCAATGGACTTGATCCTCGCGTCTTTTCAGAAGCAGCCTGGTCCTTTGTGGCTGTGAACCTTTGATGCCAGGGCATTTATGCTGATCTCTAAGCGTGTGACAACCCGTTTAGCTCTAGCTTAAATGACAGCACCAGATGGAAGTCAATAACAAAGTATGTCCAAAGCTAGCAATTTTCAAAATAATGGAAATTCAGATGATTCCCGCGGGAAGCAAAAGGAGGACAAGAGGGGAAAACTTATGGGGAAGGGTCCACTACACTGTTAACTTTCAGAAATGTTTGTGAGGGTCTTTTACTAGATTACCCTGCAGTCTCAGTTCTAGCTTGGCTCTTCCATCACCATATGAAGAGCCACACTGGCAGCCCCGATCATCCCTGGTTCAGTTCTCAACTTTGGCCAGCAGACGTGTCTACAGTGAGGGAAATGTTTTGGGCAATTAATAAATCAGGGATACTTTCAGTGAGTATGAAAATTTCTGAAGGTGTCTCCAGGGCTAGTTTACTCTGCTTTCCCAGCAGAAACCTGTGTTTGCCTGTTTGTTTGTTCTGTTCCTGATTTAACATCAGTTTTGGCAAAATATGGATGGTCCCCATCCTAACACTGTGGGCAAATGAGGCACTAATTTCTCTTGCCATGTTGATCTGTTCTGATATTCAGCTACCCTGGAGCAGAGTAGAGAGGCCAGGGGAACACACGGAGACACAGATGGAGGTTTTCATTTCAGATTCACAGCTTCAGAGATTCCACACTTTAATGCAGAAAGGGAAACTTCTGTTTAGTGTGAAAAACAAATTAGTAAATGTTGCTGTTGTTGCTCAGTTTTTTGTTTTCATGAATAACTGCTGAATTCAGAAAGTGTTGGTCTTGAATGCCACTTGTGACTGGGCAAATGGCGTGAACAGATCTCATTGGCGGTGGACACCTCAGGAGAGAGAAGAGGTTGTCATAGATCCCATACTCTTTATGTTTTGTTACACCCAAAAAAGAAAAAAAAAACCCCAACACTTTTGCTCTGGGTTCCAGAAACACTGTGACATTCCCAAGTAGGAACTCTGGGCTCTAAAGAGTATGACAGCAACTAATAAAAAATACAAATGAATTAAATAGAGGACAATAGTGACAAAAGTGCAGTTTCATTTTCTCTTGGTGTGATGGTGACAATAAATGCTTTGACACTCCAGTCAGTATCCATCCCCAGCCTCATTATCAGGTATTGGACAAATAAATGGAAATATATTCAGCCATATATTTCTTTATGGGAGTTCCTAAGTTTCTTTCTGACTTTATCTTCTGTGATTAAGAACTTACACAAAAGGACTGCAAACAAAGGTAAGGTGGAAGAGAAGAGGAGTGACAGAAAGTTCATGGAAAAATTTTGATTCCTTTTTACCATCATTTTCAAAGGACTTTATGACAACATTGACATGGTCTAGAATGTGGATACACCCAGATGTAGGTCAGCAAAGATACTTAGTCATCTAACTCCCATTTCACTGAGTGCCAGAATGTTGCTGGGGCTTGCATCCAAGAGCCCAAATGATGGTCTATTGGCCACTAAACTCCCTCTGGTGTTGCTTGTTCCTCAAAAAACTGGGTTGAATGAGCATACGGAAAGAGTTAATTCAAAATATATCCTATTGTCTTCCCACGGATTGTCCCTTTTATGGTGTTTCCATCTTTTCCTGTAATTTTTTCTTAGTGCCTGCTGAGCATCTGTATATGGTCCCTTCTCTTCCACACTATGTGACCCATAACTGATGTCAGACAACTGACCTAGCCAATGAGTGTTGTCTCCCAGCAACACAACACACACCTGACAACACAAGGCCTGCACTACCTTGCAGGAGTCCTCTTGCCCACGTACTGCTGACATGCTTTGGGGGTGGCTAATTACGTCTCCCTTTCCCCTGAAATAATTGCACAGGCTCCAAGCCTCTAACGGGAAAACAGAAAGGGCTGGGAGGCAAAAAAACGTGACATTAAAATTCAGATGCCAAGTTCAGTAGCATGAATGAAAATTATCTTAACCTCTGAGGTCAGGAGGTCACCAGCTGGAAGCGGAAAATCGCCACCAGTAAATTGCTGTGGGTTGGAGTGATGAATGCTAGTTAGTACCAGTGAATTTCAGAAGAATCTCAGCTGTAGGGATACAGGGCATCTTGGAACAAGGCTGAACAATTCCTGACTGTGTTTTCTTTCTTCTTTATTCTGTCTTGTGCTTTTTCTGCTTCCACACATTTCTCAGTTGAGGCAGCAAAAGATTAAACCCTTGTGGGAAAGCCTTGTGGCACATAACGGGATGAAAACAGTGAGATTCCATAGGAATTGAGCAGTGTTTAAGAAAATTGCTTTCAGATCCTAAGGATGTCAAGAGAGAGGCAAAGTGCTTCAGTACTTGCGATTTGCAAAGCTGTCTGCAGCACATAGGTGCATCCACTGCCCTTTGTAGGCTAAAATCACTGCCACTTACATCAAACTACAGCCCAGTCCAGCAGCAGGCACCCTGTTCCATGTACATTCTGCTTGCCAGAGCCTAAGTTAGGAAGGTGCTGAGTCCATCTTTCTCTTGCAGGTGGTAACATGGGCATTTTGTCTGGGTTCCCCATTGTCTTACCATCATTCCTCCTTCCATTGCTATGAGTGTCAGCTTAGAGTCTTGCAGGGTGTAGTCACAGCTTAGCCACTCTCTAGAATAATGGCTTCTTGCTCTGTTCATAAGACATAAAGCAGTGAAGTAAAACAAACTAATAAATATCTATAGGAGTGAATAGATGTGTCCACTTTGGATAGTCCAAAATTCTAGGGTGGAGAAGATTTCAGGTTAAAAGATTGGACCACACCCGAAAATGCTCCAGTAATGATACAATTCTCTACAACACTTTATGGGACACTTGAATATAAGCCCCTACTATTAAATTTGGTTTGAGGTTTCCATAAGGGAAAGAGGCCAGCTTGCATTTCAGATGTCATTTCTGTAGGGGAAGCTGGACAAAAAGCAGAAAGTTGGCAGCAAAAAGTACCAGGCTTCTTTCTCCTTCCATCCAACCCTCTCCAACCTCTTTGGCTAATCCCCAAACCATGGCAGGAGCTGAACACTGCTTTTCATTGAGTGACATACCTGGCTCTAGAAGAACACGCCCTTGTGGAATTGGCACCCGGGCAACATTTCCATTCCCTCTGCACAACACTTTTCTTTAATGCCTTCCAAACTAAAACAAAACCAGGAGGATTTGCTACCATGTTCTGCTCATTATATTGGTTTTATGAGGGTGTGGAGTTTTCTTGCAACATGACAGGATGGATTTGTCCCTGAAACCTAAAATCCAGCAAGAAAATATAATACATGGGAAGCTTTTTGCTTTTTCTTTATCAGGCTTTTTATGGTTTTGGTTTGTTTCTTGAATAATTACCATTTCACCCCAAATCAATCCACAATCATTTAATGTGCTTTTTCAGGAACGTGTTCAGCTTTAGAGCTAGAAAAGCATTGGGGAAATCAGACATTCTGGACACACTATGTGGAAAATACAAAGGATCATTGCAAACAAGGCTACCAAAGTCTCCAAAAGTCACTGGGAAAAGTCATTCCAGTGTAGGATGGTTATACCTGTGCCATTCCAGATTTTATGGCTTGTGATTCCAGAAGTTCTGATGGACACATCTGCCCATGTGATGGACACATCGCCCCAAGTCACTAAAGCTGTTTGCTTCAGTTTTAACCCATTGCCTCTCACCCTGTCTGCACTGACAGGCAAAGCAGGTTGTTCCTTTTGTTCCTTTTTTTTTTTTTTTTTTTGCAGCTTTGTGTGTGCACAAAGACATCTATCATAGATCCCTTCATTTTCTCTTTTCTAGACTAAACAACCCTACTTCTTTCAATCTTTCTTTCTAAGTCTGATCTTCAGTCTTTCCTGTTACTTTCCAGCTGGTTTACATCTTTCCTGAAAAGCAGTAACCAAAACTGCACACATTATTGGGTCCCTACTAACGGCAATAAGAGTGGAAGAATTACTTCATACTTACAGGCAGTTGTCCCAATTATCCATCACAATATGGCGCTTGTCTCTTTCCCAACACCATGATTATGTTGGATTGTGCCCAATATCCAACCTGCTCTAGGCAATGCTCCTCCATCCTCTGGCAACTCAGACAATCATTCTGCTTAAGGGCAACATTCTGCATGTTTCTTTCTTGAAATCATCTTATTTTTCTTCTACAACCAGTCCTTATTCAATCCCCTCTGAAGGCAAAAGAAAGAATACTCCGTCCTTACACTGCAATGAGGATGTGATCCATCTGCTCTGTAAGCGTTCTCTACAAAAGATTAATTTTAGATTCCATACTCATATTGCAATATTTGCTAACTGGATGTTAGAGGAGCACTTAGAGATGCAGGTAAGAAAGCCATGCTCTTGAGCAGGATACACCACTCTGCTGTGGCATGGTACTTCATTTTGTTATCCTTTTCAAGAACTTCTGAAGCCTGATTCAACCATAGGGAGATTAAGAGTTCATAGGGACATAAATAAATTACTTTCAGATCTTATGGATGACAAGAGGGACTGAAATAGTTCCTTGAGTTATTTGAGGGAATCTCTCTAGCAAACCCATGAAATGTGCATCTCAAAGGACATACTGAGACCTCGAATTTTGAAATTAAACTCACAGTTCCACATAGGGATTCTGTTGACTTTGCCACTTCCCACGCTGTGCAAAGGGCTTTGAGATCCCTGGGTAGGAAGTCGATGTGGGAAACCAATAAGTTCTCATTCCTTCAGCTGGCTGAAGGCCTGGACTTCAGTTTAAAGGTTTTTATGGTACATATGTTTTTAAGGGGTGGGGCAAGTTATTCCAAGCTCCCACATGAGTAGAAGACAGGAATAAAAGCAAAGTAAAGCAGATGGTTTGTTTCCCTAAGCTGGCATTCCTAAAAACAGCTGTGTTTGCACAAATCTTCCATAGATACATGGATGGGGAGCAATATAGCTGGAAAAATGTCGTATCAGTACTGCCACCTTCCAGCTCCTCCATGGGTTAAAGAGTCCACCACGCTCCATTGCTCCTCCTCCTTCCCTCTCTTCCTAAAAGTCTTGTAATGTGTTTCACAGAAAGTACCTTTTCTCTTCCTTTTAGTGTAATATTAATCTTGGGGGGAAGGAAGGAGGGGTTGGGGGAAGGGACATAGTGTTTTGAGGTTCATATTCCCCTTGCAGTTAATCTCTTTAACAAACCCCTTTAACAAATGAAAGGTCTGACAGGAGGCAAAGTCTTTAAAATGAATTAAAATGCATCCAGGAGAGATTAGTAATGAAGCCACTCACCAGACAATGCCCCTTTTCTTCTCCATGTGGACTGCTAGGAAATATCCCAGATTACAGAACAAAAGGTTTTACAGTTGAAAATGCTGATCCTTGAAAGATGCACCATGTTCTCCGCTCCTCGACTCCTTGCTCTACACAAGTACATCTGCAACCAAGAGATCCAAGCATAATCTCCTCAGGGGGAGGGTCAGAGGGATTGGATTTAAGTACCATGGAGCCTGCAAACCCTCACACGCACTGAGGATAGGTCAGCAGATGGTGATAGAGGGCCCAGCAGCACATGAGAGTGTCTACCACCCTGGTGTGGTGAGACACACATCTGCTCCCACTGGAGACCAGAGTTCCAACCAGGTCCAAGGGTTAAAGCTGGACAGTATGGCACAGGAGGGGGCCAGGATGGGGTCAGCAGTGAATGCTGCACACAAGCTGCAGATGGGAATTTTGTGGGCATGGAATTATGCAAGTAAGGGAGGAACAAGAGCAGTCACCAGTGCCTTGGTGACAAGAAATAGGCAGCAGTAATGAGAAATGCAGCTGTAGGGGGAGAAACTAACTGGATTTGGAAAGCACGTTTTCCTAACTGATATAGTGGTCATTCAGTATTTCAAAGGTGGCTATATAGATCCTCTTTGCTTCAAGAAATCTGTTGTTTACTTATTCAGCTGCAACTATGCTGTTTTCATCATGGAGGGAGTGCCCAGAGACAAAGCTAAATACCATATGCGACACTGCTAACAAAGATAGGGGTATCTGGATGATCTTTTCCTCATTCTGCTGTGGGAGGCAGAGCCATGTGACCAGGTGTAGGAGTGGAGCCTGTCCTCGCCGGTGTAAATCAGGCAACCTGGGATCCACATGGGCATGTTACCATCAGCAGCAAGAGAGACAAGTCAAAACCCGGTGGGCTAAAGCTGGTCTGCAGGGCTCAAGCCTTCACAGAAACTGCTGAGAGGTCAGCAAATTAACAGGAGGTTGGAAACAACTCCTCTAGGTGAAAGGTAAAACAAGAGGTAAGTAAAACCTGGATGATTGGAGAAAGAAGTCAGATTTCAAAATCTCCTAAGCTTTAAAAAATATTATTCTCACTGTTAGGAGGTCCCTCTACCACTGCTGTGCCTCAGTTCTTTCAAATCTCTTCTGCTTTTCTTTCCAGTGGGAAAAGGATGCAGAAATTCATTTGTCCTTTCTACCCACCAAAACAAAACCATTTTCTACTTCCTAAAGTGGCAAAATAAAAATTTTGAAACACAAGAAGAAAAATATGTCTAGTCTTAAAAAGCTGAAGATCCTCAGTTTCCCAACTAGCCCACATATTTGTCTGGAAAATGGCAGCCTCTGTATCTCAGGTCAAGGCTATTGATAAAAAAAAGATTCCCTTCGGCATCTGGAAACTCAACAAAACTTCCAGGGAAATAAAAAGCTTCCAGGGAAATAATAAGCTACTCTGCTTACATGAATGAAACTCTGAGTTTTGTCAGCTGAGACTATATCCCAAAGTTTGCTGATGACAGAAAAACAATGAGGTAGTGAATTGATGAGGGACCCATTTCACTTGTGGTCTGCCGAGTTATTATATCAAAACATGTCCGGCAGAGTTTAATAGTGTCAGCATTTAATGTTCAGCATAATGTCATTCCTACAGACCAAGACAGACACTTCCCATAGGTAATTAATCTTTTACAAGCAATTTAGCCATCGTAAGCAAAAGTGGATGAAATGTATTAATGGGGGAAAAGGCTAGGGGCAAACTATGCATGGAGAAACATTTCTCTGCATTATCCCCACAAAATTACAAGTGAGTTACAGCTGATAGATTTAGGACAGTTCCTGTTGAGTAATTGTATTCCATGAGGGTTTTCAATACAATGTGATATTCATTTTCACTTTATACAGTAGAGACAATAATGGCTACAGGTGCACAGGCTGTCTTGCTGGGAGAAATAAAACTGTGATTGTTTAACATCTGACTTTTCTCACACAGTTACAGCCTTCAGTTTTGAGCTATATTTTGCACATATCTCAGACTTGGATTGTTCTTTTTTTTTTTTTTTTTTTTTTAATACTCCAAAAGCCTAGCTCTAAAAAATGCAGGCTCTAAAGACCCATTGTCAAATGAAACACATTTCCCTCGTTTGATTTGTTTTTTCCTCTCTTGCAATATCAGCTTTCACTACAGAAATGCAGACAAGCCCATGTTTGGGTAGAGAAATGAAACCGCCAGTGCACGCAGGAGGCACAGCTGCCAGCCCGGGTTCCCAAAACCCAACTCCCAAAACAGGAACTTTCGTGTGCAGTTCTGAAAACCTGGACATCCCTGTAAATGCCTCTCCATTCTGCAGGACTTTATACCATTGCTTTTTTGCTCTGGCATCTCATCACAGCTCCTCTGGGTCCTTCTGGGACATTTCTGGTCTCTCAGACAAGAATAACAACAACAAACCCAATGAGCCAAGCAGAGAGAGCCTGAACTTTCTCCTGGAGAAGACAGTGTGGCTATTCCTGGATTTTGCCTGCCAGCTGCCTCTTGTCTCAAAAATGAACTCTCCTTCCTTTTTCTCCCCAGAGACACTCCACGTTTGCTTATGACGTGCAGCTAACCACATCCACCTGCCAGGCTGACTCCACTTCCTCACGAAGGATGCAGCATCTGAGCTGGAGGTGGGATGGGAGGGAAGTCCAGCAGTGTTTAGCAAAAGCTTACTGTAGGTTTTTCTCTCAGCCAGAAAAGCTGTAGGTTCATTCTGATCAGGAAGTAATTCAGGGCTTTCTTATGTGAAAAAGGTAGATCATTTTATTATGTTTCTATCCAATATTTCATTTCAGGGAGAAAGCTGATTGCCCCTAAAATTGTTGTGGTTTCCTGCCATGAAACACTGAATTATTTCTTCCTTCATACTTTAGAAAATTAAAACACATATTTGAACACTAACCTTTTTTTTCTATTTTGCTGGGGGAAAAAATGTGTGGTAAAAATCAGGTTAAGAAGAGCTTCATTTTTTTAAACAAATAGTTGCACTGTTATGGCAAAATGTCGGGTTTTTTTTTTTTTTACTTTTTAAAGAAAAATCCCTCCCTCAAGTCCTTTGATTTAGGGAAATACTGAGTTTCAACAAATTTATCTTTTTTAAGTTAAGTGTCTCCAGGTTAACTGCCTCTGGATTTTGCTCTTTTGCACCTCTCCAGGAAGAAAATAAATCCTGTTGGTTTTGCTTCTAGGCTTGTAGGGGCCAGCAATAAAACTTTCCAAACCATCTTGGTGGCCTGGGAACATAAACCTTCCATCCACCCGCTGAGCTGAGCACCCAGAGTGCCCTTTTGACCATTTTCCTAGTATTCTTTAAACTCCTGCAACATGCTGCTCACAGCAGTCCTGCAAGAAATGACACTTGTGATGATTTCGTGTACTTTTTCTCTTCATCGCTGTGCCTTAAGGTGCAAGTTCCCATCATAGTTTTCCCTGTGGATGAAACAAAGTGTCTTTGTGATGCGTGAGAAGAGGCATCCTCACACTCCCTCCTGCACTGCAGTGAGAGTCCTGGTGTCCAGCTGCCAAGTTTCTCAGAGCTTTTAAGAATGTAACGTTGTTGGTAGCTGTGCTTCTCTCACAGATGGGAGGCAAACCAGGACTCAAAAAGTCCTGGGAATGGCAAGGACACACAGCCATGCACAAACAGAAAGAGCTGGGTAGCACAGACTTTGCTTCTTTAGGAAGCAAGGCTTAGAACAACCAGTAAAACCGTGAACCCAGAGTAAATAATCAACAGCACCTGCTCATGCCAGCATTTCTGAACCTGCTTTTAGAGCATGATGCTTGGGCCCAGCATTAGCTAAGGATTCTGTTGCTCATCTGAAACAAGTAGGCTGTTCCCCTTGTGAGCCTTAATCAACATCTGAACCCATGGACCCTGAGCACAATGTGTCACCTTCCCCACTCTTGGGAAGTGAAGTCCTCCAATGAGCTCTGCGGGGATGAACCATGGATCACAGATGTTGAACCAGGAAAAGGCACAGAAACACATTTACAGAGCTGAAATACAACTTCCAAAACCTGTATCTTTTGACATTTCAGTCAGCTCTTCCCCAAGTCTTTGGGGGGAAAGGACCTCTACTTCTTCCCTTCTTCTTCCTCCTCCTTTTGAATTTTGTTTTTCTGGACAGTTATTTATTCTGTTTTATCTTTAGTTGTTTATACTCTGTACTGTAACATTTTTACATGTTTCAGAAGTCATCTTCAAAGTTTAGTTTTTTCCTTGCTCATTGAAATCTGAGAACCTTACGCAGATCCACTGCACTGCAGGCAGAGAAAGTACTGGGTTCCTCCGGATCCTATGCATTTCTTAGTTTTAACTCATCTTTATGGTTTAATTCATCTTTTATAGAAAATAATTCTAGTGCACATTGAGAGACACAGCTGGGTGTGTGTGGCATGCATCCAGGGCAGGAAAGGCTCCTGAGCAGGTCAGGTCTGTCCACTCACACAATCTAAAAGCACAAGCCATATTGAGCAGAGCAAGCTCTGGAGCCCAAGCAAGTCATTAGTAGTCTTTCAACTCACTTTGAAGCAGGTCTCTGAGACCTAGTCTGTTTTATATGGTGGAATGTGGAAAAACAACCACTGCAGCTAATAAAAAGAAGGGGAACAAAGCAATGTTCCTGTGCGCTTGCCAGTCCCGGCTTCCCTTGCCCCTTCTGTGCCTGTAACTGGCCAGACTGCACCCCTTCCCTACTTGACTCCTGTAATTTTCTGACCAATTTAAGCATGACCTGTAACTTCCCCTTTTACATCACTCATGAATGTGAATGCCTCCTAATTTTAGTTGCACCTTATAAATCCAATGGAAGTGATTGTGTGATCGTAAAACCTTGGACTGGCTCCCAGAGGAGCTACTCCAGTTGTGAGCAATATGCCTGACACCAAAAATTAGTCCCACTGGAATTAACCCACAGGTGCACACCCTGAACACTGTACATGAGGACACACTCACATGCACACCTCCTCAAGCTGAAGCTGCACCAAAAGCTGAAGCTGCAGGTATGAACCACGGCTGCGTACATACAGCTTCCATATCACACACAGTTTTCAGCCTCGGTCCATTTCACAGCCAGCTCTCTCTAGACAAGTTCACATTTTTCAAAATAAAGAGCATTTAAAAATAGTTCTCCTGAAGGCTCCCCTGAATCAAAAAGACTAGGGCTGAGAGCTGATACGGATCAGAGGAGCAGAGGGAAAAGATGCTGCCTTTCAGCCTCATGCCTACAACACACATGGAAGCACCAGCAGTCGGTGCAGGTAGCTGGAGGCTGACGTTTATTTTGGCACCTGCCAAGGTGACTTTGTTGTTGGGATCTGGGCTTGGCCAGCAAGCTGTGCTGGTAGGACAGCATCCAGACCAATGCAATAAGCCACATTTTGAAGGAAGCCAAAAGAAAAGACAAAAAAAGACCACACACAATTCAGGGTTGGAGCCTGGGTTTTACAGGAGAATGTGTAGGGGTTTTCTTCCTTTTTCTTTTTTCTTTTTTTTTTCCTTTAAACTACTTTCCTTATTTTTATCCTTCTTGTGAAAATACTTTGGGACCTGGGAAAAGATTTGAATCATTATGAAAATGTAATTCTATCTCGCGATACAGCTGTAGTGAGCCAGGGCAGCTAGGTCTGGGGGAGTCAGCAAATCAGGCTTTCTGATTAGGAAGCAGGGAGGGCTTTGGTCAAATTTAATAAAAATAGACTTGTTATATTTGGAACACTTTATCTGAGAACATGTTGTCTCTTTAATGCTGTCTTATATCTGCTTGTCAGGCAGTGGGACACTTCCTGAGAGAAGGGCAGGCTCCCAAGAGGACTCAGAGATGTAGCTGGGAGGGATCTGTGGCTGCTGGGGGCAGAAGAAGCTGTTAAGATGATTTCAGGCTATCACAAAACTTTGTCCAGCCTGAGGGGTAAGGTTAACTTCTACACAGTATGAGTTGTCCGTATGAATCTCTCTCCCTCCAATGACACAGAGGGGGAAAATCCTTTTTCTTGTCTTGTCTGTCAGCTTAAAGCAAAGCAAAACACAGCCCATGATATTTACAGGTTAGGTTTTAGGCAACTGCCTGGTATGTCTCCTCCCTTGTGAATAACTGCTATTGATTTAATGAGCTATAATGCAGCATACAAACAGCAGAAGTCAGCCCAGATAAAACCATCAAACCACTGGGAAATCCTCAGGTCTTTGCAGTGCTGTTGTCAGCCTGTAACAATGATGGACAGGTACTCTCTGGCAGTCCAGTTCAAGAGCAAATCAAAAAAAAAGATTTGCACAGCACTTAGCAACTCTAAGTGACTTTCTATGGAAAGGAGAAACAGCCAAGGAGACAGTGAGGCAATGGACTTTTAAATTATTACAGAAAGTTATCATTTCCCTTATTTCTTTATTCAAGAGCCTTCATTTGTAGTACTTTGACAGTTATGGGCCCCCAGTATGAGAGAAATGTAGAGCAGGTGAAGAGTCAGTAGAGAGCCCCTGAGATGGCCAGAGGACATGAGCACAATGTACAAGGAAGGGCAGAGGCAGGAGGCTGGGCTTGAGGCCTCCATCAGCTTCAGAGCATAAGTGACAGGCTGGTGAGTGTCCTTTAACAGGAAGAAGGTATCTTCCCAAACCCCAAAGTCCTCACTGGATAGATTGGGTAACAGTGGAGAACTTTTAAAAAGGAGATTTTTTTTGATCTGATTCTGGCTTTGTTGTCTCCCATGGCAGACCCTCATGGAGTCTGCATCTCCTGTTGTCTCAATCTTCTGTTTAGGTAGGAGCCATCTCTCTAGACTTGCCATCCACTATGATCTCACAAACCACAGCAGGCTTCCTTTCAGCAGTTCCTCACAGAAGCTCTCCTGTGAAACCTTCTTTAATTAGGATAAAACTGATAAACAGCTGCAACATTTTCCTCAGAAAATAAAACTAAGATAAATGTGGAAAAACAAACAGTGTTTTTCATTTCGTGATAGATAATCTATTCACTGTAAGGAGCTGCTTTACAATCGCTATATTTTACAGAGTAGGTGTCCAAAATGGAAAGACTGAGAAACATAACAAATTCTTCATACAGTCACATCTGATAACTGAGGTGTCACGATGAATCTTTCAGTATTTTACTCCTCAGGGCTCCATCACTTTCAGGCACAAACCACAGAACCTCTCCTGAAGTCTGTGACTTTTTCTAATCTTCAATAGCAATTGCCTGCTGGACTCTTTATACCATGTATGAACAGACAGATACTAACAACTTTCCCTGCCTTCTCTTTCCTGTCTATTTTTACCAGGGTAGCCTGAAACATTCATTACCTGAAGGTATAAAAAAAGTTGCTGGTAAAACTGACTGTATGTATTTCCATCTGTTGTTTCTTAAATGTAGAAATTCTGTCTGTTTAGGGTTAATTGTACCTTGGCTTTACTTCCCACAGAGGATCCAAAGGAGCTTGACCTTTGGCCCTTGCACAGATTTTTTAGTGTTGTCTTATGCACATGGATTATGCAGTATGTGTGGAAAGGAAGCAGTTGACTGAACCTGGCTTTGGAAGTCATGAACTCCAGAGCATGTACTGGGATCTGAGTAGAGTCTCAGAGTTTAGCATTTCCATCTCATTTTGCAACATGAGTATCACCATTCTGATACAAAAACACCTAGAGACTTAATCTACCCTTGGGTGAAATGAATTCTCTCATAACTGTAGTTGAGCCTGAATAATTGTATGCACTGTAGACACTTGACACGGTGGGGTAGATTTAATAAACCTGAGCTACATAGACCATTCCTGTGGTTTAGCTTTGGAACCTCTCTATTGAAAACTTAGGAAATGAAGAGTTAAAAAGGAAATCCACATGTGTTTATAGCCAAATGGTCTGTAATGAATGTGTGAAATTAATTACCAAGGAAAGTCTTTGGTAAATTATGGTTTAAGCATCAAGGCCAGTCAAAAAAACCAGATTGGATTTGAAAATGAAAGTATAAAGTTCAGATGGTGAGAGTTACAGGCAGCTGATGGGCTCGTCAGAACCAGCATCCTTCTTCTCTTGAGTGACTCATGGTTTTCACCTCAGTTACCATGTGTATCCTCTCAGAAAGAGAGCAGACCACCTATGTGATGCTGAGCTTCCTCTCCACGTGCATAGATGTGCCCATACACTTATAATCAGAAAGTTGTGTGGTCTAGGATTTCAACGGGGAAATAAAAGTCGGATTCAAGATGCTGAGTTTTAAACCCAGTGGTTCCCAAAGGCTCATTGCACCAAACCTGAGAAAGTCACTTGTTTCTAGCTGCAATTAAGGAATATGAGACCTTTGGGGAACCATGTTTTTTATTGAGTAGATCTTTCTTGTTTCCTCACTTCTTTCTGAGGAGGGCAATAAATACAAAATGGCCCTATTTAGATGGTTCGTCTTTATGTTTCCATTCATTCACTGGTTTGCTTGCTTTGTCAACTGGCCCAGGCTGCAAGTGCCATTAAGAGGAGCTTATTCATGAAAGCCTGAATATAACCTCAAAACAAACTTTTAGAAGGTTTTAAGAGATGCCCAGCAGAAAACTTCTCCCCAAAGATTCGGGTGCTGATTCTTGTGAGCCAACCCCAAGTCTTTCAACTACCAACAGACATGTATCTTCATCCTGCTTGCCTGACTCTCCTGGCATCAGTCAGGGCTGCTCACCCAAAGTCCTGAGTTTCCTGTTGTTGCTGATGGCTAAAACCTTGTTCAAGTTCCAAAAGAAGTAGGGTAAGAGACATTTATTGCACTTTTGTGCTAAGGCAATCTTGTTCCCCTTCAGTGCTTTCTTCAGGCTAATTTTGAATAGCTGAGTAATAAGGAATTTTCATCCCTGTAGATTATAAGGCTTCAGACTGATGGCATCTTCTTGCCCTGGCTAAGCAATGTAGTTTTGTTATTCCAAACCGTCCTTACTCCCACTTTACATAATTTTCTTGAAACTGGTGGCCTCCAAAAATATACAGGTGGCTTCCCTGGCTGACATACATTGGTGGCTCCTGGGCATGCTGAGATTGATAGTATGTGAAAGTCATAGTGGAGGCAGAGATGGTGCCAGGCTTGTATTTGTGTTGGAAAGCACAATTGTTTCTTAGGGCACTCTTCTGCATCACGCAAAATATTAATTTCTTCAAACCTTCCAGCAATGGAAGGAAGAAAGTTTTTTCCAACTGAAAACATGAAAACTTTCCATTAAATGCCAGATTGTGTGATACAAAGCACTGATGGCCCTCTGGCCACAGCTGCTTCTGTTTAGTCATAGTGTGAGCAAAGAGACACTCAAATAACACATTTGCGCTGGAACAGCCCTTGCCGTAGCTTGCATTACTGCAGCTGGACTCACATCAAAACCCAATGCACCGTGTGGAAAGCAATTACCCACTGCAAAATGGTGGAATGAAAAGCACTCTTCAATATCCCCTTTCTTAATGGTGCTGAACCAGATCCGGGAACTCAACAAAATAGTTGAGACTCTCTCTCTCCCCCCCTCCTCCTCTTTCTTTCCCTCTTTTCCTCTGTTGTTCAAGCTGCCTTGCAAAGATCCACCAGGCACACTAAGCTGAGAGCTTTTATCATCCCTTACAGGTTCTCAACTGGCCTGGCAAGACTTGTGTAACTGCTTGTAAAACTGTGAGGATCCTGGTTAGGGGCCACATTGCACTAATTTACAGGACATAAACAGATATTGTGAGACCAGCCATGATATATGGGGAGGATTCAGCTAAGCTTCTTGCACAGACTTTGGGGCCCAGCTGGTGGCCAGACGTAACTTGGATGCATTGTTTTGAATCTGGGAAGGGATGAGCCAGGGAGCTGTGGGAGAAAAGGACTGCAGAACCCATGGCAGAAAAAAATCACTATGTGCAGCCTATTACAAGAGATGAGTGAATAAAATGTTAGAGGTCCCATTTTGCAAAACAGGTGCTTGTTTTAATTCAGCAAAACACATGCATGAGAAAACAAACCACTGGAGACCAAAATGACAGCCTTGTGATGGAAAGGAAAGAGTTTGCCGAAACAGCTTTGCATTTTCAAGTGTGTCCAATGGTGTGCCTTATTTGGGAGATGCAGCCTGTCGAGTTCAAGTGAAATTAGATCATTGATTTTCTGCTGCAGAAAGCACAGCAAGATTTCCCGGCAGTCAGGAGGGTGGTTTGTTTGGGTTGGTCGTTTATTTTTATTAGAATTCATATTTTTTGTTGCTGTTAAAATGTATGTCAGAATATAATGCCATTTGTAGTACAAGTAATTTATAGCCTCTTTTTTATTAAATCGTTCCTGTTATTTTGTTTCTCACCTATCTATGGGAAAGAACTGCACGTTTGGAATGAAACATCTCCATTCAGTAGTTTGAGGTCTTCTTTTGCAACCCTTAATACTTCTCTGTCACCTACTAACAGGCTAGAAAGTAAGTGCCTTATCAAAAGCCTACACCTCATTCTAGATGATACATGACCTCAAATAAAATGGTAGTTCCTGCCTCAGAGAGGTTGCTATTTACCCCACAATAAAAAATGCACTATGGATGAACACTAACAAAGCAGAGAGATCACAGGATTATTACCCACATGGAAAGATGTACAGGTCACCCAAATTCAGACACTGCTCCTTGCTGTCCTTCTGTGAACACACTCAGATTTCCCAGCCCGTGGCAATTGCTGGTATGCCAGGAGTGTAATGTCTTGACGTAACCTTACCTGAAAGGGCAATGCTTGTAGCACCCCAAATGGTGTGGCACACAAACCCCACAGATGCCACAGACTATGTGCCACACACTACCAGTGATAACCTGGGGTGGAAATTTGCAAAGCATACACATTTCTCCTCACCAGTTCAGCTGTGATAACCGACTGGTGAGTATGAAGAGGATCTGCTTTCTCTGGGGCACTGTGGAGGCAGTGGCTGGCAGACATCAGGAGTACCTCCCCACTGAGAAGTGTCTGTCATTTGTCAGGCAGGGCCACCACCAGTAAAGGGACACGGGAGGTGCTAAAGGCGTTTTAAATGAGTGGGACACAAAGAATACATCTGTGCCCTCAGGACGTGGATACTCAGCAGTTTTGGGGACAGGACATGGAGTAAAGCAGAGAAGCTGTGTGTCGAAAGCTGCCACTGAGAAGCCCTGCTGCAGCAAGCACACAAGGACTCGAGGAGGGGTTAGAAGGGCAGTGTGCTGGGAAAGCAGAAGGTGCTAGCGAGAAGAGCAGCGAACAAGCGCGCTAATTGCAAGAGCAGCAAGGAAAATATGACAGGGAAAGGAGTCGAGGCAAAGCCAGAGGGGCCCCAGCAGCCTGCTGCTTGGTCGGGTGCAAATGGTTTCAGCAGAGGCAGCTTGCAGCTGTAGGGAGCAGGTGCAAGGGCAGACGGATGCTGCCCTGAACCTGGGGAGAAGGCTGTAGGCAGGAAGGAAACCAGTTTTCCCAAGCTCCAAACAACAGCACATGAAAGAGGGAAAAGGAAGAGAAGCAGCGTTCAGACAGAGAAGGAACAGTTCTGTCACTCTCCACTTCAGCAGCATGATGGGCAGATGAAAGATGAATTTACTTCAGCCAGTCCTGTCAGATGCTTCTGAGCTGTGGGACTTATCAGCTGTCAGACCAGAAAAGAATAAGCTAAACAAAAAGCTTTCACAACCCTCATTCCCAAATCTGTGCGTCATAGTGTGCCACAAAAAAATGATTTCTGGCTTTTTCTTTTTCTCTGTTTTTTTCTTTTTGCCCCCTCTTCTCTGCTACTACTAAATAATTTTCCCTTTCTCTCACTGGACAGCTGGAGAGAATCCAGATGGCTGCTGTTCCTGTGGCTGCACACTGAATGCAATGAAGGGAGGCTTTTAGATGGCTTTCCAAATAGCCAAACACAATGGTGGCAAGGGGCAATCTGTGTGGGGGGAGCAGAGAGCTTTCTCTGGATGGAAATGGCAGGGGCAATGATAGTGTGGGAACTCAGGGCTTCCTGTCTCTTCATTCTTCCATTATCTACCTCAAAACCTTCCGCTTCTCTTCCCTTGTGGCACCTCTTTTGAAGGGCCAGCCTGTTCAGATTGGTGCCACCACACAAAGCACGGATGTCTCTGCACAGCAGTCTCCTTAGTGGATTCAGCTGGTGGCTCGTTCTAATTAATTGCTTTTAAGCTGGAGTCAGGAGGTAATTGCCAGTCCAGATACTCTTGACTAGCTCAGATGAATACTCAGTACTGGGCTGGAAGAGAAGGAGGTAAGAGTAGCTCTGCTGTGCCAAACCAACGCCCCACTGATGCCCCCAAATCAACAAGTAGATCCACGGAACTCCTTGAGGTCACTTCCAATTTAATTATCTGATGATCCAGTGAAATGTCTTCTCTTCTCCTAGAAGCCTAGGCAGTTTGCTGGGGAACAGGACTCACATGAATTGGTCCTTCCTTGCAAGGTTCATGTCCCAACAGATAAATCTCACACCTCTGAACCACAGAGGTGCTCATGCTTTTAAACCATTCCTGACGTTTCTCATAGTGTTTAAAAATGTGTATAGATTATTTTCTAGATTATTTATCTTTGAGTTTCCAAGATGGTCTGAGGAGCAGTGCTGGAAAAGCAGAAACAGTCTACAGCTTGAACCAATGGTGAGACTGGCTTGAGGAGAAAAACCTTATCTCATGTTCTTTATCCACCAAAGACAAGGAGATGCTTTTGGAAGATGCTTTCTTCCAGTTTATCATGTTTACATGGATTACTAAGAAACAGCTAAACTACTGCATCAGTCTACATCAGCAGTCTCAGCTGTAACACAAGAGAATATGGCAGGGCACCATATGTAAAAGAAGGATTCCAGATAAGCTGTGTTACTGTGCTTGGTTTGGGAAAACAGAAAACACCCAGGTGGTTCCTTTAGCTCTGCTGATGCCTGGTAAATTGCCATGCTTTTTATCATTTGATTATGACCACCACACTCACCCTTTGGACTTGGTTGACATTTTTCCTCCTTGTTTTCCTCTGCACTTTGGCTGTGTCTTTGCATCCTGTCCCTGGTTTGTTTCTGTCAATTCTTTAAACAGCTGCTGGGTTCTGCTCCAGAGGTGGCTGCATTCCAGCAATGGGGAATGTGACTCCTGACATATGGGAGAGCTGGTGCCGTGTGTCAGGAGCTGTGAAGCTGAGAGATGTGACACATCCAGGTCAGCTTGTCAGCGCTGTGCAGCCCCAGAAGAGGTCCCAGTTTGGACATCCATTTTATTATCTTCACGTGCTTCAGCTCAGTTTCTAGCAACAGTTTCTTGTGTTCATTTCCCGGCCTTTAATTTGAGTCACGTCCTCTGAAAGTCTCAGCAGTTGCTGTACACTGAATAGGCTTCACACATGAAATCCCATGCTGGAAATGACCCTCAGTCATCAACCCCAAGCAGCACCAGAGAACAGAGCTGCTGAGTGTGATCCTGGTGTCAAGTATCCAAGCAGCTGGGATGCTCTTTGTTTTCCCCATGCTGTGTTAGGAAGGGTCATGCTGCATTTGCCATGCTGGGTTGGGTCCTCATTTTCAAAATTTTTTCTGTACTTCTCAGGAATCTCCCTCTGGCTCCCTCAGTTATTGGCAGGCACTTCACCACATCCCTCTCGCTTCTCCCTTGCACTCAGATGGTGCCAATGCTCTCCACAAAGAAGGGTACCTTGACCCCTTCACTGCTGGCCCTTGTGTTCAGCAGGTTCAAGTGTGTCTGAAATTTCTTCTGATTTTTCCCAGGACAGAAACAGGATGTTGGCTGTGCAAGAAGACATCTCTGGGTCTGCTGTATTCCTTTTTTTCTCTGCTGTTTCACAGGCCATCTTCTGAGTTCTCATGGGTCACCAGTGGTCTGTGAGCCATCAGCTGGGAGAGTCAGAAGTTGAGAATATAATCTATGACTCAGTTGGCCACAATCCAATTTCCTTCATGCCAGTACTGATGAGTACCAGTATCATGAACTCCAAAACTCCACACCCTGCTCCCAAGCTATGGACAGTGATGCTGCTGGCACGGAGGAACATCCCACTATGGTGAGGAGGCTGAAAACATGGCAGCAGAGCTGAAGCCACTATATCTAGCAGTGGCTTTTCTTCTCCACTCTTACAGCAGGAGAACATGAGTTTGTAGAGTTCCACCTTTCCAGCTGAGAAGCATCTGCTACAGTCCTTTTCCTTTAGCCAATATACTGCCTCTGCTTTGCCTTCCTCCAAAAGATCTCTTTTCAACAGTTGCTTTCATGGGCCCTCTACTTAGCTCTTTTTCCAATCCTTTCAGGTCAGCCTCACTGATAAAGCTCATCAGTAAAGCCTCAAAGAGCCTCATCTGCTTCT
Organism: Motacilla alba alba; assembly: GCF_015832195.1. Taxonomy (NCBI): domain Eukaryota; kingdom Metazoa; phylum Chordata; class Aves; order Passeriformes; family Motacillidae; genus Motacilla; species Motacilla alba. The sequence goes on from NC_052022.1 coordinate 15,252,739, forward strand.
CCCTAGGAGGTGCATGGCCATTTCCATGGATTAATGTCCCCACTTAACTAAAAGATCAGCCTGCAATCAGGAGGCTTAGGGTGCATTTTTGTAGCAGATTGTCATGAAAGTTGTTGCTGGCCTCAACTCAGCTGAGGAGAGAGGAGAAAGAGGGTCTTCAGCTTGGCCTACAGAACAGATCCTACTGCCATTCCCTAGGGCTGGGAACAGACTTTACTGAGATAATGCCAATGCCAGGACACATAGCAGAGAAACAAGCCTCTACAGCAGGATCAAAGCAGGGTCTAAGCTCTGTGCACCTGGACCATGTTCTAAGGTACTGAAAGATCAACAAGGATCATTTTTCTAGTCAAGAAGGATTGTGATCCCCAAGCACTGGGGTTGTAACCCACAGAAATTATGTGGGGTGATAATTCAGTTATGTAGAATCAAAGTAGAAAATCCTTCCTTCCTTCCTTCCTTCCTTCCTTCCTTCCTTCCTTCCTTCCTTCCTTCCTTCCTTCCTTCCTTCCTTCCTTCCTTCCTTCCTTCCTTCCTTCCTTCCTTCCTTCCTTCCTTCCTTCCTTCCTTCCTTCCTTCCTTCCTTCCTTCCTTCCTCAGCTATACTATTTTCCAAATGACCTACACAAAAGAAATTTTGTGCAAGGCAATTTGGATAGGTCCTATAATGCCTCAGCTTCCCGGGGTGAGAAAAGCCCTTTCCTGTTTCATAAAGGGATGGAGAAGTCTTGTCTCCATGCAAACAGCGACATGCTCAGACATGAGTATGCTGAGAATCAGAGAGAAATGTTCTGTGTCCAGACACAGCCGTGTCTAAGTGCCTTGGCACAGCATTATCTTTGGAGCTTAGGACTTTGCCACCCATCATGCAGGGGAATGAACAGAGAGGAAAGAAATAAGCAAGGAATGGAGTTTGTAGAGGTATTACATGAGAGAATAATGAGAAGGAAGAGGCTGTGCTGGTTCAATGGATGAGAGGCTCATGCAGAAATGTTCCAAGGAGTGGCTCTGGCTAGGCATGGGTTTCTTCTCCCTGCTGTAAAAGTGTACTGGGTTTTGGTGATACTAGTAGGTGCTGGATATGTAAGTGCAGAGTGCCCATATGTGATTCCCGGTTCTGTGCCTGCCTGTCATACCCTGTCTCCTGCTGCCCTATTCCAGCTAAAGGAATGAAGTGAAACTTAGGAAACATTTTCATGAAAGGAAGGCAGGAAGGCAGGAAGGCAGGCAGACAGGCAGGCAGGCAGACAGGCAGGCAGGCCGGAAGGAAGGCAGGAAGAAAGGCCGGAAGGAAGGAAGGAAATAAACTTTAAATCCTACTGTGATGTGAAAATTTAAGAGAGCAATTGGAAGTTTCTGCCATCAGGGTTTTGGGGGACTTGAATCATGTCTGGGATTGCTGCAAGGGCTGATGTTTGCATTCAAGGTCCTCATACCTTACCCTGCTCTCTCAAACACTCCAGAGCAGGGAGATTATTAACATCTCCTGAACATTTGTGTATTCAGGTACATAAGGAAACACATAACTTCAAGATGGCCACAAAGCCAAACAGAAGCATCTCTGCTACAAAAAGAGATGGGAAAAAATAAAATAAGTTGGAAGAATAAGTTGGAAGCTCTTGTGGACTAAAAGGCTGAGCACATGATTTTGCATATGCCAAAAACACAGAGTAGTGGCACCTATGTCTTAAGATCTTAAAATTTTCTTTACACTACCGGAGTGTATGTGGATGAAACAATTCCGTATCACAAACCATCAACGGAGTTGTTTGTGACACAAACATGATTAGTATTACATTATATATACAGCAGTGTTCATACAGCAAGAACAAGAGGCTGAAACTACTAAAGGAAAGGTGTAAATTGAAACTATCAGCACAACTACAAGCTGCTGATTTGTGTTCCCTGTAGCAAAGATGAAAGCATCACTGCTAAATATGCACAAACCCTTGATAGAGGTGAAGTTGGTGCTGTAGAGTGATGCACCTGTAGTGGTGTCAGTGCTAAACAGTTTTTCTCTCACCCATGAAGGAGCATGCCACTTCACACCAAAGGATCAGGAGATTAACTGTGTACTGCCATTGCAGAGTCCATAAGAAAACAATAAACTATGCACAATGCTGCTCTTGTCCTGGAGCCAAATGGCAGTAGTTTCTTTGCTTGCTAATGAAACCAATCCTACATCTAGAGGACTGCTATCTTGGGCCAGAATGCTCAAGCATGATATTAGACAACCAGAGATGTTGGGGGGCTTTTTCTTGTACTAAGCCAACAAAAGGATATATTGCATTTTATGCATTGTTTTTCCTGGCTTGTCTTTACATTGGCTTATCAAATTGTGAACTTTGCCACCTGCCAGGATGGAGATGTTTGCACAGACAGATCATCTAATTTATATTTCCTAGATTCATGGATTTTAGATCCACTGCAATAAACTATTCCAGTTTTATTAGCAGTACAGCCTTTAATCAAGAATACCATCAAAAGTAGGACAAGCGCTCATGTCCAGAACTGCAAAAGGACATTACAGAGGTCTAAACAAGGAAGATTAATAGGAGATGATTGTAGCTTGGCCCTCATAATGTAAAGCTGAAAGGAGACAGACTCATAACACAGAAAACTAAGCCCTTCACGTAATTCATCATTGAACGGTTCAAGTCTGACACCAGACACTGAGAAAACTAAAAGCTTGCAAGGACTTAATAACTGAATGGATAGATTAATGGAAAAACAATTCATCAAGGATGCCCAGTCACAGATACAGCACCTCCAAGCCACCAGATGCCAGCAGAGTTACCTATGATGTCTCTTCCCTGCCCAGGCACCCACTGTTGCTTCTGTCAGAGAGAGGGTTTGACAGCTGGGCTTTTGGGTGGATATGGCTCATTCTCTCTTGTGCAGAAACCACTGACAGGCACACTGAATTTTCAGGACCATTATGAGCCTGAGACCAGGCTTTCCATCTATGCCTACAGGCAGTGGATCTGCCAGCATACTCCAAGGTTGTACTGAATCTGGGGCTGGGGCATCATGTGTTCCATCAGATCTGGTCCCTGCTTCCCCTGGAAGTGGCTGAACAGATGTGAAGTGGGCTGATCTGGGATCATTCTCCCAGTGACTCCCAAAACCACACTTCAGTGCAATGTGGACACAGCCCTAGGGACTCGCGCTCCTCTACTTGAAGTACAAACCCTTCATATCAGTTGCTTTCTAGCCTTGGAAAAATACTTAAGGTGCTTAAGTGTGAAGCCAAGCGAGTCTTCCCCTTGGTCCCTGCCAGGAAGCACTGCAGAGGGGTGAAATTTGTTTTTCCGATTAGACTTCACGCAGCACGACCTTTGCCATCCCCAAGCCGGGTCAGGCTGATTAATGGGCTGTCGTCCCAGCACAATGAGGACCAGAAGGGTGTGAGGTTGCTAGGACATTCTCCTAACAGCTTCTGCAGAAGAACCACTCTTGAATTGCTCTGCACCATTAAGCAAAGAACCTGGGGGTCTTTAATTTATCAGGTGGGAAGTGAGGATAATTACTTTTCAAGCAGCCAATACAGCCGATATGCACTCACAGCGGAAGCAAAGCAGGGAAGTTGGGGGATTCAGACACTGTTTACATTCCGGTGAAACTGGATCTTGGAGCTGTACACCAAAATTGGGAAGGGAGTGTCGAACTGGGATGGAGAGGAGGACAGGCTGTTATATAGAGTGACTGACAGATTAATCTAATAGTCTGGACTCTGAGGCTCCACAGGTGTTCAGACCAGTGATCGGACCAGCCAAATTTGCAGACAATAAATTCAAAACCTGCATGGGGCCATTGTGACTAATTTTGCTAGGGGCAATGTCAGGTGTGTGATAGGATACAGGGACCCCCTCCCCCACAAGGACTGAAAGGATCTAGGGAATATTGAGGACATTTTGAAAAATTAATTTCTTGCTCCTTTCCAAGCTCTCTCTGGTTTTGATATCATACTTTATTGTCAGGATCTTCAGTCATTACATAAATATAAAGGGAATCAAAGCCCAGTGGGGGACAACACTTTCCCTTCTGAGCAGAGGGCTGGAATTTTTTCCTGTCACAACAGGACTGCAGTTACTGTTAATTTAACTTTCAGGGGAGAGATTGAAAGCATAAATGTTTTATGGTGGTCTCACCCAAGAAAAGCTTGTCTTACATCTTAGCCTGGGATCCAGGACCTCTCTCTGTTCTTTTCCAAAAGCGGAGCAGTGGTTTGACCAGGGACTGGTCTGTGGAACTGATGTGGGTCACCTGTACCAAACCTGGGCGATCGTTTGGGATGAGCAGGGACAGAGAGGGGTGATGGATTGCCCCCAGATAACTGAGAGTCAGGGTCAGTGAGGCTTGCTGTCATGCTCAAGAAGATAACAACTGGGAAAGAAGCAGCTGAAAAAGAGAAAAATCTAAATGTGCCTTTAATTCCCTGGGAAAACAGCTCAGGAGCTCACACTTCTAGCAAGCAGGCAGATCTTTGTAGAAAGCACAAGAGGGATGAAACAAACACAAATCTTTTATCTGAGAGGAAGAGTCACTGAAATCTTACTGTGAATGATGATGATAAGCCTAGCACACAGCCTTTCCTCATATCCGATGCAACCAGAAGACACAGAAGACATTGTTTTGAGTCTCTGTGACATCCCACCCTTGGATAAAGAAAGCTATCACTGAGCAGCATTTTCTCCCCTGCTCTGCACCATCCCACAGGAGACATGTAAATATCTTACCTCTTCCAGCCTTTAGGTGAAACCAACTCATCAGTGATATCTTCATAATATTTAACAGATGCTTGCACCTCCCCCAGGCTCAATAAATACATTCTGGGCTCATCTCCTATCCCTCTTAAAGGCACTAGTTAAAGAACAGAAGGGGAGAAAAAATAACCCCAGGTGCAGAGCAGTGCCCTGTGGAATGAGGCTTAGGTCTCAGAGCCTTCCTCACACTGAAACCCCCCACGAATGAAATATGTCTCACTTGGGGCAAGAGGTAAAGAAATCATGATCTATCAGCTGCTAAAATGCATCAGCACCAAGCAAGGAAAGGGAGAATCAGGCCCTGGGGGGACAGGCAGGGATCACTCAGCAGCACAGGCAGCAGTGCTATGGCAAAGGCATTTATGGAGACCATCAATCCTCCCGTTTCTAGGGCTGGGCGGCCCATCAGCTGGGATTCAGCAAGAGTTTCCTCCCCTGCACCACACAGAGCCGGTGCCAAGGACCTGAATTATTATGCTGAGTAGTACAGGGGAAAAGGGCTGTGTCTTCTGTAATATCCAGTGTTGGCTCACCATCAAAAACAGCGTAACAGGGTGAATGGAGCACCAAATTGGGATGTCCAAGCCTTGCAGCAGCAGGATGGCTGCAGGTGGCCGCAAGACATTTGTATCTAAAAACATTACATTTCTCTTTCCAGCTCCCTGGGAGGACAGATGGGATGGTTCTTTCTCTGGAGTTCCAACAGTGGTCCACAGGGATCAATCCCTTGAATGCCAAGGGAGCCCCTAATTTTTATATTTTCCTGGTGTGGTGAAAGGAGCTCTTGATCCATGACAAAGACTGGTCTGCAGGTGGCCCTTTCACTCATTGTCCTGTTTCCCCCATTTTCCAGGATTGCCCTGAGCCCCAAGTGTTGTATTGTATGTGCAATCTTTAGGCAGAAGATGAGGTTTTTGCTGTGTGCTCTTCCAATGCCTGGCAGCTAAAGCTGTTCCCCATGCAGAGCACAGAGGCACTGGCTACTCAGCACTAGAAATAGTAAAATACCGCAAGCACTGTGTAGTTTCAGTAAAGAAATGTAACCACACATGAGCAGGGGGAATTCAGCTTTCTGGTAGAAATAAAAGGGTAAAGCAATGCTCTTAAGACTAATGAAATTTTCCTGGCTGTCATCAGGACTGGCTGGGAAAAAAAGGGCTTTTCCTGTTGATTTTGCTATTTCCTCTAGCCAGTAATTACTTCCTTCATTTTCTTTAAGCTCTCACTCCTTGTCCTAGTAATCTCAGTGGCTGCAAGGATCCCATTCTCTATATTTATTGGATTAATTTTGACAAGGTCTGTTTAGGGACAGGAAGCGTCTCTGCACTTTTATATGGGCAAAGTCATACGGGCAAATTGTCAGTTCCCTTGGGAATTAATATGGGCAAATAGTCAATTCCTGGTACAATGGCACTCGACAGGCATCCTTAACTTCCTCAGTTTTTCTTCTTATTTAACAGTCTTATTTAACTTCCATATTTTCAGGTGATTAGAAAGACATGTCATTTGTTAGTCTGTGAATTTAACTTAACCACAAATTTACCTGCATCTGATAGAATAGGATCTGGACTTAGGACATGGAACTTCCAGGGACTGGGCACACATCAGAAACCATTATGGTACACAAAGCTTTAGAGATTCAGCTCACTAAATCACCAGTTATCTCCATATTATCTCTGGCATTTACAGATCCTCACCAGCTGTGAAGAGTGTGGCTGGGAAAGGCTGTGGATAATCTCTCTTGTCTCCTGAATGGGTTGGCCACCTGGTCAAGGTAGAAATGAGGCCTCCACAAAGGCATTGAGAATGGGCATTAACAGGACAACATGGCACTTGATAAGTCAGAGAGAAAGACTATTAAAAAAGGCATAAAATGTTTGTAGCCTAGTCAAGAGTTTTGGCTGAGCAGATGGCCTGACTGCAGCTCTGCTAAGTCAGTTGAAATGGTTTCATGGCTGTGAACAACCTAAAGGAACTGTTTTCAACACCCACCATGGTACATATGCTTAAATAACACCATTTGACCTGACAACTACACAAACAGAATCCCCTTTAGAGGACTGTCTTGTAGCACCTGTCAAAGATCCTCCTGATCCTCTAACACAAGGTCTCAGTGAAGAGATGGGGAATCTAACACCACACCCACATGCTGTCTAACCCCACAGAGAAAACACAGGCGACGTGAAATCCTTCCCAATCTGTCATCCATAACCAACCTGCCAGAAAACAGCACATATCTGTAAATACACTGTGGGAAGGAAAATGCATTGTTACTACACACAAAAACATGCTTACTTCAGGAGAGAGGACTGAAATATGTTCAAGGCTAGTCAGCAGTAAGAGGGTCTCCAAAACATGTGATTCCTAAGAACCCTCAGTCCTTCCCACTGTAAGCTTTCAGCAGAGCTTGAATCAATATTGCCACTGCAAAATCTGTTCTTCATCCATGGCACGGTGTTGAGGTGAGCCTATGCTTTGCTTTGCCTTTCTGTAGGAATGGATGTCAATCATCAGCTGCTAGGATCGCAATTTAAATCTCTGGAAGACAGCAAGGAGATTCCTGGGAGCAGTTCATTCATATGGGAGTTTTTCTGCATTTGTCACTGGACAGAGGTGGGCTTTTTGCAATAGATTGTATATTTTACAACCTTACAGTTACGTGGGCAAGCGCTGTTCCTGTCAGAGCAGCAGAATTTGACAGTCCTGCTCTGAACCTCTTTCCCTCTGGCTCCGGCAGTTTGAGCAACAAATGCTGAGATGAAGAGTTTGGTTTCTTTCCCTGTCTGGGGGTTCAGGGTCTAGCACAGTGGAGCTTTACTGATCACTAGAGCTTTTAAGTGTTATGTAAATACTGTAATACTTTATCATGTCAGTGATTGCTCTTGGGGTTGGTCTGGGTATTTTCAGGGTGGGTTGCTACTTACAGCTGTGAAGCCTAAAAAGTGTCTACAAGAAAGATATAAGTTCCCAAGTAATTAATTTAAATATAAGAAGCACTGTCAATACATGACCAGAAAACTGTTCAGATGACCAGTCTTAGGTGTCTACTCCTTTTATAAAGCATACAAATACATTGCTTAGAGAAAAGAAATAGGGGATGTGATGTCTAGGCTATCTCACAGATCTGTGAAACAAATATATTGGCTGGATGGAGACATGGCAGCAGAATAATTCTTTCCCAGAGAAGATAAAGTACTGTCACTGTGAAAAAGGGAAAGATGTGACATCCTGAGATAAGACAACTTTGCCCATATATTTGGCCTTACTGGAGTGCACCTCAAAAATTGGTGTTGTTGATCTGAAAATGCAGGACAGGCAGAGTACACCAGGGAGACAGCTCATTCATAGCAGAAGATGTTACATTATTTCTCTGCAAGCAGTAATGGGAAACATGGATGAGGGTTTAGAGTCTTTCCATGGATGAGGGTTTAGAGTCTTTCATTAGTAAATTTGCAGATGACACTAAGCTGGGAGCGTGTGTCAATCTGTTAGAGGAACGGAGGGCTTTGCAGAGGGACTTGGAACGGTTGGATGGATGGGCAGAATCTAATGGGATGAAGTTCAATAAGTCCAAATGCCAAGTCCTGCACTTTGGCCACAATAACCCCCTGCAACATTATAGGCTGGGGACGGTGTGGCTAGACAGTGCTCAGGTGGAAAGGGACCTGGGGGTGCTGGTTGACAATCAGCTGAACATGAGCCAGCAGTGTGCCCACGTGGCCAAGAAGGCCAATGGCATCCTGGCCAGTATCAGGAATAGTGTGGCCAGCAGGAGCAGGGATGTCATTCTTCCCCTGTACTCGGCACTGGTGAGGCCACACCTTGAGCGCTGTGTCCAGTTCTGGGCCCCTCAGTTTAGGAGGGACGTTGAGCTGCTTGAGCGTGTCCAGAGGAGAGCAACAAGGGTGGTGAGAGGCTTGGAACACAAGCCATATGAAGAACGACTGAGGGAGCTGGGGTTATTTAACCTGGAGAAAAGGAGACTCAGAGGTGACCTTATCACTCTCTTCAGCTTCCTGAAGAGTGGCTGTGGTGAGCTGGGGTTCGGTCTCTTTCTCCGGGCAACAACAGACAGAACAAGAGGACACAGTCTCAAGCTGTGCCAAGGGAGATACAGGCTAGAATTAAGGAGGAAGTTTTTCACAGAAAGAGTGCTCAAATACTGGAATCATCTGCCCAGGGAGGTGGTGGAGTCATCATCCCTGGATGTGTTTAAAAAAAGACTGGATGTGGCACTTGGTGCCATGATCTAGTTGAGGTGTTAGAACATGGGTTGGACTCAATGATCTTAAAGGTCTCTTCCAACCTAGAAATTTTGTGATTCTGTGAAAAGGACACCCTTAAGGATTGTTTGAAGGCATCCCTATGGAATATGCTAAGGAAGAGATGAAAGAGATAACTCAGTCCAGACCAGAGACACCTCTATCACCAAAGATATGAGACCAAGCCTGTGAGCTGAGCCTAAGAGGGTGATCTACCCTTCCTTTCTCAAGGCTCCCCAATGCGATGGGAGAAAGACATTTCCTTTTTGAGTCTCTTTGCCTGGTCTATGAATTAAGGCACTGCTCTCCAGGGATATCCATCTGGAATGCATCTGACATATTTCTCCGGTGTTGCATTTGGCTCACGGGAATTGCTGTCCTCCCAAATAAGATCAGGGGTCCATCTACCCCATCTGCCTGTCTTCGAGAACAGACAACGCCAGATGCTGGAGGTGAAGCTGGAGGAAACTCCTGTGGTCAGGAGTTATAGGATATCCTACCTAGGGAGACATTTTCCTTCAAAAATCCTATTGCTGAATGTTAGCGAATAGGCAGGAACGTGAGGTTTCTGCCTTCTCTAAGAATATGTGCCTGTGAGCAAACATAAGAAGTTGCTATTTATGGGTTACTCTCCCTCAGCTGAGCTGCTGTAAATAACTGTATATGTCGATGGCCTGCTCCTGCTGAGAGAGAAAATGTGTTACCTTAAAACTCAATGAACTCCTCGTTTAACTCTGGCTCTTCCTGAAGAAATAAACTGCAATAAAATAAAAAGAGTTTGGCTCATGTTTGATCCATCTGAACACACCCCACTGTTCCTGAATCAAGTATGCATTGAAGCAAGATCATACTGGAATAGCACAGCAAGTGAAACTGTGAGAGCTGGCTGTGTTAGGTGCAGTGCTTTCACAACAGGGCATAAATCTTCCCTGAAAGAAAGAGGACAAAGGGAAGGTAAAAAGAAGTAGAAAAACAAGGTGCTGCTCTTATTTTTTCTAAAGGATGCAGACAGAAAATGCAAGCTCAAAGTCTTGACATGATGTGCTTAGGTTCATATTTTTCTTTTACAGAGTGAAAAAAAAATAAATAAAAGCCTTACATTCCACAGCAGCAAGTCAGGACAAAGAGGAGATTGAAACCATGTCTGCAGGAGAAGAAACTGCAAAGATGCAATACAGTTACCAAGAAATAAAAGGAGCCAGTACTGTGGGGTGTGAGCTGTACCTTCAGGGCTGACTACTAGGAGACTGAATATAACCTTCCAATAAAGGCCTGGTCCACAGAGCAATGCAGGTGCCTGAACCCAGGAGTTCCCACTGACTAATTCCTCACTCTGAAAAGGAGTTTGCTGAAGATAATGTTTAGAAAAGAGAAAGAAAATGCACCTTCTGCAACTCCATGAACTTCTGCAATGGATGATGTGGAAAACACCCCATGAGATTCATCAAACTCTGTTTGACTGTTTGCATCTACAATAGTGCGTTAGATTCCTGAAATCTTGTCAGCAGCAGTGAGAACAACAGCCGAGATTTTCAGAAGGAGAGGGGTTACATCCCTGATGGATGAGAAGGGGTTAGGTCTGATACAGTGCTGTTGGACATGATGGAGGTTACCTACCTTGTGCCAGCTCTGATCAGGCAAAACGAAACACAACTCTAGCCTTTCAGGCCCCAGCAAGTGTCCTGTCCTTGGCACTGCTGGATGGAGTCAGGCTAGCTTAGCTAGCAGGTAACGAGTAGCTAAGCAGGTCATTTGGCAGACAGGATGACTGATGAATCCTGGGTTCCTATGGCTTTGCGCCTTGTGAGTCATCACCCAACCCAAGCAGGCAGTGTTAGAAAAGACTGATCTTTCCCCAGACATACGAAGTGAAAGAGATTCCCTCTTCAGCCAATTTCTCATCTTGTAATTGATTCAGTACACATGAGATGGTCAAGCATTGGAACAGGCAGTCCAGAGAAGTGGTAGAGTCATCATCCCTGAAGGCATTTAAGAGACATGTAGATGTGGTGCTTGGGTATGTGGCTTAGTGGTGAGCATGGCAGTGGATGGTTAACAGCTGGACTGAATGACATTTGAGGTCTTTTCCAACCTTAATGACTCTGTGTTATGAGGGAAGAAAGACAAACCCACACAGGGCAGTCTTGTTGCTTTAGGAACCAGGGTGAACAAGATAACAGCCCTCCCTGAAATCACTGCCTCTGAGAAGTCACCCACTCCTGGTCTGCAACCAAGACAGAGACAACTCTGCAAACCCTTGCAAGACAAACTCCTTGGTCTGCCCTTAGGGACTTACAGACTTGATGCATTTCCAGCATCTCCCAACAGCTTGTAAAATTTCAGTGTTATCCTGCCCAGTTGAGGAAGAAAACATAAGACTGAACACAACAAGGCTGTGAGCAACCTGACCTATCTTTGAAATGAGCTCTGCTTTGAAATGAGCAGAAGTTTGGATTAGACATCTCCTGAAGTCCCCTTCTACCTAAACTGTCCCTTCATAGATCAGGGCCCTCCAAGGGGACAACACCACTGGAGATGTGCCACAACATTCCTCCTGTTGGGATGCAATCAGGCAGTGATAGGATGAACATCCACGGCAATGCATGGGTTTGACTGCTGAAAGACAGCTGCCTCCAGCAAAGGTGGAAAAGGGAGTCTCCATTTGTTGGGTTTATTTAATCCTTCAAAACTTGTGCCAATCAACACAAAAGAGCTTCTCTCAGCAGGAAAGAAAAGAAAAAGAGAAAAAAATATATATTAAAAAAAAGGAAAGAAAGACAGAAAGCAAACTACCAAGCCCTCATTCAAGAGCTAACCATCCTGTCAGCCTAACACTTGAAGCTCCTGAGGACTACCTTGCACTTCATCCTTCCTCTTGCCTTTCAGATTCTGCATTTCTGTTTTCCCCCCTGTCCCATTACAACAGTCTTTGAGCCAGTCCTGGCATCTCTCTCCCTCTTGTGCAATGTTTGCCTACTACACGATCCCCTCCTCAGCAAGAAGTTTCCCCTGCTGTAATGAAAGCTGACAGCAAACAGGGACCAAGGTTCATTTTCTGCAGAAATGCACACACCTCGCAGATTCCTACATGCTTCTTGCTGTTGGCCATAATAAACTCTCCTGGCAGTCATAAGCAGAATTAATGCATATTTGAGTCCCCAGCTGGGGGGGCCGATGGCACAGCAGATAAAACAAAAACAACTATTGTATTTCCAAAACAGCACTGGGGGAGATGTCTTTTCATGTGACACCACATTGCAAGAAATCACATGGATTTTCTCTGATGTGAGGCTTCAGGGGATTCTTGTGTGAAACAGAGAGGCAATGGCTTTCTACGGCTCTGCATCTGAGTAATTTCCAGTTGTCCATGCTCTCACATGTATCATAGGCTAAATCTGGGAAAGTCTGAGTAGGATACAGGACATTCAGGATCAAGGTATTTCCAGGAGGAAATAGGTATCTGAGAACCAACCTCTGCAGGATACCACAGCAGAGAGCTTTATTGCTATGTCCAGTGCGGTCCAAGATTGCTTTATGCCTTCTGCACTCATGGCAGAGGTGACCATGAGGCAGGATCTGTGTTCCTCTGCCTTTCCCTTCTCCTTCCAGGCTGGTGAGTGAACCAAGCTCCCACAACACCTTCCTTCCCAAGAGATCCCACAAAACATGTTTGATGGCAACCCTCTCCTCCCTGCTGGATACCAACTATCTCATGCTCGTGCAACTTGGTGGGTGTTAAAACACAGTCTTTACCTTTTAGAGCAGATTAATGGAAGGGGTCAGAAGTACTTCCCCCAGCCAAAGATGCAGGAAGTCTTTGGGAAGAGCAGCATGCAGCTATCCAAGCAGGAGTTAGGTAAAGGCAACAGAAGCCCCTCCTGCAAGACTTTTCTACAGTACTTTTAGGACTGAAAGGAGACTGTGTCCCTTTGCTGTGTATTGATGTTTGCCTCTAAGGCAAACATCTGTTTCTCTTTCTCATCCACTACATGAAGATCTGACTCTGCACTACAAGGTCATATCAACACAAACTGCAGAGCTGTTGGAGCTACAGTGAGATGCTGAACGCCCATCTATATTAATTAGATGCAGAAAAACAATTAAGCTCAGAGTTCATGGAATTACCTGTTGTTCACTATCCAGATAAAGATTCAACTACTTTCCTTGCAATGTACCCTGAAAATATTTATGCAGCTTGGGATACTCAGGCCATTCACACTGCCATACAGTGTGCTACAAGACCCTTAGGAGACAGCACCTTCTCTTTTCCAAACCACTGAGCCGGTGACGCACTGACTTACAGGATAGTGCAGCAAATCTAGCACTCATCTCCAGCAGGAGAAGTAATAACTTTAAGAGAAGTAATGGCAAAATGCCACCAAATACCCAGGGTCTAAATGATTTGTGCACTAAGCAGATCAAGCAAGAGACTTTCTTTGCACTGAAGGCATTATAACAATACAGAGAGGATACATTATTTAAAAGACGGTGGTATTTCCCCAAGGGAAATGCCCCACTGTAGGAACAGTGGTGAGAGGAGGTTCTGGATGTAGCTGCTACTCTCCATTAGCTTGAACTCAGAGGTCTTTTTGAACCATACCCATCCTACAGTTCTATAAGGAGTCCACACTACTGGCTTAGGTTAGGCACTTGGTCTGTAGACAGCAGATGCCATGGCTAAGTGACTTTCCTGAGCTCAAATTGGGTGCATGCTGAATCATGGCCTGGATCTCTGCTTTTCACCTCTTTTTAAATCTATTCATCCCTCTCATCACCTGAGTTTGCCAGTTTGTCAAAGTTTCTTGAAAATGAACAAAACTTAGCATTTAAAGCCCTGTCTCTTTAAGCACCACAGCATCCCCAAAGGATGAAAGTCAGTCCCACACAAATGCTTGTACCTTGGTTAAATGGCTTGCTGAACTTCTGCTAGTTCTGTTTTCATGGCTGACTTCCAACTCTAAAAGCTGAGCTCACATAGGTCTATGTTTCTGCTCACAGTGCCAACACTTCACCTTTTCCTTTTGTTCAAAACCACTGGAAAAGGAGGACTGTTTCTTCATCGGTTATTTGAAACCTTGGTGATTGTATTTTTCATTTCACAAGAGAATGGAGGGGGTGGAGTTTAGACATTGCCTATAGCAAACTAGCAGTATTTCACTACCTCTGCGATGACAGAGTATCCGAACCTCCATAATCTGCTCATGAAAGAACACACTGACTGTGAACTTATTTCTTCCAACACCATTTGCTAGCTTTGACCCCAGACCTTCCTCCTGCTTTAGGATATTGGCTGAAATCTTGCTGTTGGGATTAATATCTCTCTCTCTAACTGAACTCTGGAAGGGAAAACAAGGTTTGACTTACAGGGAATTAAGGAAAGTTTTGCAGAGCACCCAGAAGACAATCAACAAGCCTTTTCTCTAAGCACAGCAGTGTCACTGAAATAGAGATGTATCATGTGATGACTTGCACTCAAAGGATCAGGAAGCATGAAGCACTTTTTCTGTTGGAATCAGTTTTCCCATCTCTGTATTTTACCGGTTTGTCTGGGAGCGGAGAATAGGAGGCAGAAGTGATGTGTCTGTAGCCATGGAGTGAGTCAGTTCCAGATCTAAGACTATGAATGCCCCTTCTTCTCTTAGCCTTCTGCCTCAGTCAAGGCCAAACAATGTCCTCTAGGCTGCTGACAGTGCATCAGCAGCTGAGTTCCAGTTTATTCCTATAGGCTTTTATGGCTACATTTATCATCCTGAGACAATTTAATCTCTAAGTATCATCAAGTTTAATTTTTTTTGATCTGACAAATCCAGACTGGTTTTTTTCTTTTCTTTTTAACAGTCTTTGTGGTTAATCTTTTGCCCACTGCAATGTTATTGCTCTGCAACTATAGCAAGTCAGGGAACTCAGCAGCTGACTCTGCAAATATTGTCTTTAATCATTTTTTGATGGGTTTTCATCCATAATGACAGCCAAAAAAACATGAGCAGGGATACTGTTCCATCACATGCATTACCTTAGCTTGAATAGCTGGATCGAAAAAAAAAGCTACACACGAATACACACACAGATCCTACAGCAAGGACCTAAGTGGCTGTAAGAGAAAGTCACTTTTTCACAGCAGCCTCCAACCAGGGGTCCTATGGCCAGCTGGTCAGCTGAATTCCCTTCTTTTCAATGACCCAATTTACTCCCACCACTTGTGAATCAGAGGCATCCTCCAGGATTTGGCAAGAGAAGGGGTGCAAGATTCTTGGTCCAATCCCATCTGATGAACCCTCAGTCCATTCTTCGTAAGCCCCAGTCTAGCAAAGCCCTTAAGCACATGCAAAAACCCCCTTGACTTCAGTGGAATTTCTCACTGGCTTAACGCTGAGCATACGGCTGCGTTCATAGCACCGCCTCCCACAGCACGCCAGCGTGCCCAGGACCTGGTAAGCAGCTGACACATTCCACCCAGCAGCAGTGCTCCACTCTGAAAAAGGATTCCTGCATCCAGAGACTGGGAGATCATTCAGCACAAGAAAAGCCTAACTGTTAAATATCTTTATTTATTTATTGTCTTTGTGCCCAGTCCTCAGCAATATATTGGTTTCAGAAGGGTAGGGAGAGGGAGAAAATTCCCGCTTGGTTTGCTTCTTATCAATCACTGAAACAGGCTTCTAAGAGGAGAGGGAGTGTGAGGACCTGAGTAACACATATCCAAGTTGGTCCACTACTTGCGAGGATCCTAAGGGTGTTATATGAAGGAGGGAGAAAGAGATTTAACAGCTTGAGGAAAATATACTGAGTTTAAAAAGAGCTGAGAGCGGGAAGGAAGCTGCCTGTAGGAAACTTGCCTGACAGGTGAGAAAATTCTGTCAACAGATGACAAATCATGGCCAACACTTCACGTCTCCTTGCTCCTTTCTCTTAAGAGCAGCCATGTTTTCTCCAGCTGCTTTTCTTCATGCTTTTTCCTTAAGGTCCTTTTGGCCCAAAAAAATAACTCTGGGCAGAGATGTCCTCACCTGAGAGACAGACTCACCCGTCTTTCCCCTCCCATGGCTGTGCTGGACACAGAAACACTGCACTTTGGAGGCCAGCTACAGAGATGCCTGAGGAAGCATTGCGTGGAAATTGCAAGTAGGACAGGATGGATGGGGCAGGATTCAGAACTTGGTACAGAGAAAAAGACTGAAAAGTTCTTCCAGGAACACTTTATTTAAAACATTGGTCTGTCTACAATTTAAGCTCATGTATGTTCTGTCACTTTTCCAGTTCCATTTCACCAACGCACTTAGAAGAATCACACTTGGAAGGATCTTTAGTAACCCAGACTAACAAGATTTGTTCAAATGTTTCCCATAGGAGAGAGCTGAACCTGGCCAACTTTTATTGATCTTTCACCTGTACCTGTGTCAGAGGACTTAGTAAAATACACTGACTTTGTGTTGCCTTTATTTGTTGACCTCAGTGGATTTCATTGCTACAGCTCTGCTGTCCAAGCCATGTGTGTGCTTTGGCAGAGGGTGAATAACTTCAGAAAAGTTGACATTTGCTCCATGTTTCCTTAGCAGGGTTTGGAGTTCAAGGACAATCTTTACTTTTGGAAAGCTGTGGGGAGAAAACTGTTGACTGAGATATAATGACTCAACAAACAAAAGGCTTGGGCTAGAAATGTGAGGTATACTGAATTCTTCCCCTTGCTAGAAGGGCTATGGTCACTTTGAATAGGTAAGAAAGTGGGTAAACTTGTACAGCCCATCCCCACCTTCCTTCTATTTGCTTTGCAATATTCAAGCTTTAAGTATTTAAAGAACTTTGTGTAGCAAGAGCAGTCACCAGACTTGAATTCCTCTAAGCCTTTCTGACTTCCCACTGACCAGTTCATCTAGAAATCATTTTTCCCTGTGGAGAAGCATCTGTCATTAGCCAACATTGGCAAAGTGGTGACATGAAAATGGGGGGAAACCCCATTTTGACACAGTGCATCTACACACACAGGGAACAGACACATTGAACGAAAAGAACAATACCAAGATAGGAAGCATTCCCTTAATCGCAGTTCTTCTAGACAAATAGATACAACAGATGTCTTTATGTCATGACTTAAGCATCCTTAAGCAGTTAGCACCCCTCTAGAATTGTGGCTCTTATCCATTCATCCATCCATCCATCTACCAAAAATGCCATACTTTTTTCTCATGTCCTGCATAGGTGGTTCCACTGTCCTGCATAAGGATCCACTTACTATTTTAAAAGACACTAACCAGGACTGAGCTACTGCTTGGGTAGATATCCATGGGAAATTTGTATTTCAGATCCCATCTCAGAATGCTAAATTAAGACCTTCCAGCTGAAGACTGTGGTATATAAAATTTGACAATACAAAGGAGGTGTTTGCCCTGTGTAGGTTACCGGCTACAGCTCACATGATGGACTGAAAGTTGCTGAGAGAAGGTAGGTGTGACAGTTTCTGCCATAAATGTGTGTCTGACTTGGCAAGAAAATAACTTTTTTTTTTCCCTGCAGTCAAAGGATATAAAAGAATATTTTGTCATAATCTCTGCACCAGGATGGAAATACATAGGAATAAATCCAAATGGAAATTGCCAGCTGGTCAGAGCTGACAAGGAAAATTTTGGAGGAGAAAAACGGTTGTGTTGGTTTTTCAATTCCTTATTTCTTCAAATAAAAGCAAGTTTAGAGTGTGCAATGGACTAGTGGAAGATTCAAAAGTGTAATGTTGGGCTTCATAAGAATCCCTTTCTCTGGAAGGAATATTTTTATCTGTCCCACTTACAAAATGGATTAACCAGAAGTAGCATAGTGTGCCTCCTGGTAAAAGATCTAAGACAAACATCTTTAGACTTAATGACTTAACCTTAGATTAGTCTCCCAGGAGAGAAAAAAATACCAGTCCCATTTTCTAAAACAAACCAATCATATAGCTGTGATAATTACTGATTTATCTTTTCAGTGGACAGAGGGAACAAATGAGAAGATTTATTGTTTTATTACATCTCTGTTTTGATATCTGTAATTTCCTAAACATGATACTCATGTTAAGTGTTCATCAAAGTAAATAATAATGTGTTTTGAAATCATGTAGAAAAATGGATAAATGTTCCATGACCACAGGTCTTCAGGGGATGGCAGAAAGCAGCTTGCTTTCAAGGGCTAGCTACACATATTACAAGTTCAAATGATGCACAAGAGATTTACTTGGTGACTGCGGCTTTTTGTCTTAGCAACTGGTCATGACCAAGACTTCAGTATTCTCAGAAGTGTTCAGTATGAAGGATTTATTTGTGAATTTCCTAGGCAAGCAAATTCTGTTCCACATATTATGAATATCTCCAACTGTTTTAGAATACTAACACTTTTTGGCTAGCCTGACATCAGTGTATGGGAAGCCTTATGAATTCTGCAAGTCTGTATTGTAAAAGAAAAGAAAAATAAATGAGAAGTGACTATATTTCACTCCCATTACCATCTAATTTTAAAATTCACCTTAGAAGGGAAAAGATCCTCTAGGGGCACCAGTCCTTCACCTTTGATTATAGCATGAGGCTAGAGAACAAGAAAAGATTACATCTGCTTAAAGCTCAGGATGAAGTGCTGTGAAACAAATTCCACATCCAATTTCATCCTATGCTGTACTTTAGCCGTAAATGGATTGAACTGAAGGAAAGTTTTACTTCATGGCCATCAAACATGACTGTCCCTAACTTACTTGAGATCTTTGTGGAGAACCTTTCCAAGAAAGGCTGAGCCTCCACAGCTCTCAGGGAAACCCTGAGCACCTCACCACACCAGACCCTTTGCTATTTGGTGTCCACGCTGCCAGCAGCATTGCATTTCAGTGGCATGTACTTTTCCACATGGAGAAACACAAGCAGCAGGTGCACACAAAGCTTATTTAACCTGTCTTCAAATCAGCACACAGATGCAAAACACGACGCTGATTTATTATTTACTAATTATTGTGCACATTCACATAATGGAGGAGAGAAAATACTCTCTCTCTTTGGTGACTGATTAGCCATGGGGAATGAGAAATGTAATCCAGATACTACCACCAAAGCAAGAAGAGCAAAATTCTGGAACAGATGGCCTGGAAAGTTTGTGAAATCTCCATCACTGGGGGATTTTGAGAGCAGCCCAGGCAAAGGCTACCTTCTGTTGAGCTGCCATTGTCATGGGGAAGGTCAGTGCAGTGAACTGCCTTTCAGGATCCCTCCCATCTGTTTTCTGTGGCTCCAAAAGTTTCCTGTTCTCTGAAACACTTGAGATGTATTTGCACACAAGACCCGCCGTGCCTGAGGTGTTCCAGAGGCAAGCAGCACATCAAGTAAACGCTTTCTCAACAGATTGCCTTGTCTGCATCTCTGTGCAAGCCGCTAGAAATGCTGAGGCACCCATGGGATGCTTTAATAAATACCCTGACCCAAATCAGGTTCAAAACCAGCCTATTTCTCCTGCAGAGCAAGATGACAGCACAACTGGGGACATCCTCAGCCCCAGGACTGAGCTGCCAGGTCAAGACCTCCCGGGCCAGATGCGAAAGAGCAGCTCTCCTGTTGCCCACACCACTGCTGACAGCATTTCTCTCCAGCAGCCTCCTGCCCTCCCTGCCTGGCCCCATCCATGCAGCCCCTCGGAGTTTCGAGCTCGACCCCAGGCTGCCCATGCAAGCAGGGAGGGGCATGTTCTGAAATGGCTCTTCGCCGCTGGCTCCTTCGTTCCAAGCAGAGCTCAGGTCGCAGCAGACTCATTTGTTCGCTTCTACTGAGACGGAGGGGGTGGTAGGGAGGAGATGGGACGGGACTTACCCAAACTTTTTGTTTTCAGGCAGAGCAAGAGCACCCTCTGCAGCTGATTGCTCAGAGAACAGACGGGCTGGGAACGGAGGATGATGTGATGCCTCCGGAGAAGGACTCAGACCTGTTAAGCAGAGGCGTGTGTAGGCTTCCAGATGTCCCCACTGCCAGAGGGCCTGGAGTTCAGGGGAGGGTGACAATCACTTTGGTTCATCACAGTTCTGACCTGGAAAGGCATTTGTACCAACTTCAAGGGCTGGGAGCAGCCCAGGACGAGTCTGACTGCTCAGATTCTGGACAGTTTCCAATGATAAGGAGCATCCCAAGGTGGGCTCTCCTACACCCAGAGTACCAGGAAATCACAGGGCTGTCTTGGATGTCATAAGACTTCACAGGAATGCAAAATAATGTTTCATTTGTTTATTGGACTCTGAGTGCTTTTTTTTACTAACCTGGGCCTTTCTGCCTTGTTGCAAAAGTTAGAAGTGTGCTTTCTTTCTCAGAAAGTGAAAACAAAGAACCCTGTCTTGTGAAGAACACGTGATTCTCAAAGCTGCAGCTTCATGGTAACAACCAAAAGCTATTAGACTCAGGAATGAGGAGCACAGCTATCTGTCTCCCTCTACCACTTCCCATCTTCTCTCAGGAATATAGTTTTATATCCTGCTTGCAATAAAGATTAAACTATTTTGTGTTTAGAAACAAATCAAAAGTCCCTCCTCATCTTTTATCCAACCTTAGAGACAGGAATGTCTCTGTTTCAGGTTCCCAGATCCTCTGTTAAATGTTGATTAAAGTAAATATTGTGAATTTGACAGCCAGGGCCATTCTTGATATCTTCAATAGCACAAGAATGTGAGGGAACCGATTGTGATGCAAAATCCAGATCTCTGCTATTGGCAGGTCATCAATTCATATCCTCACCATCAAATTATCCACATCCATCACACAAGAATATCCTAGCTCTGATGAGAGAGCTAAGGCTTTTTATGATCCTAGTGTAACCCTTTCTACAGCTTTTCCTAACAACAAGGGAGCATAGGGCAGTTAATAAACAGATTAGGGTCTGGTTGATTAATTAATTATGGGTTAAATACAACCAGAAAAACCTGCTTATTTGAAAGTGGGGGCCAGGGGAGAGAGTTGCATCATTTAATATTTTAGTTTAATGGTGGTGTAGATCTCTATAACACAGTACAACGGGAAAGTAGCAGAATACTTCCTTATTTGTGTTTAAAATACCTCACAGGACATGTCTCCAAGAAGCTGATGTTCATTCTCCTGATTCAAATCTTGCTATTAGAGAAGGCTGAAGGGAAAATCTCCTACAGAGCTTAAATCTCCTAGAGGGCTTAAATAATGTCTCCTTGGCAAGCATATTTATTGAAATGGCTTGCATTTTTCTGCTGAATTCCAAGAATTAAAATATTTGGGGTCACTGAGGAAAGAAGAATGGACAACAAGTAGCTTTTGACTTGGAGCAGCATTGATATGTTTCTCTAGTTTTAACAATAAAAGAGGCAAAATGGCACTTTCAAAACTCCAGTTCCTCACTATGAAAGGACCAAAGCCATTTTGACATTGTTCTCAAAGACACTCACTCAAACTCTCAACACCTCCGTGATAGCTACATGTCACTAGAGCATCAAAAAGAATCCCTGTTCCTTGCCAGCAAACACCAGCATCTCGTTGTACCTGGTGACTTGTGCAGAAGTCCCACAGATATCAACAAGCTCTTCCTTGTGAAAATGTGTATAATCTCATATCTATTTCTAGGGGGAAAGCAAACTAATGAAATAATAACCATAAAACCCATTCCTGTGGATTTTTAGAGCTAGAATTTGATCCCTTTTTTCCTTCTTATTGTAATAGACAATTACAAATAGAAAGGCTATCCCATCTCCATAGTCAAAAGAAATATAAACTAAATTTTGTTTAGAGCTGGGACCCATTTGGCTTATTTAGAGATCTGAACCACATGATAATAACTAGAAATGACATAGCTGAACCCAGGGACTCCAGCTTCCTAAATTCTGGAATCAGACCTGACTCATGATCTGTCTGGTCTCATGTCCAAAACTATGAACAACCCTTGCTCTCTCACAGCTGAAAGGATAGGTTGACTTGAAATGGACCAGATTCATTAGGTTCCACTGATTTTCCTCCTGCATATCAGCATTCTCAAATGGCTGGCATGTGTTCTGTCCCAGCTGCAGAACCTCTGCATCTGAGCATGTACTGAAAGGCCCTTATGACTCCTTTTTCACCTCGCCTCTACACACATTTTGCCTTCATGACAGGTCTTGGAAAGAGGGACTGTGCTGCCTGCAGCACAGTTGCACTTAAAAGAGACTCCTGTAGTAGTGGTGTGACACATGTGAGCATCTGCAGAATATGGCAACATCTCTAAATCCTCCTGAGGCCCCCTTCCTGGAGGTGTTCTTGCTGCTCTCCCACAGCAGTCCCCAGAAATGCAGAAATCAATCCAGGAGGAACAGAGAAGATGACCTGGGGGCAGTATCCTGCTTGTTCAGGCAAAAGCACCAGATTTTCTGAAGGGACATAATGCCTGTTACTACTGGGAGAGTCAGGAGGCCTCTACCATTTGTGTGCTACAAGAAAAGTGCCCTTTTTTTTTTTTTTCAATGCTGCAGAAAGCCTGGAGTGGTTTTGCTCAAGCCAGGTTCATCAGTGCCCTGCTCATCTCTTGCACACACACAGAGCTGCTTGTCCCTAGGTAGTTTGTTATGCAAGTTAACCCTTAAGCAAGTGCTCTCATCACAAGCCCAGGCAGGACAAAGCCTCTCATCCCAACAGGGAGCAGCCCAGACAATCCAAGCAGAGAAAAGTGCCCCTCAAACCACAGGGATCTGACTGTTCTTTTTATTTAAATTCTGTGTTCTTTCTGCATAATATATCATTCTGCATTTCAAAAGCCAAGCCCTAGCCTTTATTCTTGCAGGTAATTAGCTGGAAAAATACCAATAGGTCCCAATGTCTTTTTCAAGGCGCAAAAGGAGTTATGATATTTCTGATCCAGCTCTTTGTAACTCCTCATTAACCTTGACCACTGTAAGGGGCAAGTTCTCCTCAGTGTGTGCTTTAAATTCTTAATTTGGAGGTCATGCACTGGAGATGCTCTACCTATCCTTAGGTGGAGGAGCAGTTTCAAGGAAAGCCATAGAATCCCAATGCCTCCATCCTCCAGACAAGGTGAAACAGCAGTCCCAAATGCTCACCCACAAAATACCATCTGCAGACACCAAGCATCCTTCATCTGAGATTCAGCTCTTGCCTTCCTAAAGGCCTGAAATTATGGTGCTGCCTGTGTGGCCTCAGAGGTGGCTGCTAGGAGGACAGAAAGCAGCCTAAAATCATGGGTGGCTATGGCTGAACAGTAGCTACATGAGCTTCAGTTGCAATGAGAGGGGATTATAAACTGAAGAGAAATAGAGCTCTTCCAAAGGGAAAACATTTAATTCCACCCATCTCTAGGCTGAGCCTAATTGACAAGGATAGTTAGGAATAATTACTTTCAATTTTCAAAAGGGAGAAAAACATGGAGGTTAAGATTTTTGCCCAAGGGCACTTATATTACATAGTGTTTCAAAGAGCAGCATTTTGAGTTTGAACTCTAAAGTACTGGTTTCAAAACTGGGATTTGAAAGGGTTTTCAGGCAAGTATCTTTAGTAAACCAAAGAATATCACAGCCAAGAAAACAAGTCCAGGCTTTCTCACTCATAAAAAATAGTGCAACCTATTTGGGCCAACCAGATCTTCTCCAAGATGCCTAATGTTGGTCATAATTGAACAACTAGCATAATTTGGTCTCTACTACAGGTACAGGTGATAAAAAGTAAATAAACTCCCTGTTTTACATTTAAGTAAATCTGATAACTTTGAAGCAGTAAGTAGAGCAATTAGACGTGCATTTTGCACGCACACTTGCACATCTGTACTCTTAGAGAAGGTGGTTCCAGGCTGATGCTTGCCAACACTACTGGGCCATCAGTGTTTGAGCAGGATGCAATGTGGCTCAGATTCAGATGATATGCCTAGCTTCTATACAGGTGGTTTCTTTTATACGTGCACATCCAAACAGCAGCACTGCCAGCTCACTGCAGGCCTTGCAGTCCAAGAGCTAATGTCACTCAAGGCAAGAGACCTCTCTCTCACTCCAAAGCCAACCTACATGCTTCAAAATTTTGCCCCAATTTCCTTAATCAGACTGGTGATGCATTTGGATATGATTTCTTCACTCTGAAGTCCCTCCTGTCATGGCCACATGCTCCTCATTTTGCATGACATTTTTGCTTGCACAAACAATCCTTTGTACGTGCAAGGTCTCGTATTTGTGCTTGCCAGTCAAGCAAGCCATTGTCCTCTCAGCCTGTCTTTGTGCCTGCAAAAATTCTAGGGCAAATGCAAAGGCTGAACAGAAGAGCCTTTGGGACTACCAATTTTCTAACCAGCCAAAGCCAAATGCATTTCTAACTCACAATGACCTCAGTGCAAACATCCATCCATCCATCCATCCATCCATCCATCCATCCATCCATCCATCCATCCATCCATCCCAGCACAAAGGCTGAAGTCCTGGCCCTCTGCAAACTGATGGGAGCCCTGGCTCTGGTCTCTGAGAGATGCCCGAAATTCCCTTGTGTGTTTTTTTGTTCTGAGTCTCCCTTTAGCAGAAATGATGCTCCTCAGCTGCATATGCCCTGCCCTTGCAGCAGTGGAAGCAGCCACATGACCCGAGTAATTAAGGCACCGAGCGCTGCGAGCGGCTCACTCCCGCATTCTGTTTGGTCACAAAAGAGCAGTCATGGACCGCTTCGACCGAAAACAGACCTGAACACAGAGACTCCATTGTCCCCAGGCCAGAAGAGATGGCTGCTGGGAAGAATTTGAAAGGCATAGGTTTCAGTATATATGTTGCTTTTCCATGAAACTATATACACTTTTGCAAATTATAAGCCGTTTCCTGTCTATGTTCCAGCACTTTGGGTTCAAATTAAAATCTCCTTAAAATTGGACCAGCAGGAGGGGGAAGAAGGAGGAGGTGTTTGCTGGAGTTCTTGAGCAAATGGGAGGAATTTAAGGTCTTGTCCTCTGTAATTCCTCCCCTGTAAAGGAATGTACTTCACCAGGTTGCCACATACTGAAATAAACTTGGCAACAGTGAGAAAAGCAATGTTTTCCTTCAGGTTTTTAATGCCTTTGGCTTGGATTGCATTCTCATTGCTTCTTCCTACTGCATTCTCCTGCCTTTCCATCCAGGTGCCACTTAACACACTGGCCATTTTGCCAAAGGGACACAGCAATAAAAGAAACCATTCCACCAGGCTGTGATGTTTTCCTTCCCCTTTGCCACTGGCAACCAGCAGACCTCCAGGCACCGGCCAAGGGATAGGTAATGTTTTATATGCCCCTTACATAGGTTTGCTTGCATACCAATTACAGCCTGGCATGCCTCTGCCCCTCCCTCCCCCAAGGACTGTGAACATCTGGAAGCATTCAGTCCAAGCACAATCTGGCTCAAGTCCCAAACTGGAGGGAAAACAAACCAGGGAGCCCGGGAAGTCAGAGCGAGGTTCACTGAGGCACACCAAGGACCTGTTTCTGATGTTTCTTCTCTCTGCTGTGTGATGGGAGTGCTATGAGGGGAAGAGATGCACCTGCCTGCTGACTCCACGCTGTGCCTCTCTGGCATCACCAGGGAT
Source organism: Motacilla alba alba (assembly GCF_015832195.1). NCBI lineage: Eukaryota > Metazoa > Chordata > Aves > Passeriformes > Motacillidae > Motacilla > Motacilla alba. The sequence goes on from NC_052022.1 coordinate 15,278,293, forward strand.
AGTATCATCCATGCAATGGATCTCTCTCATGGACTACTTTCATTCTGTCTCCAAGAAGGACTTTGTCCTGGTCTCAAAGTCCATATTCAAATATTTCAAGACTTGGTCTTTTCCAGCCTTCTGAAGCTGGTCTCCTGATTCCCAGGATCAGATATGCCAGTGCATCCTGTGTGCCTTGAGAGAGCACTCAGCCCCACTGCCACTTGGAAAGGCACTTCATCTCCCAGGGAAGGGCTGTTCTCTCTAACACCAGTGCTCAGTCATGGCCCATTTTCAGGCACCTCTTTCAGCCAGTGGAAACAGTTCAGTATCTGCCAGAGGAAAATTCAGGCCAAGCACTTCACACACTGACAGCATCCTGGGGCACTGGTCTGCCTTTGCTGACTTTGCTCTGGAAGGATGGGCACCACTTCCCAAACTGATGCTGCAGCAGGCAGAGAGGCCAGTGCCAGCTGGCTGAGACAGCACAAAGCTCAGCACAATCCACCCTGCTTCTGAGGTGGGTTTTCTAGGCTATGGTCAGCTCCATGCTGGCCTGGCTTGATTTTACTGTGCTCCAGGTATCTGCTTTAAAAGCTGAAACTCAAAAAAGTTAGGAAATCCAAGAGAATGGCCTGGTGTAGAAGAAAATATGGACTGGCCTTCACAATTTTTTCCTGATAGCTGTGTTCATAATGAAAGATGATGCCATGGCAGAGGCATGTATGGACCAAACATGTGCATGATTTACAGCCTAACATAAGTCCTCCATTCAGATTTTCATCCAACATTGCAGAAAGCAGGAACAGTCTTGCTAGGTGTATCCTTGGAGGAAAAGAGTAGAAAAAAATAGTGTAGAAAGTTTTGGATTATTTTCTTTGGCTTCTGTCCTGTTCCACATACACATAAAGGCAAAGAGATAAAGACAGGAAATAGGCCCTCACTATGTTGGTTTTCTACTCTAATTGAAGTAGCAGAGACCCACAAGGCATGCAGCACAACTGTGGTCTGATTCTACCTCAGCTTTCTGGATTAAGTTCATCAGCAACAGACCATTCCTTCACTTGCAGATGGCTCAGAGTAAAGTACATACCAGAGGAATAGCAGCAGAATGTATGTCCTAATCTGGAGTAGAGAGAGGGGATGGATTTTGCAGTGCCTGATGCCTACAGGTCATGCTCCCACAGGATGCTGGCCTTGCTAACTACAAGTCTTGAGCAAGATCCTTGGCTTTTCACCATGGTGAGAACAGCAATCTCTGTTTCTTTTAGTCATGAGGGTCAGGGGCAACTTTGCCAGCTCTGTCTGACCTTTGCTAATTTACCCAGTTGTCCCCTTGCACACCCTTGTTCACACCTGAATATTGTTCCTTACTCTTTTGACACACCTGGAACTTAGAAGGCAGAGAAGATGGTTGCTATCATGAATCCATCCCAGGAGAGAGCCAAAGAAATCTGGTGGGGAGAGCTTGTTATACCAAGAATAAATGGGGTAAAAAGTTCTCCACCAGGACACAGGTATCCTGGTAGACAAGGACATATCTTCATTTCAGACAACATAAATCAGAATTCAACATTGGCTTCATGCTTTATGGGGTGAATTTCATGGCAATAAATAAGTTTGTATTCAGGAATACCAAGACAAGTTCTTTTATGAGGTCAGGACAAGTAGGTACAGAACCAGCAAAAACACCATTTCCCTTCCTGCCCTCTCAGCTCACTTCAGCTCTGCTGCTAAGGTTAAACAACACTAAGAATAAAGAAATTCCTTCATTTTTTTCCAGCTTCAGCTGGAAGGCTCTCAAATCTGAACTCAGCTAAATAAGCCAATTTTTTTCAAAGCTGGATTTTATAAAGGAGAAAAACTAATACAGAGAGCACAGTCATACAGAATGCATGCTGTCACTCCTCTGTGCCATGGTGTGCCTTCTGCTGGGGGTGCAGAGTGGATATGCAGAGCTCAAAGGAGGAGCTCTCCTTCCTGCTCATACCCTTGCAATTGCCCTGGCAGGGTACGTCTGTCAGCACAGGCCTGCTCTGGCCCCACCTCCATGCTGAAGGCAAAGGAGGTTGTGGCTGCAGTGGGAAATTTCAAGTTACCCAGCCCCCAGCTGCTCTTGGGGCCAAGTTGCTGCTCTGTTCCCCCTGTTAATGATCAGCTCCTTGGATGTCTTGTGTGGGTTCCCTTGCTTTCCACCTCACCACAACCGGATGTCTCAGTCAGTTCCAAAAGAGTTAATAGATCTGCCCTGTCGCTGTGGCATTTTTCCCTCCACACAAAGCAAAGCACAAAAGCCTGTGTTGAGGGGCCTGGTATATTTGTTAGGGTGCTCATAAAAGGTACTGACAGGGCATATTTTTGCCTAATGAGGAAAAGAAAGAGAGGGAGAAAAAAAAACCCTGGGGAATCCCCATCCATTATAGTTTCATTATCTTTTCCACTCAAAGAAACAAACAAGGTAACTTTGGTACAGCATTTGGGATTTTTCTGATCAGGATGGTTAGGTGCTGTCTGAAATCAACACACCCATGGTTTCACTTTGGTTTTTTGGCAATGCTTCATATGCCAACCTCAAAGAAAATCACAGCTATTAAATGTGCAGCTGAATCTGGTCATGCCCTTCTTCCACTTTCCAAGAGTTCCAGGGTAAAGCCTGGTCTGTGCAGAGAAGGCAAAACATCTAGATGTTTCAGTAGAAGCTGAAGGTGAGAGAGATTTAAGGTCCCTGTTACAGGTCCCTGATCACACTAGAACTCCAGAGACCTAACCTTGGCCACGGCAGGACTGATTAGTGTTTTATCTGGCAGTGCAAGCTCTGTTAGTGGATGGCGAAAGGAGCATCTCCAGAGATAAGTTTATCTAGCCTTTCTTGCTTCATTCCTGAAAGGCAATGAACCCTTCTAGTCTAAAAAAGAAAATAAATCTATTCTCTATTCACTGACCCCAAGCTTTCCTATGCTAAGCATCACATGCTCTATACTCTTAATTTTATTTCAACAAACAAGCAAGCAACAAAACACCACTGGATGCATATATTGACTTTATCTTAATCCTGATTCCCCAGAGTGGCAGGACTCCTGTAATATACCTCTGTTTCCTTATGGAACAGGAACACAACTTGGACATATCAAGTTCCAACCCACAGGGAGGGTTTATGAGCCAGCCGTAAGAGCCTGAAACACGACTCCAAGATGTGTCTTTGAGAATATTGCCACTGAAAGCTCAACTGAAAATGCTTCATATAAAAACCTTAACTGGAACAGCCAAAGGAGAATGCTGGTGTCTGAGTACAGACTGAGGAATCAGCACATTCATTTAAAATTCAGATGCCAGCACTAAGACACATATGGAAACAGGCTCTATCCCTTCTAATATATATGATCATGGAGATCGGGTTCCTTGCAGGACCCAAGCCTCAGACAGACAGGAGATTTAGGCAACGGATGACCTTGAAAATGCCGCAGCATAAATCAACATGGAAATCCAGGAGGGTGGGTCTGTTTTCCCCATATGAATATTTAAAGAACACTCATTTTTTCTAAGTGATAGATGACAAGCAGGTGGCTTGAAAACTGGAAGTATTCTTGCCATTTGTTCTGGGAGATTTCTTCACAGGTTTTGCATTTACTTCTTTATCTACTTATTTATTTATTGGTGGCTTGCCATCTTATTCTCCAAGGCCAGGAGTTGGTTTTGGAAACTTTCCTGGAGAACGGCGCTCCTGCTCTGGGATTGCTTTCTAAGTCTGGTTTTGATTTTAAGCAAGCAAGATCTGATTTCCCTGCTTTGCTCCAAGCTACCTTGCAGACCACGCTCTGGACCAGACCCTCGGCACTCACTACACGGTGCTGATTTTGCTAGTGCATGAATACAGCCAGATCTGATCAGCCCAAAGGACCCAATACCTTTTCTTTGACATTATGCAGTAACAGGTGCCCAGAGAATATATTGGCCAGGCAAGTGCACAGTAATGCTTCCCTGGAGTGTTCTCCCACTCCCCAGTAAGACAGTGGCTCTGTGTTTAAAAGCCCTTTATTTGTCCAGTTAGTTTTTGAATCCATGCCAGCATTTTGCCCTTCCTAGCCTCCCGTGGCAAGGAGCTGCTTTGGTTAACTTTTGGGAGTTTACATTTTTCTCATTGCTTGTTTTGTGTTCTTCATGCTTTTTCTGCTTTTACAGATATTTATACAATCCTCTCATGGCCACCTTCCTTCCCAGCTAAAGAGTTCTAGTCTGCTTATTTCTCTTACAAAAGCTCTTCCCTGCTTCTGACCACCTCTGTCAAAGGGGCATGAGACACAGGTATGAAATCCCATCAGTCAGTCTCACCACCTGATGGGTCTGAGGAGTGGGGCAAGGCTGTTCCCACCCCTGCTGTGGCAGAGCTTGAACACACACATCTTTAGCCAGCACAAACGTGTCTACAAAGGGCATCTTTTTTTAAAACCTCTGTGGTTTTAAAACACAGATAGGAAATGGAAGTAAAGCACAAGTCATAAAGCAGAGGGCAAGATACTTTCCTTAGATAACCTGGTGACTGCAAAGTCCCTCCGCAGGATAGGTTAAAGAAACAAATGCCTAAGATATATATTATCCAGGTATTAATGGAGACATCCACCCAAAGCCATTTCCTGGACCCAAGCACGGGCTTAGAGGCAGGCAGATGAACAGCACTGGGAAAGCACTCTCCACTGGACAAAGCAGTACTGGGACAGGGCCTAAAGAGATACTGGCTGGGAGAAAAAGTTCCTGAGCCTCGGTCTACCCTGGTTTATTTCCTCCCACTCCTCATTATCATGAATAATAATGAGGTAACACGAGGAGGGGGCGTTGCTGGCAAGGCTGGTGACAGACCTAGTGAGTCTCTAAGGAGAGTGTATGCAATTATCTGTATGAAGTAAGACTGAAGCCAGAGATAACCAGTACAAATAAATGAGCAGAGATGAGATCAGGCTGATGTCATTCACCCCAGGCAAATTTTGGATCTCTCTTCAGGCGGAAGTTTCACTAACCAGCACAGTGGAAATAGGAAATTGAAAACAAGCCTCCGACCCATGAATTTCACCACTGAGTGCTAACACAACTGTCTCCCCAAAGCCAAGGAAGAGGCCAAGCGGGGGAGAAAAGATCAGGTTCCCATTTATCTCAGAACTATCTTCTAGTCCCCAGCAGTGCTTTGACATAGTTGAGTGACTTGCAATGAGTCACTTCCCTTCAGCCTCCCCTTCCAACTTTCCTCCACCTTATGTTAGATGTTGGGCTTGTGGAGGTAAGACACAAACCACTCTCCAGTGATCAAATCTAACAGTCCAGGTATTTGCCAAAATTCCAGCAATTGTGCTAGCAATTTTTTTGAAGTGTTAAGCACCAATTGACAGCAACAGAAGTCAGAGAAACTCAACAAGCTTTTAAAGAAAAGCCAGAAAAGAAAATTGAGCTACTGCTGCCTTTTTTTTTTCCCCAGTGGTAGCATATGTATAGAGAGCAGAGCTGCTGACTGGTGTCCCAGTGACTGACATGCAATCTCTTGGTGAAGCCATTGGCCATGGATACACAAGGGAGCATTCCTGTGCATCGTTTCCTTTGTTTATCTCACCAGCTGTATTTACAGATTTGCAGAATGCTCTCCACAGTTTGCAAATGACTGCTTCATACAGCTTGCTCCATCTTCAAGATTTTTATGATGTGGACCCAATCCAACGTCTAGACCAATAATGACAGCTCATATCTCAGCCAAGCCTTTTCTTAATTGTCCACAGGGCTGGCAAGGAAATATAAACATTCATAGAAACAGCGACATTACTAAAAAGACTTTGACCAGCTGGCATCTTTCCCTGCCAGTCCTGGGGCAGCATCTTACTGTATATTTCCTAGAGCTCAATCCAGTCTGGTCCTAAAATAGCTCAAACGATGGTGGTTCCCTGAAAAACAGAAAATGTAAAACGGCCAGAGATTTGCCTTCTGACTCTGTCCATTGGAGTAAAACTTCGTTACTTCTTGTGTGTGACTGGGACAGGGACTGGGGTGTGACTGGGACAGGGATTTGGGGTGTCTGTTGGGAAGGCTTCTCTCCCACCATCCTTCTTCCACATTGATGGGGCCACATCTCACATGCTGGAGCTCCAGAGCTATGGGGTGTTCTAGTGTCAGCTGCAAAGTGCCTCTGGTCTCATTTAGGATCTAAAGACTCAACCATGGTGCAAAAATATTGTCCAAACAGATGGCAACTTATATGGGAGGAAGCTGGGCTGTCCTACCATGGTATATGTCTATGCAATCCTTTCCTTAAACTGTATGCTGTTCTTCTGGACCCTCAGCATCTCCTGAAGATGGTTATGTCCTTTGTTTGCAGGACAGATTTCTGTCACTTCTTTCCCCAGCCAGCTGTCCTTCAATTTGGTGATGTTCTCATACCCACAGTTTCTCCAGCTGACTTCCAGATTTGTCTGTTCTCCCACTTTGGTTATGTACCGTTGCCAAAAGCATGTGCAAGGCCAAGTGTTGTGGTACAGGTGTGACTGTACCATCAGTCCTGACAAATCTTTCCTTACATTTCTCCAAGACTGAGATCCCTGCAAAAATTGTCATGAAACTCTGAGACCATACGGTCTTGTGCCTCTGCATTCATCTCTGTATATCCACCTATTTTTGTCTTGCAGGAGACTGTAAATTTGCTGGCTTACTCTTAATGTTGCTGTTTAAATAGCAACAGGCAAAAGGAGAGAGGAGTGGGGAAGGGAACGAGTCTGGTTCCTCAGTGTTCCCTCCACATCAATGAACATTAGTAAGACAGAAACACAAACTGCTCATCTCTCTTGCACTTACAGGGAGGACCCCAGCTCACCAGCCCAGACTTGGGTACCCCATCCCAGCAGGGTCTAAGCTTCACATGGAGTCTGACTCAAGCTATACTTTGTGGCATTAAATGACAGTTAAGTACTGAGCAGGCTTTATGAAAACTCCATGCTGAGAAGGAAGTTTCACCACAGCAACATTATCAGAGATCGCTGACTCAGCTGCTGCAACACCTCATTTTCAATTTCACAAAAGCTGCAGGATCCAGACTCCAATGCTGGGGGGCCTGGGGCTTCAGGACTTTGGTTGGGGCCTATGTCCCCTTGCAAATTACCCACTGAAGACACAAGCAAAGCTGTGGGCTGTCATGCGATATGAAGAATTCTACTGCAGATGGGTTGGGGTTTTAAAATAATATGATACCGTGCAATGAGCAGTTGGGAAATAGAGTTAGAGAGAGTGCCACTCCAAGCTCTGCCCACTGGGAGACAGCAGCAGAGCCAAGAACTAAACCCATGGCTCCCAAGACCCATACTAGTGGCTGAGCCACAGGATCATTCCTCTCCCCTTCCTGCAATTGCCCCAGCTGAGGGCCTGCAAGTTCCCTGCCATACCAGAACCCCACAGGCAGAGTAGACTTCCAAAACATCCCTGCCAGAAAGACTGAAGCAATGCTGGGCCTTGTCCCTGCAGCACAGAATGTGCTCTCACTGCCACCCAAGACAATCTCTCTGTGCCACACTTGCTGGCAGAGCCCAAGGAAGCTGCAGTTCCTTCAGCCTTCCAAGTATCAGTTTTGTTTCTCAGGTACTAGAGACTCAGGCAGTTCAGTTTCCTTCATGCTGTACAAAGATTCTTCCCACACCACTAAAAACCGCAACCATCCCATTTCATCTGCACAGTAAGAGAAGGAGCGTACCAGCCCATCAGGGTGCCAGTGTCAGAGTTCAGGAGGTGCAATGGGAAGTTTAAATGCACAGTGCCCTGGACAGGAAAGCATCCAGCTGGGCCAGTCCATCAAAAAGAACTTCCAGCAGCAGTCCCATGAGCTCTCTTTGGTTCCCAACAGCTCAGTTAAAGCACTCAGGTGCAATGGCAAGCACTCAGTCTGAGGTTGAACTCAAGTGGACATGGATTTCAAATGTACCAGTGAGCAATGTCCACTGTGCCCCAACTCATCCAGGAACCTCACAGGAGGAAAAAAAAAAAAAATAACCAAAAAAAAAAACCAGAAACAAAACAAACAAACAAACAAAAAAAAACCAACAACAAAAAAAAAACATACAGGAAGACTATTTCCAGATATTTCTGATCTCCTGACCTTGAGTTTGCAAGCAGAGCACTCTACTCATTTTTATTTGGTGTAATATCAGCAGAATTCCTTCATATCTCTATTACTCAAAGGATTGTGTCAGCTCTTCTAACCACAACATTGCACTAGGAATGCGTGTTCAGCTGGACATTCACCATAAACTCTGTCTTTTGCATAGTCACCACCTTTGGGAGAAAGCTTTTCCTTTTTTTGCCTTTCCTTTTTGTTCAGAGATAATTTGGTCAGAGATACATGCATATAGCCCTGTTAAAACCCACTTCCATATGCAACCAACTATTCAGCTGGTCATTAGCAGCAAAGGGACTGAGACAGATGGACACATCACTGCACACTTGTGGTAATGACAACATTGCCCTGGTACACAAAGGATAGGGTTTCTAATGTCCTCTGCTTCACCATTCCCTAGAAGTCTAGGTCTTCCAGATTGGAATACAGTGCTATAGGCTACTTTGGGCATTGGTACTATAGAAAGAAAATAGATGGGTGTCTAGATGGCTGAAGACTTGCCAAGCCAACAAACATAGCTGAGCAATGCCACAGCTTAAGCCAAGAATGGATAACTCCTAAATTTTTAAGAAACTCCTATATTGCCTCACAGGTGTTCAAGAACGAGATAAATGCAGCTTAATGTTGCAACTTTATCAATCTACCCTACCAGACCTAGCATAGGTCTATATTGCTCCCAAAAAAAAACCACTCCCAGGATGGTAGGCACTCCTGTGACCTGTGTACTGGGACCTCTATCCAGCTTTTGGGTTGTCTGTTAGTTAACCCTAAACAGAGAAAGTGAACATGAGAGACAGCTTCCTCTCTCATGTGACAATGCTCTTCATCTTGGATAAAAAACATCAAGGCTTCCCATTTCCATAAATCTGTTCTGTTTGCAAGGACACATTAAGCAGATTGTAAAGTGCTCTAGTGATTGATTCCACACTAAAATTCACACATTTGGAGCATGACACCAATTTGGCCCATTGGTCACATGAATTCCCAGGCCTGTGTTTGTCCTCTCCTTTTTGCTTCTTGGGTTGTTGCTTACAGAAAAACCCACATTTCCCCCATTCCTTAAAGACTGCAGAGGAAACAAAAGCAAGGACAGGAGTGTTTTTTCCCAAGCTTGAGGCAGCTCCAGTAGAATGGGTAAGTTTGTTCAAATGGGAGGAAAGAAAGAAAGAAAGATCACAATTGCTCTGGGAAAAACTTGGCATGGCTGTTCTTTGTTTGACACCAGTGTCCAGCCTACCCAGCCTAGGTAGGACTTTCCTGAAGGAATGTTTCCTTGCCTGCCTGCCCACACCATGGGCTGCATTCATAGATCATGGTTCCCCTGCTTCTGGGGACACAAGACTGAGGTTTAGCAGGTTCATTCCTCAGTGGGCCACAAACCATTTTGAGGAATGTAAATAAAATCCATTTCCACTTGTAAACTGTGGATAATATTTCTTCTCAGACCTTCTTTAGCCTAGTAGATTTGCTGTTCCTCCAAAGACAGGAGATACATAATCCCCACCACTTCTGACCTGCCCAGTCAGAGCCACAAGGTAGCTCTTTACTCACAATTTGGTAGGAAGCTTTGGCTGAAAGAAAATTTGAACTCACAGCCCTGCAGAAAAATTCTTGATTTGCTTTGGCATCTTGTTCCATCTGGAAACAGCAAATTACAAACTGGATAAAAAGAACAGTGTCCGTTCCACACTCTATATACTCTCGGAAAAATATAACCCATAGGTCTCCACCAAGTGCACCTCCATCTAAAGCAGCAGTGATGTTGACTGCGAGTAGCTCTAATTCAACCAGAGCCCTGAAGGAAATGCTATGGTAAAAGCAGCAAAGTGGGACAGTCATTCTTCGAGCTAACAGCAGGAAATTAAATTTGACACCTCTGTGGGTATAAAATGCAAATTTAAAAAACTGTACACTCAGTTTTGGAATAATGTCATTGGAACTGCAGAAGATTTTCCATCCTTTGAAGTCTTCAGAGAAAGACTGAACCCATATTCAGATCACCTACTCTAGATGCTTCATTTAGTCATTGCATAAACTGCGCACTAAAGAAAAAAAAGGCAAAAAATTCTGGTTGTCTTTTCTCCAGGGTTATAAGATCATTGGATACCTATGCAGTCAGGGAAGAGAGAAAGTCATGACATGAAGTCAGTTTCCTGGAACTGCTGGCCTGCATTTTGTTGTGGCAGCCTTTCTCCATGACAGGTTTTGGCTTTACCTCAAACCTGTGAATTCAACAAATTAATCAGCAGAGAAATTTCTGCAGGGTTTGGTTTATCTGCCACGTATCAGGATTTATCTTCATAATTGTCTTTTCCAACCTTATTACTGTGCAGGGACTACTACTGAAAAAGCCTTTGGGAAGAACCAGGGTTCTTGGATAAAGCAGAGATTTTCAACTAGATAAATGGCAATCAGCTAAAAGTTTGTTAGGGGACTTTTGGCTAGAGACTTACCTTGGGGTTTTTGTCAGCTAGGACAGAGTAAAGGAGAAACCAGAACAGTCACTTGCCCCTTCTTTGGGATAAACACATCCAACAGCTCCCTAATCTGTCCCGACTGGTGACCATCCCTCCACTCCACACATGAACACTATGACAGGAATAACCCAATTACCATTTGCATTCAGCAAAGAAAGAGTTAAGCAGGGCCAAGAGCACCTTGTAAACAGACTGAAAGTGTAACCTTTGCTTATAAATCATGAGTACAGCCCCAGAACACGGCTTTAATCCTGTAATTATATTCAGAACTCACTGTTTCAGTCAAGGAAATACTAGCACCTCTCCAAATGGCACTGGGGCTGACCTTAAATGATATGTTAGCTCCCCAAAATGGCCACAGAGCTCCAGTGCTTCCAGCATCCCATTCCTGGTCTGTGGAACAGGGAGGGGGATGCTCCCAGCTGTGTCACCCTGAGTTCTGTAGGGCTCCTGTCTGGGGCCCTGCTTCCCACCAGCAGCTCCCTGGGGGAGGAAAACTGCCCACAGACATCAGGTTGGCTTTGCCCTTGTGGCTGACAGGAGACCAGATCCTCAGCAGCTTGGGAGCAGTCTGGACCTCAGCCACAGGCAACAGGGCAGGCATTACTGGTGGAACATGGTGTGCCTTCTTGCAGCTCTCCTCCTTTTGTGGGCACAGCCTAGCCCCACCATCTCTCGGGAACAAACAGTGGCCAGGAGCAGCGTGAGGGCAAGCAGGCAGCTCCCTTTCCAATTCCAGCTCTTCTTCTGCACCAGCCTCTCCTACAAGCAGACGGAAGTTTCTCTCTGGTCACTGAATGGCAAGAGGCAACACCGCTCAGCAGACCACCCTCAAGCTGGTCCCCTGTCAGAGTCCTGCCTGTGCCACTCAGCTCTTACTCAGAGATGAAAGGCTGAGAACGTCAAGAGTTTTCCACCACAGAAGAAATGTGGGCTGGTCATCTGCCCTTGGGTAACTCTATAACAGCAACTTGTGCAGCCAAGGTATCATTTCTTCCCAAAGCATCTATAGTCTATTTTTTTGTGAGCCCCAAGATTATTTTCATCCCTATTCACCTCCTCTCCATATCTGTTTCCTGCAGAAAATGTGCACCAACATCTTCATACACATGCTTAGGAAAGCTTTTCAGGCCTGATCATAAACGTTCCTCAGATATGTTTTCCTCCAGTAATTTCAGAGTCTCTCCAGGTAGATCAGCAAGAAAAGAAAAATTATAAAAAAGGGGAATCCTAGTGGCAGTATAGCACCTGAATCCCAGCTGCTCTGCCCTGGGATATTTACTTGAGCTAAATCTTGCTGAATGTTTATCAGAGTGTTCAGTTTCCACTGGGAAATGGAGTTGCTTCTTTCTAGACCCATTAGTCTTAGGACATAACAATGTGCTGTTTCTGAGGCATCTCAACTGGACAAATGAAGCACAGATCTAGTATTTCCAAAGAGCGGCTGGCAAGATCCTACAATGAGCAGATGTTCTGCCAGCACCTCCTGAATTGCTGGAGTTCTCAAAGTTGTAAACAGGGTTATCACATTGCAGTGAACTCCAAGATCTCTCTGGATTTGATCCATTTTCCATCCCCTTCATGGGAGCGATCCAGGAGCTGGATGATTCATTAGCGGCGACTGGCCAGAGCACACAGCAGCAGCACATGTCCTGGGTTTTTATGGGAGTACTGGTGTCAGTAGCAGAGTATTGTCCTCACTGCAGAAACGCCGCTGTGAGTTTCACCTCGTAGCTGCCTCACTGCTGTTCTTACTGAATCTTCACTTGGAAGATCTTCCCTTCCCCCAAAATTTGCTTTGCTCAGCATCTCAAGGACAGGAAATACCAAAGGCAAAGCTGGACCAACAGGTCATGGTCTGTTTGTGGCACATCAAACGACAGAGTCTCAAATGTCAAATGAAAACATACACCCATAGTTTCCCTTTAAATTTTGTATCCTTCATACTGGGCAAAAAACTCAAATATTCACAACCCTCTTCCAAAAACCTACATCTGCAAGGATGATGTGGTGATCTGACCATCTGCCTAAGGTCAGATGAAATGCAGACACTACCACTGTCTTATCCAGGGTCTGTAGGTTAAGTATACATTTCATTGTTTGTACCTGTAGGGACCCCATAACAGCCTGTCAGCCCAGATGGAGAAGCAAGCTCCTTGACTCTTCTGCTCTGGCACTATTAAGGACAGTAAGCAAGGGCAGAGGGTAATACTGGTTGGTACAGTTGTGTAGAACTGGCCGTTGAAATCATACTTGGTTTTCAAACCTGCTATTGAAAACACTTCTTGCAATTGAGCCAGTTCATATCAATTTCTTGAGTCCTAACCTCCAACTCAGTGACTAGGAATTCACTCTCTTCCTCTTAGAAAGCTTGAGCATAGTAGTTCTGCAAGGATCCTGAATTTCTAAATGTGTGATAATCTTACACCTTTGCTCACAGGGAAGTAATTTCTTGCTTGAAAAGTCTCCTTCAGCTTTTACAACCCATATCCCCAAATACACTCCTATTTTCTCCCTTCTCCATTGCAAAATGTTAGCATCCAGACTAGATGTGTGCCATTCCAGCAACACGTGGCTGATAAATTTTTAGGCTTGGCTCCCTCTCTGGGGGAAGACTGCCCAAAGCTGATGTGTCCCACAGTGCTAAGGAGGGATTGCAGCTAAGAAGTATTTTTCAGAGTTAGATCCCAACTTTTACAGGCCACAAATAATCAACCTTGCCCAAAGCACCAAAGAAATCTTCCATCTTATGCACGGGATACAAGCCACTGAGTTTTACTATTTATCTGTAATTTCCTCTAAGCCCATATATTCCCAGTGACAGCAAGGCAGATCCATTCAATTTAGTATGGTGAAGGGAAGAAAAAACAACAACTTCTTTATTTGAGGGTCTTCCTCCTGTTACTGCTGGTACCACAGAATGCATTTGAGCAGGTCAAACTGACCTCCATTAGCACTCCATGCTGCTGAGATAATACCACAGCACCATAACAATTTAGATTGTCAAACTTTGGCTGCCGTGGTTAGGCAGGACCATTGTAGAACTGATTTATGTGACCAAATGGATGTGGTGGTGTTGAATTTGCCTTCAGAAATCACAGCTTTTCCAGTAGACCTCCTCTTTTGCCCTCAAGGTCGGCAGTGATATTTTAGCAGAACAGATAACTCCAGGAGGAGAGGAAGTGGACCTCACATTATGGGTTTTTTCTGCCATGCAATTTGGGGAAGGCTGAACCAAGAAAAAGGAGAGCTCAGACTCCATGCACTGACAGGAGTGGAAAATTGGCTGCAGAGCAAGAACTGACAGATAATTCTCAATGGAATTCTGTCTAAGCGGGAAGGAAGTTGCTTATGGAATACCACAAGGATTAGCACTGGGCCTGCACAGCTTTTAATTATTTATATTGCATATATTAGAGTTGGGGAGCAACTGGAGCAGAAAAAACTCCTTACCTGGCAAGCCAACTCTTCTTCCTCCAAACCAAGCTTTTGCTCTGTTTCATGCCTACTCTCCATTCTTTCTCCCTTTCAGACCTCTACTCTCCATCCTTACACAAGCTTTTTTTTCCTCTTTTTTACCTTCTTTTGCTCCAAGATTGTATGACATGATGCTATGCTCCAATATGGTCTGTAGCTATTGCAACTCCACCAGCTTGTGAACTCAAAAAGAGGCACAGTCAAGGCTGTGCTGGCATTTTGACTTTTAACCTGCTCATTGCCAATCATTAGTGATATGCACTTACTTAGACCCTTGCTGCAGTAGGTCCCTGTGCCAGGAGAGTTTCTGCCCCCAAAATCCAAGGAGCCATGAGCCAGATCTAGGCAGGAATCTCACATTGCCACTGATCTCTGTGTCCCAAGTTCTGCTCTAGTTATACATGAGATCGGCACCTGAGCAGGACAAAGTCCAGACAGGAGTTTTAGTGGCTTGTGGCCTGGACAGCCTAAAGGGCTGCACCCACCCGCTCCAGTGGGCCTGGAACTGGAAGCAGATGTGGGGTCTGCTGTATTTGATGCCCAATCCACCAACGACCAACACTTTGGATGAGTATGATATCCAGGCTAAGTGGGACCAGAGCCAGGATGCAGGTTATTTTCAGACTTGCTATGCAAGGAATTTCTGGTGCAGTGACACCTGGGAGGTGACAGAAGACAAGCTCACTTCATGCCACCATCATTGCCATAGTGTTGATTCCAAGATGTGCAGAAGGACATCACCACTTTCAAGGGGCATTTTTATTTCCAGTCCCACTGAAATGAGAGTTGGGGACCTGTTCTTTAATTAAAAGAAAGAAGTGACAGGGAACTGCCCCCCCTTGGCCCTGCAGAGGTGGGACCTGTCCTGCTTCAATGGGTCAGCTTGCTGAAAAAATCGAGACAGAACAGGAGCCACCTGCAGAGCCTGATTTCTACCATTCACTCTCTTCTTTCTCAGCTGAGGCACTATCACAATTCAGTGAGGAAACCAACACAATCTGCAGCTTCACAGGGTAAGCATGCAGTTGGGAGGAAAAGTCAGGAGCTGTGAATTTTGCAGTGAAAAGGAATCATCTGAGCACTCATTTGACTCATCTTGCATTTTTCCAGCAAAGCCTTTTTTTTTTAAGAGCTGAACTAGAACACATGGGAAGAGGATATACAGCCTCAATTTACAGGCATATGAACTGCTTTCTTCAGATAAGTCTAAAGAAATAAATGTTCAGCCTGGGAGTACCTCCATCAGCTCCTACACAGTCACACTAAGTCTGAATCTGATTCACAGAACAGAAGAAAACAAACAAAGTAACTCCAAAAAGGTCAAACAGCCAAAGAAAAGGAGAGGAGTGGAATGGGAAACCCAGTCAGTGGTTTTCCTCATGTCCTGAACTTCTCATAGGCCTGAACCCTGAACCCACAACGTAAGCACAGACATTTTTCATTACAACAAAGGTATTTCAAAGCATTGGGAACTTTGGCAGTTGAGCCTAATTCTGCCCATACAGCCCCCACCAGGAGCCAAAGGGGATCAGTTTCATTGCTAAGGTGGCTAACTAGGATCAGATGAGGACTGAGGTTTGGGGTTGCTTGTCCCTAAGCTCTACAGTCACCCATCCAGCAGCAAGGCAGGTAGAAAGTTATGGGATGCATATGGATGTTCCCTTCAGACTCACTTTTCCCAGGAAAAGCAAATTCATTGAGGCAAAAGCTTTTCTGGCCCCAGCACATTCTCATCCAATGAAATATTGGCACTTCCACTCACAGGAATGAAGATTTCCATCCCAAACCAATGTGAGATCCTTTCTCTGACAACAGCCAAAACTTAATGCCTCAGAGGAAAGCAATAAACTGCCACAGCACACCGGGCCAATTCTGTGTGGCTAAAAGAAGCAGAGGATTGGGCTATTTCCTTCCTGGCTTCCAGGATGATCTCTTTGCTGATGCCTGAGATCTCATTACTTCCCTCCTTCTCTTGCATGACTGCAAGCACATCTGCATCTGCACTTCACTGAGTTGCAAGCCACCCTGTTTCTGAAATTTCTGGCGTCTGCTCTCCATCCTGCATGCAATGCAATCCCCTGCTGCCATGATCCCCTGCACCAGCCAAACCCCTTGTGTAATCACTGAGGTGGGGAAACAAGCATGCCATGTGTCTATGAGGACACAGATTAAACAAAAATTTCCATGGCTTTGCTCTGCTTGGACAACAATCTCATCACCTCCAAGCCCACAGGAGGATTGTACAGTCATCTCAGAGGGTGATGCTCACTTTGTGCCATGCAGTCACAGGCCATAGCCAGGACTTACCTGGTTTTTGTCTGTCACCCCCTGTTACCTGGATTTCCCAAGAAACATGACTGGTGTGAGGCGTGTCTGCTCTGCCATGTGTAATTTTTAACCCAGTTGGTTTCTTTTAACTACCTTCCATAATGGGAGCTCAGGGTGATAGCTACACACTGACATTTGGGACTATGTGTCTAAAATTAAATCCTACTCTTATAAGAGAAACATGATTAGCCACCAGAGCATCTACATGAGACACCACATGCTCCTTGAAGGGCCTCAGCCATGGGACAAGTTTCAGCAGGAACTTTCTGAGAAAGTAAAATGAGCCAGATGTAAGACAGAGCTTTGCAGGCACTTTGCATACCCATTATCCTGCCCTGTCTCCTTCCAACACAGAAGGAAGAAGGATGAGGCCGAGCAGCAGTAGCACCAGAGCATACTCAAACAGCAGGAAAGAAGAGCCATGCATGGGAAGACACAACCTACCCTGCAGGGGCTCAGCCCCAGGGCTATGTAGAGCAAGGACAGAAAGCCTCCTTACAGTGAAGTCAAGCTGCAGTAGAAAAGCTTTGGCTTGGAAAGGAAAAATCTTTTGTGTGGAGGCTTAATTACACGCATGATGCGTCCTTTCTGAGGAACTCTGAAGAGGGCAAAGTGTTTCCATTGAAACAATAACAGAAAGGGAAAGTTTCCATGACCCTGTTCTCAGGATAAACAGAGGGATGGGTGGCAAGGGCTCATAGTCTATTGTTTGCCAACAACTTTGCTTTGTATTTCTGAAACCAACCAATCAAGAACCTAGAGGGCTGCCAGACTGCCTGCAAACCTCACCTTCTCATCCCTCCTATTTTATAAAGTGCCTTTTATTTTTAACATTATTCCCTAAATGAACAGGCTTATGCAATCTCACTCATTCTCCATCTGTCCCTCCCCTTAGCAGCTCTGAAACCCATAGGCCCTTTCCACTGAGTTGGCTCAAAGGGAAGAGGTCTCAAAGATAGGAAGCTACTGTCAGATATGTGAAAAGGATTTAGAGAGAGGATACAGTCTGTATTAGGGATCTGGGTGTGTCAGGGATCTCACAGGAGGGTGAGAGATGAACCCAGCCATATCAATCCCCATAGAGGAGCACCATCATTTACTACACTACATTTATGCTCTCAGGCCAGGCTGCCCAAGGGTCACAGCCCTGATCAAGGATTAGCAAGAGCTAATTATGCACCAAGCCAATACCAAACCCCACTTCCCACAGCATCTGAGGTGCTGCACCCCTCTGAGCCCAGACGCTGTTGGGCTTGGAGACGCCTCTGGACTACCCATGGGAGCACTAGAAAGCAATAAAGCTTTGCTGGAGTAAAACAGCCAACAGAACCTCACCAACAGCCACAGGCAGAATGCAAACTCAGTGCCAAAGAAGTCACAGACTGTGAGACTTCATCTTGAGCATCCCAACTGCTCTGCTGGGCTGTCTCTGTGCTCCCCATGGGGGATAGAAAAGGACCTATGCCTCCTTACAAAGAGTCTGGCAGGAGCTGGTAAATGCTTTTGGGTGGCCTCACTCTTTGAGAGAAGAGCATCTCCAGCAGAGCAGAATCAAAGGCATTACAAAGCTTCGTATGGGTGCTGTGCTCTGGGGTGTGTCTCTAGTCCAAGTCCCTAGAGAAGAAAAGTAAGGATTCTTCACTGAGTTTCTGACCTGGCCCCTAGGAAACAGTTCATAGAAATGCTCCTCACAGCCTGGTTTAATGTTCTTGTACCTCAGGGCTGTGTCTGGTGGTCTCTGTCTCTTTGATGGGGTGACAGTTCCCCTCTCTTCCCAGAAGGAAGATATGATTATGCAATGTTTTCATCATCACAGAAGGGGAAAACAAGAAGCTTCTCCATGGATCTATGGCATGGCTGGACTCAGAGCCACTCGGACAGAGGTCTTACACTGTTAGTAACAGCTTGCCAGCCCCTCCATGCCTCATTTTTCCAGCAGAGCCCTCTGAATCCTATCGCTCCTGCGGCTGCAATGCTCAGATCCCAGAAACACTGGGATTGACACCAGTAGATTTGTTGCAGCCTCCCTCATTTTGCAAGACTGTTTCAGGCACTCTTGTTTCCCTGGGGGACATTATTGATGTTCCCAAACAGAATCACCAGCAGAGACCAAGTTTCTCAGGCTGCCACCCCCTATTGCAGCAGCAAGAAACCAAATGAACAAGCCTTGGCTTCAGGGAAGGGGCTGAGACCATCAGCTCCCTCACACTGCCATGGGAGTGCAAAGCTGAGCACCCCTGCCTTTTCCTCCACACCCACCAAGGAGTGGGTGCTGTGGGCATGAAGCATCTCTGTGGTTCAGAGAGCCAACTCCCTGGCAAAGGGTATCCCCAGTCGGATGGCATCCCAATGTTTTCCCCACTCCCGCCTCTCTGCCAGCCAGACTCCATCTCCCTAGCTGTCACTTTGTCATGTGTCTTCTCATTCCCAGCTGTGCTGAGGCTCCTCCATCCACTGTCAGGCAGTGGAGCTCACCACAAATTGCTGACTCCCAGCGTCTGCAGGAACATGCCCCATCACTGGGGGGGTGGGCAAGAAGAGGTCTTTAGCTCTGTGCCAAACACACACACCCTCCAACTCTGATTTTTTTCCCTGCAAGGCTGCCACGGCTCCAAGGAAAGCTCCCTGAACCCACAGAGCAGCTACTGGCTCAGACAACACAGCTTCAGGGCCCTAAGCCCAGCCGTGGCTCTGTGCCCCAGCTCCTGCACTCATACACATTTTCCACTTCACACAGATGCTGCTCAGCTAACCAGAGGCCAGGCTGCAGGAGTCAGCAAACCTCCAAAGGCAAGGCCAGGAAGGAAGAAGACTCGGGGGCAGTCAGGTCCACTGGCCTGAGCATCCCTCTCAGCAAGGAGCAGCACTGCCTGACAAGCGCAGGAGGCACCTCTCACTATCTTCCTGATGGTGCAATTTCAACAACAAACCTCTATCTGCAGCCGCTTTACCTCCCCACTCTTGTTGCAGAGCAGTTTTCAATCACCAAGAGTATTCACACTTCCCTCTCTTCCCTGGGAGAACTTTCAGCAACCTGCTGAAACCATCAGCCCTTTCCTGGAACTTCAGGTACCTGTTGGCCTCTCTAAGATGGAGAAGACCAGTCATGAGGAACCTAAAGTACAGAATTGCCATGAAAACAGAGTGGACTCTGATGCAAGGGGAAGATTTATTTTGCTGGAGTTGCCTGAGTGAACTACTTCAAATACAGGAAAGGCTGTGAATGCCCCCCAAATCTCAATGTCATTTACCAGCATGCCTTCCCCTCCACTCCATGAGTGGAACCTGTCCAAGTTTGCAGCTGCTTGAAGGTGACTGGGTAAACATACAAAATACCACCACAAATAAAATGAATAATAAAACAACTAAGCAAATAAAATTTTGAAACATGATGTCATTTAGCCAGCACAGTCACAGTCTCAGTGTAAGCTCCACCAAAGGGCAACCAAGAATTTGGAAAGGCAAGCAGACTCAATCTCATCTGCAATTTCACAGAGCCTCTGACATTAGCAGGAAAAATGAAATCCCCAGAGAGGCAAAAGGTGAAAGCCCTGCCTTGTTTTGTCCAGTTTTTGCTGAAGCCTCTAAGAGCAGGACAGAAAAAAAACCCACCATTTTGAGTCCTGACAGCAGACTTTTTTACAAGAGAGTGTTTTTTCTTTATTGGATTGAGCACCAGCAATGGGAAACACGATTCACATTGATCTTTACCAGGAAGGCCATGGAATGAGAGATTGGCTGGCTGGAGAACTGACACAGATCAGAAAGGTGAACACAGGAACTCACATGCCTCACACTGAGATATGAAGCAGGAGAGTTCTGTTCACCTGGGATTGTTATCAGGCCATGTTTCCCAATCCCCTCCTTACACATCCTCTCCCTGCTCAGATGAGTGAGGAATTGTATGTGCAGTTACCATAACTCAGCTCTCAGAAATGAGATGAGCTACCTGTACTATCCAGGGCCTAGCCCGGTAAACAACAAGTAGGGAAGCATGAAAGCCAGGTTTCTTCCCTGTTCTCACTTGGGCAGGTAACTCACCTTGGTGCCCCCACCTAGGAAGTTCAGATAGTCTGCGGCTACATCCCCCTCCTGATGAGCAAACACAGCGAGGGGTTTGGATATTCTCTCAGCGATTCCTCATGGCTTATCACCATCAAAATGTCTGCCATGTGTCTGGGCTCTCAGACATCCTCTGCAGTATGACCACATGGTGCTGCCCAGGGGATTTAGAGGCACCATTCCAAAGCAAACGCTTGCTTGGCTTCATAACAGTATCTTTGCAAGATAAATCACACCGCTCCCTGCCTTCCCCATCCAAGAGCAGCATTTATAATCAGAGCTTTTATTTTGCAAAGCAGAGCTACACCCTGACCTCAGAGGGAAGGAGGAAGATGCTTTCTCTCTCCTGGAAGGAGGTCTGTTCCCAGTCTCAGTCTGGAATAGCATGGATAAGTTCAGCAGGGGCAGCATCCAGTGCTGAGAGGAACGATTGCTTTGACACAGCCCATTTGAGGTTTGGGGTGAAGAACAGTGGTGGGAAGGAATTAAACACCATAAAAACGTAAAAGGAGTGCTAAAGACACACACTGCCATTTAAATAGGTCGGCATGATTAAAACCTGATGTGTTGTAAGATCTTATGGGCATCTCATTAAAAACCTATTACTTAAAAAACACAGCTTAGATAGGAATGTTGTTAAAGGGCAACTTAAAATAAAACTGACCATCTGGTCCTCATTAGGCAATTGTCTATAACCACCATGTTATTATAAAATCCACTGTGTGCTCCACATCTGCTTATCTCTGCACTCCCTGCCTGCCCCTAAAAGCGCAACACCAGCTGATACTGACAGTCTGGAAGGAGCATGATCTGGGGGAGATGGAGGAGGTCTATGCTGGTGTAGGATTTCTAGGTGATAGTGATCAGCTCTTCCCACATTACAGGTCTGTCCATGTACTCCTTATTATTTTACTTATCCCCTCTTCTAGCCATCCCTGCATGGTATTTCTGTGGTAGTATCCACATTTGTTTCTGTCTCTCAGTGTAAACCCCCCAGGTTTCTATCTCACCC
This sequence comes from Motacilla alba alba, assembly GCF_015832195.1. NCBI lineage: Eukaryota > Metazoa > Chordata > Aves > Passeriformes > Motacillidae > Motacilla > Motacilla alba. The sequence continues at coordinate 15,299,762 of NC_052022.1, forward strand.
CACTTTCAGCTTTGGCCAGTGCCCACAGCATACATAAAGCACACTCAGTTAGTGAGTCCCATTCTACCAGGAACTCTGGGTTCTTTCACCCCAACCACAACAGCATGATCCTAGGACCCATGCCCTGTGCTGCAGCCCCACACCACAAAAGCATGGAGTGGGTCAGCATCAGAAGAGGAACATGAAAGACCAGAACCTACCTCCAGTTAATGCTAGACTGATAAGTTCAACATTTCCTGGAGGTGTTGCACTCTGACATGGTGTTTAGAGACCAAGATGGATGTCACCAGACATTCCTTGTCCCAAGGCAGCTCTGGTGGAATAACATACCAAACCTGCATGTAGAACTATCAAGACTTTTTGCCAAAAATATTACAGGAAATCCTATTTTAACACAGGAAATCCTACAAGTATGTTAATACTTTCTATGCAGAAAACAAAAATAATCAACACCAAAAAAAAATACGACTAGGCTTTGTACTTGTTAGTGGCAGAGTTTAGGATGAAGGAAGGTGTCCCCAGAGAAGTTTGTCCTCTGGACTATGTCTAGGAGCAGGGCCACATGCTGATCACCAAGTACAACAACAACCCCAGAGAAGTCAACCAATTAATCAATCCCGAGTTCATACAAAGAACTCAGGAACAATTAATAGGCAAAAGATGAGCTACAATCCACATCAGATATGCAGTACAAGTTACCTGGAACACAAGTTCAGTCTGTCCAGAAGGCAGGATCAGAAGCAAGACTTCAGCCAAGCACACTCACAACACAGGAAAGAACTAAATACCCTGGGAGAAGCTGAAATTTGGCTCCTGGGGCAGGTGAGGGTGTGGGTGGAGGTCCCAGCAGAAGTTAGGGCAATTAGTGCCTATTATTACCCTGAGGGAGCTACCAGAAGAGCTTCTGTACCAAGGGAGGCCAGAGACAGGGGTATTGTGAGTGAAGAGTGATTTCAGCAAAAGAGTAAAGCACCAAGTCTTCACTGGAACACTCACAAAGTCATTTCATCGATCTCAGCATAATCTCCAAGCCCTCCAGCTAGACCTGTAAGAGACAACCACATGCCTGACATGTCATTAATGTGCTTTGTCTGACCCTCCCCACAGAATGCAGCTAGCATGCTCCTCCATGCTGAGGAGTGGGACCACACTTCCATGGCGCAGTACATTAGTCCCTCCAGCGTACACAGGATCAAACCATTGGGGACTCCTCCTTTCATGGACCTTGGAGTCAGGAAGCAGAGACATGGCCATTTTAAATGTCTAAACAATCTTTCCAGGCTTAAGGATGGGGCTTTTTCCAAGCGGCAAGGTTCAGAGGAGCCATTTGCCAGACTCCTAGCACTTTCTACACAAAGCACAGGCAGTTCTGATCAGGAGGAACATGCAGGTAGTCCAGAGACATGGCATGTGAGTTTGGAAGCCCTAGGAAACACTAGGGCAAATCCTACCTGCAGTGGTGGAGAGGCAGGTTTCCGAGAGACCCAACACCACTGAAATGCTTTTGTCTTGCTAAAAGAGGAGGAAAGGAGAAGGATGGAAACGGACGCTTGTCAAGTAGGAAATTATTGTAGGAACAACATCCTGACTCCATGCTTTTTTGGACACACAAAACAGGTTTTGCTGGAGTTTTCATCTTGCCTCCACAGGGAAGAAGTCAGTTATTTGCAGTTTGCTCCAAGTATTCACCCTGCAACAGTGCTCTGTGTTTACCACCAAGGTACACCTCCTGTCCCCAGGCTCTGGAGAGCAGGGTCAGATGCTGTTTCAGGAACATGGGGGTGTGTGTATGTGTTTGTTTGTTTGTTTGTTTGTCATTGGGATGTTGTGAAGGCTCCTTGGTTAGTTTGTTTGTTTCTGAAATCTCCCAGGGGAAGTTTCTGGCAGAAAGCACCTCCTGAGCGAGCTTGGATCAGGGTGTGCTTTGGCTGGGAACTGAGGAGATCTGCGTATGAAGAAACAAGAGGTGAAGAGGAGATGTATGAGGCCAGAGGGCTAAGGATTTGGCTTTGCTATGTAATGTGCTCATCAGGCAGGGACAAAAACAATCATAAAATCAGAAACAAGCTTTGCCCACAACACAGCTCAAACCTCAGCAAAAGCCATTGGAAATATTTTCATTTCAATTTTCTGCCACTGTTGGGCCTCCTTGTGTGTTTTATGTGACAGGCACTACTCTGGTTCCCATTGAGATCAGTGGGAAGCAGCCTAATTTAGGCTGGAACAGTGTGAACCCCCTGCTTTAAGAGAAATTGAGAGATGTTAATGCAGCCTTACATCTCAGAGATCTCGGATGTGGTTTTCTCTTGGAGTTGCATCCAAGGCAATTAAAATTCCCTACAGGAGCACCTGTCAGCCAGCCTTACCTCTGCCACTTGTTGGACCATTCCTGCAGGGACTTTTCCCACAAAGATACCCACAGAGCTCAAAAATACTCCTGATGGGGAAATCTCCAGACTGAAGGGAGACCCAGAGGGCTGGCTCATTGCTGTCACAACAGCCAAAGAAACATGCTCTGCAGCTGCTGAGCTATCACAAAGCCATAGGAGCTGTGGTGAGCTGCAGTTTTCATGCAGGCTGGGTCTGCAAGCCACCACAGCTGACCATGTCATTGGTTTCAGAGTAGTTGGACATGTGGAAAATAGAGCTACCTTTCCTGTTCACTGTTTCCCTTGGGATGAACGAATATTGCACAGATCATGACAAAGAAATCTTTCTAACAAGATGCCAGGTCCCATCTGCTCTGGGAGAAATCACACTCCTGCATTCAAAAAATGCTGATGGAAGTAACAGATGATGTACTAATGATCCTTGGGGCTTTTAGACAGGTTTACTTAGGAAACCAGGCATGTGAGATCACATTGTCTTTTAGTCTGCCAATACATTTGTCTGGGTCCTTCCTAATAGCTTTTTAACTCACAGGTCAGTTTTAAGAAAATATAACAGAGGAGTATAAGTCTCCAAAATAGAAACTTCCTCGGAGTTTTATGAAAATGATTGACCAAGTGGAAGAAAAAAAGAGAAAAGTATAGGTCTAATAAAAACACCTACTGGTGCACGAGCTCAACTCTTTACAGGGCTTCAGAGAATCCACAGAAATGCTCACCTTAAAGCTGCATTAGAAACAAAGCTTCCTTAGTTTTCCCATTCACACAATGATTTAGGACAACTTTAGGCTTCAAGTTTTTCCAAAAATGGGTGTCCTTGCCTCCTTTATCATACTCTTTCAGGTCAGGACAGAATCACATATGCGTGTGCTCACTGGTATAGATTGTGTTCTGGATAGTGAGGAAAGACACACAGCAAGTGAATGGAAGCTGCAAACCCAAGGGATCAGCACGGTGTCAATTTCTGTAGCTGGTGCTAACACAGGAACACGAAAGCACAACTCTCCTGGTAGCACCTGGCACCACCACATGCCTGGGGAGGTACCAGAGCACTTGTGCCAAACAGAATTCTTTGCTTGTTTTTAAAATGGCCTCAATCCTCTCCCCTTCCCAACAGCCCTCTTTTCACTGGTCACATCACTGGTTTGGAGGACAGGTGTCTGCAGTTTTCACTCCAGAGGCTGATGCAAGAGGAGATCCACCAGAGTTAGCGCGTAGCTGCAGCCAGTGAGGATTAATCAGTCCCACCTGCTGTGTCTCATCACACACCCGATACTCTTCATGTGTTAATGTCTGGAATGCCACCTCTGCTACTTTATCCTGGGCTTCCTTGCCCAGCTATGTCAGGCACAAAAAGCCTTTTCCTTCCCTGATCTCCTTCTGGACATGGCACAAATAGTGGAAAGAGAGGGGAGGATGGTGAGACCCTTGTTTTCTTTTTTCCTTTTCTTTGGTTTTTTTGTGTCATCTACAGATTTCAGTGGTGAAAGATGCTCTGACAGTGTGTGCTGTCAGTGGTATAGTGTGGGGTTAGCTGTGAACAGACGGTGAGTTGTGGTCACTGTCCCTGGCCAGCTGGGAATTGCACATCTCCTATCATATTTATTGGTCACACATATTCTGTCACCTCCCCCTTTCTATTTACCCCCATTGTCCAGCTGCTGTCTCTCGTCTTTTAGATCTCTGGGACATGCAGATCCAATTAAGATGATTATAGCCATGTATGAGCCTTCAGCTGCCTCCTAACATGCATATTTGTAATAGTGTTTACATGCTCATTTCCATTCAAAGGCATTGTCAAATTTGACTTCTTATGTTGATATACATAAGCAGAAAGTCAGAGATCCACCCAAGATTCAGCAGCCCTAGGAAAATGGATTTAAGGAACTGCAAAGTACAGATTCACACAACAGGCAGTGAGGTACCCTGAGATATTCTGGGCCCATCCAGAGTCTGATGATGAATGGATCAGCCTGAAGATCCATTTCCGAAAACCCTCTGAACCTTTGTTAAAGTATTCTTACAAAATTATACATCAAAACCAGTTAAGCAAATTCCTAGAGCAACTGACAGAAAAGACTCATCTAGCCTGTTATGAAAACTATAAATAAAGTAGAAAATCTTATTGTATATTATTTCCCTTTAGAACCAAACAATTAACAAAATGGGGGACATATTATGATTGCTTCCATTTGAAAAACTGATTACACAAGTGCAATATATTCTGGATGATATCTTGTAAACCTTTTTTGTCTAATTTTTTTTTTTAATTCTAGTTTCCTTTAATAGCAGTGGTAACAGTGGCATCCCATTTTATTGCTGAAAATTCCCTAAGTAAGTTCCCTATGTTCCTGTGAATTTTGTTCCTAGAAAACCTTATGTATTTTTTTTGCTTTTCGCATGTTATAGTCTCACTGCAAAGGTAATTCAGAAGTTGTCTCAATTTTAGCTTACTTTCTCTATTCCATTTCTACAGGAAAAAAAATCCTGGACTTGAGTTTGGAGGTGCTTTGAACCTGGACAGGCTTAGCTGGCTGAGGTGTTCATAAGAGCTTTGAAGCGACGGATCTGACAAAATCACAAGGGTGCTGATAGTCCTCTCATCCATGTTTTCCCATAGTTGTTTCTGAAGGACAGACAAAATTCTTCTGAAATAAACACAAGCAATGGGAAGAAGATCAGAGAAGCTGGTAGGAATTCACCTGACAATATAGTTATGAAGAAGTTGGGGTGATGTGAGCTGCATCTTTCACTCTGCTCGACACACCACCTAAAGCTGGAAAACTTTTCCCCAAGGCAGTCAGTCTTCTGGCATACCCAGGTCCTCTCATGGCCAAGAAATGTCAAATGAACCTCTGAGGGCTGAGGTGCAAGACACTTCTATGGGAAGTCTGCAGTCAGGAGATGGTAATAGCTGTCCAAGCAGGTAATCCACCCCATAGCTTGCAAAAAAATAAACAGAGTGTGATGCTAGATCCAGGGCAATCCAGAGACATCTGGGTTAAAATATACAGAGGTGCTTATCTCTGGCTGTCTTCACATCAAGATTTCACATCACCAATATGACCCAAGGACAGGTGATGCTAAACCTCCACCACTTCAAATGCCACCTCTTGTAATACAAGCAAGAAACAAAGCAGGTGACTTTCTAACAGCCACTGGAGCACCTGAGCCTGGATGTGTCTGAGCACTCAGAAGCCATGTGAGCATCTGTAGGAAGAATCTAGCAGCAGAAAGCTCTTTAACAAAAGTGCATCAATGAAAAATGCTCAGGGGCATTGCAATCTGAAGCAAGAGTACCTAGAGGAAGAGACAAGCACTCGTCTTCCACACCACACAACCAAGTGTACAAGTCCCTCAGCCTAGACCCAGCTTACTCTTGCAAGCTCACTTTGGACATCGTGTGGGTGCAAGGAGGTCAGTCAGGCCATACACTAGTATACCCTGGAAATTCAGCTGTGTAGGAGCAGCCAGAAATTATCTGTGTCTGTGCTACCTTTGCTGTGTGCAGACAACCTGCTCACTGTATCCCTGCAGCTTCCTCTCTCCATCCTGGGAGAGGGGAGGAGAAGGGGGAGATGTTTGTTTCCCTCAGTCATGCTTTGGAAGCTGCATTGTTCCCATGCACAGCACTCCCCTCCCCCTCTGCCAGCCCCTCCCCGGGGTTGCTCCTGGTGGCCACAATGAGAGGTTAGTCAGCCTATTTCAATTAGTGGCAAACCGTGTGGCGTGACTCCAGGGCCTCCATATGTTCATAAGTATATGCAACCACACTTTCCTTGACGCATTCCTCATTCCAGGGAAAGGCCACATCTCCACAGCTTGCTGGCACAAGTCACACAGGCAACTGCAGAAGAGATGGGATAATAAACACACACTCACATATATACACATACATATACGTAGGAAAACTTGGCACCCTCCCACCCTCTCCCGTGTTGACTGCCACATGGTCCCCATCAATTTCTGTCAGAGCCAGCAAGCCAGCCAACCGCTCACAGATGCTGACAAGGCAATTTCAACAGCTGAGGGACTTCTCTGCTTTCCTCCTCCAACACGTAGGATTTTGGTCGACTTTTTTTTCTTTAAAGTCATCTGCTCCTGGGAGACATTCCCCGGCCCATGGCAACGCCATCTTCCTGGTTGCTCCTTGGCTAGAGTGCCCCTCTCGGCATCTGAGGGCCAGCAGGTTCCACTTCCCCTTGTGTGGAGATGGGGTCCGAAAGCAAAGAGGTTATAAGAATGTGCTGTCTCCACTATCTCAAGCATCCCCAGAGGAGAATGAAGACCTCCCAATCCAGTTGCTGCCATTTCCCCCAATACCGGCTGCAGGAGTGCAGATTCTGTCTACTCCTCCTCCCTAAACACAGCTGCTACCTTCAGGGGGATTAGAGGGTTAAGGACACATCTCAGTGTCCAAGAGATCCTCTTGTAAGGAGCTCATTCTTCCACGTCATTTTTTCAGGGCTTTCTGCAGGTGACTGGGAGTATGTGTCCAGAGTCAAAATCAGGCCTGAATTAATGAAGACCTCCAAAAAGATATTTGACACATTTCAGCAAGTGTGCTAATACTTACTGACACAACACACACTAGCAATGGCCCCTAGGCTTAGGTAAAGGGCAGGACCTGTGCTCAAGAGAAAGGAGCACAGAAGTGCTTGGGGGAGGAAACAGAAAGCAGTGCTGGCAGAATGAGGCTTCCAATCTCAGTGAAATCCTGGTCCCACTGAAGCCCTGGCAAAATCTCTCATGATTTCTTACTTAGGCCCTATCGTGGGGGAAGCTCAAGAACACCAGTTTGAGGTCATGTAGGCTGGCATTTTCAGTCCCATGAAAAAAGACATTTTTGTGTCCATGGCCTGAAGGTTCTCACTTATCACCTGTGCAAATCCCTCATATCTGACTAGTTTTGCCTAGCTCAGTCCTACACCAGGTCAGGAAAGGGTCTGTCTTTGAAATGTGGTTCAGCACAGGGAGAAATCCCCTGGTCAGGCACTGTCATCCACCCAGCTCTTCTCAACTCAGCTGTGGGACTGCATTTTGCAGGCAGGAACACGCTGCTTACTCAGATGCCCAGAAACATCTCTGCAGACAGTGAGACTGACAGGCAAACGGTGGGATGGGAAACAGAGGGAGAACAGGACTGCAGGGACTGCGAAATTAGGCGAACCGTTTCAGAAAGCAAAGTCCATCAAGTCTTTACAACTGGGGTGCACATGCAGCTTTGGCAAAACTATCCAGCTAGCAGAGGAGCCCTCATCTTCCTCTACCCCAGCCTCCCCCACAGCACAACTGAAACCTCTCTTCATTGCTTACTGTCAGGTCATGTAAGCCCTCGCCATGCAGTCACAGAAACCACACTGCTCAAGCAGCCCCATTTTTCAGAGCCGAATGCAGCTGAAACAAGGATATACTTGAGAAAATAATGAAGTTCAGTGGGTGGCTCAAGCCTAGATGGGGTCATGGATAGAATGAGGGCAACTGGGAGGAAGTGCTCTGACCACAAGCACACATTGCCTGTCACATCCACCAAAAGACACATCTTCTGACATGAACAGGGATGTTATTAGTTGTTCAGACCCTGAAAACCATCCAAAGTTGATGAACCTTTTCCAAACCACTATCCTGGGCACAAGATGCATCATCAGAGGATTCCCCTATTCCCATATTATGGTGCTGCTTATTTCAATTCATCATGGTATTTCTATCCCTCTCTCAGAAACCCCAGGTGCTGGTCACAAGTGATGGCAGGAGAAGGCGCAAGAAGCCCTTGGAGCTTGGAGCTGGAGACTACAAGCTTTGGGAATTGGGCTAGGCAGCCTGGTCTCACAGAGCAAAGTATCATCACCATTTCCAAGGATGCACAAAGTGAAAGATGCTAAGGTGCTGGAATGAGCCTGGAAATTGTAATGCCTTGCAACACTGCTTTGTTCAGTGCTCTGTCTGGGACTAGGTTGGGATGTAGAAACTTGACCATGGCAGGGAGGGGGAGTACAACTGGAAAAGGAACTGAAGAGTGAAAGCCATGAAAATTGTCAATGCACAGGACTTAGGGCAGCTTCCCCAAGCTCTCTGATGGACTGCCCACCACAGCTACAGCTGTCTCATCAAGTCAAAATCAGGTGTATCAACTGTGATTTGAGATGGATGAACAGGGCAGAGGAATCTGACAAGAATCTGTCTCCGAGAGTCCTGGCAAGTGACCATGGGAAGTACTGTTTCATATTGCAGCTGGCAATGAGATCTGTGCTAGAAGAAACTTATTGCTCCTACCACAGTTCAGGATTCCCAGTCCTCTTCCTGAGCACGGATTCTGCACTGCAAATTAAAGAGGAAGATCCCAGATTAACCCAAAGAGTGTTCCAAAGAAGATAAAATGATGCTACGACGTGGAACCTGTCCCCTGTGTCTCACTCCTGCCTGTGGAATGGGAAGATCATGTGGGAAGATCAGAAAAATAGCACAGAAAACTAGAGGAAGTTTTAGAGAAAAAACAATTGTTCTCAGATTCAACCCAAATGTGTAGGGAACTCTCTCTGTCTCATATTTCCAAATGACCAGTGACTTCAAGAGCTCACTGCTGCCTCAATGCCTGGGGTGAATCCCCATTGCTGCTCTGTAGTTTAACAGCAGACACATGGTCCAAGAATGCATGGATGGGGGACTTTTACTTCTATTGGTCCAAGTCTTTCTCCAGTCAGAAATACTTTCATCCTTCTGGATCACAGCTGACGGCAACAAATATCCTCCCTGCAGATGCAGGGAGGGAGGCAAAACACAAGGAATAATTTAATTTCTGAATTTTGCCAAACTGATCTGGGGCAAGTTGTCCCTACATCTACCTAGGTCAGAACTAAACCTCATCATAAGTTTGAAATCTTTCTTACTGGTCATGCCTGGGTGGCTGGAGCCGTCTGCAGAACAGGGGCATGCAGACAGTTGGAAAGACATCCAAGCAGAGCTCAGGGAGAGATCTTGAGTTTCACTCTTGGTTGAATAAAATGAGCTGATTTTGCCAGTTGTCAGGCAGCAATCACAGCACTGATGAGTGACAGAAATAACCAAGTTCTTTCTGCAGCCAAATTCCATGACACCTCCACAAAGTTGACTTACACCATCCATCACAACATCTGCTGATGTCCATGGGAAGGGGAGAGGGTGTAGCTCTCCATCCCACCCTGGGTTATTTTTACAGCTGGGAAAGGAGGTGGTGAACCTGGACAAGAGGGTCGGAGACTTTTCTAAGACAGCTCACAAAAGCTGTGAAATGAGAGCCAGAACTTAGAAGGCCCCAGATCCCCAGAGCAGCAGCTTCAAATGTGTCACTGGCAATGAACCCAGAAGGGCCATATTCCCCAGAAAGGAATTTCCCTGGTCCTGCCCAAACAGACAAATAAAATCTCCCAGCAAAGTACTTGTCACCCACTGGTGTAGAAAGTTGAAACAGATGCTTAAAACTCAGAGGCATCTCCAGCCATCCTGGAGGACACAGCTTCAGGGGGTAAAGGCAGGACACTGGGACATAGAGACCACCTCTGACATGCAAACCCTTTGCCTTTACTGACACAAGACTTCTGGAAAAGACCCAACCAAGCAAAGACGATGGATCTGTACTGATTTATATCAGATGAAGATGGGTCTCTTGAAAATCAGTTCCAGGTGAGCTGTGTGGAGCTGCCCAGAAGCTGTTTGCCAGTTTCGCTCTCTCTCCGTTCCCTGTTGCCAAAATGCATTGAAGATCCACAGGCAGCACAGAATGGTTCCCCCAGGAGGAGTCATTCCACACATGCCTTCCCAATAAGCAGAGTGGCAGTGTTTAGAAACCAAATTGGTCATCGCTGGCAATTGTAGAAACAGACAAAAATAGCAGAAAAAAAATTTCACAATTTCCTGCATATTTTTCCCGATTGTTCCACAAAAAAAATGTTGGGTTATCCAAAAGAGAAGAATGGCTTAAACAAGCAAAACATCAGTAATCACCTGCTTTGCTAAGTGTTTGTAAATAACATAAGCTGGTTTTCTTAGCCAAATGTCATTCCTTTCCACAACCATCATTCCCTTCTCCCAGTTACTCACTGTGACTAATGGAAGGAGAAAGAGATTGTTGTCCTTTTTTCTCCCCAATGGATTTTAACCAAAAAACTTTCATTTTAGTTGGAACACACTCTCCTCGCCTCCTCTTTGCCCCCCCCAGGATGGGTGACACCATCCTGTCTGCAGCACAAAATCCCTTGGCTTTGGTCACTTAAACATTCTACAAAAGTAGAAGATAGTCCCCAGTGGCAAACTGGGAGTGGTGAGACAAGACCTCTAAGTTTGTAACACTTCTCCTCAATGGCCAAGGTTCCTCAGCACATCCTCCATCAAATTCTCAGTTCTACTAATTAAGCTATCAAATTCGTGTTGGAGGGGACAATTGTTTATGTTTTGGGTTTTTTTTTTTTCAGGGCTGTAGATCTTGCCAGTAGAGTCTTTAGAATAAGAAAAGAAAAACCCTCTGAATCACTGCCCAGAAACTCAATCCCAAAAGCCTCCTCCCAACCTCTGTTTACAAAATTATAAGCTTTCTTTGTCCTAACCATTTTCCTGTTACAATAATATTCTTCATTTTCTATCTGACTTTTTTTTGGTGCATGGAAAATGTGATTTCATTGTGAAAGGATTTCTTATGAATCAATACAGCAAAGAAGTACAGAGATGTTTGCAGTAAATCACTCTCAAAGTAGAGACACATAGAAAATGAGTTACAAGAAAAAGTAGATAATCCCAAGCCATTTCCATATGGAAGGAGGTTATATTTTCCATACAGTGTATCTGGTTTTTGTGTCACAAAACATGCTGGTATTTATTTAATGTATTTTTTCTTTGTACCGTAGAGTTATGATTATATGAAATGAGTTTCCAAAAATTACAAACATTGGCCTGGTTTAGGTAACAAATGGAAGAATTGAGATACTGAGTTCAAACCAGCTAAGACTCAGCCCCTGTGGAAGTTAAGAGCCAAGTCCAGCAGCAGAATGTTCACTTCCATCCCCTGAGATTCCCTCCACTTCTGGGACAGCAATGACAAGGGGAGAGGTCCAATTTTCCAGTGCTTTGCAGTTTCTTTCACCCACTTCCCTGTGGCTAGCAGGGATGACATTTGGAGCTGGGCTGGCTTTTCCCCTTCAGTGAAATGACCTGTGTCATCACCATCTCTTCGGAGAAGGCTTGGCAGGACTGAATGCCCAGCAACTGAAGGAAGCCTCTGGATTGCTGACTTCTTGGAAGCACTGGACAGGGATCATCAGCCTGTCTGAGCCATGCATCAAACTGGGTGTGAGGTACCAAGCTATTCTCCTAAAGGAGAGACATCTGAGAGGCATTTAGAGAGGGAATCATTGTGGTTGAGGGAGGCCGAGTCACATCCTCCTAGTGGTTTGCTAATGCAGTCACCTAAAACTTAGGTAAATAAGGGAACTACATTCCCCTTCCAAAAACTCCCTGAGGTGTGAAAATCTGGTGAAAAATCATGGAACCATGGATCATCAACACTGCTGGTGTACAGCATTCTGCAAGGTCATGGAGAAACCTATGACTCTAGCAGATACAACCCCAGACATGCAACAAAACAACCACCCTCTAGAGAAACAAAAGTAAAACCAGACTCTTTAAACTGAGTCTAGCTGTGGGCAGACACTATAGGAAAGCTCCTGTGCAGACAGTTGTGGGTAAAATGTTCTGTAAAGAGGAGGAAGATCATTGTGGTGTTCACATAAACAAAGCAGTGTGGGTCTAGGCTGCCTATGGCAGTAGCCCATCTCCATCCAGGTTGGAAGGTGCTGGCCCAAGAAGTCACCTGCACTCTTGCTGGTGTTTTCTGCCTCGTTGTACCTAAATTTCTGGCTCCAACAGAGCAATGCAGCTCTGTGGTCATGTCTCAGATGTTATTTAGATGAAGTGCCAAGAAAAAGAGCTGGGTCACATGAGCCAGGTAGACAGGAGGATGAGGAGAGTAGTACCAAAGATGGTTTCAGGGAGTAGCTGATGTAGCAAAGCTCCCCTCCTCCTTCATTATCCAGTTAATGCAACATTCACAACAAATCTGTTGCTGGCTGCTCACAGTTTTGTGGAACTGAGTAAGGACTACAAATATTACATAGAGATGCTCCATAGAAGTGAGCAAAGAAGGAGCTGGATCTTCTGTTCCCCTGCTCTGAATTCCTAATCCTAATGGCACTGACAAGAGTGGGACCTAGAGCCGGTGGTTATGAGGGTTTCATGCTCAGTGAAATGTCCTGAGGGCATGACCAGGTCCTGAGTTCCTGCAGGTCACTGGGCAGTGGAGGAGCACACCCTTTTCCCTGAGGTCGGGGGCAACAGTCTTTGCATGTGCGATGGCTGGAAGCTGCCAGAGCTCTGTGTAACCAGCTGCCTTTCTTATTTTTTCCCCCCCAGGAAAAGCTGGCAGTTTGGCTATTCCAGCCCACTCCTGCCATTAAAGACCTGACATTTTTTCTAATGTGTCAAATAAATACACCGATATATAAGAGGAGCAGCACCAAGGCTGGAAATATGGCCCGGGCCGGAATAAATGCCTACAGGAGAGGAAGTGTTTGTCTCATAGACACGCACACACGCACACACAAAGCTCCGTTAGCCACGCTGTTTGCAGTCATCTTTGGGTTGCTGCTCCCTTCTCCTGCTTCCAGCGAGCCCATCGGTGGGGACCGGCCGACCTCTAGTGGTGTGAGCCCTCAGTGCTGGCAAGGAGGAGCAGGGAAGGAGCCTGAGTTCAGAGCACACCCACCTTCTGCGTGCATGGGTTCCGTCCCTGAATCATAAAAAGTTCCACAGAACTGGAGAAATAAAAAAAAAGGTGGGGGAGGATCTGGAAGACAAGAGGAAAGCAGCCACAAAAGCTCAGATTTCCAGTATCACCTTGGGACTTGTGTAACCAAACCCTTCAGCATCTCCACCACAGATGTTCCCCAAGGACTAGTGGCTCTGAGAGGACATTTAGTTAAAAGGAGGTTGAGAGAGAGAACAGAAATGTGACAGCAGGATGCTGACTTTGCAGGGGGCTTGTGAGACCAGGGGGGTTATATTTAGGGCCCCTGAGTTCACATCCCTTGCTCTGTACAATCATTTTTCTTTCCTTCATGCAGCAGTTTCTGAAGAGGGGGTGTCTCCCTAGCTCTCAGCAGTGTGAAGAGGAGGGAAGCCAGGAATGAGTACCAGAGCTCTGAGAAACCTCACAGCCAAACATTTTCACCTGTCTGGAAGATATTTAGGATCTCACTCTGAGAGGAGCTAGGGCTGGGGCTGGGGGTCCTTGGGAATGAAGGACAGCCCTTGCTTGGCTGAGGCAGAGAGCAGCCTGACGGGGCAAGGCTGAGGTTTCTCTCACGTGGAAGTGTGAGCTATAAAGACGTGTGAAACCCTATCTCCAGTGCTATCCATATCAAAGATTTCAAGGGGGCTGCTTTAAAATAGGACCTTGGCACAGGTTCCTGCTTCTCCTCACGTCTTACTAGGCGGCACTCTGCCAAAATGTCAGTTTGGCTACTCCACATGTCCCAGATATCCCAGGCATGTCCTACAAACCTTTCCGGTGCTCCCAGGGAGATCGCTGCCTCCACAAAAAGCCTCTTCTCACAGCTGTGGAGGGTCCCAGTGGCCCCTGAGCACCATTTCCCCAGCTGAGGAGCAAGAGGAGCGTCTTCCCTGAAGTGCCACAAACAAGGGCTGAGAACATACATTAAAAAGTCTCTAAAAACAGCATTTAGCAAATTGTCCACAGGGACTCATTTTTTCCCTCCCACACTGAGTGAGCACAAGGGAGGCATCTCCTAGAGACCCTGCAAATTACCACAGTAAAACCCTAGAGGGACCTGAGTGACCCACCCCACCCCCACCCCCCATATCCTGAGATCGATCCAAGCTGTTTCAAAGGGAGAATAACCATAACTATTTTCTCCCATTCCACCCAGGCTTTCCTCCTTGTTTTGCCCTTTTCAACCTAGTGCACTTGCAAAATCCAAGCCCAGAGAGGGAGCCCACAAGAGCAGAAGCCTTTCAAGATTACCCCGAGGCTAGTGGGTGAGTGTTTTCCCCCTGCTCTCCCAGCTGGAGGAACAGGCAAGATTGGTTTAACAAAGATACCCAGCAGCACTGGAAAAACTGAGATCTCAGCAAAGCCAAAGGCATTTGCTAAGCATCTCCTATTAGAAGAGTGCTCTCACACAGCTGCCCCACAGACAGCCAAGACAACGAGGTGCCTCAGCAATAAACCACTCTTCTCTCCCCCCCAGCCCTCTTGAGTGAGTGCAGTGCATCCCAGTCGAGCTGTGCTCTGCCAGGGCTGAGGTCGCTGCTGCACTCTGCTTTGATTCAACACAGTGTCCCCTCCCACATGCTGTTTTCATTAGAGCCTGGATCTTCTGGCAAGGGCACTGTGCACAGTCATGAGAAGCTGCTCACTGGTGGCTTGTTTTATCCAGTTGGAGGCTTAAAACAATGAGCTTGCAAATATTTCATTCCTCCCCCGCATCCTTGCTTGCTTCTTACTTCCTCTCTTTTCCTTCTCTCTCTCTTTTATTTCTTTTTAGAAGAGAGAGGAGAGGTACATAAGAGATAGCACTGGATCATTAGGAAGGATGAGAGAAAAGAGACCAGAAAGGTCTTTTCTTTCCTGTTGTGAATACACATGCATGTGAGCACACTTGAGTATGTTTCACACCTGCACTCTCCCAGCTGTCCAGCACCATCACAAACTGCACACGTTTGTTGCCCTGACACAGGCAGGAAAGCTCAGAGCAGGACCCCTTGTCACCACCACTAGAAAGATGCCCCATGCTAAAGCCACACAGCTGTCACAGTGTCACCAGGACAGAGGCACATTCCTCTGTGCTTTCACTTTGGCAGGCCCAGACATGGAGAGGAGGGAGCCTGGAATTCAAAAGGACAACCCCCATTTTGTGACTGAATGCTCTCTTCCCTGCCTTCAATTGTGAAACTTCTGCTGGGAACAGCTGTCATGAAGACACGTTGGTGCCCCAAGCCCCAGGTGATGCGATGTGTGAGGAAGAATTGGTTTTGACTGGAGACAAACTTCATGCCTGTTTCTGCCTGAGCTCTGTGTAAGGATGGGGCAGTTAAAGCAATGGAACAGGGCAAATTTGGGGTGGCAGCCAAGAGGCAAGACGGTGTGACTCACCCTGTGACCATCAAGGCATGAGGAGGCAGAGGACAGTTCCAAGAACATGTGGGTACAGCCAGCTAGAGGCCGTCTGTGAGGCAGTTGGAAACAGACATGAGGTAGAGCATGAGTGAGGTAGTAAATGAAGAATCACTGAGCATGTTAGAAAAAAACTCTTGCCCTGTGCTGGGGCCCAGAGGTTGTGAACAAATTGCTTCATATCTCTGCATGACTCACTTTGCTTTCTTTAGCCTGGCTGTAGCATGTTGGGACCGCCTGGACTCTTCTTTTCTCATTACTTCATGTCTGCCTAAAACTGCCAGCACAAGGGGCATCCAAGGAAGGACAGTGACATAAAATCATAGAATAATTTAGGTCGGATCCTAAGTGATCCTAAGATCCTAAAATCCTTAGATCATTGAGTCCAATCATTAACACAGAACTGTGAAGTCCACCACATAACCATGCCCTAAGTGCCATATCTACACACCTTTTAAATATCTCACTGGATGGTGACTCAACCACTATCCTGGGCTGCCTGCTCCAACACCTGACCACCGTTTTGGTGAGGAAATTTTCCACAACATCCAATCTAAACTTTCCCTGGGGCAACTAGAGGCCATTTCATCTTGTCCTGTCACTTGTAACTGGGTAGGAGACTTCTCCCCACCTGGCTATAGCCTCCTTTTAGGTAGTTGTAGAGAGCGATATGGTCCTCCCTCAGCCTCCTTTTCTCCAGGCTGAAGACCTCCAGCTCCCTCAGCTGCTCCTCGTAGGACTTGTGCTCCAGACCTTTCACCAGCTTCATTGCTCTTCTCTGGGCATGCCAGTGGACATGGTGAGCAACTAACCAGGGAGAAGAGACCTGTCTAGTGCTACTTTGACTCATCTAAGCTTTTGAATTAGGCTGCCTGCCTGATTTCCTTGGTCTGCATGGTCCTATGGGAGCCAAGGCTGCATGTACTGCTGTGGAGTGGGAAGAGTTGCTGGCAGTGAAGCCCTGCACAGGGACAGTCTTTGGGCTGCACTCATGTGAAAGGCAAGCAGGCTCTGGCAGAGGCTGTGCAAAGCACACAAGTCTGGGACCAGCAGTGCTGGTAGTGAGTGCTCTGCACCCAGCTCAAAGTGCCCTGACTGCATTTGCATCCTGCAGCCACTGGGCTGTCTCCCAGCCCTTTTATCTCAGGGATGTACAAACCCATCTGCCTCTGAGCATCTCTCCATCTCAGGACATCTCCTTCTCTCACCTGTACAAACCCAGGTGTCCTGGGTTTGTACAGGTGAGATAAGAGCAGAGCAGCAGGAGCACAATTCAGAGGTGTGCTCAAGAGAGAAGCCACAGAAGAAGCTGGCTGCAGGCGAGGAGACATCACCTCCTGCCCGGTTTTGGGCATGCAGCAGTCCAAGGCCTCCACCACTTAGAGATACATCCCTGTAGATGGAGCCAGAACCTCACAAAGCAGAAGGACAGCCCAGTCCTACCCATAACCTTTCTCCAATCGCTCTGCTCTGAAGACAGACTAGCCCGGCCCCTCTCCTCCCTCTCTCCTTCTCTTCTTCCCTCCCTCCCTCCCTCCAACACATCCAGGGTTTTGTCTTCCCTCCCTCTCCCGATCAACCATTTCTAAGCGTCACATTGTCCCTCTTTCTTCCATATTTAACCGAAATTCCTTTCTGTTGTCTTTTCCTGTCCGCCACAGCCAAGGAGAGTGGGTAATTCCTTCACCACAGGCTGCATGTTGATGCCCTTCTCTGAGCAGTAACATCCTCCTGGGATGATGATGATGCCCCCAGAGTCATTTCTGGGCTGTCTTTTCTTACCTCCTTTTCTTATGATGGACTTCTCCAGGCCCTGCTGGTTTGGATGGCAGCCCTCATTCTGGTCTGGTGCTGCTCACGCCCTGTCTGTGTGGCCATAGGAACCCCAGGCAGTTGGGCAAGGAGCCCTTTTCCATTCTATCAATTGGTCTCAGTGTGTCCATTGCAGTGGCTGAGCCTCCTAGGGAAGCAGCAACTCAGCAGCAGCATCCTGGACACCACAGAAGGGTTCGCAGCTCACAAGGGGATACTTTTGATCCCAAGGGCATAGCATGAGCACAGGTAACACCAGCCCCAGGGTGGCTTTTGCCCACATCAGGTGTGCTCCACCCTTCCTATCCTGTGGAATTTGTCTGGTTCCTGGCCTTTGCCCAGACATGATAGTCAGGAAAAGCCATACTGTATCATACTTTCTTGTTTCCCTTGAGGACGCTTCTGAAGGGTACCTTCACTGCTGAGAAGCCTGGGGAAAAATAAAAGTGAAGGGAGATGAAACCTCTCCATCCCCACCACCATGACCCTAGTTTTACTCCAGATCTGAGGGTTGCTTATAGCTCAGTCAACCAAAAATAATGGGGGGAGAGGGGAGCAAACCCACCACCACGGTTTCTCAACCCAGGGTTTCCTGACTGTCTGACAGCATACCCACCCTTTTCTCTTGAAACAGCAGGCAGAGAGGCGAGGGAAACTTTGCCCCAGGTCCCCAGAGCTGGGGCTGTAATGAGAAAAAAAACCACTGATTTAGGAACCTGAAGGTGAAGACTCAATAGACAAGGGGAGGTGCAACGGGGGCAAGGTTTCTCAGCATGAAGCTGGTGGGACCTGCATTTCCCAGTGGTCACACCAGAACCACAAGCCTGGCCTGGGTACAGCAGCAATCTGCAAAGAGAGAGACCCTGAAAAGCCTGTGCTGTCAAGAGCTGGCGAGGGGAAATGGGTGGCAGATAAGAACATGTTGAGGAAAAACACAAACCAGAAGTTCCGGAGGAATTTTGGAAAGGAAATGGGGAATTAACTGCAGAAAAGGCGGGGGGGGGGGGAATGAGAGCAGTTTATGGCTTGCAACAAATAGCCTGTGTGCGCCACCTCGCCAGGCACTCACCGCCCTCCTCCCTGCCCAGGGATACTCAGCAGTGGCCATCCCAGCCAGCCAGGAACAGCAGGAATGGGAAAGTGGCTGCTGCTGGGTCCTGGGCATTCCAGTAGGAATCAGGGAAGAAACAAAACTAAGAGAAGCTGTAAAGAAAATACCATCCCTGCAGTGTCAGAAAGGGCGAGGAGCTGCAGGTCCTGTCTTGCCTGCAGGTAGAGGAGGGACAACTGAGGCCAAGGCTGGCAGATGCCAGGTACCTCAAAGGTTCCATGGTGCAGCCTGGCTTGGAGGGCACTTGGTGGCTTGGGTGCCCACCCACAGCCCCACGGCTATTTCAGAGAAACCATTCCATCTCCGCCCCTTTCTTTTTTTACCTCTCCTGCCTTTGCCTCCAGGCACAAGCCCCACAGCACGGGGTCCCCACTCAAGCAGTCCCCGCAATCCGCCCCTCGCCCTGCAGCTATTTTAGAGAAAGGCAGGAGATATTTTTAGTGCTGCCGGCCCCCGGGAGAAACTCTGAGCCTCTGAGCCACAGCAGTGCTGGCGCCAGAGAAACTGCCGCTGCTCTGGCTGACATTTCTTGTATAATTAAACTCAATCCATTCAGGGGGCTGGGTCTTGGCCACCAACTCAGCAAGGAGGGGAAGGAGAGGAGCCAGAGAGCCAGGGGCTGAGTGCTCTGACAGATGCTGGGAAATGCTCAAAAAGCCTGGCTTGAGACTTTGGGGGAAGTTTTGCCAGGCACAAGGGAGCAGGACGGCTCTGAAAGGCATTGGGAGTGGGATTTAATGGGAGCAGAGCCCAAACTGCCACCTCGGCAAAGGCAAAGACCCCACACAAGCGTCATCCTCCCCCTGTTCCCTTGCCGGGGATGGACCCAAAAAGGTTGCCCAAAGCTGGACAGACAGCACCTAAAGGCAACCTGGGAAAAAGCAACAGGATTTGAAGAGCACCCAGTGCCTGCAGGGCAAGCCGGAGAGATCTCTGCTGGTAAACAAAAGCCCAAGCTGGAGCCGGAGCCGTGTCGGAAGTTTGGGGGCTGTCTGGTTAGCCAGCATCTGGTGAACACAAGCTGCGGCTGGAGGCTGACAAGCAGCAGCACAACCCCTCCTTCTTCCCACACCCACCGCCCGGCGTCTGTCCGGGGGCCCCAGTCTGCCATCGAGGAACAGGGGGAACGACAGCCCGGAGAAAACAGCACCCACCAGCTTTTCATATGGCTTGGGGTTTTGGAGTTTTTTTCCCCTGTGCAAAAACACCAGAGCATTTATTCCTATGCTCCATTAAATTTCAATATACATTTCCAACAATCCAAACACCAAACTAGCATTCCAAGCAACAGTATATTTTATATAACTGGTTCTTTTTTTTGTTGTTTTTACCACTTTATAAAGCAATACAATGAACTGCAAAGAATCCGACATCTGTACAATGGGAAGACAACAGCGGAGTGACATTCACACACGGATATGGTGCGACCGAAGCCATCCTTACACGCACGACAACATTATGGGCATAAAGATACAAAATATAATGTATTTTTTTTCCATCTATATAAATACACAGAAATGGGTGAGACTAAAAGTTTGAAACTGTTTGTTAACACTGATTAGCAAATAAATCTGTAACATTCCCAAAGTAACAAAGACAACAACAACAACAACAAAAAAAACCCCACGCATAACACGGCGGCACAGGATCCGCCAACAGAAACGTCATATTGCTTCCTTTTTTCTTCTTTTTTTTTTTCCTTTTTAAGGAAAAGAAAAAAAAATAGTAACCCCAAACCAACCTTGCAATTTGCAAAACAAACGAACAAAATGAAACAAGCCCCTGCGGGCTCCTTTGCTGTCTGATCATCCTGCCTGCTCCAATGGGAAGGGTTGCCTATTGTTGATGCTGTTGTCTGGGGTTTTTGGGGCAACTGGTTTCTTTACCTGCCCGACCTGCTGGGTGGGGATTTACTTTGCGCTTTGGTTCAGGCGGTTGAATTCACTGAAAAATCAATGCCCAGAGGCTGGGTTGGGTTTTTCTCCCTACCTGGTTTGTTTTCCATGTGTAATTTGACCGGGAGGCAGCCAGCAAATGTTGCATTCAGAGCAACCCCAAACTCTGCTCAAAACCATGAGCCCTGCTGTCACCATCGGTGATGAGGGGCTGGCGAAGACCATGCAATGGTACATCCCATCACCAGCTGATGACATGGATCATCTCCCAAAAGAGCTCCCAGGGGCAGAGCCAGAGGCAGCCCCATTGAATAGGAACCCCACATTTTGTGCATTGCAGGTGCCACTGAGCAGGACAGACAGCAAATTACCTCCCCAGGGAGCATTTCCCAATAGACAGCAATATCGACAGCAAAGGCAGGACGGGCTTCGCCAAAGAACAAACTGACACAAAAAGGGCACATACAATAAATTTACACACACACAAAAAAAAATAATATATATCTATCTATATATATGTGGGGAAAAGTGCGTTTTTAAGGATATCTTTGGCAAGAATATATGCAGTTCTTTGTGCAGGAAGGAAGGATGTGTGTGTTTTTGTGTGTATGTGTGTGTGTGTGTGTGTGTGTGAGCGAGAGAGAGATACCATCCGGCTGCTGACAACGGCAGTGTGATTACAACAAAACATATGCTGGGCTTAACTCGTGCAAGCTTGAATCTCAAATAGCATGACTGCACTTAAAAAAAAAAAAAAAGAAAAAAAAACCCAAAGAGTATTTTCTGTCCCTTTCATAAGGAAAAAAATATCAACACTAAGTCCCCGCCAGCCCCAGGACCTGGGCAATCCTAAATGTTGCTGATGGTGTCTCCCGGGGACAGAAAGGGTTGTTACACCTTAAAACCTTCTTTTAAAAAGGAGCTAAAGGGGAAAAAAAGTGCCTTTAAAGGGAGCTGATAAACACCCGGCTACATCATTGGAAGGTGACTAGCTGTGTGTTAAAAAATAATACAAACATCAGATGATTTTGTTAGTGTTTGAGATTTGGATACAGTCTAAATTTTCAGCTAGTGGGTTAGTGTGGAAGCCGGGAGAGTCTCAGGGCCCGAAGCAAGTGTGATGCTATTGGCAGGTATCTGCTGGGGTTGGCTTCTATGCAACATCTCTGGGGTGCTTAGATCTGCTTCATTTGTATGGGGAGAAAAAGAGAAATAGGAGTTCCAAGCACCAGTTTCCAAGGCAGCAGATTAAAATAAAATTACATTATTATAATCTCTTCTCTTAGCAGTGAGAAAACCAAGTCTGAAAAATAGAGGCTTTCAAAAATATATCTTTATATATCTATAAACACAGTGTTTTCTCTGATGGGTGAATGGCAGGGTGAGGAGATTACGGGTGAGATCGTCTCTTGTCTCGCTTGAATTTCGCAGAAGGAGGGAATCACTTTTTGGAAATGTCAAAAATTAAAAGATCTCTGCATCTGTGTGGCCAGGGAGCCGGGGAGGGGGAAAGCCCCCTCACCCAGAACCTCCTGTCCCACCACCATCTCACAACCAACTCCTCACTCCCCCTCCTTTCACACTTCGGTACATCAGTACAGCCTGTGGCCCTGGCAGCCCTGTCGGGCCGCCCACGCCGCTCACTCCCCCACACACACACACACACACACCCCACACACACGCACCGGTCACACGCAGCCACCCCGACACAGGGGCCCCCGCCTCTTCCCCCATCTGTATTTTGCCTTGCTCTGGATTTTCTTTTAACATGCAGGTGTTTCCCCAGGGCAGGGGAAGGGGGGGATATTGTGGGGGAGATATGATGCACAGAAAGCGATATGGCAAAAATAAATATTTTTGGAGCGTAAATTTAACCTTTTTTTTCCTCCTTAAAATTTCATTAGCTTACAGTATTTTGTCAGTATAACTTGTATATATATTATAGCTATCAAGGCAAGGGTGGTCCACGGGAGACAAGCTCTCCAGGGGACTGCAGTGCTATGTCTAATTTTTGTCCCCAAAAACTATCTGGGCCACTTTGCACTGAAAACTTTGCCCAAAAAAGCTCTCGGGGGAATATTTGCAGCAGAGAGCTCAGCAATGAACCCGCAGATCCAGCTGGACCAT
Organism: Motacilla alba alba; assembly: GCF_015832195.1. Classification (NCBI taxonomy): domain Eukaryota; kingdom Metazoa; phylum Chordata; class Aves; order Passeriformes; family Motacillidae; genus Motacilla; species Motacilla alba. Next base: position 15,322,313 of record NC_052022.1, read on the forward strand.
TCCCCCTGCCCTAAACCTGCACATGTGACCAAAACATCCTCTGCCCCCTCTCCAGCACCATAGGGCCAGGACCTCCACCTGCTGCAGCCCCAACATGATCGCTCCCTCTGCAGTGGCACAGAGACCCTCTGCCCCTCTCTCTACCCAACTTGCCCTCCTCATCTACCAAAGCTAAGGGAAAAGCCAACAGCACTGAAATCACTGCAAAACTATGGTGCATTTCAGGGGCACAGGCCTCGAACCAGATGGTTTAGGGGGCACACATGCGTCAGTCAGGGCGGCTCTCAGAGGACCTGTTACCTCCCCACTGAGCCAAAGTTGCCCAGCCACTGCAGGCCCCCTTTTTTTTTTTTAATTATTTTCTTCCTTCTTTTTTTTTGTTTTTTTAACGTGGCCTCCAAAACAAAAGGAGAAAAAAAGCGCCTGAGTTACTTGTAGTCGTTTGCCTTTCGTGCAACTTGAATGTCCATGCAATTTAAAAACCGCTTGCGTGTCTCCGAAGAGCTAGATAGGGGTAGCCACGGGTCTGCTGCTTTGCACAGGGAACCCACCTGTGCCAGCATCCGCTATTATTATAATCATTATTATTATTACAACTATTCCTTTCCTTTCTGTTTTGCTTTTTTTGTGTTAAGAGAATGTGACAGGCCGCAGGAGAAAACTGTCAAAGAGGACTAGTGACGGGAGGGAAAAGGGGAAGATGGGAGAGGAGGCGACTTTCTGCATCCTCCAGATTCCTGGCGAGTAAACACCTTTCCCAGGTGGTGCGTGGCAGGAACCCCCACACCTCCTCACAGGCTGGGGGGCACAAGAACCCCTGGGGAAGTGGAGAAACAGCATGACCCCCCTCTCCAGGTGAACTCACAGCATCTCACCTGTGACTGGTGCTGGGCTCTGGTTCAGCAAAGGTCAGCCCATGGCCAAGCTCCCCAGGGATTGGAAGGTTCAGGACCAATTTCCCCATGTCCCCAGCAAGTTACCAGGTCGTGAGCAGGTTTTAGGGGAAGCAGAGGGATGGGTGAGGACCATCCTCTGCAGCTGGACAAGGGAAGGTTTCTGAGAGCATCTCCTCTGGTGTCCCCATAGACCCAGTGCATGCCATTATCTCCTACAGGTCAGTTCAAACACACAGCAGATGGAGCTGCTGGGATGAAGCTTCTTCCATAGGTTTTGCCAGTTGCCTCTTTTTTTTCCAGATGGAAAACACCAGTCATGGTCCCACATTCAGTCCCAAATGGATGTCACCACTTGAGGCCATGATGCTGAAAGCTGGAAACACACCCCTCACTGCCGCCTTTGCTTTGGTCACCTTCCCTGCAATGGGACATGCATCCCGTCTGGCGTGACTTTGTGGCTCTCCTTCGTAGGTGCGTGGCTTTGGTTCCTCTACGTGTGTGTTTGGTGTGTGTTGAGTTTTTAGGGGTTTTGTTGGTGGTTTTTTGTTGTTTGCTGTTTTCCTCCAAAATTCCAACCCTTCCCCCCCCGATTCACTTCCCTCTCCCACAATGCACTTCCTCACACTCCTTCTCGGATCAGCTCCAAGTCCTTCTCCAAAATTCAAGAATCACCCGCAAGTGCCAGCTCATCTCTTCTGGCCGGAGCCAAGCATGACCCTGGAGACAAAGTTGACGATGGCTGCAGCTGGCTGGTCTGGGTCCAGCTCAGCAAAGAGGTGGCAGATGTTGTCTGTGGTGCTCCCTTGCTTCCTGGCCACAAAGCCGAAGAGCCTGCGTGGGGAGAAGGCAAGAGCCTCAATATTGCTCCTACACGGATTACCACCACCCTCTTCCAACATGGTTTTGTCCCACTTCCCCTCTTTAACATCCATCTCTCATAACACAGAGGGCTACATCCCAAACCAGCCTGCATGGAGGCCCATCTCCTCTTCCCTTTGCTGCAGTTTCTTTGAAGGCCAAGTTTCAATCATTTCTTGACCCAACCGCCCTTGCTCTGAACATCTCTGCCACCCTTCCCAAGTCCGTCCCAAAGAAGGGACCTTCCAGATGATCACAGCATTGCCTTGGTTTGGCCTCTTGAAGCCAGAGATGAGATGCATTGGCCATTGGGGCAGACCCTCTAAGAGATGAAGGCCATGCAAGGACACAGGAAGCTGAATGAGACCATCTGGTTATTTCTGTCTGTCTCTCCCCTGATGAATAAAATGTCCCTTATTTTTTTTTTAATTAGAATGTGCAAACTAAAGTTATAAATACAGGGGGAACAGAATGTGAGACAGGCCCAGGCTATGGCATTTCTAATTGGGGAGGGGAAATATCCCAGCAGCTGGACATCCTAATAAAAACCCCTTCGCTCACACAATGGCTAAAATTAGTGGGAGCTGGCCCCTGCAAATGGGCTCAGCCAACAGCTCTGTGTTCCCATGGGTCAGGACAGGAAGAAAGGGAAGAGATGACCAGTAGCTCACATGCCATCAGCATAACCCCAGCTCTGCTCCATAAGCTGGTTCCCAATGACTCCCCAACTCTCCCAATGTTGGGAGAGTTTCCAGTTTGGTCAGTTCAGCAAGAGTCATGCCTGCTCTGACCAGGAATGTGGGGCTAAAAGATGCATCCAGAGTTCCCAAGACTAGGATCTCATGCTTGGGTGAAACACTCCTGCAGTGAGGAGCTGAGCCCACCTCAAACACAGCCAGGATGCCCTGCACAGGGCATCTCCCAGCCAATGCCCAAACACAGGGAGAAGCCACCTCAACAGCAGCTGGGAGGAATGTGCTGGGAACCACAGAAAGTACTTACTTGGCTGGGCCACTGCCATCAGTTTTAGTCCACCTGCAAGGAGAAGAGAAGGTGTGAGAGATGGTCCCTCCTGCACCCCACAGAGAGACAGGGCCATGATGGGGGCCACCACATCAATGCTGGAAGGCCAGCCTGGCTTTGCACAGGCTTGGCTTTATGGAAAAATGATGCACCTCTCCCTCAGCATGAAGGTGCTTGGAGAAACCAAAAAGTCACCAGAAGAAGCTGGCACTGCACCACAGTATCCAAGGGGACCTTGCATTCCTGCTCTCTGCAAGAGCAGAGGAGAGAGGAAGCAAAGACCCTGCTCCAAGCATCCCAGGAGGCTGGAGGAGTGAAAGGGCTGGGGGTCATCTGCTCCCCCCAGGTTAGGGCACTCACTTTCGTTCCTGGGGGTCCAAGTCACAGAAGGTGACGGTATTGAGGGGGTAGTGTCTTCGGAAGAACAATCTGAAACACAAAGCGGGGAATATCAGGGCCAGGAAAGCTCCACCTCTGTCCCACCACAACCCAGCTCCATCAGCCCAGGGGACACTGCCATAGGTCTCCCATAGGATGTTCCAAGAGTCGAAGACAAAGCCCAGCCATGTCCATGACCAGGTTGATGCCATCCCAGGGACATCCTTCACCAACACACTTCCTGAATCACAGCCCTGTTGGCTTTGGGAATGAGCCAACACTGGGTTTTGGCCAGAGATGTGGCCATGGAGGCTCTTACTTCCTCTGGTTGTCCGTTAAGGTGATGCCTTGTGCGGAGACTTTGAAGTGAACAATGGTAGCTGTGGGCGTGGGGTCAGCCACCAGCGTCTCAGCAACAGCCTTCGAGATGGCCTGGGGGCCCGTCAGAGACTCCATCTCCACTGAGTTGATGAAGAGGACGTTGCAGGCTGGAAAGGGAGACAGCAGATATGAAGTCAAGCAGTATTCCAAGCCAAGTTCACCCCACAACAACCCCTCTCAACCCACCTGCACCCTGTTTGAGGAGGTCCGTGGCTGAGCTGGTGGCTGATGCAGAGTCTTTCTTTTCCTCCATGGGATCTAGAAGACATGGGATGGTTACTGGTGCTCCCTTGCTTGGAAACCTACCCCCTTTCCTGCAGGCTGTGAGGACAGATGCAATGCCTTCTGGTCCTAGCTCTTACCTCGGTCAGGAATGACCAGCTTGCAAGGCAGGGCCAAGGGCGTGATGGAGTGCTGGTACACCAGCGCTGAGAGACAGCCTGGGGAGAGAGGAAGATGGTCAGCACAGGGCTGTTGTTGCCAGACGAAGAATTGTTTGCACCTGCTGGGTTAATACAATGACCCTTTTGCAAAATCATTGGGCTATGGAACCGCACAATCCAAAGTACGATAACCATTAACCAGGAAAGGAACAAGAAACTCCAGCTTTCCCTGATTAGGTCACCATTGCTCTGGGTGGATGGAAACAGACTTTTAAGGTGGGTTTCCTCAATAACGGTCCTAATGCCACATGTGGCAATTCTTCTCACTGAAACCACCATGTAGCCCTCCACAGATGGCTCAGGGAGGGGACAGAGGTGCCAGGGCCACTTTAGGAACAAAAAATGCAACAAAGGTCTTCATGCAGATCCTCAGACAACATTAGTCATGGAATAAATGGAACAAGGGGAGTCCCTGTCCTCCACCCTCCCAGCAGCATCAGCTGTCCTACATGTGCGTGTAGAAAGCTATGTACCTATGCATACAGGCACGTTTGTGTGCTCTCATGAGTGTGCATGAGCACAGAGGCTCCAAATGCCCACAGCATTCAGTTACACAGGGACAAGAGGAAGTAACAGGCTCTCCCAGACAGTTCTGCTTTGACACTATGGCGAAGGCAAGGTTCTCCCAACCCCACATGTGGAAAGCAAGCTGGGGGCACTTACCAAAATTAGGCTCGTTGGGACATCCTTTTAGTTTCACACCTCGTGAGCTAGTCTCGATGAGGAAGTGTCTCACCAGCTCGTTGGTCAAGTCTCCTAGGAAGAGATGAGATGTTCTCACACCAGAGCCACCCTCTTCCTATTACTATGCAGTACCATTAAGGAACCAGAGCTCCAGCTGAAGAGACACTACACACAACCTCCTCAAATCTGTCCCTTTGCACATGGTCAACCCCAAGCCAAGCTGCCCCACAATGCTGGTGGGCTGGAGAGGCTGTACCCATTTTAATACACCCAAGTCCAAAATGTAGGTGCTCCTGAGCCCTCCACAGCTCAGGGCAGAGGATGCCTGGTGCTTCCCTGTGCCCTGGGAGGCAGCGATCCTGCCACATCAGCACATACCCAAGGACACGACTGGCTCAGCAGCCCCAGCTGCCCGCTCGCCCTGGCTGAACGATGGAAAGCATCTCAGCGTGGGAAGGAGAAGGGCACACAATACCTTTCTTGTTCTGCTGCATGACCGTGGGAGGCGGAGAAGCAACTTTCATGGCGAGGCCATAGGCTCCCCGGAAGGAGTGGCTGTCTCGGATGATGAAAGCCCCCGGCTCCCTGTCCTTCAGCAGGGCAATGGCTGCAGGAGAGAATGGCAGAGCTCAGAGATGCACAGTGAGAACCGACACACCCTGAAGACACCAGCAGGTGTGGGTTGGGACGGGGTGCCCCAGCTCTGTATCTCACAGCCACGCACCACAATGTTACCACGCCTCCTGCACGTCTGAGTGGGCTGACAGCACAGACTCATCTCCCCCCACCTCCACTGCCCTTGTGCTGGCATCTCCAGTTCCCACCCTGCCTATGTCTGAGCAACCAAGTACTGGAGAGCAAGCAGGAACCAAGGCCCAAATGCTGGGACCATGCCCCTGAAGGCATCCTGCTGCCTGCCTCTTTGTTCTCCCCACTCATTTTAGCCATGTTTCCAAGATACCTCTGAGCATTATTAGCTCAAGATCCAGGTGTTTTGCACCCTGAACTGCAAACATAGATCCACTGCACACTGCAGGGACTGGAACTCTTCTACCAAGAGGAAGGTTTGAAGAGCCCACATCACACAAACCTGCAGCTGAATGGGGCTTCAACTCCACATCTGCAGCAGCCTGAGCAGTCATTATTCACCTTCACTCTCAACCCAATCCATAAAGAAAATCCTTGGTAATCCCTGTGATCCCAGACACATCCCAACTCCCACCCCTGTGTCACTTACTTACCCTGCTCCCTGGAGATGTCTGGTTTGTACCAGTACTTGGAAGTATCCTGCACAAACTTGACATTGGCCCGAGTCTCGGGACTGATGTCTGCAAAAAAAGGGAAGAAAAGACAAGAAAAAAGCTAAAAGATGCTATATCTGAAACTCTACATCCAGCCAAAGCATTAATATATCCACCTCCTTTCAGATCCAGCACATTGCAGTAACCTCAGCCCAGTTCCCCATACCAGACAGGCTGATCACTACCTGGAGCTTATGGGCTGCTGGGCATCTAAAGCTAAATCCAAGCTCAAGGTGCCTCAAAGGGCTGTGTGTCAGATGAGCCCCTATGGCACACAGCCAGAGATGAAATGAGAATTATTTATTTAAAAAAAGGTGGCCAGGGGAAATAAAAACTGTTGGAGGAAAAAGGTATGTCTGGAGGTGTTAGAGAGATCCTGACTTCAGAGGACCTTCACTGTTCTCTAATGTTCAAGCTTTGGATCACACTTTATAAAAATAAATTTCTTCCCTTATCTTTGCTCTGTGAAGAAGAACTGGACAGGTCAATCTACCCTAGGCAAAGCAGCCCCAGCCGGACTGTGCCTTGCTCAGTGCCCACCAGAGGCACAGCCCCAATGGGAGCTGGTCCTCTGGCTGTGAAGCTGTCATTTACTCAGGCAACATTTACAACCACCTGCTTTCCAAAAACAACCAGGCAAACAACCAAGAGGATTGGATAGCATCTCTGCTGGAGACATGTTATCAGCCCTCAGCAATCTGGTCACCTTCAGAGAGGCAGGGGGTTCACTCCCCTCTCCAAGCTGCTTGTTAATTGTTATGGGTTTTAATTGCTCATGCTTCCCCGCTGGGAAAGGTCTTTGACCACAGGAGTCACAGGACCAGGACGAGTGCCAGAGTGCCCACAAAGGGCTGCCTGCTCAGCAGAGAAACTGGCCCAGCAGCCGGAGCCACCACTGCCCCACAGCTTTATTCCCCTGCTGCTATCAGCCCAATCTTGACGTCACCAAGGTGTCTGTAACGAGAGCCGGCAAAAGTGTACCAGGCAGGATGGCACCCGGAGCATGGCACCATTGGAAATGAGGAGGCAGCGCCACAGCGGGGTAAAGCCCTCTGGGAATGGGGCCAAGAGGTCAGTGCATCCCCACGGCAGAGAAAAATCGCCTCCAGGAGCTTTGATCTCCTCATACACATCTCTGGAAGCTGTTTATGCCAGAGATGCTAGTCAGTGTTTTTCCTGTTTGGATTTGTCAGAAAGCACAGGAAATAGCCCCAGCCACAGCGGTGCCTTTGGTTTGCGGATGGACAGGAGGGGTAAATCAGGACATGGCTGCAATCCCTTCCCTGACAGCCAGCAAGGAGGAGGAGGGGAGAGCCCTGAATAGGGCAGGGGGATGCAGGAATCTCCAAGAGCATCCCTTACCTGGCATGGAGAACTTGGAGAAGTCCGGCAGAGTGTGGGAGAAGGCGACGGCGCTCCCAGCGCTGGGGCTGGACATGCCACTGGAGAGGGGTGAGGACACCTTGCCGTTGACAGTGGCATAGTTGGGGAGGCTGTTGGAGCGGTCCCCAGCTGACATGCGCCGCTTCTCAGGCAGAGCAGGCTGCGACGTGGGGCTGCCCTGGCGGTAGGCAGCCGAGTCCGGGGAGGAGGAGTGCGGCGTGCTCGTGCCAGGGTAGTACGCTGGGGAGACCGGGAAGGACGGCGTGGAGGGAGGCTGGTAGCCAGAGGAGCTGCTCTGCCGAGACAGTGTCAGGTGCCTTTCCTCTGGGCTGGAGTAGCCATACAGGGGGCTGCCAGGGGATGCGGCTGCTGCTGCTTGGTGCCTGGACAGGCTGGGGCTCCCTGGTGGGGCCACCAGGTTGCCGTGGGCCACCACAGCATGCCTGCCCAGCCCGGGGCTGCCAGGAGCGCCGCTCATGCCGGGGTTGATGGCTCTTCGCCCGAAGCCAGGGCTGGGCGGTGTATTCGTAGCCACTGTCCGGTGCAGGCTGCGGGGGCTCCCTGGCAGGGTGTGGACTCCCACCACATTGACCTGTGGCTGTGGCCGAGCTTGGGGTTCTGCCTGGATGCCAGCTCGGCCATCAGGGTAGTCAGGGCTGCTGTATGCCGAGCCTGGGACCCCTCCTTGGACCATTGCAAATGAAGATGGAGACGAGTTTTGGTAGCTGCTGTGAGCAGAGGGCATCTGTGAGCCAACAGGCGACCGGTACAAGGGCTCAGCTGAGGCATGGGGAGGCGTAACCGTGCCATGGGGGCTGCCTTCTGACGGGTAACTGCGGAGGGAGGCCCTGAGGAGAGATGAAGAAAGGTAGAATTCAGCTTCACTGCTCATTCCTGCTGCTGACTGGTACTGGCACCTTCCTGCACGTGGTACACAGGGAAACTAAGGCACAGAGCCAGTCAGCTACTTGGTTGTTCAGAGGCAACCGTGGGATGGGTCCAGCCAGCCTCATGGAAGCAACTAGAGGCAACTTTAACTCCACCATGAATCCCAGTTCCATCTCAAAATATAACTCTCTGGGAAACAGAGCCTTTTTCCAGTTCTGCTCCTAGCAAACACCTGATTTATTCTGCTCTGACAGCCTGTGTGGTTGCAGAACACCTCATGGGCAGGGTAGGCAGGGGACAAGGACAATGGCTCCAATTTACCCCAGAGGACTAATGCTCAGTCTTACCCAGGGCTAGGGGTTTGCACAACCCATCCCTCCTCCCACTCCAGGGGCCAGGTTCCCAGTGAGAGGTTTCTGAGGTCCAGTAACCACCAAGTAACCAGCAGTGACCCAGATTTCTGTTCTCAGAGCACCAAAGTGTACAGCTGGCTGGGATACCCAAACCCTGCATGGAGAGATGTGGGTCTTTGCAAAGGCAGTTTCCATGTGGGAACAAGAACCATCTCTGGAGATGTTCAAGAAACAACTGAATATGGCACTTAGCACTCTGATTTAGTTGGCTTGGTGGTGTTCAGTCAAATGTTGGACTCTGTGATGATCTTGGATGTCTTTTCCAACCCTAATGATTCTATGACTTTGTGACTGTGATTCTAAGCCTGTGCACCAGGCAGGGTTCAGCCCTTCAGCCCCAGCCCCTCCAGTCCCTGGGACCTGCACCCACTGCCTTACCCATCCATGCTGTGAATAGGGCTGCTGGTGGACACAGGGCTGGGGGCGATGAAGGAGTTGGAGAAAGTGCCATTCCTGGTGGGCACCTCTGGGCCTCCGGGCTGGGCAGCGGGCTGGGCCGCGGGCAGTGTCCCTCCCCTGCCCGTTGTGGCCGTGCGGGCCACTGACTCAACATAGCTCCTGGGCTCTGCAGCAAGAGAGAAGCGAAAACAGATGAGCCTACAGCATGCATGGGAAAGGGGCCACACCCTTCCCTGGACCCACATTTCACACAAGCAAAGGTGCTTGAGCGACCTTCTCCAGCTGAACATTTCTCCCTATCTCTTCCACCAGGGGTTGTGCAAAAACACATCTGGCTCATTCAAGACCTTGAAGTTGCTTCAAGAATGCTGAAGACCCCAGCCAGGACCCGGGGAGGGAAGTCACCTCTCTCCCTGAGGGGACTGGAACATGGGACCATGATCCCTTTGCCTGCCACAGCCCCTTCACCCTGCTCTGAGTCAGCGTCCCTCCCACCCAGGATGCCACAGAGAACACGTCCTGCTCCCTGCTCATCCACAGCCCCTAAAAATAGAGCTGGTGACTGCCCAGCCTGCGCTGACTCACACAGGACAGATGACAATGCCCTGTGGTCCCTGCCCTCTGCGGCCCACCTCTGCCAGCCATCTCCAGCAGCAGACCCGAGGGCAACTCCAGCTATTTCCACTGCAGCATCCAACACTTTCACTCCCAGCCCAGCCTGAAACCGGAGCCCATGAGCACAACCAAGAAAAGCAATTTTCCTTTAGAGCTGCCAAGCTGTCCCGTGCCAGGAGCAGCGGGCTGGGCTGGTCATTACTAGCCATGGCAGACACCAGACCCAGTCCTCTCTCCTACCTTACCCCCTACCTTCTGTTCCACCCAGACTGGACCCCATCCCTATGACAGCCCCCACAGGCCCCGCCAAAAGCTGCAGCAGAGGAAGGGGCTGCAGCTTCAGTCCCATTCCCCTAAGCCCTGCAGCCATGTCACACCTCAGCTTGCCCTACACAAGATCCACTGGCATCAAATCCTAAGGGCCAGGCAGCCTTGCCGGTCCCTGGCTCCAGGCTGGCCCTGCCCAAAGCAGCTCTGCAGTAGTAATTAGCATTACAAACATTATTATTGTTATTATTAGTCATAACAGCTGGGCTCTGGCTCAGCCTGCTGGCAAGCTGGCCTGCTCACAGTCAGCAACGCCAATGCACAGGTCCACGTTCCGAGCTGGAGCAGAGACATGCAAGGAAAAAGACTGTCATAGGTCCCATTCCTTTCCCTGCAGCATCTCTGTGCCCCATCTGTCTGTGGAGAGGGGAGGAGGAGTCCCTCCCTTGGGCTGATGTCCCTGGCCAACAACCCTAGGAAAAATCTGAGCCAAAACCAGACGATGGACCTCTACACAGGCTGGGTACCAGCATCTAAGGCAGGACATCCTGAGTGACAGGGATGAGGCACTACCCAGGGCAGCTGCAAGAAATCCATCGCAGCTTAGGTAATTGAATTAATTTCACAGCTACTCACTTTTCCCCTTCCCAGCTCCCCAGCCCAGACTAAAATTAGCCAGACAGTACATATGAGTCAGCCTGTAAGAGGTTAAGACCATAGGGCTGTGAAAATGCCAGCCCCTCCTAAAAAGGCAGGAGCAGGGGGCTTGGGGGCTGTGCCACAGTGAGGTGTGTGGCCATGGGCACAGGTTCCAGTACATTGATTCAATACAGGACAGGAGGAAAAAAAAAAAGTTAGGAAGTTTCAGGCAGGATTTTTTTAGGCTGAAAAATCTGATCTCGTCTCCTTGTGTTCTTGGAAGGGACTCTAGAGATGGGAAAATGGGTGGGAAAATAGAGAAGCTCTGAGTCACCAAGGAGATGGGCATTTGTTTGGGAATCCCAAATCCAAGCAGGGCTGCACACTGGCCAGAAATCCCCAGCACTGCTTCTGTGTCAGGCTGTTTTAAAGCCTCCTCAGAGCTGACAGCCACATCCTGAGCTCCCACACTGCCAGAGCATCTTCCAACCCCATACACAGGGCAGCCATTCCAGCCAGGATCTGCTAGGCAGAGCACGGAGGGGCAAGGACTGCCCCTCGTGGAGCGTGGCTCCTGGAATGTGTGGCTAAGTGCAGAGGGCCCTAAGCCAGCAGTAAGCCAAAACACCAGTCCCTTCTTAGAACTGTAAATTCATGCCCAAAAATATAATTTTACAGAGGATGAAGCAGGGCAAGAGGCCCATGGTGGCCACTCAGCCTAGGCAGTCCAGGGTCCCTGGACATCCTTGCTTGGGGGTCAACCATCATGCAAGGGGACACAGATGCAGTTCAGCTTGAGCTCCTGAGGGCTTAGTGGGAAGGAGAGGAGAGGCAATGTTTGAGTCTTTGGAGGCTTAAAGCTGCACAGAAATGGTAAAGCTTGGAGGAACTTATGGGGTAAAAGCCTGGTTTTCTCCCAGCTTTGCTTCTTTTAATGTATCCAAAAAGCCATCATTGAAAAATCAGTTCTGAAAGTAGAACATTTTTTCAAACAAACACTTTCTCCACTATCACACAGTGTTCAGGTTTTGGTTGTTTGCATTTTGAGAAACTTCCAAGGAGAAATGCTGATGGCTGCTACGGCTAGAGGAAGCACCACACCCACCAAGAAGAGACACTCTTTCCCCAAAACCCATGCTGAACATACAGTTCCTCATCCCAGCTCAGAGGGCACAAAAATTCACTAAAGGAGGAAGCAAAACCACCCAACAACCGTTACCTAGCAGGCAGCACTCCAAGGAATCACAGCCACTCCCAAAGCCTCTGTCCCCACAGGAGATGTGCCATCCCAGAACCCACAGTGCCTGCACAGTCAGCACAGCCACACTTGAACTGATGTCCCAGCTCAGGCCCATCCTTGGCATCCCCAAAGTGGCACAACCCAGAGACAGGAGAGGTGGGGGGAATTTGGGCAGCTGCCTGACGGGCAGAAGATGCGCACCAGCTGCTGGTGCTGCACCACTGCCCGGCCGGCTGTGCTGGCAACACACTGCTGGCCTCTGCGCCTGCTGACCTTTTGTGCTGCACTTTGGTTTATTTTCACTCTGAATGGCAACAGCAAAGCCAAAAGGGGAGGGAAGGAGACTAAAACAGGGGCTGTTGCTCCCAGATCCCCACCAGGCTCATCCAAAGCTGGCTGAAGCGTGCCAGCATCCCCAGTGTGCCACCACTAAGGATGCAACTCACTGACAAAGAGCTCTCAGTCCCCAGGGATGACTGCCACACAGTGTGACAGACCTTCAGGTCCAACTTGGACACTGAGAAATCCTACCACGACACAAGGCATGCTGTGCCCCTCCTCTAAAGGGAGCAGCACAGGCAAGACTCAGGCTCCTACATCCCCAAGAGACAGCGCAAGGGAAGGCTGCTGGAACAGACCTGGGCCTGCTCTGAGTTACAGTCCCAGCAGTGAGGCTGCATGAGCAAGAGAGATACAGAGAAAGAAAAGCCTTTCTTACCTTCTTCAGAGTCACCGCCCGCTTCCCCTTCTAGCTCTGAGAGATGGAGGGGCAGGGGAGTGATGGGAGTGGGAAGAGGAGGGAGGGAGGTGCAAGACAGAAAGAGAAATCAGAGTTAAGCAGCTCTGCCTTGCTCAAGCAAGGGCACACAAAGCACAAAGGAGAGCCCCACACCTCCCAAGCTGGAAGTGCTCCAAACTGAAACCCGGCCTCAGACACCCCCACATGACATCAACATCCCAGAAATGATGTCCAGAACTCAGGAAGCTGGCTTCAGATGGGAAAGAGGGAACAGTACAGAAGAGAATAACCAAAGGGCTGCTCCAAGAAGTGCAGCAAGCACCAAAAAAGCATCAGCTCACCCTTGAGGGCAGAGGGATAAGGGTCTTGCAGTGTGATCTCAATCAACCCGTGGCCCCCAGGCTCAGATGGGTTTGAGGAGGTCACATTCAGCCCTGAGCTGGCTCAGGAAGGGGCCCTGGGTGCTGGGGAGCAGTAAGGTCTGGCTTGGCAGGCTACTCCAGGACACATCCCCAGGACAGCAGGGCCTTTGCACTTAAAAGACTGCTGTCCAGGATGGAAAGAGCTCTGGATATTGTTCTGGCTGACAGGCTCAGCTCCCAGAGAGCAAACTGTCTCCAGCTGTCCTAGGGAGGAGAAGGAATGTAGGGGGTGGGAGAGGGAAGAATATGGGGCTGGGCAGGAAACAGGGCCACAGGGTTATCTTCTAGCCTTCATTGCTGAAGACCCTACTGTGCAGAGCCCCCCAGAGCAGCACCAATATCCCCCAGGCCTACACAGTCCCAGAGGCCCCACCTTGTCCCAAAGGCGACAAGGACCCGCACAGACACCTGGTCCCAAAAAGGAGGTGGAAGTGCCTTCTCCAAACTAGGGACCCTTCCAGGGTATCCTCACAGATGCCCCCACAAAAAGATCTGCCTGCAGTCCCCACTCATGTCCGCACTCACCTCCCACTGGATGCAGCAGGATCTCAGCCGGGTTGTGGGGCTTCAGCCCCAGTGCTGAGAGCGGGGTCTTGGCCAGGCCAGGGGGAGAACGCACTGTTGGCACAGTGGACACAAGAATGTTAGTGGAGGGGTGGGAGGTGACGCCTCAGAAAGGCTGGAGCTGCCCATGGGTTCAGAACCCCGTAGCCCATCCCACCCAGTGGCTGCAAGGAAGGGCTGCTGAGAACATGAGATGCTGTCCTATGAAGCAACACCCTGCAGAAGGATGCTGATCCTCCTCTTCATTTGGGAGAGGACACAGGGTGGGAGGTGACTGGGAACAAGCCCCCGGCCCCATTGCAAAGCTGGCAGGATGTCCCATCAGGACAGGCCCAGACCCCATCTCCCAGCACCATCCCCATAAAGTCCCACCATAAAGACATGAAGCCCCTTTCATTTCCCCTATGTGAGCAGCCATCCCAACCCAGCTCTCCCACATCCAAACTCCTTTCTGCCAATCCCCACATCTGGCCGAGCTGGAATCCAGCTGTCCCAGAGCAGCTCATCACCCCCATAAAAGGGACAGAAGGACTGCCAAAAAACCCCTGTCCTCCAGACCAGCTCAATGGGTGGATGAGGATGTTCACACAGAGGGGTGTGGGAGTTCTGCACCCCTGTGCCCAAACATACACACCAGGAGGAGCTGTGTATGTGTGTATGGCTATGGTATGGATGGCGGTGGGGTTTCACAGGGCAGGGCAGACCGCCCCAAGCAGATTGCACCTCCTCTCCTCTCCTACCCACTGGGTTTGCCCAATCTCCCTGATGCTGTATTTTCCCATATCAGGGGAAAACTCAGGGCATCATCTCCAGCAAGAGAGACCAAAGAGCACGAGCCTCCAGCAGTGTCTGAATGTCTCTGACTGGTGGCACAGGCACAGGGCCTGTGGCGAGGCTGGGAGGCAGTGGGTGGTGGGAGGTCCAGAGGAAAGCCAGACCCTTGCCCTGAGGTCCACCCAGCAGACTGGGGCTGGAGCAGCTGAGCAGCCAAGTTCCTGGGAAACTAAGACAGCAGCATCTTCCCCAGTGGGTGTCTGATTCCCTCAAATCCAGCTGATCCTAAGGCACAATGTCAGCTCACACCTCAGCTGGCTGATGAGCAGCAGGGTCCTCACAGGGCCAGGAATTCTCCGGGGACCAACATCTCCCAACAGAGGGGAATTGCCCCCGTATCCCTCAAGACTGCTTTGGCAAAGCCTGAAAGCTGCAACTTCAAGCTTCCCATGCTTCCCTGGCTGGTGCTGGATAAGCAGCACTGTCTCGGGGCCACAACCCCAGCCAGGCTGTTCCCATCACCTCTGCAAGTGACTCATCTCCCAAAGCCACTGACCCACTGCCAAAGGAGCTGCTGCTGCCCCAGGGCCGAGCTCTCAGTCCCCAGCAACAACAGGGCCATTTCCGAGCTGCCAAGCACCCCGGCAATGCTCCCACACTCGTCTCCTTATCCCAAGAGACAGGGCTCAAATATCAGAGGATTGCAGGGAAGGAAGAGCAGCAGCACAGAAGAAAACTGTTAAGAAAACTGTTCACTGTTTTCCAAGCCCCACAGGCTGAGCTGTGGGGGACAGGTGGCTTCTCTGCAACCAGGACATGGCATCAGAAGGGGCTGTGCTCAGCCCAAGCATCCCCAACTCTAGAGCATCCCTCAGCCTTCAGCCTAAAGTAGTCTTTTAGAGGGGATGAGGGGGGCTGTCATCTTTTTAATGGGTTTCCCAGTTGACTGGCTGCTCCGTTGCACTGCTCTGGCCCGAGTCGTGCTGTGCCAACGTGTGGCTGCTCCTCAGGGCTCATTGCTCAAGCTGGTCACACAAACCCAGTCCACACAAACCCACCGCAACTGAGACAGGGTAAGTCTCAGGGTAAGAGTAAGAGAACAAGGTAAGAACAGAGACGCTGTGCTGGAGGAGCAGAGACAAGCTGCATGCAAAGAGCATGCATCCCAGCCTTCTGCCCCTCCTGCCTTTGAAATTGTGAGCAAGAAGTGATGTGGTGTGAGTCTGGCATCCTGATCTTCAGTCCCTCCTGCCTCCCTCCCACTCGCCTGCCACTGCAGTTTTGCTTCTCTTCATGCCATGGCAGTAGGAAAAATGGGGAGATGCAGAATGGGTTGGGGTCATAGCATGCCTCTCTCCTCATCCCACCCTGGGATCCCACCAAAATAACACCCCAGTGACTGGATGGTGGGAAAAAGCCAAGAAGAGGGTGCCAAGCATGGGATGCTGAAGTAAGTGGGATGCTGACAGCAGCATGGAGTGGCAACATGTGGAGGAGAAAGGAGGATGAAGAGGAGGAGTGGTTAACATGGCGGTGGGTGTCTGGAACCTGGAGCTGTTTGACCCTTGGCAAATTTCTGGCTTGCCCAGAGCCACCCACCGAGCCCCTCTGCCTCCCAAAGCCGTGGCACTTACAGGTGTTGGAGTAAGGGGTTTGTGGTGACACAGGGAAGGCTGGGGTGGGGGGAGAAATCTCACCGCCGCTGGAGGGTGGGCTGGTGGGAGAGGCACCCTCCATCTCCTCGAAGGCTTCCTTGTAGCTGTGGAGGTGAGGCTGGGGAGAGCAGGAGAAAGAGTCAGTCCCATCCCTATGATGGGCACAAACCTCTAGGACACCCTAAGGAGAGGGCAGAGGGGATAAAGGGAAGGGCTTCACCTGCTAACTACCACCCCCATCAGCACAAAAACCATCACTGATCCCCAACTCTGTGGATGCTGTGAATGCTGACCAAGCCATCCCCCTCCCTGGAGGCACATCTCCCAAGTCAGCCACCCCCCAACCCCAGCAGTCCTCTGGGACACAGCACACCTCTTTGGGCCTCCCTCCAGGGTTGGCTGCGATGGTGCTGACCACCTCAGGTGAGAGAACGGTGGGGCTGCGGGGCGAGCTGGGCTCTGGTGAGCTCTTCTCATAGTGGCTGTCGCTGGGAGTCCGCTTGCGGGCAGGGACAGCGCTCTCCTCCAGAGGCTTCTCCCGGGACTGCGCCCCTGCAGGGCAAGCACAGGGTGGCAGAGGGGTGAGGAGCTGCCAGTTGAGATGGGGACCAGCAGGACATGCTTCAGGCCTGACCTGAGAGGTTTCAGCTTCAGCACTCTCCTGCATCAAAACTCCAGACCAGCATGGGTAGCTGGAGCAGATATACCCTACAACAGTGACCCCAGACCAGGTGATAGAGCAAGACAGGGTTGTGGCTAGTGGCTGAAATGCTGCACTAGCCCTCCCAAGCACCATTAGATTTTCAGGGCCAACAACCTCCAGCAGTGGGTGCAAGGGGCAAGAGCATCCTGAGATTAGTCCAGACAGCCCATCCCTGCAGAGCAGGGAAGCAACAGGGCCTCCCGACAGCATCATAGTGGGAAATGACCAAATCAGCCGGCACAAGGACAGCTGTATTCAGCCTGCATCCCTGCACCCACAGCCAGATGTGGCTTCAACCACAGCAGTGGAAAAAGCCTGGTTTTGTGAATCCCCAAGGCAGAGGGAGCACTGGATAAAGAAGAAAGAACCCATCAGAGGAATGGTGCAGGGAACCCTAAAATAACACTGCTGCTCTGTCCCAGTGCAAAGCCTCTCTAAAAGGAGAGATCAGCATCTCCCCTCCATCTCTCCCCAAACATCTTTCCCAGATCCCAGCAGTATGAGCCACCAGTGTCCACAGGCTGGGGGGAAGAACAGAGTGACCAAGTCATCACAGGAGAATGGGTTTCTTGGGCTGTGGAGATCCCCTTGGCTGGGATAAAGCCCAGGAACACACAAGCAGGGCAGCTCAACTCTCCCAGCACCTGACAGTGCCCAAGCACACTTTCTGTCCCAGCTCGCCTGGTTAAGAGTTTAATCTGGGCTCATGGATGATGGTGCCAAGTTCAGTGCACAGCAACCCCACAGAGTACCATGGGCACAGCTCAGAGCTTTGTGGGACTCACACTCCTACCCACTAGCAGAGGTGACAACACTCTCCCCTCTACTTTTCCCACAGTCATTGAGCACTCATGCTCCCTTTGGTCAGCACATTAGGGAAGAAAAAAAGAGAAAAAAGAGAAAAAGGAAAAAAAAAAAAAAAAGGAGAAAGGCCAGCATCACGCTCCAGGAAATGCACTTTTCAAACACCAACTCCTTTCCCACGGGCTGGCGGAGGAAAACCAGCCATCAGCTGCTTCCCCTCGCTCCCAGGGGCTGCGCATGGGACCCACACCTCGCACCCGCTGACCTCCCCTCTTCACTGCTCGGCACACACTCCAGAGCTTTCCCGGCCCGGGGCAAGGGCTGGGAGGGCAGCAGGGAAGGAGGTGGCCTGGGCGCATTTCTAAATAATCAGCCCAGTGAATGGCAACAACAATAAAATCGCGGCTCGGGGGGAGAGGCGGCCAGGCTGCGAGGCGGGGGACTCGAGCCAACGGGGCCGGCTCCAGCCGCAGAGGCGGCCTGGAAAATTCCACTAAGAGCAGCTTTGAAACACAACTCCCGATCCTTTCTGCAGGTGCTCACCGGCACGGGAGATGGCCATTAAAAAGACCCATGGAGAGAACAGGGGTACCGAAAGGGTCCCTGGGAAACTGTCTTGCAGGTATGGGCAGCAGTGCATAAGGCCACCCCATATCTTTTATCCTGCTCTTCACTTAAAGGGAAGAAAAAAAAAGAAGAAACTGAAGCCCGCAGTTGTGAGCACGGGGAAAAACAAGATACTGGGGGGGAAAAAAGTAAACTCTCATATTTTCTTTTTTCCTTCCACTTAGTGCACTATGGGTTCTCCTGAACACTGCAGGAGGGAGCATCACCAGAAGGATCCCTTGGCCCATTCCAAAGTGAATGCAGGGCCCGAGCACTTCGGAGAGGCAGGAACTGGCTGCCCGAGCTGTGCACGCCTGCCTCGCTTTGCAGTTTTCATTTGAGAAGCACTGAACGCGGCAGATGGATGGAGCCTGGCTATCGGTGCACATCACACATCTGCAGCATGGGACTCCCTCCCCTGCTCCGTCCCCAGGGCTTCACGTCACCTAACCACAGGGTGCTGGATCTGGCCCATTGGGACACCCAGGAGCTCTGCAAGCCCTGGCTGCTCCACTCCCCAGACATGGAAAGCGGCCGGGGCCACAGGGAGGGGAGGGAGGAGAAGGGAAAAAAGGGACTCATTGTTCAGGAGCGGAGAGTGGGAAACTTCACAGGCCGCCCGGAGCAAAGCCTGGAGGAAACCCAGGCTCTGAGCATGGCTCCTCCGACCCCCTGGGTGATTTATGGGATGGAAACTATGCTTGAAAAACAAACTCTCCTTTCCCCAGCTTGCTTTGCCCCCTCAGCAGACATACAGCCTCCCTTAGCCACAGTACTGTCACTGGAGTCCCAAGGACACTGTGGCTGGCTGCAGGATGGCAGATTCCTGTTCACAAAGGGGGAGCACCAGCCTGCACCCCACTCCTTGACCTCTCACCCAACTCCTACGGCACTGTCACTCCTCCTGCTGCTCATTTAAGTACCTAACCTAGTACCAACCCACTGCCCTCAGACTCAGCACAGCTCTAGGGCTGGGGAAGGACAGGGAGCACAACAGCTGGGGAAGGAGGAAACAGGAGCGATGGCAAACCCAGGTAATTTTGCAGCTGGGGAGGTAGGTTTTAGGCCAAATCAGGAGGTAGCTGCTTTTAGGCCATGAGATGCTAGAACTACTGCCAGGCAAAAGCCAGGTCATATCCCCACAGTGGACAGGAGAGAACAAAGAAGCATCCCAAGGCCCTTGGGATGTGAATGGGGACACACAACATCCAGGGAAGAGAGATGCAAACTCACTTCCTGCCTGCATGAGGAACAGATGTTGTCCTGTGCTGCTCCTCACCAGAGCCCAACTCACCCCATCCTGGCACAGACTGCTCCCTACATCCTGCCGGATTACCCCAAATGGGTACAATAAAATACCTTACTCTGTGCTGAGGACTGCGAGGGTTCAAACTTCTTTGGTCCTCCTGGGGAGAAACCCAAGGTGCCAGTGGGGAGAGAAAGGTCACACAGAAAGATGGTGACTCCCCAGCCCCACTCCATCTCCCATCTTCTCCTTGCCCTGGGACAAGTGGGTGCCAAGCACCAAGCAGGTCACCAGCACACATCACCCAGGGCAGACTCACCTTCAAGGAGCAAAAGTCACACTGCATAAAATCCAGCCTCAGCAGCCCACACCCTCCAGCTGCAGGCCAAGACATGGGGATCCCTAAACTGATGTAGGAGAGACCCTCCTGGGATGACAACTGGCTATATCTGGGTTCTGTGGAGCTGCACCCCAACCCTTGCTTCCCAAGGGGGTGAGCCATGTTCAGGGCAAAGCTTGGAGGGGATACAGCAAGGGTCCAGAACTGGCCCAGCAATGAAAACCCCACCAGCAAGCAGTGCCAGGCTTGAATGAGATGCAAAACCAAGCGTGGGCAGGGGAATCTGTACCAAGAGTCAGGGGCTCCCCCACCACTGGAGAGCTCAATGGGAGCCCTGACCATCAATCTGCTGAGAAAAGGGATCAATCCTGCATGGAAATGGTCTCCTGAGTCTCCCTCCATCCCACATCCATGCAACACACAAATCACTCAGCATGCACAGGGGAGGAAGGAAGAATGAGAGGGAAGGAGCGATGAAGGGGAAGGAGAGAGAGAAGATGGGAAAAGGAAGAAGGGATGAGAGGGAGGAAGAATGCAAGAATGCAAGAGAGGGAAGGAGAAGGATGCATAGGGAAGGTTGAAGAACAAGGAAGGAGGGAAAAGGAAGGAGGTGGAATGAACGAACCGGAGAAGGACCGCTGCTGGCTCAGAGGAGGACGGGGGACTTTGGTGCTCTTGTTGAGTTCCCTGAGCTTGGCGTTGTACTCTGCCAGCATACCAGGACAGGGAGTGAAAGGAGGGTGGGAGGTCACAGAGGACAGACACAGTTCCCCACAGAGAGAGGAAGGGGCAGACAGGACAAATGTCACGAGATACAACACGGGGGGAGAGAGAAAGAAAGAAAACATTAGCTGGGGTCCAACAGATGAGTCTGGGGTCATTTGGGGTCTCAAGGAGCTGGGTCTCTGCTTGGAGGTGCTTTTCCATCAGCCAACTTGCCTGGCTCCAGGCACCACATAAACCCATATGGGAAGTCAAAGGTGGCTGGCTCCTAGTCACATATAGCCTTGTGCAACACCACAATTGCCCCATCACCATCCTCTCAGGGATGGCACCATGAAGGTCCCCTTCACCACAGAACGCTTAGGGCTGGGACAAGATGGGGTGACCCCAGATGCCTTGCTAGGAGATGAGAGGGTCTTAAAGGATGACAGGACCACCTCTTCTCTGTGGGGAGATGCTGGGCATGCCAGCGCTGCCCTGTGCCATCTCTTCCTCTCCATCATCAGTGGGGAAAAAGGAATGGGAGCATTCCCCCACCAAGAACGGAGGAGGTGTGAGATGCTCCTCATCTCTGCGCCAGGACACGCAGGCAATTTATAGCAGCAGAGAATGTAAACAAACATGTCCATGCCCCACGGTCCCCGCTGCCCGTCCCCTCCCAAGGCTGGCTTCAGGACACCTCGTTCCTGCCAGAGGTCAGGCCACCCGCCTGCGCTGTCCCCACCTCAGCACAGAAGGCCCAGCTCCAGCAGAGACAGGTGGCCACAGGCTGGGGACCATCCCCCATATGCCCCTCTCCTCCCTGGGAAACCCACTTGCTACAAGGGGATGACAGTGACCCCAGCCCAGCCCTGAGGACCTGACTCAAGGTTGGGGGGATGGATGTTTCTGGTAGACGCCATCAAAAATCCATTTCCCACACACTGCAAATACTCTTCCTCCTCTCCTTAAAACTGTCTACTTTTCCAGCCCATTTTAATTCTTCATATGGGGCGGCAGGGGAGGGCAGGCATGTGCTGCTTATAATATTAAATCCAGACATACAGCACAGTTTGGGCATCCATGTGTCCTTAAGTTTGTTTAAATTCTTTGCAAAAGCCCCATGACCCTTTGTGAATCTAATCTGGATCACAGAGGTCAGGTCCACACCGATGCAAACTTCCTCCAACAACTCTATGACCCTCCTCAATCCCATTCCTGCCACTTGCACCCCTCCTGCCCCCCACCCTGTGACTCAGTCCCCACTCCTGGGAGGTTGATGCTGTTGGATTTTTCCAGCCAAGCCTTTTCCCCCTCCCTCTAATGCCGGGCGAGTTTCTGGACTGAGCACAGAGTTGGAAGGGACGGAGCTGCCAAGCCCCAGCATCACGAGCTGGCCCACAGCCCCAAACCCTTCCCAAATGTCATTCCACAATTGAACAACTGCAGCTGAAGCAGTGGGAAGGGAGGGCACTAAGCTGCCACAGCACCATGGCACCTTCTTTCCGGGCAGCTGGGACACTCTTGTGTCCCCAAAGCCCCTAAGCTAGAGCTACAGGAGGGCAGGGGATTGGTGGATGCAGCTTGCCCTCCACAGCACAGAGCTAATGCCTTCTTCCAGCCACAGCACCAACACTCAGCAGTGCACCCAGCCAAGCACCAAACCTCTCTGGTAGGGCTGGGAAATGTCTTCCCAGCCCCTGACCACTGCCCCACAGCTAGATGCAGATTCAAACCACTCTGGGCTAAGCTGGGCAGAATTACAGCTGACAGACAAAAGCTTAGTTCCCAAAAGCCTAGTCCCCACTCCAGCAGCACCCCAGCTGCCCAAAGAGGAGGTCTGAGCACTAAACCCAGAAATTCAGGGGGGAAAGAAGAAACTGAAATCAGGGATGAGCACAGAGATATCAAACACAAGGCAAGTGAAGTTCTCTGCTGGGACACTACACCAGATCACGCTCCAGGCACAGAGAACACCATGTCCAAGTGGGGTCCAGGCAGGACAACCTCAGCCAGAGATGAAAACATTTTCCCAAACTCTCCATATTCTCCCCAAAAGAAAGATATTCCCCTGAGATCGAGTGACTGGCCCCACCAGCAGGGACAGACCAGCCCTGTTAACCTAACAGGATGGGGGGGATTTGACACCCTCAGCCACCCCTTCCCCCCTCTGGGCACTGCTGCTGCAGACAGCAAGCTGCAAAGGAGGATCCCAGCAAAGAAGAGCAGCACAGGCTGCTCCCCTGCCCTGCATGTCTCCCTGGCAGGTTGCTCAGTCCCAAGCCCAGATCTAGCACGCACAAGGAGTCTCTGCATCACTTATCCCCAGCTCTACCATGCATGCCACCCCCGTGTGCTCCAGCACCTCGGGACATGCGATCCTCCCCGTCCCCCCAAGGAACCAAAGGATCCTACCTGCCACCCTGTGGGCCACCAGGCCCTCCAGATTCAAGGGCTCTTCTGCCGACCTCGACAGGTCTTCATAGCTCTCCGGTCCCTTCAGGGGCATCTGGTTTTGTGCTGGGATGGTGGGGGAAGGTGGGGAGGAGGTGAGTTGCTGCTGAGACCCCACAGGGCTGTAGCACGAGGTGCTGAGTGGGACAGTGCCCATCTGTGCTCCGGCCGGGGCATGGCTGTAGCTCCTGGGCTCTGGCAGCGGTGCCAGCTGGTAGCTGTAGGGTGAATAGGTTTCCCGATAATCATGCACCCCATAGTCCAGCTCTCCAGGAGAATAGGCTTTGCCCCCGGGCTCAGAGACCACGGGGCTCACGGATGTGCCGAAGGACCTCGGCTGGGCCACCTGTGGAGTTGGCCGGGCGTAGAGACCAGCAATGGGCTGGGTTGAAAGGGAGGAGGGCAGGGGTCCGGCTGGCTTGTCCTGACGGGAGGTGGCAGGCACACTCTGCGACTTGTGGACAGCAGGTGCAAGGTCCAGCATGAGAACATCCAGTGCTTCAATGGACTGCTCAATCTCCCGGCGAGAGGGTGCCCGGGGGAACTCAGGCATGCTGTGGCTGTGTGGGGGCACCGTCTGCAGCGGGCTGGGCTGGGGGCTGCAGCTAGAGATGCTGGGGCTGTGGCTCTCCATGCCTCCCTCCTGCAGCCGGGAAGGTGGCCGGCTTCCTCCTTGCTGTTGCCAGGAATTCAAGCCCCTCTGCACAGCCTCCCGGCTGCTGGTACTGCGAGCCGGGGCCTGAGGCAGCGCCGGGTTCGCATCGTACTTGGCAGTGTCCACTGCCGGGAAGGACCGGGAGCGGTAGGTTCCAGGGTGGTCGTAGGCATACAGGTAGGGCTGGGAGCTGGGCAGTGGCTGAGGCTGGAGCCACCCTGGGGCGTGGGAGCCCGGTAGGCGCTGTGGGTAGCCAGCCAGGTGCTCCTGAGTGGATGCCGAGGGCCGCAAGGAAGGCAGTGTGTCACGGAGGTGGTGGCCCATCAGGGTGTTCTGGTTGTTGTAGGGGTAGCCGCCGTTGGAGAGCGGCTCGCCATCGTACAGCCCCTCCTTCAGCAGCTTCTCAGCCCCATTGCAGCTCGAGGGGCCATTGGGCAGGGAGGACAGGCTGCCCACCCGAGGTGCCTCCTGATAGCCGGTGTCACTGGCAGTGGTGGTGCCATCCAAGGAGGAGAGCGTGCCCAGGCTGCCCACACTGTGCCCATCTTGGTTGGGCAGCTCATCATCCAAGATATCCGTCTCCCGCTCGGCCACCAGTGCCGCGGCATTCCCATTGACGTGCACCTGAGCCGGCACCACGTGGCGGCCCGGCACGGTGGGCAGGCGTGCCGGCACGGGGCCGGGCATGTGGTTGTGCATGGGCGGCGCACTCTCCAAGCCAAAGCCAACAAGGAGACGATCCAGCTCCTGCTTCTCCTCAGGACTCAGCACCGCCTGGCCACTGGGTGCCCCAGTCACCCCCGGCTCATCGGTCCGGTCGGTCTTGGTGGAGGCGGTGGAGTTGCCCGAGTCGCTGCTCACTGAGAGTGTGTGCTCGACGTGGTTGGGTGCTGCCGAGAGCGGGAGCCGGGCAGCGTTGACGGCACCGGTGCTGCCGTGGAGGGAGTCTTTCTTCTTCACTTTAGCGTAGAGGCTCCCATCCAGGGGCCCTTGTGTGTGCCCAACCTCTGCAAGGGGAGAAACGAACACGAGACCCCAGATCAATTGCTGGCTCTCTGCACGGAGCTAATGGGTCCCATTAGCCGGTGATTTCGATTTCTTCCGTGTGCCAGAACACTTAACGACCAGCATCGATGTCTCCTCGGCACCCTCCACACTCCCACCGGCGCCACCGTGCAGAGACATCGCAGCCAGGTCCTCCCCAACCCCATGCCCCCACAGCCCCCCATTCGCACGCAAACGCTGCCTGCTCCACTGGGATTCACCAAATATCCCGTGCACTATTTCCAGGCATCGTTCCTGGCAATTCTCCTCCATGGTTGGCAGGGGCCGGGGCTACCCACACAGTCAGCGATCGCTGCTCCACAGGGCTCATCCAGCTGCAAAGGGCCATGTGGCACCAGGGAGACAAAAAGGGAGGGTGGAGGAGCTGCACCAAAGGCCGTAGGAGGACGGGTGGAGGCAATCAGTATGTGGCCTCATAGCTCTTTGTGTCTCCAGCTGGATGGATGTACTCAGCCCACGGGTGAAGGACAGATGACCCACAGACCCACCTTTCCTCCCCCTGCCCACTCTCCTCCCAGATAATGCATGGATCCAGCCACACAGACATCCTTGACTTTTTCTTCCCTGACTATAGACAGGCTCCCACCCTTTCTGTTCTTTCCCTTCCCTCTCTCAGGCCAGGTCAAGCTGCCCTAGAGCTTCTGCACCGACAGAAGCCACTGCCCAACCCTGAACATGCAGCATCTTCTCCGCAGGAAGGTCTTGGCACCATGATTCAAGTCCAGTGTGGACAGCTGGCTCTGCTCCACAGCCCCAAAAGGCTGGGGGGCAGCCAGGGCATGGAAGCATTATCACCAGTAATCCTGCACTCCAGTTCTGAGCCCCCCAGCTTCCATCACACCCGTCAGCACCAACACCACAACCAGCTGCACCCCTTAAACCTTTCCAAGTGGAGCAGACAGATTTTGGGGATACAGAGGGACCTTGGCCACTGACAGCAATGGGAATAGTTCCCAAGTTACATCCCCCTCCTGCCAGAGCTGCACAGCACGGACCAGGCTGCAGACTCTTGTTTTTCCAGCTCCCTGACGAGGTTTCCTGGAAGGTCCCGCGAGCAGTGTTAAACACTTTCTTTTGGAGGAAAAAATGACTCTTCCCTGGCGGGGGGCCAGGCAGCTGACTCAGGGACGGAAGACGGCCCTAACACGATAGTGTGAAATCAGAGCGGTCCTATCTGCAAGCAAAACACTTCCGAGCTGGGACAGCTTAACCAGTCCCATGCTGCCGCACCCGCACCCCGGCAGCTCCCACGCCAACAACACCCCCCACCACAAAGCACAGGAGAGTAATAACACTGAGCCCAAGTCCTACAAAGTCAGGGCCCTCTCCTTGTTGCTGATTTTCCACTTCTGAATCCTCACTGGCAGTATCTTAAGGAGGCAGTTGAGCCCCAAAGCCTCCCGTTGGCTTGAAGATGTCTCACGACCATGCAACAATGTCCTCTCTGGGCACTCGGTATGGTAAAGAGTGAGAATTTCTCCCAGAGACTCAGAGCTTCTTCATCCAGCCAGTAAAGCCAGGAGCCAGTAGCATTTGTCTCCAGAACACCTCCCATACTGGGGAAAAGGGTAAGAGAGGGAGGGAAACCCTTTCCATGGAGGGAAAAAGAGAAAAGCAGCATATCCAGGGGCAGTGTCAATGCTGGACAGGCTGAGACACTGCTTGGAGACAGAGGAAAGGCACAGCCCTCTCATCTGAAGGCAGTGATGGTGCTGGCTGGTCTCGAGAAACAGGGCAAAAGCCAGGATGGGGGCTGGGAGAACAACAGCAGAGGAATTGAAAGGAAAAGGGAATAAATAAATATAAATGTAACCACGTGGTGCCAAGGGAGAAAACATACAGGAAAGGCTTTAATTTCTCTTTGGGCTGGGTACTGCCCCACGGCTGGGAGAAATGTCTCCAAGAGTGGTGAGGATAGGGCACAATTCAGTTCACAGCAGAGACAGAAACCCCCAACTGCTACGTCCCACCCTCCCCAGAACCTCTGGTGAGGAGGGGACATAGGGGGGCTAGTGGCCACCCAACCCCTGAGAGCAGTACCAGGGTAGTAAGCAAGGAACAGCCTGTGACAGCTCAAACCATCAGCCAAGCCTTTGTCCTACGGTTGCCCTACCCCACACCTGATTGTTTATCCTGTCCTCAACCCCATGTACCTCCTGGGCTCTGATGCCATGAGACAAATACTGCTATTTGCTGCCACTCCAAACCTCCTCCACTATCCCTGGGCCACACTATCTCTCATATGACTATATGACTTTGTCACCTGAGAAGTTGAATACAAAACAAAACAAAACAAAACAAAATAAAATAAAACAAAACAAAACAAAACAAAACAAAACAAAACAAAATAAAATAAAATAAAATAAAATAAAATAAAATAAAATAAAATAAAAACTAAGGGATAATGGAACAGAACACCTTAGCCAAACCAGCACCCTCAAAGCAGCAGGCTCTCAGCACCCCATTTGCAAAGAGTCTGCAGCTTTCAGCAAGGTCAGATTTCATCTCTGAAGGTCGGAGTAGCTCCTGCCTGGCAGACTGTGCCATCCCATCGTGGGCTGGGTTTGCCCTGGGCTCAGCCCTGGACGCAGCTCTGCCATGGCTCTATCTGCTCCAGCTGTACGGAGGCAGCTGCGGGAAGCACCGAGCCCAGCCTGATCCCAGCCCTGCTGCCAGGCACGCTGCCCTAGAGGAGAAATGCTCTGTCCTCTCTCTCCAGCACCCTGTGACTACATCCAGTAAAAAAAACTGGCCCAGGACAAGTGTGACAGTACCGAGGGGGTGAGCTCACATCCCCAAAATCCCAAATCCTGTCGACGGCTCTGTTCCAGTGCAGAAGATAAGGCTGAGGCATCACCGTGTCTCCCCCCGTTGTGCCCCCAGCAGCATCCCACCTGCTGCCTCCACTCCCCACCCAGAGTTCTGGCCCCAATGCATTTCTGGAGCATCAGCCCACAGGGAAGACCCTGGGGTCCCAGGACCCTTTGCAGGATGTAGGGTGTGAGCAGAATCTCACAGGGAAGAGTTTAGCCTCCTTATCTCTGTTTTCGTCCTGTAACCAGATAGGATGGCACGGAGTAACCCCAGTCGAAGCCGTGGGTCACCACAACCGTGAATTCACCACCCAGCCCCGAGACGCCCAAAGAGAAGCAAAGTCAGGACTTACCAAAAGGGACGTGGATTAAAAGATCCGAGGCGAAGGGAAAGAGCAGGCAGCAAAATCCCTTTCCTTCACCCCTTCCAGCACCAGAGCCTTCCAGGGGCACCCGGTGTGGTGGCAGCTCCAACGGCGTCCACAGCCAGCCCCGTGTGTCCGTCCAGGACAGGAGCCGACGGCCTGGAGCTGGCTTGGACTGGCGTTTGTCCCTTTGGCTTTGCTTTCCCTCTCGCGGAGGGAGCTATTCCCTTCCAGCGCCGTGTCCCGCGGGGCCGCGAGAGGGGTACCCGGACGGCGGCGGGGCGCCGGGAGGGGTGGGATACGGGGAACCCCGGGACACGGGGAGCTGGAGGAGAGGATGGAGGAGCCGAAGGTGGGAGAGGCCGGAGATGGGATGGAGGCGAGGAGGTGCGGCTGTGCTCCCCTCCGCCCCAGACCACACAGGGACCACAGGGAGGAGCGGGAGGGAAAGGGGAGCGGCGCGGGGAGGGCGGCGGGGCCGCCCAAGCTCCAGCCCCAGCCCGAGTTAACCTCAGTGAGGTGCGGAGAGGGTGGGAGCCATGGAGGGAGGACAGCCAGACAGACAGCTTCCAGCTATGAATATTAACTACTTCCTCCACAGGCAGGGCTCCGCCGCGTTAACTGTTTCCTAGGCAGGACAGACAGCCGGACAGCTGGACAGCCTGCCCACCTCGCACCGTCCACTGAGCATCACCCCGCTGGGTGACCCCCTCATTTGAGACACCCAGCCCTGCCCAGCCCCTGTGTGCATGCGTCACACCTGTCCCCAAAGAGCAGCGACACATTCAGGGTGGGGATGTACTTCCAAACCACACATGATGCTGAAACCCAGACGGGTCTGCAAATTCAAGTGTCTTGCTGAAGACTTGAGTTTCTCCATCTGAAGTAACTACACAGCTAAAGAGGGGTGGAAACCAGCCATGGACAAGCCACCGACCCTGCCGACCCACTTTCACAATCCCCTTGCATGCCCTGCCAGCACCATGAGCATAGCACGGACATTCCAGCCCTGTTTTTGGGATGTACACACTGCCCTGCTCTGTGACAGGAGGTATAGCATGATCCTATCCACTCCAGAGCTCTCTGAGACCAAACTGTTCCACCCCAAGCAAAATCCATGCTGGAATGGTGCTCACAATTTGCTCGTCCAGGTGACAGCAAGCCCACCCCACATCCAGGCCCCTGCCTGAACCCATGCTCAGGACTCCACTTCTCAATTGATCCAATATACTCAGCAAAACGTGAGGCTCCCTCCACTCTAATCCCCCAAACCGCGTTTCCCACACCCCCATGGATGACGGCAGGGAATGAGAGCAGTGTTTCCAGCCGGCCCCCTGACTCACAGCCCTGTTTGCTCCCAGATGCTGCCACACGCCAAGCCAGCATCCTTCCAAAACCTCCAAAGTTTGCTTATTTTTTGTCCCGGCTGTCTCGGCTGCAGGAGGACACAGACAGAGCTCCCCACTCCTGCCATGGGACAACCCCAGCCCTAAGCACAGAACTGCTACAAGTTTTGATTTAAGGACAGTTTAAAGGGGGAAGAGAAGGGGCTGAGTTTCTACTGGCTGGTCTCTCTTTCCCTGCATCCCAGCCCTGCCTGGTCCCTGGTCCCAGTGGGAACAAACCCCACCCCCCACCCTACATGACAACCCCAAATACCAGGTCAGAGGACAGATCCTGCCCTGGGAATAGCCACACTCCTGCTGAAATGTCTAGCCAAGCCTGTAAATGCTCCCACATTTCACCCATGGGGAATAATCAGAAGCAAGGGGGACACTCCCTGTGAATTCCCAACCAGCCCGTGCAGATCCCTACTGCCCTCCAAAATGCCCACCTCAACACACCCTTACCATGCAGCAGATGGAGCAGAGAGCAGCAGAGAGGGGCAGAATAAGGATGGGGAAGAGAATTCCTTCAGCTTTATTCAGCTGGTGAAGGTAAGAGGAGAGCCAGTGCCCCCCCCTCCCCACCAAGCCTGGCCTAGGGACCGATCCAGCTGCCGGGGGAGAGTAGCAGCCCGCCAGCAGCTGCAGCAATGGATTTAACAGCCCTGGCCTGGACCATTCGGCTCTCCACCTCTGCACAGCCTGGCCTGCCCTCCTGGGCAGCCTCAGCCTCTCCTCAGCCTCTCCCACTAGGAAAGGTGTACCCTGTGAGATGCTGGCCCTCCTGGGGGACAAAGAGATGACAGCGACCCCATCGAGGGGCTTTCTCCTGCATGGAAAAGCGCAGGATCAGCATCCAGCTCCATTTGTGGGGCGCCAGGACCCCCTGACCTATGCCACATGTGGTTCAGGCTCTGATGTGACCTCCCCTCACTGGAAGGGTGGGATGCTCATCCCAGTCCCCACCCCAGCCAGCCCTGCCCTGCGAGTGGGGATGTGTGGGAAGACAGGGATGAGCCGCAGGGGAGCCCTATGCCAGAACCATGACTCAGGTGGGGATTTAGCAACTCTCTCGCAGATGTTGGATTTGGTCAGGCCCTGGCCACTCTCTTCCCAGCCTGGTGAAAAGACAGGGCAGGCAGTGCCAACCCAGGGTGGGTCCAAGGACCAGTGGTTACAGGGAGCTGCTGTAACCATTTCACATCTTCTTACACCACCCCGGGATGGCAGAGCTTGGGGTTCCCCCACAACAGTCACACATCCAGACCTTGAGGACAACCTGTCCACTGACTCCATGCCAGCCCCAGCACTCTGTTCTCCATCAGCACTGGTTTTCTCAGCAAAACCAAACAAGGCCATAAATTATCTCCAGACAGAGTTACAGCATCTGCAGTACCCCAAAATTTCTCTGTGGTGATCCTCCAACCAGCTGCAAGCCAAGCAGTGCCACATCTAGCTGCTGGCCTCCTCCTGCCTCTCTGGAGCCAGCCTGGGACCCCAAGGAGAGCCACCACAAAATCAGCCAAAGGATGAAGCATGCCATCACCTCCATTCAGCCTTCAAACACTCTCAGCCAATCAATGGCCATAGGAACTGCAGCAGGAACCTGCCAAGCAGCCACCACTGACCCAAAAGCCCTTCAAGGAGGAGGAAGGAGGGCAGGCAGAGCACTTGCCTTCCCCAGGCTGTGCAGACATGGCTGAGGGGCAGAAGGACAGGCTGTGGGGGCATCCCAGCATACCCCACTCTCCCTAAGGGCCACGGGGCAGCCGAGACACATGGTGGGCAGCAGAGACCCTGCCTGAGTAAAGCAGGAGGGCAAGTTTGCTGATGAGGCCAGCCTGTCCCATGGAAGTGGATCACAGGGAGCCTGTTGAATCCAGCTGTGTCCCCTCAGCCAGAGAGCAAGATGTGATGGTACAGATCCCCTCCTCATGCCCCCTGCTCTGGAAGAACTTAATCAATGGATGATCCCACTGCAAATAAGATTCCCCTTCTCTGAGTTCCCACAGAAAAGCACAGCAGAGGTGAGGGGAACACCAAGACAGGCACCACTCCCAGCCACCCGCCTGTCCCTCCAGCTCTGGGGTCCCACAGGACCATCCCACCCTGGCAGGCACCCCCCCAGCCCTTAGGGGTGCTCCATGCTGAGACAAAGCTGCTGGAGAAAGGGCATCCACCTCCAGCGAGAGCGGCTGTGGCCAGCAGAGGGGCGGCATGGGGGAACCCACCGTTTGGCAGGCGATGCCGATACCGTTTCCTGGGCTGCAGCGACCGTCTGCGGGGAGCCTTCGGCGGGTGGCAGGACGGGCAGTGGCGGGGACAAGGAGCAGCGGCGGATCCCAGCCCGGCGTGGGTCCTGGTGCCAACCTCACCCCCCTCCGCCCCCGGACGCCGCTTGCTCACGCCTGGTGGTGCCAAAAATGTGGCGTGCAATTCCCTGACCAAATAAGGCAAGAACGACCATAAACAGGGACCCCCCCTGCACAGCCAGACACCAGAGTACCCATCCTGGCTTGGGACAGGCTGGAAAAGAGGAAACCTAACGACAGAGAGGGAAAAAGATGGGAGTCCCTTGAGCCCACGCTGACTCCCACCACCACTGCTCAAAGTGCCCCATGGGACAGCTGGGAAAGACCCCTTATAGATGGGCTTCTTGCAGCTGCTCCTGCTGGCATGGGTCAGAGGGCAGCCTTCTGCCTGCAGCTTCACCCTTGCACAGTCCCAGATCATCTCCAAACTGGGGCAGTGTTTACAAATTCAAGGTGCCCTCACTCCCTATTGCCACCCTTCCCGGCACAGAGGACAGCCCAGTCGGTGCATGGAAGTACCTCCACAGTCCTGACACCTGCTAAGACCCCTAAGGGGGAATGGAGAGGAGCCCTGGGGTACTTCTGCAGCCCCAATATTCACCAAGACCCCCACGAGAGTACAGAGATGAGTCCTGGGGTACCCTGCAGCCCTGTGAGGGGCTGGGGCACAGAAACTTTGGCCCAGGGTCCAGAGGGGAACACATGCAATGAGGCACTAAGGTCTCTGCAGGCAGGAGGAGACTGCCAGGCAGTCTTGCCAGTTTGAGGCTGGACCCACAGCTCCCCAGCCTGCACATAGCCCACAGCTGAGCCTGCACATCACGAGTTGCCTGTTTATTGCCCTGTGCCAAGGCAAGTGCCCGTGCCAGCTCCTCAGAGCCACCCCAGGTCTGGTTCCATGTGACCACCATAGCACAGACACTCTCGCCACCCCAGGCACCCAGAGCCCCCACCCTCCACTGCGAGCACCGCCATCCACTGCTCCCACTCGAAGCAGCCGGTGACCTTCAGGGACATCAGGGACCGCAGCTGTCACTGCTCCAGGGACGACTCTCCAGATCTGGCCAAGAAAGCCCAGGCATCTGCATGGCCATGGGTGGCCTTGCCTCCAGGACAGGGGCCCACCACCCTTCGACATACAAGTACTGCCCATTTCTGCCAAGTGGGTGACAGCAGTCAACTTGCTGCAACAAAATGACTGCTCAAAGGGCTTATCCCGGCTCTGAGAGATGCAGCAGACCCTCGAAGGCCAGTAAAACATCCTCACCCCCTAGGGGCAACTAAGGTACATCTACATCCTGCCATGCTTGCAGCTGGGATACCTAATGGTCCTGCAGACATGGGGTTTGGATTTCCTAAAGCTCTGGGGCATAAACTAAGGCTGGACTCTGCTTGTGCAAACAGTACTTTGACAGCTAAGTACTGCAAAGAAGAGCCTAAGCTCTCTGGCACTGTGGCAGAAGTCAAAGTCCACAAGACCTTGCTCTCCCATCCCATGGCCACACTGCTCCCATCAGCAGCTCCCACTGCCCAGCAGTGTCCCCTGTCCTGGGGTAGGGGGTATTTCCATGTGGACACTTTGGCCGACCACCTTGTGAGCCCTAACCTTTCTCCAGGTGCTTGCTGGGCAGGGGTGGCTCAGCCCAGGCCCCCTCTGCACTGTCCTCACGCTGGATGTTGAAGTTCTCGTAGGAGTCCCACCGGATGAGTGGGTCAGATGTGTTGTAGTCCACAGAAACACTGGGCCCGTTCTCCAGGTGCTCCATGCCTGGAAAGAGGCACGATGGTCAGGTAGGATGACAATGGAACCAGCAAGGATGGGATGAGGGAACAGGTGGAGAGAAGTGCATGCAAGGAAAAAAGTGCAGGAGCCATAGGACAAGGCAGGAGACTCCTGTAGGAAAGGCAGTATCAAGAGATGGATGAGCACAAGATGTACATTGAGACTCACAAACAAGGTGTACAAGACTGCCTGGGGCTTTTGGGATGGCCTAGAGACCAGCACACAGACTGGCAGTGAGTGTGCATGGGTCTGGACTTTCTGAGCAAGGGAGTCCTTCATTCCCAAACATTCCTTCCATCTCTCCTGGGCCAGCAAGGGCTTCGGAGAGCAGCCTCCTGGGGAAGAGAGCGAGAAAGATAGGGCATCCATGGCTGCTCCTAGATCAGCCTTACTGCCTGGATGCCTCACCCTATCCTGGTGACAAAGGGACTGCAATGGGTCAGGTGGAGGTCACAAGGGAGGGAGCAGGGGATACAGCTGAGGAGAAGGAAAGGAGACAGCATCCACCTCTAAACCCCCATGGCACTGAGCCAGCCATACCTTGGATCTTCTCGGGGCCATAGGAGAACACAAACTCCACCTTTCCATACTCAGGGAAGCGGTCATCTGGCAGGGAGAGAGCAGAACAAAGGGACTATTTCCATCCATAGCTCCAGTAGCAGCCAGCCACCCCAAACATGCCTGCAGACCAGCTTAAGGCTGGGAGCTGCTAGGGGATATCCCTGCATGTGGCAGTGCATCTTAGCCCCCAGAACAAGCCGAGGCAGCCCCTCTGCACCAGTAACGGTTTTGGCACTGAAAGGGATGACGGTACCACCACTTCCCAAGCAGCACCACACCCTGCAGATGGAGCAGGGGTGCCCTGTTTTGGCAGGGGTGGATCTGGGATGGGTGCCCAGATGTCCCCACGATGATACCAGAGTTACAGAGGCCGGAGGATGAGGGAGTTTGGAGCAGGGAAGTGCCAGGGCAGCTACCTCTGAAGGCCTCATCCAGGTCCTCCTTGCCAAAGACGACGTCAAGATCATGCACAGCACACGTGTGGAACTGCACACGGAAAATCACATCACGGGTAGGGCTGCGAAACTTCTTGTGGTAGCACTTCAGCTGCAGAGGGAAACAGGGATGGGCAATTAGGGTAAACCTCCAGATCTGGACAAGGGGGAATATGGGGTCCTGAGGCAAGGCAACCACACCACCCCTGTCTGCTTCCTACGCCGGGAGCTGAGCTGACAATCCTTACCAAGATATCGCCCTTGAGCAGCAAGCCAGGCTCAATGGTGATGCAGATGCCAGTCTGGCTGTCTCCTTGCACATTGCTGCAGGGAGGAACAGTAGGAGGATGTGAGCTGTGGTGCAGAGACCCCCCCCAGAAAACTCCTAGTGCCACCTCAACCAGCCCTTCCACCCAAATCCAGGCAGAAAAGGTGCAAAGCGCAGAGCCTGCCCTCCCTGTGACTGAGGGGGGTCCCATCCACCACCTCAAGGGGCACCTATTCCCAGTGGAAGGAGGACGGCAAGGGGAAACTGAGGCACAGCTCAGCAAGGGTGCAAAAACTGCTGTGTGGGAGGGTTTGCCCAGGTTCCAAGTGCCAAGGCTGGACTACCAGCCATCCACCCGGCTCCCTCAGCTCAAGTGGGGCTTAGGACACAGAGGGAGAAATCTCTGGGAAGACACTTCTCCCTGCCTCAGTTTCCCTGCAGGAAGCCCTCCCCTCCTAGCGCACCGCCGACAGGCTGCCGACGGGCGGTGGCGTCAGCAGCGAGGAACAAGGGAAGAAAGGAGTAGGATTTCACAGGCAAGATAAACCTGGAGTTTATTACAGGCATCCCATAAACAGTCTATTAAAAGCTGAAAGGCAAGGCTGGGATGGCAGTAAATCTCAGCTAACGGGGACCTATGGCTGCATAGAAGTGAGATCCTGGTCCTGGGGGTTGAGATGGGAATATCCCAAAGGTGAGGTGCTCTGGTCTCTCCAGGGAGACCAGAGGCTCCCACCCAGACTGGGATGTGGCACTGGCAGAGTGTCTTGGAGGCTGGAGAAATCAACTCCTGCTTTCCTTCTGCCAGTGCCTGCTCCCAGGATCAGCATCAGAAAAAAAATGTGGGGAGATTAAAACAAGGGGAAAATCTTTTTTTGGATAAAGAAAGGATATTAGCTCAGCTGGTCAGAGCATGGTGCTAATTACACCGAGGTTGTGGGTTCAACCCCCATATGGGCCCTTTACTTAAGAGTTTGACTCAATGATCCTTGTGGGTCCCTTCCAACTAAGAATACTCTGTGATCTATGAGGACTAATCCAGGCAGGAAGAGCAGTTCTGTAAGCAGGGAGAGAAGAAATGCCTTCATCTCCCAGGGTGCCTTCATCTCCCAGATGTCCCCGTCCCTTTCCCCCCTCCCTCCGGGGACACCCAGCCCCAGGCTGCGCACAGCCCCAGGCTCCCTCTGCTGATATGCGGAGTCACTACAGCCCTCGCAGCAGAAGGGTCCAGTATGGCCCAGTACTGCCAGTTACCACCTCAAAAAAAAAAAAAAAAAAGGAAGCCCCTTTTTTTTCCCTGGCCCCCAAATGGACTAAGCACAGAGCACAAGAGCACAGGGGACTTGGGGACTTGTCCTTGATCCCCTCCATCCTCCCCCGCTTGCCATGCCCCCCATGCTGGGCAGGAGGAAAGTCCCATGGAGAGGAGATAGTTACTAGATCCCCGAGGTGTAGACGGGCTGCATGGCCTGGTAGATTTTCAGGAAGGGCCGACAACCTGGAAGACATCAAGGCGGGGAGAAAAGGCACACTGCTGTTAGCCGGCTGGGCGGAGGGGCCAGGGGAGGGATTAGTCACGGGGGAGAAATCCAAACAGGGAGGAAGCCAAAGCAAACAGCCGCTCCCTGCCCCAGCCAGCCCGCACCGACCAAGGGCAACATCTGCAATGGGCAGAAAGGATGCTGTGGATGAACTGAGAAAGGGTAAAGCCCTCACAGTTTGGGTCCTGTAGGACCTAGGACAAGTGCTGGGCTGGGGATAGGGGTGGGATGATGATCTGGGCGAGGTACCAGCACCAAATGGGGTACTGCATCCAAATCCCCAGTCTGGAGCTGTCAGAAAAACATTGTCACCCCACAGCTCAGGTTAGTGCCCAGCATTGGGAGGGCATGTCTGCCAGAAAAGGGCAGCACCCTTCTATAATGAGTGAACAGTCTCTAAGAGGAAAAGGGAAATTCAAATTGCCAAGGAAATGGTAGAAAATATCCTCCAAGGAGGACAAGCCTGGCCAGGCAGTGTGGGATGGTAGTGTGGGAAGAAGCAGGCTGGGGAAGCAGCTGGGGGCACCTACCGCCTTTCGACTCAAAGTTGGGGATGCCGTGCATGATGACGTGGTGGAGGAAGAGGGGCTTGTTGTTCATCTTGATGCTGCCAGAGAGGAGCCCACTGAAGTAATGGATGTACCTGGAGGGCAGACAGGCAGCTCAGGGGCAGAACCCACAGGGCAACATCCACCTTGAAGCCCTGCATCCAACCACCCTATGGGGAAAATCCCAGCCTGCAAAGGCATGCCAGGACCCACCTCTTCTGGGATGGCTGTCCCACCGGCACCACCTTGTCCTCATAGAAGCGCTTCATGGCAAACCTGTCCAGAGCCTGGTCAGCACTGTGGGGATGAAAGGGCAGACGTGACCAAAGGAAAGTATTGGCACCAGCACCAGCACCACTGGGATGGAGGTCACCAGTGAACCCCAGGGCCACCCCAGGACCTCGTGTCTCTCTCACCTGGCTGAGATGTTGCTGTAGTGCATGTAGGCAGCCACTACCACCCCCAGCCGGCCACGGTTCCCCTGCAGGCAGAAGGCGTGTCATGGGGGCAGCGGGGCCTGTGAGCACCCAGGCACAGACATCCACAGAGGCACACACTGATCCCTCTAAGCATACACCAGGCCACAGATGTCCCAACCCTTATTAGACACACACCAATCTACACATATGTGCTGACACCTACCCACACCCCAAACCACAAACCACCACATTCTCCACATCTCTCAGCCTCTAAGGCTGCTCAGCCCCATCCCTGCAGCCCCACAGAGCCCCAGTGCCCCATCGTTGTGCCCCAGTGACAGGTCCTGCCCACCTTGTTGTGCAGTACCACCACGTTGTGTGCCGCTGCGTTGAGCCACGTGTCCATGGCTTTGCAAATGCTGCAGATCTTCTCCAGCGCAGGGGTGTGCATGTCAGGCCATCCAAAATCCAGCACCTGAAGTGGGGAACAAACAGCCTGGGGTCACAGGCACGCCCATGTGAAGTTCCCAGCCTGCCAGTGGGCAAAGCCCAGGGCACATAGGTAGGGTAGGCATTACTGTGTTACTCTGACATGCAACCTCTCAACCCCAACCCTGCACCCCACTGCCCAGATCCCTGGCCCAGGGAGGCCACCATGGTCCCAGATCTCAGGCCCCTCACCCCAGGTTACTTGGCTCAGCTTCTGAGGACTCCCCCACTATCAGAGGGATGAGTACAATGCCTTAGGGAGGTCTCCAGGAGATTCCAAACAGCCAGTTTTGGGCTGAGAAGGGGGGGCTTGGAGGGTAATGGGAGTCAAGCTGAACTATCACAAACACAGTGTGAAGTCTCAGTACTTTTATCAGGATTTTTTCCAGCTGGATAGAATAGAAAAGGTGGCTTTTTCCCCTAGACATCTTGTAGCAGGGAGCTGGTTCTGCAGACAGGCCTGCCCTGAGGCCCTGAGACCTCCCTGCTTCTCACAGCTGTGACCCACCTTGGGGTGAAGTTTGTTGACATCACGTCTCCGCTCAGAGAGGTTGAAAAGCTTTAGGGAAGATGAAAAACAGAGTGAGAGGACATCTTCCTTGCTGCCACTTCACCCCTTCCTCACCCCAAAGCCTTCCCAAATCCTGCTATGAGAGGCTTCCCCAGACACATTATCCCGAGTAACATTTTGCCTCACGGCAACACAATGACCAAAAACTCCCAGGAGGTCTGAAAGGGACTGGTAATCGTCCATGAAGAAAAAATCTATCCAGCAAAAGGCTCTCCCTCAACAGAGCCCAGATGAGATAAGGATGCAGTATCCATCCCCTTCAAGTACCCATCCCCAGCAGCTGAGCACCCCAGCCCCTCCAGCGGCCTGAGAGGGACCTGGCTGTGCCCCTCACCACATAGTTGTTCCCATGCTTGGACTTGAGCATGTGGGCCACTTCACGGAGGTTGCTGGAGTAACTCTGCTCCTCGGCTGCGCTGGGGTAGGAGACGGCGATGATCCGCTCCGTGATGTACACCAGATCCAGCTCACAGCTGCTCTCCGTGGCTGCAGTCAGGCTCATGCTTCTGGGCAAGGAAGGGGACCACTGTCAAGACACAGCATGGGGAGGGGACACAGGGACCCTTCCCCACCCTGCAAGACAGGCTGGGACACATGGGGACACAGCTGCCTGCCGCCTGCCCCCTGCTCCCAGTCCTCTTGGGGTATCTTGGGGACACAGGCTGGGGATGGTGGGTCATAATTCCTGTGTCTTCTTCACTGGAGCATCTCCCAGGTATAGCACCTCTAGAGAAGCAGGTTTTGGTGGGAGGGAGCTTCAGGCAGAGCAGAGATAGTCATCAGAAGGGGAAACTGAGACAAGTACCTGGATGTTTTGCAGCGTGACTGCCCACTCCTGGGGGATTTTGTGGCATCCTAAAGAACCAGAGAGGAAAAGCAAGTTACTGCCATGACCCAGCCACAGCCAGCACAGGGGTCTTGTTAGACATGGGTGTGACGATGCTGCCAAGGCATCCCACCTCCACCACACTGCACTGAGCATCCTAACACCCCCAAAATATCGCTGTCTCCAAATGCCACCAAGCATCCAAATGCCACAAGCAGCTTGCCACATCCCACACGCAAAACCCAACTCTCGCAACCCCAGCACTGCTGGGACCAGCCATCATGCGCACTGCAGGGCCAGTGCCTTGCCAAAGGATCCCAGAGGACCTTTTGGGAGGATGCTGAGCAGGTGGACACAGTCTCAGGCATGTCACAAGTCCCTCTTGTCTCCGTCTGGCTGCGGACACACCTGGTGGGACAGAGCTGCTTTGGTCCTGCCTGAAGCAGGGGCAGGTTTGCTGCCCAAGCAGCACTGAGGAGCCAGCCAGGCACGACAGTTTGCTTTGGCCCCAGCTCCACCGAGCCAAACGCCTGGAGGAAATGTTTGAGCTCTTGGAGCAGGAAACTGCTATTTATGCATGTTCTCCGGCCTCGAAAATTTCATCTGCAGCCGGCTTGCTCTGTGACTTTGTGACCTCAGCCGAAAAACAAAGCAGGGTTTCCAAAAAAAGCCACTGAGGAAAAACACACTCCCACCTCATTAGTTCTAGTATCTCCAGCTAATAAGCAGAAGTCATTTAAAGACTCATCTCACGCAGGCAACACGCCTGGAAGGATCAGAAATAAGAGATGCATCCTGCAGCTGATTCCTGGGATGCCCCGTTGGTCCCCAGAGCTACAAGACTGCTGCTACTCTCCTCAGGGCTGCAGCATCCCACAACCAGCACACCAAAGGGCACAGGACGAGATGGGAGAGCAGTTTTCCTGACATCCTTCACCTGCCACCTTCTGCCCTCCCAGCACAGTCCCAGAGCTGCTCCCATGGACAGCCAGCATCATCCTCCACCAGCCTTGCATGCCCCTCTCAAGGTCAGGTCGCCCTACAGAGCAGAGCCAGGCTCAGCAACCCTGGGGTTGTCGCCTCTCCCAGCCAAAGCAGTTCCAGAAGGCAGCAGCTTTGCCTCAGTGCCCAGAGGTGCTTGAACAATAGTGACAATTCCCCTCCCACTTTTTCTTCAGGGTGTCCCAAATTGCCTGCTCACCCCAGAAAACCCGCAACATTGCTGAGGGCAAATAAGGAGTTTAAATGCAACAAAAAGAGAGGTAAAACCTTTCCTGGGAGAGCCAGGGTGTGTGGAACAAGCCTGCACCTGAATATGGGCTCATCCCTGCATCACCCACCAGTGACGAGGATGGGATCCCCACCATGGCTTGTGCAGTGCCTAAAACATTCATAACAGAGATCTCTGGGGTCCCACACCCACCAGCCAGGGAAGCCCCATCAGTCCGTGTCACCCCATCCAACTGCAGCAGCTTCCCAAAACCACAGCCTTTCCCAACAGAGAGCTGACATGGGGAAACCAGGAATCACCCCCAGCTCCCACATGGGTAAACTGAGGTACAGGAGGACAAGCAAGGTGGGGACACCAGAGTCCCTCTCCCTCCCCATACCTGGATAGCAGTGAGCCCCTTGCTAATCCATTTCCACGCCATGGCAGGTCCACTCCTGGCACCCTCCAGACCCAGGAGAGCAGGTGCCCACAGCCAGGGCCCTCCAGTGTCCCCTGCCCTGGTGAGAGCCCTTGAGCTCTGTCCTGCTCCCCGGGCTCTGCCATGCTCCCCACCCCCCAGCCGCAGCCGCGCTGCGTCTCTGCCGCCAGCCCCTGCACGAGGAAGAGTCAGCCTGCAATCAGCTGATAGGAGCCGTGCTCCTGTTATTAAACACTCCTGCCTGCCACTGGGCTGGGAGACCTTGCAAACGTCCCCTGTGGAGAGAGACTCCAGCCAAACCAGTATAACCCAGTCCAGCCCAGCACAGGACAGGCTGCTCCCAGTCCTGTTGGGTTGAAGATCCCTCTGCCAACCCCATCAAGAATGTGCCTTCCAGTCCCAAGCTAGCTTGGCATGTCCCCAGGCTGCTGGCAGCACCCAAAACCTGCAGGTCCATTCTGCCTGGAAAGGGTGAAGAAAGGCACAAGAAAGGCTTCAGAAATGTCAAGAAACTTCCCTGAAAGAAAGCAAAGCCAGCAAAGGAGGCTTCTAACTGGATTTTTCTAAGGATGCTCTTTCTCAGGTTGGAAACGTGTCTTGGACAACCAAAGGGCAAAGCCAGATCTCAGGTGAGGAAGGCTTTCATCCTCTTCCTCATGGGAACCATCATGCCTCCATCCTCGGGTCCCAGCCCCAACACTCAGGGAGGCCAGCAAGCTGGCTGCAGGCAGGGGGGAAGCTGTCCACGTTGACTTTGGCAGTGCATTTGTCTACACTGTCTTAGCAATTTCATGTCCACAGATTAAATAACAGATCCCCAGCTCCAAGACAGGAAAGTCAGCTTTGCAGCGAAAGCCTCAGCCCTCAGTATGCTGGGCTCCTCCACCGACTCTGCCACCAACCCCGGGCATCTCACGTGGCCTTTGGCATGGCCACCATCACCTTGGCTGGCTGGGAGAGAGGACCTCAGGGTCCCAGCTACATTGGGAAGCTCCAGGAGCATTCCAGCTGAGGGATTTTGGCTGCAGGGAGTGTTTGCAGCAATGGGACAGGTACGAGTGACCCCCCCCAAGAGGTCTTGAGGCAGCGATCAGCCTCAGTGACTGGTTGCACTTACCAGGACTTCTACCTGCTTGGTGATGCTCTCCCCCAGGGATGGCTGCAGACAGGAGCAAGGAGAAGGTGAGAAAAAGGCAAGTGAGAGAGAAGAGATTGAGAGACGGACACACACACAGAGCAAGGCCAAGGTCAAAAGTCCTCCCTGGCTATTTCTGGTGTTTCCGAGGAAATGCACCACAGTTCCATTCCCTTCCCTGCCTGCCAACATGTCACATCTTCCTAAAGGTTGGGAATCCCCCAAAACCCAAGTGCAAGCTGGGATACTCAGGTACCAAGGATGCTGCCATCCTGCCTCTCGGCCACCACTACTGGCACTGGACCACTGTTGCCATTGGGAAGCATTTGGCTGAACCCTGAGCTCGTCCCATGATGGGCACCTGGTGCCACCCACATCTCTGGGATTCCAGATGGATCTTCCATGGTCAGACCTCACAGCTGGGAAGTAAACAACGGGGCAAGCCCATTGCAGTCCCACGCCCAGCCTGGCAACTGGCCACCATCAGGACCAGCTCCCCAAGATAAGCCTGATCCCACAGGGCCAGTGAAGGACCCCAGTGGGAGCAGAGCCAGGGTCTGAGATGCTCAAAACAGGGGAAAATTTGGTGACATGGCACTGGAGAGAGCTCTGAAAGGAGGCTGGGGACAGGAATTAATTTCCCGGGGTGGGAGAAAGGTTCTCGACCCCAAATATAGGAAGCAGGAGACAGATACCTCTGTCTGGGAATGGTGGTTGCGGTGCCTGGGGGTGGCACAGCAAGAGGACCCAGCTGGGTGGGTCCCCAGATGGGAGTCTTGGGATCAGGAGGCTGGAGGTCACCCCCAAAACCAGGCTGCTCTACTCTTGGTAGCAGGGAGGGCCAGAGCAGACATTTCCATCCATGAGGCAGGGCAAACCCTTTCAATTTCCTTCCAAAGCCACAGTAACGGTCCCAGCTCGAAGCCAACATATTTTTGCTGTCGATAAGTGCCCAAGGAGGTTGGCAGGGGTGGGGGGTGCAGGCAGAGATTAAACCCAGAACAGATAACCACCGTGGGGCCCCAGAGCAGGCAGCATGTCCCACTCCTACCCCATGCCCTCGCTCACTTGGGCTCTTACGCTGCTCTCAGAGCTTGCAGGTGGTCATCCCCTACAGTCATAATTCAGGTGAGACCCCTGCCCAGCTATGGGCTGCCCGGCCCAGGGCCCCGTGTGAGATATTGCGGCACTGCCAGGCTGCTGAGCCTGAGATGAAACCCTGCCAGGGCCTCCTCTCCCCGGCGCCTGCCCCAGCAAGCCTTGGCACACGTCTGGAGCAAAAAGGAAGGGCTGCCGCACCAGCCCCGGGCTATGCCAGACTCCCTGCTGCCACGTGCCTGCTCTGCCTGCTGCCACGGGCATCACCAGGCTGGGGATGGGGCAGGGGAGCTGCTCTGCTGGCAAGATGCTGCCTGGTAGGCACCATTGTGTCATGCTTCCCAAACCTCTTGCTGAGTATGGCCCTGCTCCAGGTGACATCCCAGTGCCCTGGTGCCCTCAGAGCCCAGCCATGGCCTGGAGCAGAGTGGTAAAGGGCTGTGGCTGTCTGCCCAGTACCCCCACACCTGCCCTCCCCAGGACAGGGTGAACGGAGATGATGCATCCAGCTGTTCTCCTAGTGTCCAGAGAGGACAGGGTGGGAACAGCCTGCGCCGCCCTGGCCCCAGCAGATTATTAAAGGCCCCTAGGACAGACAATAGTAGAGGGTGACAATAACAACAGCTCAAATGCACGGCCTTGGGCGCCCTGAGCCAAAGGCACATCTGGTACAGCCATCTCCGGGTGTGCAAGAAACCGCCCCAACTCCGGCCAAGGAGAAAGGCCAGGGGACCCCAGAGCCCTGGATGGTCACGTCCTATCTGCCTGTCCCTCTCAGCAACCCTGCAAGCCCCTCTTCCCTGAAAGCTCCAGTAGTCCTGTGATAGCTAGGCTGCTCCAACTTTTGCTGCTCAGCTGTGGGATGTCCTTCAACCAGCAATGGTGGGGGGCACAACACCAAAATGGGGCTACCCTTACCCCAAGCTCAGGACCCATGTGGTTTCAAGGGTGGAAGATTCACATCCTGAAGCCCCAGGACAGAGAAAGCCCCATACCCAGAGCAGGATGCTCTAGCATCACCAGAGCCCTGGCTGTCACCCATGGCTCACAGTGGAGGTGTCACTTACCAGCTCATAGTTGACAGTGGGGGAGCAGGGGGTCACAGCCTGCAAGGAAGCAGAAGAGAGCCAGGATTAGTCCCTGAACACCCTGTCCAACACAGGGCACAGGAAGAGGCTGGAATGCAGCATTCACCCCCACCCATGCCACAGGGAATACAGCACCCGACCAAGCAAGTGACAGGGGCATCCATGGCCTTGCTATCCCTGGCAGAAGCATAGGCATCATCCCAAAGTCAAGGCTGGCTTCCTGGGAGTGGGAGCGGGCTCAGGGCCAGGGCAGCTGTGCCATTCATTCTTGGCCAGGGAGCCAGGACAGCCCCAGCCCCAGCCCCAGCCCGGGTGGGTATGGCGAGCACGGCACAGCACAGGGCGGGCGCCTGATGCCAAGGGCAGCTCCTGGAACAAACCCCAGCCCAGCCTCGTGAGCTCCTGCAGCCGCCAGCTGAACAGCCCCGCTTTTGTTACCTTAATTACCAGCGGCAATTACTGACAATTAACCTTGGGTTTTGTGTGCGCCCCAGTCCGTAGTCGGGAAGCAGCAGCATGCCAGGGTGGGAGAGGCAGCGCCTTGTAGGTGCTGGGGCAGCGGGCACAGGCACTCCAGCTCTGTGTTGGCCCAGAGATGCCAGCAGTAGTGGGAGGGTGTGATTCGGGGCATTTTGTTCTCTACAAATCCCACCAGGAGCAGTGACCCCCAGTAAGCCATCCCCTGCCCCATCCCAGGATGGAGCCAAGATGGCAAACACCACTCAGGGGCTGGTTCCCTGCCATGGCAGCATGGGGAC
Organism: Motacilla alba alba; assembly: GCF_015832195.1. NCBI lineage: Eukaryota > Metazoa > Chordata > Aves > Passeriformes > Motacillidae > Motacilla > Motacilla alba. The sequence goes on from NC_052022.1 coordinate 15,366,893, forward strand.
CCACTGCACCTCACACTGCCTCTACTGCCCTGGGCCATAAAAAAGAAGGATTTGCCCCAAGCACCCCACTTGGAGCACCCATATCCCATCCCATCCTGGTCCCCAAAGCACGATGCCAGGCGCCTACTCCCCTCCCCGGCTGCCAGCCTATTCCCATCCCATCTCACTGTTTTCTTCAGGGGTTTCTCCTCCTCCCGCTCTCTTCCCCTGCGCATTATTATTATGATTTTATTCTAATGCAGAAACGCTTCCATAAAAGGCCCTTTTCCCTGCCCCGCGGTGCTGGCCCCACGCCAGCCTCCCTGGAATGTTCTCCGGCAGCGGCAGCGAGCCGCTGCTGCGGACCGAGCCGACGAGGGCTGTGCCGTACCGTGCCCCGCACACGGCCGTGCTCTTCCCCCGGGGATGCTCAACAAGCGCCCCTTGACTCCCGCCCAGCCCCAGCGACAGGGCCAGAAATGCACAGCTCCCCCACAATGGGGCACACTGGTCCCACAGCCAGGTAGGGTCCATGCCCAGTCCTCCTCTGCTGTCGGCATGAGGAAGTTTGCAGGCCACAAATGCACCTCTGGATGAAAAAGGGAAAAAACTGGGGTGCCTGTGGTTGTACTTCCCCTGCCCTTAAGGATTCTCTGATGTGTAATATGGGCTTGTGCTCACCCGACACCACTCTTCCCGTCCACAGGAGACAGCAACTCAGGCTGTATGGCACTCTTGCATCCCAGAAAGGCAGTTTTACAAGGACTGCAGGAATGTAAAGCTGTTTCCCTCTCCCAGGTTTGGCTCAAACATGCCCCCAGTTCAAGGAGAAGAAGGAAGACCCTGTCCCAGACAATGGACCCCTCCCTAGAGGAGTCCAGCTCCTGGCCTAGAGGTGTAGGAGCACCTCTCCTGCCCCACTGGACCGGTGAGAGTATCACTCCGTACAGCACGGCAGCGAGCCCCAGAACAGGCACCATCTCTGTCCTCAGGGATTCCTGCATCCGTCCGTGCAGGGAGGGGTGGGAAAGGCAGGGGGACCCGCACACCCCTGGTCCAGGCTTCCCTTTGCCGTGGCAGACACAGCGGCCTTTCTTCTCCCCCTCACCGGTGTTTGCATTCCTGCCGGCTGGCCCCCGCCGCCGACCCCGCCGCCCAGCAGCCCTGCCCAGGAATGCGAGGAACGAGGCGCAGCAGGGCTGCCGCCCACCCCGCCAGCCCCCCATGGTCCCCCACCCGCCCACTCGGCCCCCCAGGTCGCAGCCCCATCCCTCCCAGCAGCCACATCCCACGAGCTGCTGCCTTGAGACCCGAGTTTTGCCAAGCAAAAAAATCACTCTCCCAGTAAATGAGGCCCCATGGCCAGGAGTGATAGGAGTCTCTGATGTCTCATAAAGGGTTGGGCACACCCTGCAGCCTTCCGCTGGAAAGCGATGATGGGCTCCCTCGCTCATCACCAGCTGTCACTATACCTAGAGAAACTCGATACCCTTGACATGTCCAAGCCCAGAAACAAACACCTGGCTGGCAAACCCCTGACAGTCCCTGGCCACACCGCCATAGTGCAGAGTAGCTCAGGAGATCCCTCTTCCACCTAACCCCTGCAGCTGCAGCTCAGGGACTGACCTCTGCACCACACATCCCGACAGGACTTCAGCACCATTTCACAAGAACTGAGAGAGGCTGGAGGAATGCAGACATCCACCTCCTATCCAGGGATGAGACACCTCAGAGCCTTCTCCATGCTGCAACCACTGCTCACACCTCCCTCCCTCAGCACCTCCTTCCTCTCCCTCCTCCTCCCTCGGTAAAACAACCCTTGCACCCATGGAAGCGCCCAGAGCCACTGCCAGGTCCTGCTCCAGCGGAGCATCTCCGTGGGTTGTAGCCCCAACCTGCAAGATGCCAGCAGGGCTGGGGGAAAACAAACCTCCATGGAGGGGCCCTGTGGTTCAGGAACGGGCTGGATCAGTGCAGCACAGGGGTCTCCCCAGCTGGGCTGCTGGAGCCGGGCGAGCGCTGGCCCACAGCCCACAGCATGGCCCGTCCGGCTGCCGGTGGGTGATCCAGGCCCATCTCTGACGCATATCCCTTCCTTTGGGTGGCGGGTTTTGTTTTTCCCTTCCCCAGGAGCTCCGATAAACATTCCGGAGCCGGACGATATCCGGGCTGGTGCTGACCCTTACTATGCCAGGAGCAGAGGCAGCACCAGCCGCCCTAGCCCTCACAGAGACCCCCGCACACCAGAGATGCTTCCCATGGCCAGGCACTGAGATGCTGGCAAGCCAGCCCAGCTGGTGTGGTTGGAGCTGGAGACACGCTGTCAAGAGGGACACTGACATCCCAGACCCTCCCAAAGCAAGCCAGATTCACGGCCCCACTATTTAGAAAGAATGTGGACCCCAAGAGAGGGCATCAAGGCACCCTATTCCCTCCAGCCCTGTAAGTGGTTCCCCTGCCCAAGCCACCCTGTGGTCTGGAAATGCAGATGTCAAAGAGGAATGTGACTCAGTGGCCACATTGGCGTCCCACAGGACAATGCTTGGGCAGCATAAATGCCTGCTCAGCCCATGTGATCCCACCTCATGGGGTCCCACACCACCCCATGAGGGACCACTTCCTCCCAAACAAGTCCATCTCAGCTTTGTGCCACTTACATCCCAGCTGGGCTTTGAATCACTTCCCCACGCACCCCACAATTCTCTGCTCACCTCAAGACCCTGCCTCAAGTAAAGGGGATCCCAGGGACAGCCACAGGCCACAGCTACTTTCCCAGCCATTCCCAGAGCCTTTCCCCTGTTTACCAATCCCTCCAGCCCAGCCACGGCCACCAAGCCAGGCCGAGCCCTCTCTAAGCCACAGTGTGGGGCAAAGTGCGAGCTGCCATCAGGCACCTCACAGCAGAAGACACTTTTAGGGGACAGGTTGGCACCACTAAACTTGGGATGTTGGGGAAGGTTTTCTCCTCTCCAGCACCCCTGCTCCCCATTGCAGCTGCACCATCCTTCTTCCCTGCCAGGCATAAGGCATGGTAGTGTCTGTGCTCTGGTCACCTGCCTGCCCTGCACAGGGGTCAGGTATCCTCTGCCCACACCACGTGCTGGCTGCTCCTGCCCTCACATTTTTCACAGCTCTGGCAAAACTCCTGTTTATGCAACATGTCCCCGGCAGGAGGACGGCATGTTTCCATGCACACCCGCTCCCCCCCGCACTCCAGCTCCACCCTGCCCAGCACAGCCCCGGTCTGTGAGGCACAGGGCAGCCACACAGAACCCCAGACTCCTGGCATGGGTGTCCCTGGGAGGAGACAGCATCCCGTGCACCCCACAGCCCCTCTCTGCTCCCACCAGTATCCAGGGGTGCTGCTTTTGGGACTTCTTCCATCGGGTGGGGGTAACTGGCAGATGCGCCGAAGGGCAGGGAGCGGCTTGGCCGGCGGCTCAGGGTGAGTCAGACTGGGCTGTTGCTGGGGGCACAGAGGTCTCACCACTCCCAGCCTTCCCTCCAAGCATCCCCAGCCCACCCTGCAGCTGGGACAGGGACTGTCACTGTGCCATCCTCTCCATGCCTGGATGCCTGGATGCCAGGGCAGAGGCCTTCAAGTCTACCCTGCCCCTGCACTCTCCAAAAGATGCTGGGGGCACCAGGGGGAGTACCACAGGGCAAAGAGCCACTCAGGGATGTCTCCTGAACTGGGACAAATGCTATCTCCGGTCTCTCCCCTGGTATGTTGATGAGGAGCCGCCCTGTGGCCCATCCCCGCCAGGAAGGCGGCAGCAGGACCAGGACAGAGGTTACCCAGTACACACGGCCCTGCAAATCAGGGATGAAATGCCACAGGGGACACCAGCCATTCCACCCCACAGTGGCCATGGGGGCCACCCCTGGCACCCCATGACACCCTGGGACACACAGCGCACTGGGACGGTAACGGCTCACGGCAGCCCATGGATGGCCTGGCCAGCAGCCCTGGCACAGGGGTATGGGACAAGACAGGAAAAACAATGTACAGAGAAGCTTCAAGGGGTTGCAGTGGAGGCAGCTGCACCAAAATAGCCCTGGTTTCAACCCAAATAAGGGCAGGTCCCGGCTCCGGGGCGGTTTCAGCAATCAGCCTTAGTGCTGCCAAGTGCAGATGAGGGGAAGGGAGAGAAGGTAGCATCCCTGACCCTGTCTGGGGGGAGAAGGGTGTTTTTGGGGGTCAGGAGGGGGACAGAGATGCCTCCACATGACCAGGACAGGGACCGTCCCTACTTTGCTTGCAGGCGCTGGCTCGGCACAGGGCCGGCCACAGGCAGGGATATGCTGTGCTCCAGTGCCTAAAAAGGCAACATCTGGAGGCAGCAGGTCTGGATCCAGCCCCACGGGCCAGCACGCGCCTGCCTGGCTCTGGCCCCACAGCCCCAGCCCTGCCCTGCTCTGCCCCCAGCAACACACACGTGTGCTGCCACCCCACTGCGGGGACAGCCCTCAGCCCAGGCCCAGGGACACCCCACAACCAGCCTAAGGAAGAGCATGGGGTCACTGCCCTCCTCTGCACCAGACTTCCCCCAGAAAAAGTACCAGGATCACCCCAGCCCCTCACCAACTCCCCAGAGCCAAACCAGACATCAAGATTGGCCAGGGAGCAGCTTCTGCACCAGGGACAGGCTGGGAACAGAGTCACACCAGGACTGGCTGGGACAGACTCCGCTGCGGGGGGTTTCATCAGGACTGGTCCATGAACAGGTTCTTACACTGGATTGGTCAATACATGGGTTCTTACATGAGATTGGGCAGCATCTGGATTCTCATCTGGGGCTGGTCTGTGTGCGGATTCTCATCTGAGATCAGTAAAGGCACAGGTTCTCACACAGGATTGGCCAGCACACGGATTCTTACACGGGATTAATCACTGCCCAGATGTCCCATAGGACTGGTCAAACCCTGGCTTCTGACAGGTGACTGGCCAGAGCACTGACTCCCATGCAGGATTGGTCAGAGCACTGATTCCCACACAGGACTGGCCAGCGCAGGCATTCCCACATGGAACTGATCAACAAATGGATTCTGACATGGAGCACGGGCACTCCTGTGGGACTGGTCAGCACACCAGCCTGGCAGCAGGCTGTGCCCCACCCTGAGCCCAGGGTGGGATTCTTCCCACAGATCCACTCTGGTGGAGCTTCAGTCAAGCCCCTTTCTATGCACTCAGACCCCGCTGCACACTTTTGGCAACCTCCCAGCACCAGGGGCATCTGCCAGTGCCCATGGGTCTGGGACCCACCTCAAAGGGTGGTTCAGGTGCCAAAATAAGCCCTGGCTGCCTCGAGAGGTCTTAGCCCCCAGTACTGAGGCCAGGGGACCTACTTGTGAGAGTAGGAAAGGCCCAAAGCAGATGGAGACTGGAGTCAGTGCTGTGTCCTCACCCTGCAGGATAGAGAAGAAAACAACACTACAGGGGACCTGAAATGCTGAGCAGCACCTCCAAAACTGGTGTCTCCCCAGTCCGTAGTTTTGAGGAGATGAGGGAATAGGAGGAAGAAGTGCAGACAAAGATACACTCTGCCTACCCAGGAGCTGTGCTGTGGGACTGCTTTCTCTCTTGTGTCCCAAAACCCATCAGGGAAGCTCCAGTGCTGATCAGGGTCTGCTGGCACTGTGACTAGATGCCCTAGGGATGGGCTGCACAAGGCTAGGAACCAGATAGTGGCAAAACAAGGAGGGTCACCCAAGGCATAAGCAAATGGACCCCCCTGCAACTCGAGACCCCAAAAGGGCACGTGGGTGAGCACAGCTCCAAGGCCCAGCACCCTTTCTGGGACCAGCAGGATCACTAAGAAGAGGCTTTGTTAGAGCAGATGAGAGCTGGAGGCTCGTTTTCTACTGATACACTTTCCACGGGGGTGGCTTCAGACTCCAGACACGTTGTCTTCCAAGTGCCATCGTGCTGTAGGAGCAAGAGGTGCCTGCTTGGGTGCCCCCCAGAACGCCCAGACTCAAGTGCCAGGAGCACCCAGGGGGTGCAGCCACTGTCACCCCAGTGTTCCTGCCAGCTGGGGTCACCCACCCACCCACCGCACCAGGGCTGACGCCAGCCGAGCGGGTTCAGGCGCCCGGGAACGGAGCACTTCTCTTTTTTTCCTTGTTTTCCCCTTAAACGCAAGCGGGCTGATGCCTCCCTCGCTCGGTCGTTTCCTCTCCCAGCAGCACAGCCCAAAAACATCTGCGCTGGGACCTGCCCTGACGGAGTTAACCCTCTGCGGGCCCGGCGGCGCCGAGGGGCCGGGGATCCCTGCCCGGGGGGGGCGGCGGGGCGGGCTGGCACCCACCGGGGCTGCCTCGCCACTCATTAACCCGGAGTTTAACCATTGACGGTCCCGCCGGGGAGGGGGGGTTAACCCGTGGGCTGCCAGGGTGTCCCGGCCGCGGGGCAGCCCCCCACTGTGTCCTCCCCGCGAGGGTGACAGGAGCCCGGCATGGCCCCCCGCCTGCGGGCGGGAGCGGGGTGCCGGGGGCGGACCCCGCTTTCCCGCGCAGTCCTCGCTCCACGGGGACGTGTCCCTACGCACTTCGGGAAGGCGAAGGGGGGACGCAAGCCCCAGCGCCTGTGTGTCCCCCTCCGGAGCACCCTGAGAGTCACCGGCCCTGGCGAGGCGGGGAGAGGGGTACGGGGGGCGCGGCCCCCGGAGCCGCTCACAGGTCCCTGCCGGCAGCAAACCGGCCCTCACCCCCTGCCCACGTCCTCCTCCCTGCGAGCACCGCGTCGCCCTCTTCAAGCCCCCCCCGCACCCCGAGACCCCTTCTGGTGACAGGCAGCTGTGGACCCCCTCAACACGGGGGGGCAGCACCCCCCCTCCACGCACCACCCCATCACCGCTCGGATATCACGCGTGGCCCCCGCCCCCTGGAGAGATGACACCCCCTCCAGCACCCTCCCTCCCGGGGGGCCTGGGGACCCTGTGCCCTCACCTCCCGCCCGTACCTGGTTCATGACGCTCCCGAAATCCATCCGGGGTCTCGCCTGCCTACATCCGAGAGGGACGGCACCGCAGCCTCACCTGGCCCGGGGGGCGCGGGGGGCGGCCGGAGGGGCCGCGGGGGGCAGGCGGGAGCCCGGCGTCGCCCGGGCGGGCAGGAGCGAAGGCAGACTGCAGGCAGAGCCCCCCTCCCTCCCCGGGCCAAGCCTGGAGAAGGAAGGAAGGAAGGAGGGAGGGAGGAGGGAGGGGAGGGAAGGAGGGGGAGAGCCGAAGGGTTTCGCTCCCCAGAAACGGGACCCCGGCGATGGAGGGGCGCGGGGAGGTCCCGCCGGCTCCCCGCTCCCCTCCGCACCCCCGAGGCGGCCGGGGGCTGGGGAGCCTGGGGCGCCGGCCCCGGCCCTGGGGAGGAATGGGGTCCCGGTCGACTTTTTCCACCGCTCCTCTCCCTTCTCTCGCTTCTTCTCCCTCTTTCTTCTCCTCTTCCCTCTCCCCAGCTGCACGGCGCGCTCCAAGTCCGGCCCCGCTCCGCTCCCCTCGCCTCCCCCAAAAACGCCCTTAAAGGCAACCGGGAGCCTGACTCGAGCAGCTGGCCCTGGGGTAGGGGAGCCGGCAGGTGGGCAGACCACCCCCCCCAAAAAAAAAAAATCCCCCCCACACCTCCGCCACCTCCCCCTTCAAAGCCCCTCGCAGCCGGTGCCGAGGGGCCGCGGCGGGCGGCGGGGTGCAGCGGGGTCGGGGCCTTATCGCCCCGCGTGACGCCACCGGCGTCCCTGTGCCCTTGGCGGGGGGGTGGCAGGGACCGGTGTGTGGGGCCCTGCTTGGGGCCTGCCTGGCACCCCCTGGCACAACTTGGTGCGCCCCTGTGCCATATGCGGGACCAAGTGCCCAACTAATGGTCCTTGGTTGTCGCACACCCCCAGCGCGGGAGAGGATGTGGAGATTTATCAGCCCGCCTCTCAACTAAAAATCAAAGCCAAAATGCTGGAAAAGCCCCGTCTGTCCCTTAGCACCTAAAGTTATGCCAGTCCCAGCTTGCCTGTCCCAAACCTGGAGTGTGCCCAGCATCCCCCTGGCCTTCCTCCTGTCTCCCCTCCTCCTCCTTCCTCCTCCTCCTCCTCGGGGGGCTGCATGCCGATGGATGGAGCCCTGGTCTCCCTTGCTGCCCCTGGGGCAACCCAGCCCCAGCCCTGCTAAACAGGCAAGTGCTCAGTGCCAGGAGACCTCACAGCAAAGAGGGGAAGCCCACCAGCAGCAGCCCAGAGAGTGGCGAGCTGGCCAGGGAGGCGGTGAGCCAGGCACCCGGCCCAGTGCTGTTGACATTTTCTCACCCAACGCCTCCCCGTTCCTGTTTGCATTTCCGTCCTGAAGCCCTGGGCTCAGCCAAAAGGCTGGAACTGGCTCTGCTGGAGCGGTGCAGGACCCCAACACTCCTCCTACCTCACCACCCCTTCAAAAGGCACCAGGGAGGGCTCTGTGCTAAGGGGCTCTCCCATTGCCCACCTCCAGGTCCCCCTAAGGGACACCACCCCTGTGAGTACACTCCAGTTCAAGGAGATCTTTCCCATTCCCTCCATGCCTCAGCTTCCACAGCAACCCAACAGTGCCATGGGATGGGAGCACCAAAAGGCACTGTGGGGACCCTTCCTGCTGCCAAGGACAAAGCACCAGAGCCAAACATCTCTGGAGAGCATCTCGTCATCCCCCTCCCAAGGAAGCACCAGCCAGCCATTCTGCCCTCCCCAGCACGCAACAGCACAGGGTCAGATCCCAACAGCCACCACTCTAGGGACAAAACCCCATGGCCAGGATCCACTGACACCCCTACACAAGTTCCACCATCCCCACAGCACACAAAAACCAGGCATCCCGAAAAGATGGGAGCGCTGCAACAAGGATGGAGGGGCAAAGAACATCCTGCACCAGCAGTGCACAGCATGGACCCCAGCCCAGCTCCAGCACAGACCCCTGCACAGGCCCCAGAACCCAAACTCCTCAGGAGAAGGCCAGAGGATGGCTCCCAGGCCCTGGGAAACATCAGCAGAGGAAGAGCTGGGGCCGGATGGGAAAGTATCAGCAACTGAATGGGATGGAAATGAGTGGGTGAGCGAAGGGCACTGATAGCAAGTCCCTGTCCTGGTCCCCGGGGCAGTGACAGGAACTGTCCCCTGGGGACATGACGTGTCCCTTTCACAGGACACAGCCAGAGAAGTCCTGACAACATCCTTGAACTACAGCTGCCAAAGTAAGTCCCGGAGCCATAGGGTCAAAGTGCCAGTGGGAGCAAGTCCAGCAGTCTGCAAAGTGGCTCCAGTGACTCCCAGCCCCCCAGACAAACCACCCCTCACATGAAACAGTTCCTCTGTGACCCAAAACAAACACCCTTGAGCATCGTTACCCCAGATGTCAGTGGAAGAAAGGAGACCTGGGGACCAGGCACACAGGTGTGGTTCATCTCCAGAGATTAAAGAACACAGGAGGTAAGCCCCAGTGCAGGGTCTGTAGAGCCCCTCTTGAGCCAGACTTTTCAGCTGTTTTGGGATCACTCCCACCTCTTGGAGGGTCCTGGAAGTTCCCAGGGACCCAGCACCCTTCCCAGGGCAGGTATCAGGAGGAGTGGCCATGGGGGATGGAAACTGGTCTGGGAAGGGAGAAAACCGGTGGGAAATAAGGCAGGCCTGGACCCTGCTCCCCACCACGACAGGGCTCTGGGAAGATGCAGCCCTAGGAGCTGCCAAGGAGGGAGGCTGGTGGTCACCATTGCCTCATCTGACACCTCCCAGGCCAGTCCTGGCCAATGCTCACCACTGCAGCGAGCATGAGCAGTCTCAGCATCCCCTCTCCCCTGCCCATCCTCTCTGTGCAGCACCCCGAGGGTGCAGAGAAGGGCCCCAAGTCCTCCAAGCAGCCGAGCCGGCCCCCCACTGGAGCTGAGAGGCCGAATATTTGGGCAGTGACGTAAAGAAGGGGAAAAAGGAAAGAGGCAGGGGGAAAAAAAAAACCAAAACCCCCTCCAGGACCTGCTGCACAAATACAACCTGGCACAGCACCGGGGCAGGGCTGGGCCCCACAGCTCCCCATCCCTCCACCCCAGCTGGGCCCACGCCAGGGCCAAGGACATATTCCTGTTCTATTCCTTCCCTCCCCTGCCCCGCCCCCTTTGTTGTGGAGACATGGGGTGTTGCTAATTACCGGTGCCAAAGCACTGGGGGGATGGCTTTGAACGAGGCCATGAGGGACAGGGACCTGACGGGCAGCTCCCCTGTGACCAGTACGTCATCCCCTTCACAGCACGGGGAGGAAGCAGAGTGGCTGGGGCAGGGAGCAGGGACCGGACAGCCACAAGTCCCATAACAGGAGTCTACCACAGCTGGGACATGGATGTCCCCTCCTTGCAGCTCCCAGGAACTTGCAATACACGGCTTGGCCATATCCCCCAGCACTGCCTGGGCCCCTGGCCATGGCATGGCTGAAGGGTGGCAATCACCAGGAGTCACGCCTTCCTGGAAATGTTCAACCATGCCTTGCCTCAGTTTCCCTTCCTAGTTCTGACTTGCTTAACAAGCAGGGGGTATCCCCAGCACCAGCTGAGGGGTGGCACATTCCCTCACCCCCACCACCACACCCCGCCATGGGTCCTACAGCCGTCCAAGGGCCCGTCAACGCCGCGGGCACGGGGAGCGATTGCTCTGGCCAGGACATGCCTCGCTGCCCAGCCCTGGCCCTGCTCCAGCCCCCGGTTTAATGATGGACAAACCTGCCCCCCCCGGAGTCCCATCACAGGGGGCACTTGAAAAACAACCCAGGCCTGGCATGAGGCCAGCGGGGATGGATGGCAGTGAACTGGGAGCACATGCATGTGACCACCTGCCTGTGTGCGAGCGTGTTCGCGCACACAGATGGATGTTCTTGCACACACGTGCATTTCCCTGCAGCTCATGCGCTCGTGCATGCATCTGTGAGCACACACAGTCACACACACACACACACACGTTCACATGCACAGGCGCACACACACGTGTGTGTGGCACGGCTCCAATGCACACTTTCAGCTCCCCAGGAAGAGACACTGAGGGGACAACCCCGAGCCCCCTTGGACCCATGCTATGTGATGTGCCTCAGTTTCCCCTCTTGGCCCAGCACTCCCACTCCCCCAGCAGTGCTGGGCCCCTGTGTGGCAGGGGCGAGCAGGGCAGGCTGGAGCCTTGCCAGGCCCAGGGGCTGGCACAGGCGCCATTTCCCAGAACCAAGCACCAGCAATCGCCAGCCGATTCGGCAGCCAAACACCACAGCGTTCCCTGTCCCCCAGCCAAACCATCCATCTTGGGGCCAGCTCCCACTACGGGAAGCAGCACAGTCCCCCAACTTTTATCAGCCTCTCCAACCAGCATCATGGCAAAATCTGGCCACAGTCAGAGCGAAGGCATCCCGGGGGACACAGACACTCCTAGGATATCCATTTATTTGGGACACGCCTGCTTGGCCCCACTGCTCAGAGCATCCTCGGTCAGAGAGCAGTGTCACCACCGATCCTGGCTGTGCCACTGCCAGCACATGCCACCCATGACACAGGCTCACCCACGCCTGAGCACAGACACAGAAGTACTGCACCCCACACCATGTTCCCTGCCTCCTGCTGCCCCCACACAGGGCTGGGTGACTCAGTTTCCCCACTTTTCAAAGGAAGATACGCCCCCGCAGCTTTGGGCAGGCAGTTCTGGTGCAGGGAGGGAGGGGCAGGCTGTGTGTGTCACATACATACCAATGTCCATCCATCCAACCGTCCCTCTCGGAGAGAGGGAGGGAGGTTTGCTAAGCAAGGAAAAATCCCTGAGCAGAGGCACAGGGAGCAAGAAGGGCCTTACATGGGCATGGGAACAGTGTTCTGCTTCCCAGCTGATGAGTGCGTAGCTGCCCCTCCACAGCCACCCACGGGCACCAGGCATCCCACCAGCATCACTGCCAGCACAGGGCAATGGGTTCCACCACTGTTGCCCCACTGTCTTTCAGGCAGGATGGAAACTTGAGGGACGCAGGTCACTGCCAGGGCATGGGTCCTGCCCTCCCTGCTACAGCTCTGCCTTCTCTCTGCCTTCTCATGGAGGGGACACTCACTAGCACCCCAAAAGCTCCCAGGCATCCCCACATACACTCCAGTGTCCCCCTCCCCTTATCCCCATCACACCCATGGTACCCCCTGGCACCCCACACTGATTACCAGGAGTAGAACTCTTTACACCCCACCCACAGCTCCATCTCTCCCCCCTCCCCAATACCTGATCCAATTGAGGTTTGTAAGCTGGGGCTTTCCCCAGCTGGGCCTGGATGCAGCTGGGAGCTGGGCATGCTAGGGGGCAGAATGAAGAGGTGGAGCAAGTCCCAGGGAAGTAAATATGGGGACCAAAGAGCAGAACTGCCAGTAGCATGGTAGGGCAGACTCCAGGGCCAGGAGACATCAGAGCCAGGAGACACCAGGACCTCGGCAGCATATCCAGGGCAGGAAGAGGAAGCATACATAGCAGGGGGCAGCTGCCAGCACTTTGGGGGTGCGTTCATCTTCCCTCTCCAAAGTATCCTGGAGGTGCAGGGGTTAAATATGAGGGACTTCAGGTAAACAAGAGGCCATTTTTGCTCCATGCCAAGCCCCCTCCCCACATGCACCCTCCTTGGAGACCCTACAATAACAAGGCGGCGTGTGAGTCAGCTGGCCATTTGCCCGACCGGAGGAGCCCCTCCCTGGGCGCTGGCCCAGAGGCGCTCTGCGGAAGGCCCCTGGCCCTGGCCCCATGCACGCTCCCCCCAGCAGCAAACCCCTCGGCTAGCTGGCCCCACCGAGGGGGCTCCAGCTTCCAGCGAGCGTGGGAAGGGTGATGGAGGCTAATGAAATGCAGCCGGCCGAGAGAGCGAGCCACGGGCTGCCCATGCGCACAGCCTAGCCAGATGCTGGGAGCCTGGTATGACCCCCCTCTTGGTGTACAACCCCCTATCAGACATCAGAGAATCCCCACCGGGTTCACACCCAGACACACACACTTCCTGACACTCCCTCCTGCCTGGAAACCACTGGCAGATGCTCCCTGCCACCGTACAGCTCTCCCCACAAGGCCACCTTCTCTGGCCTCAGCCTTCCTGGCGTCTTTGGCACAGGCTGCCCGGGGTGACACAGGGTCCTGGCGTGGCCCAGAGTTGACACAGGGTCCTGGGGCTGGCACAGCTCCACTAAGCCTCCCAGTTACCTTCACCCAGCCCGTTCAAGGCCCAGGGTACCCCACGGCCCCCCCTTCCCCCAAGAGCCCAGCCAGGGCTCGGTGCCAGGGCTGCTGCCAGCGCCTGCCCTGCGCCGCCACCCATACCGTGGCACCCTGCAAAGCCCAACGTGTGCCCGGCCCCTGGCACAGCACCCCCCTTTCTTCTCCCTCCCTGCCCAGCTGGGCACAGGCAATGGGCACGGGAACAGGCATGTCCCAGCCTACGCTGTCTGCCTGGGGCATGCCAGCCTCTTCCCGCCCAGGATGCCAGCCCCAGAGATAGCTGGCATACACGCCTCCCCAGGGATTAAGAACACGAAGCCTCCCCTGCCCCGGCAGCACAGTAATGGGCACCATGCCCACCTCCAGCTCCTCGGAGAACCTGGGTTGCTGTAGGGTCCCCCTCTGCTGGTGCAGCATCTGGACAGACAAACACTGCTGGGCATCCTCAGTTCCACTGTCTCCTGCCAGCAAGATCCGCCCCTGGCTGGGCATCGGCAGAGCTGCTCAGCCTGCGTGCATGCAGCTGGCAGCGCTCGGCCGCGGCGCATGGCACCCACGTGCAGCAGCACTCACCCTGGCAAAGGGCACCCCGCTCCAGGTACTGGGGCACAGATACCTGCTGGTCTGCTCTGAGAAGGGCTGCACCCCAAAACCCAGCCTTATACACAGACAAGCACATGTTGTCAGTGACCAGACAGCAGGATGGCAATGTCAGCCTCACCCAGTGGTGACACCAGTGCCACCATGACCAACCTAGAGCCACAGCCCATTTGGATGTCCATTTAGCAGGGTCAGCTGGCATGCACCATGGCATCCTCCCTCTGAGTCCCCAGCACCTTCAGGCAGGGGTGGGGACACCTCAGAGCACTGGCCTTACCTTGGCTTGGCACTTGGTGTGGCAGGAGAGCTTGCAGCCTATGGGAAAGAGGGAGAAGAGAGGGTTATTGGAGGCAGAAGGAGGGTAGTGCCAGGTGGCAGCCTGCAGGGCAGGAAGGAGGGGCACCTGACACTGCAGGGTACAGAGCACCTTGGCATGGGCACTGGCTGCCAGGACGTGCACACACGTGCAGGGACGCCTGCACCTCGCACTGATGCGCACACATTCCAGGTGGCACCAGCACAGCACAGCAGCAGGCACACAAAATGCGGCTCTGGGGCACACACGGTGCCAACGTGCCAGTGAGTGTGTGTGAGCGCAAGCCCCAGTGCCCAGGGTGAACAGCGTGGAGGCAGACAGGTCTCATGGGGCTTCTCATGGACACTGGCATGACTGAGAGCGCTACGGGGGTGCGGCCATTGCCTGTGCTCCCTCTCTCTTTCCTGTGCACTGCTGTTGCACACTTTCACCCGTGCCCCATGGAGAGCACATGCTCACGGGCAGTGCAGGCCTCTTTGCCACTGCTGGGGATACACACTTGTGCAGGGCACCACTACGCTGCCTGAGTAGCCCCAGGGGACACAAGGGTCCCCACGTAGCATGGCCACAGCCGCACCCCCATCCCTGTTCCCCTTGGGCCCATTTCCTGCAGCACAGGAAGCCTCATTGTTCCCATTTCCTCTGTCCGCCTCTCGCACGGGGCTCAGCGACACCGCACACGTGCGAGGGCTCGCAGCCCCACCTGTGACCCACTGGGTGCCATGGGCAGCAAGCATGGCTCAGGGGTGAGCACCCACATGTGTGCACAGACCCCCACCCGTGTGCACATACATGGTGGCCGCTGCACACTCACTACACGTGCAGGAAGGTGACACACAGTCACCTACGTGTGCAACACCTCAGTGTCTCCATGGGCCACCCTGGCCTCCCAGCCACCTTCCCACCCACAAAGGCACACCACATACTCTCTCACAGCCACAGCCCTCCCTCTAACACACAGGCACACGTGTGTGTGCACAGATTGGCACAGGCACCTGTTCCCACCTTCAGATCCTCGTGCATGCAGGCATGCACACACATCCCCGATGTCCTGACCTCCCCGGCATGTCCCCGTGCACACGCGTCCCCACAGCCCCAGCTCACCTCTGCAGGTGCTGCCCTGGCGCGTGATGGCCTGCCGGCAGATCCCGCAGGCCTTCACCTTCTTGAAGCTCGTCATCTTGAAGGAGTGTGCTGGAGGGGCCTCCAGGTCCTGGGGCTGGGGGGAACACGGGGCTTCGTCAGCGGGAACAAGGTGGCACCAAGACCCAGACACTCAACTCTGACCCGTCTGTTTTCCCTGGGCACACTTCATCCTGCACCCATGTCCCCCACACCCCTTCACCTGTAGCTGTGAACTGTGCAGCAGTGGTACAGGCTGTGGGCGACAGGATACGGGGTACAGGGCAAGGGATGGGGGGTATGGAGTGGGGATGGGGGGTACGGGGGAAGGGGGGTGGGGCACGGCCTCCACCCCTTTAAATAGTCTCTGCCGCCCCCTGGCGGTGCGGGACTGTGCGTAGTGTGTGCGTGTGCACATGTACACGCTCGTGTGTTCACACATCTGTGCGTGTGCACATATGTGTGTGTGTGCACGCACAGATTGTGTGCGCAGATGTGCACGAGCGCACGCGTGTGCCCATGCTGTTTGTGCTGTGTGTGCAGTCTGTGTGCACACATGCATACACTCGTGTGTTCACGCATCTGTGCGTGTGCACATATATGTGTGTGTGTGCACGCACAGATTGTGTGCGCAGATGTGCACGAGCGCACGCGTGTGCCCATGCTGTTTGTGCTGTGTGTGCAGTCTGTGTGCACACATGCATACACTCGTGTGTTCACGCATCTGTGCGTGTGCACATATATGTGTGTGTGTGCACGCACAGATTGTGTGCGCAGATGTGCACGAGCGCACGCGTGTGCCCATGCTGTTTGTGCTGTGTGTGCCCATACCCAGGTGTGCACGCACCCGTGTGCACACATGTGCGTGTGCATGCACACATGGGTGCACGGTCGTGCCTCCCTGCGTGTCGGTACATCTCCGTGTGTCCCTGTGAATACGAGCCCATGCACAAGCATGTCTGTGAGCAGGTGTGTGGGCACAGCTGTGTGTGTCTGCACACACAGGGGGTGAAGATGCTTGAATGCACATATGTGTGTGCAAACTCTTGTGCACGTGAGCACGTGTGAATGCACACTGATAAACGTGTAGATAATGCATGCATGTATATATGGGTACACAGATATGTGCACAAAAACCTATGTGCACACCCCGAGTACGTGTGAGTGCTGCCAGTAGGGTGCCCATGCTGGGGGTGTCTCACTGTCATGCTGTGTTTTGGGGTGCATGCCAGGCAGTGTGTGCTGAGCTGTGTCTTGGAGGGGTGTAAAGAGGACACAGAGTCCCCTGAGCATGAGCAGCCATGCCCACCCTGTCTGGCACAACCCACAGCAAGAGCAAGCTGATGCCACGAGTATGACTGAGTGCAGGATGGATCCAAACTGTGCAAGCATGTGTGTGTGTGTTCATGCATGGGAGTTGAGAACAGGGAGGGGTCTTGGCACAGCTGCAGGCAGCCAGTGATCCTCCCCAACTCCCAGTTGACTGTTTTTGCAGGGGGGCAACCCTTGGCAGCACGCCAGCCCTGCCCACCCACCCACTGCCAGATGAAGACGTGAGCCCCTGTAAATCCGCCTTTTCATGCCAAGACTAATGAGATTAAGCAGAGGCCCGGTGGCCCCCCCTTGCCTTGGCGCCCCGCTCTCCTCCAGCCTGCTGCACCAGAGCCAAAAGGGATGGTGCCAAAGTGTCAGGGGGCCGGGTACCTCCCCACAAAATTCTCTGCCTCAGTTTCCCTAGTGCAAACAGAGAGGGGAGATGGGCCATGCACGTGCACTGCACAGCTATGTGTGTGTGCAAACACTCCCAGGGCTGTGAGGGTGTTGTCATGGCACTGTGTGTACATGCACACCTGCAGGCACACGTGTCCTCACCAGCCACAGCAGCAGCAGTGGCACGGGCTCATTGTTCCCATACACAGGTCCATGTGCCACCGTGCACGCACTCACACGGGTTTGTCCATATGCGTGCAAGCCCCTCTTCCCTGGGCACCTATTCCCACAGGGCCATTCACGGGTGGTCCCTTGGCAGCCCCCAAAGCTGATGCCACCCTACCGGGTGGGTGTGTACACACATACACGTGTGTGTGCTCAGACATGGCGTCACCCACCCCGCAGCCGTGGGAAAAGCTCCCCCAGGACAGGGGCTCCCACGCTGCAGTTGCTGGGTGACAGTGAGATCTAATGATGCCATGAGCTCCTTTGCATATGCAAAGCAGCATCATTGCTGCAGGGTGCCCCGGGAAGAGTCCTTGCCCCCCGCTCCCAGGGACCCCCTAGATGCCCAGGGATGCCGACACATCTCCCATGCACGTACCCCCCCACTCTGCCCTGGCCTCCATGGCTTCATTAACAGCAATTATCCTCACTAGTGAAAGAGCTGGCCCTTTGATTCCCACACCCCCAGAGTCTCTTCTGTTTGTCTCATTGCCAATACCATCACTGTGCCAGAGGGGGACCAAACCAGCACCCAGCTTTATGCCCTCCCAGCACCCTGCTGCTGGAGGGGCGCTCTGCCCACCCAGTGCCACTCTGCCAGCCAGGGAACCAGCCCATCCCACAAAACAATCCAGCCCCAGCTCCATACTGGCAGCATCCCAATTAGCCTCCCTGCCCCCAAGGCTGGCAACTGTTGGGGGGATGCAGGGGCATGGGCTGGAGGGCTTCTTGGGCACATCTCCTGGATACCCACACATGGGTACCCACCTCCAGGGACCAGCACCCACATGGTGCAGGAGCAGGGGTGCAAAGGCATCCCTAGCCATGGGGCCCCCCAACACACAGACCAAAGGAGGCTGGAAGGGGACCCAGGTGTCCTGGGCTGGAAGAGGCACCAGACAGAGATGCCAAATTAATCAAGAGCCGGGGACCTGGGTTCATTGCCCAGCACTGCAGAGAGTGCAGTGGCGGGGAGGGAGGGGGGGGAACCTGTGACACCCAGTTCCCCTGAGGCTGCAAAGCCAGGGTGGGTAGAGGGCACCAGGACACCTGGTCTTGTAGGCTCAGATCCACCCAGTTTTGCAACCCGCTGGGCCCTAAGACTCAGCTTAGCGACTGGGGAGAATGCAGAGTACCAAACGCCCATAACTAACTGGATCCCCCCAGTTTTACGAGTTGCCCTTCCCTTCAGTGGAGTAGCAGATCCTCTGCCCCAGGGAATGGTGGAGCCCCCGGCCAGTGACGCAGGCTGGGCGTCGTGGGGGATCAGCCGCCCACCCTCCCCAAGCCCACAACCCTTCCACACACAGATCCTTCTACAGCCCAGTACGTCCCGCATCCCAGCCCGTCCCCCCTCTTCGTGTACCCCCCAGCCTACTGCCCACCGCCACTTCTCTCTCGGGCTGGGTCCCGCTCCGCTCCGCTCCCCACAGTCCCCGGGCGCCTCCCGGCCCCGCTCCCGGTCCGGTCCCCCCAGCCCCACCCCGATGTCCGGCCGTCCCTAGCGGTCTCCGCGCTGTCCCGGTTCCCCCCGAGCCGGTCCTGGTACCGGTCCAGCCCCGCCAGTTCCCCCTGCTCCCAGTCAGCCCGTCCCGGTGCAAACGCCCCCGCTCCGTCCCGCTCCCCTCGCATCCAGTCCCATCCACCGCCCGCTCCCGGGACCAGCCCCGCTCCGCGACCCCGGCGCCGGGACCCCGCGGCGCTGCCGCGCTGCTCCCCCCGGTGCGGGTCGTACCCAGAGCAGGCAGGAGAGGCACAGCCCGGTCATGCTGCCCGCGGCGCGTCCCCGGCCGGCCGAGCCCCCCGGCCCCTCGCTCCGCCCGCCCGCCCCACCCCGGCCCCTCGCCGCCCCTCCGGCCGGGGGGAGGAGGGGAGCGGCAAAGCGCCCCGAGCCCGCAGCGCCCCAATCGACCTGGCCCGGAGGCGTCTGGGACACCCCCCCACCGCCAGCAGAGGGGCTGCGGGACTGTGAGGGCCCGGAGCGGGGCTGTGCGTGTCCCAGGCCCCCTCTTCCCCACTCACACACATTTGGGATCCATTTCCTCCGCTGACCGGGGGACACCCGCCACCCACGTCACCCTCATCCCTCCTCCGGCCTCCAGCGGGTCCTGCGGCGGGATGCACCCCCCCCCATCCCCAGCCGAGTCCCCTGGGTGGTCCCGGGATGGGAGACGGGGAGGGATCAGCGGACATCCATGCGCGGAGCTGGGGGGCCTCAGTGAGGGGGGACAACCTCCAGGCGGGACGGAGAGCGGCTTGGCAGCCTGCGGCCCTGACGGGAATGGATTTGGCAGGGGGGTGCTCCAGCCCCTCCTGGGGGGCTTGGCCGTGCGACACACGGTTCCCCCTCTCTCCACCAGTGCTGACTCCGGCTCCAGCCTGGAAACTTGTGCTCAGCTGGCCGTGACCATGAGGGTGTGAGTCAGGGTGCGGGACGTGCCAGGGGGAAGGACACACCGACAGGACGAGCCACGGCTGGCATGGAAATCTGGGCATGGAGAGGACGTGGGCACTGTAATGCCCCCCTCTCCATGCCTCGGTTTCCCATCTGTACTCTGCATAAAACCGCCAGCCCAGAAAGGAAGGGCAGGGTGGGATGGGGGTAGGCTGCCCTTCCCAGAGACTGGGGTTGCATCTGGCTCCTCCCAAAGTGCAGCATCCCCTCCCCAAAATAGCCCTGTCCCATTGACCTCCACCCCACCACTATGCTGTGCTCACCCAGCTCAGGGAAGTGGTACCCCTGTGGGGATGTACCAGCTGGGATGGAGGACAACACGTCCCACCTCTCCATGCCAAACAGATCCAGGGGCAGAGGGAGGCTGGGGGCACTGATCCTGCTCCCAGCACCAAACAAGCAAAGAGCCATCCCTGCCCACACCCCTCCCCATCATTACAGCCCTTATTAATCAATCTCGTTACTGCTCACAAATGAAAGCCCCGGTGGAGAGAAGTTTCCACACCCCCCTATAAATCACTTCCTCCCATTCACTGCCGTGACAATCCCAGGCTCCCCAGAAGGGCAGGGACAAGGGTCATGCGTCAGGGACAGGGTGGCCGCAGGGACACAGCCCATCACTATCATTTAAGGCTCATTTTCTCAGCAGGTGGACACACATGGGGTCACTTAGCACAGGGACTCCCGCACAGGTTCTACTGGTGTAGGCATGTACTCTCAGTGCAAGGCCAGCATCGGCAGGACTCCTTTGTGTCCTGGGGTCACCACACCCCCAAAGCCCGCACACCCACTTCCAGCAGAACTGTCCCCACACTGCTCTTGGGTGCACAGGGCACACGCACACATCACACATGTCCCCCTGTGTACATGCCGGGACACACTCATGTACACCACACACACAGCCCATGTCACACATGGCGGGCGGGTCCCATGTGCGTGGGTACCTGTCAGCACGGAAAGGACCGAGACACCCCTCTGTAACAGCTCACACCACAGAGAACCCTGCTGCTACTGCCCCCAGCATACACACGTGTTAGGGGACACACACCCCATGGCAGCTCCATTGAGACCTCCTGTGCACCCACACCCGTGTGAGCTGCAGTTCACTCCCACCTCAGCCCCACCTGCATGCCCATGAACACACATGCACAAGTAGATGTGTGCTACAGCCCCCCATGAGTCCATGTCCTCACACCCACATCAGAAACACACGGACAAAGTGGTGGACATAGGACTGCACAACCACCAACCCACACCTCACCAATGCCACCCACCCACCCACAGCCCTGCCCACCCCCCAGTTCTACTCCCATCAGTTCATGGTCCTGTGTCCCCGGCGCACTCTGGGGTCCCCAAGCAGTCAGAGGCCTCTCCTTCCTCCAGGCTGTGTCCCTGTCCTGGCATACACTGGACTGTCACCAGCCTGCAGTGACTCCCTCAGGCGCTGCCCGGCGGTGGCTTTGGCACCTGCTTTTCTGGCATGGTGCAGCTGAAGTGTCCCATGCCATCCTGCTAGGCATGGGGCAGCTTCCCAAACACGGAGGAACGAAGTGAGGGTGGCGCAGTGGGAGTCCAGCACCCTCCAACAGCTTCCCCCCCGCTCCCGTCTCAGTTTGCGCAGCCGGGGTGGCAGAGCAGAATGAGTCCCCACACCAGGTGCTGCATGGGCACGGGGATCCCCTGTGGGGCAATCCTTTGGCTCATGGATCCCACACATGCCAGGTGCTGACGGGCCCAGAGGTGCCCTACACAGAGTGACCCCACAGGGGTCTCGCACGTTGGGCACAGGGAGCCCACACTGACTGAGTACCTTATGGCCACGGTGCTTCCCAGTGCCAGGTGTTTACAGGTACAGGGATCCCCCACACTGACCACTTTATGGGCACAGGGATTTCACTTGGGGGGTGTTTTACAGGCACTGGGGTCCCCTCATGCAGGGCATCGTGTTCCCTTTGTGGGTTCTGTAAGGACACAGGGACTCCCCCTGCCTCTACCGTCTCTCTGTAAGGACACAGGGATCCCAGCAGATCCCTCAGAATGAAAGGCTGTACAGCAGATCCTCTCCAGTCAGGCACTGCAGGGGTCCTCGGGTGTGGGAAGAGAGGGTCACAGTGAGACGCTGTGGGGGGGGGGGGGGGGCAAAAGGAGGGACAAAGGACATGCCCTGCACCCTGGCATGCATATGCAGGGTTTAACCCCTAGCTGCCCGGAGCAGGCAGGGCCAGCGGCAGCCCATACCCCCAGTCCCCGCACCCCGGAGCCCCCCAGCTCCGTGTCCCCCGCAGCCCCTAACCCTAACGCCGTGCCCGGCGATGCCCGCTTACCTCCCGGCGGCGGCGGGCGCGGAGGGGCAGGAGGCAGGACACCAAGGACTTCCCCCAGCCAACCAAGGTGGCAAAGCACCAGCTCAGCCGGGTCATGGTGCCCCTGCCAGGGGCTCACCCTGCGGGGGGAGGGTGCAGGGGCCGACCCCTGCCCAGGGCACGCTCGGACGAGCGGCCGAACCCAGCCGTGCGCCGGCCGCAACAAGCTCCGGTGCCCGGGCAGTGCCCCCGAAGTGCCCAGCCCTGGGCACGGGGCCGTGCGACAATGATGTGCTGGGGGGCTGCGGTCCCACCGGGCCCCGTCCCCCCCGCCGGTTCCCCAGCGTCGCCTGCGCGCTGGCAGCCAGGCAGGGAGCACCGTGCCCGCCCCTGTCCTGCAGTGCTTGGGTGGGAGCCAGCTCCAACACGCTCCCCCTCCTCCCCCTCCTCCTTCTCCTCCTCCTCCTCCTCCTCCTCCTTCTCCTTCTCCTCCTCCCGCACACGGGGCTCGGGGCTCGGCACCTCCGGCGCTCACCCGCCTGCCCTCCGGGCACGGCATCCCCTGGGGTGGATGCCAGACCTTTACAGGGTCCCCCACTCCAGCGCCGTCAGTTTTGGGGGTGCAGGAGGTCGCACACCGCGGGTTCGATCGCAGCTCAATCCGCGACCCTCGCTCCGACCCTGCCTCAGTTTCCTTATAGTACCCCTTGCCCACCCCTAGCCCTAAGTGGCAGTGCCTACACACGGGCGGGGGGGAACTTCCCTCTCCCTCTGCCAGTCCTCCTTGTATCCCACCAAGCCTCTCCTCAGGAGCCTGAGGACACAGTCAGGGACTCCCCACACAGCGCCCTTCCAGTGGGGTCTCTCCCCAGCGCCTGCCTGACTGATGCGCCGTGCTGTGGGCACCGAATTACCATGGGGAACCTCTCCCTGCAGGACAGCTCAAACCGGACCGGGCACCTCCACCTCGCCATGGGGCTTGCACAGGGCAGGGAACAGAGTAACAGGGTGCAGCCCCCTGGGCACCACACATCCCCCATGCACCCATCGAGCTAGTGCCAAGGGGAGCGGCAGCAGCATCCCTGGATGCTGCCATGATGCCGTGCTGGTGCTGGGCAACGACCCATCCCCACGGGGCAGCTGCTGGTGCCAAGCGTGGGCAGCGGCCATGCCAGGCATGGGCACTAATTGCATTTGCCTTGGGAAGCCTCCCAACAAGTAGCAGCATCAGGGTGGGGGTGCAGGAAGTTTGGGTGGTCCCCCACACTTCACAGCTGTCCCCCACAGCTCTGTCTGGCACCTTGGGGGTGGTAGAGGGCTGGAGGGCAGAGGGGGCCAGTGAGCCTCAGGGAGGTGACATCACCACTGGCTCCATGGTCCCCCACCCCCATTTAATTAGCAGATGGCCCCCGGCTCCC
Source organism: Motacilla alba alba (assembly GCF_015832195.1). Taxonomy (NCBI): domain Eukaryota; kingdom Metazoa; phylum Chordata; class Aves; order Passeriformes; family Motacillidae; genus Motacilla; species Motacilla alba. The sequence goes on from NC_052022.1 coordinate 15,390,228, forward strand.
CCCCCCGCCCCCCCACCCCGACGGGCAGCGCCAGGCCTGTGCGGGGCCATTAGCTTTATTGGCTGTGCTGAACCGGGGCCAGGCCTCGTTAATTGAATTGCACCCACGCCAAGGATGGGTGAGAGTCTTCTCTGCCCCCCCCCCCCCCCCCCCCCGCCCCTGGCACCACCGCCCTGGCCCTTGGCTGGGGCAGGGAGAGGGGACCCTGCTGCCAGGCTGCCGCAGTGGCGCGGCAGGCAGGGGCACGTCCCCTCTGCAGGTGTTGGGGTCTTGCCCTTGCAGTGCCTGGCACAGGGCACGTGGGTGGGTACAATGAAGGGCACACACGGTGCCCTCTCAGCCTCTGCCCACACCAGCCACATGTGTACAGCTTGCAGCCACTCACACAGCCACATAGCTGTGCTCGCACAGCCTGCACACACATGCAATCACACACGCGCCTGCACATGCACGCACACACACACACAGAGACAGACTCGATGATGCTGATGCTCCACTGCCACCCAACACCCTGCCCACACCCCTATCCAGTGTGGGGTGCTGTGCCCCATGCCCACAGTGGCACACACTGCAGGGTGGCACAGGGCAGTGGGGTGCTGAGGAGGCTGGGGTCACCCTGAGTACTGCCACTGGCTCCCCTGTGCTCCCCAGCTGCACCTACAGGCCAACACCCACCCGGGAGCCAGGAGGGTGCTGGGAGGCCCAGGCTCCCCCTCAGCATCACTTCCTACTTTCACTTTGGTGTCGAGCGAGGCCTGGCCGAGGGGACACGGGTGCTCCCGAAGACATCCAGGTGACGCAGGTAGGGGCAGCGTGCGCTACAAGGAGGGGCATGGCAGAGGATAGGACATGGGCATCGCTGTGGCCATCCACCAAGATGGTGGTGGGGAGCAGGATGGCAGTGGGTCCCCCTGCCTGGACAAGTGGGATGGGCTGGCATCACCTTTGACATTCCCCAAACAGGGGTTTTTCAGCCTCCAGTTGAGAAGGAGCCCACAGGACAGAGCTAACACAGTACAGGGGTCCAGGCGCAGTGAATGAGGTGCACTGCTGGGTTGGGGGCTCCCTAAGAAGAGGGAGCCTTGTCCAGAATGCTCTGGAAAGAGCTTACACACTGGCTCTGGGTATAGCCCCCATGTGGAGGCCGGATGACTGGGGAGGGTCGTGGTCCTTGCTGGGGGGGCTGCAGCTCCTGCAGGGGTCTCTGTACCCAGGGGCTGTTGTGCATGGGGGTGGCCTCTGAGCCAGGGTCTGTTGCTGGCTGCTTCTAGCAGAGTATGGTCCTGGACCCCCTCCACAAAAACTGCGGGCAGGTTCTCCAGAACATTCCGAATTTCCATTCTTATTGGAGAGCATCAGGGTCCCCCATGTCTGACACTGTCCTTCCTCTGCCCCTGCAAAAGCTGAGCAGGGGGATCAGCCTTGCTGAATCTTTCCCCAGAACTGGCACCCCCCAAAACAGGGAGCCGGGTGCTGGGGGTAAGCTTTAGTGCCTGATGTGATGTGGGCCGGGCAGGCTGTGGCTTCTGCAGCCCCACCGACCTCCCACACTTCCTCCTGCCCAAGGTACAAAAGGAGAAGCAGGCAGGCACAGCGTGGGCACAGGGACATGCCAGCGCACCCGCAGCACTCAGCAACCGCCTTGGGGCAGCCCACAGCTCCTGGACACAGGTAAGGAGGGGCTTCTCTTCCCAGGGGAAACTGAGGTACAGGTAGGGTGGGCAGATGCAAAGATAGCTCATCCCAGGTCTCTCAAGAGCACTGGAATGGGAGCGCAGGCAGCCCCAGACCTGTGTCCTGCTCCCTCACTGTGCTGTGGTAGAGGGCACAGGGCACTCACACGCTTGGGCACGTTTGGGCACACCTGTGCACCCACTCCTGTGAGTGCACGTGCACTCTGCTGGGACACCTCCCCACCCCCAACATACATGTGCTGCCCCACACCAGCCAGATACCAGCCACAGTGACAAGTCACAGACCTGCCACCTCCATGGGCTATTCACCTCACCCTGTCCCCGAGCTGCCACCCACCCCAAAATCACTCTGCTGCACTGTGCCCTGTGGCCCCTCACCTCATGCCTGCAGCTCACCCAATCCCCAAGCCAGCCGTGCAGGCAACATGGTGCCAGAGGGTTCTGCCTAGGGAGCTGAGCTTAGGGGGGCTGCATATCAGGGCTGGTGTGCCCCCTTGCTCAACCACCCCGAAGCCCCCGCATTGTTCATGATGTGAGGGAAGCGAGAGCAGAAGCAAAAGCAGCACTTCCCCTGCGCCAAACCCACATCCTGAATCCTGGCAAACAGGGACAGGGATAAGGACAGGGACACAACAGGGACGTGGTGGGCTCGGCCCCCAGAACTCCCCAAGAAATGGGAGCAGAGGCTGAGGATGTACAGGGGCAGGGCACATGGACAACTAAGAGGGTGCAGGATGGGACACCTTTGTCCACCCCATCTGCTCTGGCCTATGTAGTGGGGGAACATGGGCAGGGTAAGAGGTGCCTAAACCTACCCTCTCCCACCTTAACAGCAGGCAGCTCTGGGGTAGAGCTGGGGGGGCAGATGCTCTCTCTGGGACAGAGAGTTTGGAGATGCCAGGGGAGGGCCAGCCTAGAACCTCTCACTACTGCCCCTGCCTCTGCAGATCCCTGTGAACAGCCATGGCAGGGGAAGGGGAGCTCAACCGTGTCATCAAGGACCTGCAGAGTAAGTGTGCCAACCAGTCCCCTGCCAGCATGTTCCTTGCATGGCACATCTCACCCTGGCCATGCCAGATCTCTTCTTGCACCCAAGTCATGGGCAGTGGGGGGTGTCACTGCCAGGGGTGCTCCAGAGAATCCGCATGCCAACCCTGCCACTGCTGCCTGCTCCCATCCTCACTGCCAGCCCCTGGGAACCAGCAGTACCCAGGAGGTGGCCATGCTCTTTGTTCCTCCTGCTCCCCTCCTTCATCCCAAGTTCCTCTTTCTCTTTGAAGAAAAGGAGGCTTGGTGGGGGATCTTATCACTCTCTACAGCTATCTGAAATGAGGTTGTAGCCTGGAGGGACTCAGTCTCTTCTCCCCAGTTACAAGGGTTAGGACAAGAGGAAATGGCCTCAAATTGTGCCAGGAGAGGTTTAGAGTGGATATTAGGAAAAATTTCTTCATGGAAATATTTATCAGGCATTGGAACAGGCTGCCCAGGGAAGTAGTGGAGTCACCACCCATGGAGGTATTTAAAAGACGTGTAGATGTGGCATTTGGCTACGTGGTTTAATGGTGGATTTGGAAGTGCTGGGTTAATTACTGAACTTGATCTTGGAGGTCTTTTCCAGCTTAGATTCTATGATTTCATCCGCCATGAGAAATCCCCGAGGCCAGTTGTTGTGAGGCAGCTGAGGGAAGAGGGGTAGGATGGGAGAGGGTGCCATGCCAGCCCAGCCCTGCCATCCCACAGAGACCGTGGCCGAGCTGAAATGCAGCTACCAGGAGCAGAACCTGCCGGTGACAGACGGGAGCCGGGAGCTGCACAGCCTCTGTGCCCAGCTGGAGTTCCTCCTCCAGGTACTGCTGCTCCTCCATCTCTGCCGCTCCCTGCCTCCTTTCCCCTTAGGCGTAGCTGAGAGCAGAAGTGACCATGTGTTAACCATTGAGGGGATGGAATAACTCCCACCCAGCATTGTCTGGCCTGGGCATCCCCAGCCACCTGGACCAGGTTCTCCCTAGTCCACATGTGTAATTACATGTGCTGCAAAAGGGAAACTGAGGTATGGAGCCAGTGAAGAGAGGGACACCCAGACCAATCCTGCTGAGGGAGCTGGCTGGATTCCAGCCCCACAGGGGACAGGCTGGGGGGAACAGAGGATGCTCCCAAAAAAGAAAGTCCAAGCTTGTACCTCTGCCAGTTTGACCTCAAGGAGAAGAGGAGCTTCTTTGGGCAGCGCAAGGACTATTGGGACTTCTTGTGCCAAGGCCTAGCACGGTGCCGGCAGGAGCATGAAGGCATTCACTTCGTCACCTCCCTGGACAAGGTAGGCATGGGCTGGTGGGACACCCAGGGACTTGTGCACACACATGAGCTTTTGCTTGCTTGAGGGTGCACATGCACCTCTGCACAGGCACACACTCGCTTGGGCACCAAGCATTTGCCCACTGGTGCTATAAATGGTTTTGTCCCCTCTGGGATCCCCACTGCACACCAAGCCTAGCCCTGCTGACCCTCTTTCCCTGCATGGGCTGGGAGGGAGGCGTGTGGAGGTGCAGACTGGAGTGACAGGGATTGATAACCCCTCTCCCCCGCAGCTGAAGACCCCTGTGGGCAGGGGCCGAGCCTTTCTGCGATACTGCCTGGTGCACCGGCAGCTGGCAGAGTCCCTGCAGCTCTGCCTCCTCGACCCTGAGAGCCTCTGGTGAGAGCAGGAGCACAGCGAGGGGATGTTCGTGGTGGCTGGGGACATGGCCAGGGCGGGCAGTGCCCTGCAGCACCCATTCAGCAGAGGTGCTGCAGGCATGTGTACCTGTCCAGGGCATAGAGGGATGCATGAGCTTGTTTTGTGGTTGCAGCGAGTGGTACTACGCCCGTAGCCCCTTCCTGAGCCCCAAACGGCGAGCAGAGATCCTGGGCAGCCTCTATGAGCTGGACTGTGTCACCTTCCACCTGGCTCTGCACAGGAGTGACCTGGACACCGCCTGGCCCATGTTCTCCGAGTGAGCTTGGGGATACTGGGGGCACCAGGGGCATTGGCAGCACTGGGGATGTCAAGGGCATCAGAGGCACCTGAGGCTTAGCATTGCAGAGAAGCGTGTGTGCATTGCCCCACTGCGCTAGCCACCACACAGCATTCCAGGTGTGGCAGCTCTCCATATGTGGCCACAGGAGGGCACAGTAACTGGCCCCAGCATGCACACCCTGCCTGTGCCTGCAAACATGCCACATGCATGTGTACACACACGCAGAGCCATCCTGTGCCAAGCATATCCCTGCTGCAACACCGTGACACTGTGACATCTGACACACAGGGACACATGTATGTGCTTGCACACCCTTGCCCGGGGCACACTTGTGGGGGGCATCATGGATGAAGCTGTTTCAGCACACTCACACCTGTTCTGCTGCTCACACGCTCGTGTGCACGGACTGTCACAAGCACACATGCTCGGGTCGATGGGTGCCACATGTTCTGTGGGTGCTCAGGCTGGTGGCACCAACATCGCCGATCCCCTGCTCCGCTGCCCCCTAAATTCCTAAAGGCTGCTGTGCCCAGTGAGCCTAAATGGAGGGTGGTGATGCCCTGTTCACCTTGGGGGTGGCCTAGCAGACCTGAGCCCTGTGTCCCCTCTAGGCCACTGGTACGGCCCAGCCCGGTGATGAGGCGCAGCCCAGCAAAGACAGCCCTGCAGACAGACAGGATCAGCACTGTGGCGCATGGATGTTCCCATGGCATTGGCCATCCCACTGTGGCACTCCATGAGGCACCAGCCCATCCCTGCCCACCCACTTCAGCTGCCCAGCAGGCAGGGAGTGTGGAAATGGAAGATATAGAGGAAGATGTAGAGGATGGGGATGTGAAGAAGGACATGGAAGAGGAGGATGAAGAGGAAGTGGAGAAGGATGACAGTAAGGATACAAAGGAGGTGAAGGTGGAGGACGTGGAAGTGGACGTGGAAGAGAATTTGGAAGAGAAGCATGAAGAGTTGGAGGAGGATGAGAAGGAGATGAAGGATGTGGATTTAGAGGAACTGGAGGATGCACATGGCACTGGCAAAGCAGCCCAGCCCAATGGTGCTGGAAAACCTGGCAAGTTCCCACTGTCCACTGGCACAAGGCGCATGCTGGGGTCCCTGTCACTGGTGCCCAGGCAGCCGGGTGGGACAGAGGAATCCCTGCAGGCACTGGTGTTGCAGCTGAGGGCCGAGCTGGGTCAGCGTGAGGCGGCGGCACAGGCGCTGGCGGCGCAGCTGGCGCGGGCGGACCTGCGGCACCGGCGGCTGGAGGAGGGCAGCGCCCAGCGGGCCCGGCTGTGGGCACGCGAGGCCGAGGCACTGCGGGAAACCAACGCCTTCCTGCAGCGGGCACTGGAGGCAGCGGTGGCAGCAGGGGACCCGGGGGCACTGGCATGGGCGCAGGAGGAGGCACGGAGCTGGCGAGAAGTGGCAGAGGAGCGGGGTACCCGGCTGGGCAGGGTGCTGGCAGAGGCGGCGGTGCTGACCTCGCGCCTGCAGGAATGCCAGGAAGCACTGGTGGCGGCAGGACGGACAGACATGCTGAAGGATGCTGGTACCTCAAATGAGGTGGCTGCCGTAGAGGAGGTGCTGCGGCAGGCACTGGAGCTCGCCCGTGGTCCCCAGGAGCCCCCACCAGCCCCCCAGGCAGAAGGGGAGCCCGGCACAGTCGCCCGCATGGCCATGGTATGGGCAAGTGCAAGGGGATCCCGTGGTGGGGTGGGGGTTTGGGGTCCAGGATTGAGCCTCCACTCTCCCCCAGCGCTTGGCCAGCCTGGCTGCCACAGCACAGGAGGAGACCTGGCAGAGCCGGCAGCAGCTCCAGGCCCAGCGACAGGAGATGGCACGGCTGCAGGAGGAGCTCAGCAGGTTGGGACCCCTTCTTCTACCACCCATCACCCCAGAGTGGGACCTCCTATCTCCACCTGCCACATGGTTTCCCCTGGGGCCCCCAGTGATATCCTGCTTGGACACAGCCGAACAGCAGCTGGGGATTGGCAGGGGGAGGGAGGGAAGGATTTGAGGGGGGAGGACTGGAGGGACTGATAGGTGGGTGGAAGAGTACGTGGGCAGGGAGTTGGTTTGGCGTTAGTAGATAGAGGGAGGGAAGGAGTGATCAATTTAGGATGAATGGATGGAGATGGGACGGTGGATGGAGAGACACAGGGATGAATTTGGGGGGAGTAGATGGGTGGGTGGGCAAAAGGCCAGGGGTATGAATGTGGAGAAGGATGGATGAACAGTGGGAAAACAGATGGGTAGCAGTTGGCAAAGTGGCTGTGAGGATGGGGAGAGAGCTTGAGGATGGATGGACAACAGCAGAGAAAAGAAGAGAGGGAGCGAGGGAGGGAGCGAGGGAGGGAGCGAGGGAGGGAGGAACCAGCGGCGGGAGGTTTCTGCACATGCATGGAGGGACGGAGAGACGACCAGCTGAGAGACAGGGGGACCGTGTCGCCCCTGCCCCGCGCCAGGGCCCGGCAGGACGGTGAGCGCTGGGCATCGGCGCTGCAGCGGGCGCAGCGGGAGGCCCTGGAGCGGGAGGCCACGCGCGGCGCCGAGCAGGCACGGCAGCAGGAGCTCATCCGCGACATGAAGGAGCGGCTGCTGGAGCTGCTGCGGTGAGAGCCCGGGGGACTCCACGCAAGGGCAAGGGGACCCAAACCCCTTTGCCCAGAGGAGGGCACCAGAGCCCAGGCAAAGCCAGTGCTGACCTCTCCCCTCCCGCAGGGAGAAGGATGCCCTGTGGCAGAAGACAGAGGGCATTGACACCCCGATGCCCGGTCCGGTGCCCCGCGATCCAGGGTTGTGTGCCCGCTGCCACAAGGATTTCCGCCTCCTCTCCCGGCGGTACAACTGCAGGTGGGCTGTGAGGGGAATGGGGGACTGGCGCTGGCACGGTGCGGGGACGGCTCAGCTCTCACCCCCTGCTCTCTCAGCAGGCTGTGCCAGGGCAAGGTGTGCCACGCCTGCTCCGTGGACATGGGCAAGCACGGCCGATGCTGCCTGATTTGCTACCAGCAAAGGCACCCGCAGGCCACATGAGCGGGGGCAGCAGCCCCGGCACCGTGTCTGGGACACCTCCTGCTCTGGCTGCCTCCTCTTGGACTTACTGGGATGTCCAGGGCCTGTATGCAGGTCCTGCTGCCCAGCATTTTGGGTTTGACATGTGTCTTTCTTGAGGCTGGTCCACAAAGAGGAAAACTTCTCATTTCTGCTACCCCTGTGTCTTCCGTGTCATCCATCAGTCACTGCCAGATTGACACTGGGGTTGGGTGTAGGGTGGGGAACGCTGGTGTGGGGGTGTTCAAGTCCTCCTGGGGGGAAACCATCCCCAAAAAGGGTGTCCCAGCTGCAGCCAGGGTGAGCCACTGCCTGCACCATCCCACAGTGGGGAGAGTAGACAACGGCTTGGCCAACAGCTCTGGCTTCCTACCACACTGCAAGCAACCACTTGGGCAAGAGGTTTCTCAGACACAAAGGTGATGGGCTGTCCTCACTCAGCAGCCCCACTGACTCTGCTCTGCCCCAAGTCCTCAGGGTTCCCACCTGGGTGCTGGGGACCCCCATACCCCATCCCCACCCATGAGCCAGCAGATGGGTGACATCTGCTGATGGCCCCATGGTTATGGACCCCTAGGAACCTGGATCGAGGTCAGTGGAGAAGCAGTATGGGACTCCAGTGGAGAGATGCATAGGGGTGCCAGGGCAGGCATCCTGAGGCCTGGCACACAGAGTGGTAGGAGAGTCCCCAGCAGGGTCACAGTCCCCTCTTCAGCTCCTTGACCCCAGTCAAGTGTCAGCCCCAGTTGCCAAAGCCAGGGCGGAAACATCCCGGTTGTGTAAGGCACAGGTTCCCAGCCCTTTGCACAACAACGTCCTGCCACCGTGGCTGGGGTGGAGTGGGGGTGCCTGGAGTGCTCGTACCCTTCAGGCAGGGGTCACAGGGCTGGCTCAGTGTGAGGGGCTGCTCAGAGATCTTTCAGTGATTTGCTCTGCTGGGGTTGAGATTGGGGTTGGAAAGGAAATTACTTTGTCCCCAGGTGGGATACACTCCACACAGAGACTATCAAAGTGCCAGGACCTGTCTGGGAAGCTACAGGAAGCAAAATCTGGGCTTGGGTCCCCTGTGGGGATGCACAGGATGCCAAACCCTGTCCTGGAACAAGGGTTACCCACACTCTGACAGGCTCAGCAGGCAGCACTGTTTTGGCACTGTCCCCATAGAGGTGCCCTGACCCTGTCCTGCCATGTCCCTTCCTGTGGCAAAGAGGAGGCAGACATGGGCGACAAACCCACCAACTCCTTTATTGCTGGATGGTCATCGGGTAAATACGCCATCCCCACAGCAGGCTCACAGAGTCCACAGGGTCACAGGCTTTGTCCCAAAGAGAGGGGAGGGTGGACACTTGAAATCAGTCCCCTGGCAATGGGGTCCTACCACCTCGCCACCCAAGCCCCCTTCCAGTTGGGGTCCAGCATCCCGTGGTGGCCCTGCCCATCCCCATGGCATCACCACCCACATTCCAGGGGGCTGGATGAGGATGCTGAGGTGTGCGGGGCACTGGGACCTGCTGGTACCACAAGGGCTGGGTCCTAGAAGAGCTCAGAGGGTGGTGGATGTATTGCCAGAAGTGGAGGCATAGGAGGCACGGCCGTAGCGGGCAACAGCATCCTTGCTGATCAGCCCACGCTGCGCCAGGATCTTGAGGAAGCTGTTGCGAAACTTTTGACCGATGAAGGCGTAGATGATAGGGTTGATGCAGCTGTGGGCAAAGCCCAGGACCTGCGTGACAGAGAGGGCTGTGTCGATGCGGTTCCTCCTCTCACAGGTCTCGGCAATGGCCCGCGTCCTCATGAGGGTGTCGCTCACCAGTGTGATGTTGTAGGGCAGCCAGCAGACGAGGAACACCAGCACCACAGCGAAGATGACCTTCATGGCCCTCTGCTTCTGAGCATTCTTGGTCTGCAGGAGGGTGTGGATGGTGACGCCATAGCAGAAGAGCATCACCAGGAGGGGCAAGACAAAGCCGAATGTCTGCGGCAGGATCCGCAGCACTACCCGCCACTTGGCCGTGTCCTCGCCACTGATGCGCTCATAGCACACGGTGCCATTGTTGGGTGAGTGGAAAGCCTCGCGGAAGAGCAGCACGGGCAGGGAGAGCAGCGTGGAGAAGACCCAGATGCCCAAGCAGACAAACTTCACCCAGTGCCTCTTCTCAGTGGCAGCCCGTGTGGCATAGACAATGGCCAGGTAGCGGTCCACACTGATGCAGGCCAGCAGAAGGATGCCGCTGTAGAAGTTGGCTTCCTGCAGCACGGAGATGGCTTTGCACATCACAGTGCCAAAGACCCACTCGTGGGCTCGGTAGGCTGCCCAAAGCGGCAGGGTCAAAGCGAAGAGCAGGTCTGCCACGGCCAGGTTGAGCAGGTAGACGTCGGTGACGGAGCGGCTGGTGTGGATGGAGGTCACCACCAGCACCACCAGCCCGTTCCCCACCACACTGAGGATGAAGACGAGGCAGTAGATCACCACCACCAGGTACTTGTTGAGGACAGAGCTTTCAGGCCGGCACGGAGAGGATGAGATAGCAGTGTCAGGCATGGCTGTGCTGTAGTCATAGGTGTAGTTGTAAAGGTAGAAGATGTTGGAGAAATCCCCACTGTAGGACAAAGACTCCATTTTGCCTGTGGAGCACAAAATGGCATGAGCATGGGGTAGCAGTGTTGTGGACCAGGGGTGACAGCATCTTTGGGTCCTCTGGCATTTCCACTGTCCCCCAGGTCCCCTCCCAGCCAGTGGGCAGCTGTCCTTCATCACTTCACTGTGATGGAGAACACAGCATCCACACTGTGCCAGGTAATGGTCAGCAGTGCAGGTAGACACTGTTCCTCATATACTCCCTTGTAAAACACCCCCTGCATGCCTCAGTCTCCTGCATTTCACCCCAGTCATGTCCCTTTCCTGACTCCTGTGGAAGAAGAGGTTCCCCCATAGAATGATCATCTCTTCTCAGTTTTGGGGAGCTTGCCCACCAATGTAGCATCACATCCCTCCAGGAGACGTCTGGCTCCTCCAGAAACCCTGGGCTACCCAGCTTACTGTGGGTCCTTCAAAAGCCTCTCAGCTCTTTGGGCATCTCAGAGCCCCTCAGGCACTTCCAAAGTTCTTCAAGTACCCTGTATCCCTCCAGCCTCTCCACCCCCTCAAACATTGCTGCTGTGATGCCTGGAACAGAGCTGTCCCTCCTGCCACCTCAGCCAGCAGCAAGGCTGTGGTCATGGTGCCCGGGGCAGGCAGCACTCAGGAAGGTCTGAAGGTGGTTTTGTGCCCTTCTTCCACCTCCTGGTCTTGCTCCTGCGGGAGTGGTTTCAAGCCCCAGGCGGAAAGACATGTCGCACTTTGCAGGCAGCTTTGGAAATGTTACATCTCTGGTTTTCCTGTTGCTCAGCTGGGCACTGCCATGTCCCCCTGTGCTTGGCCTCAATGGGGAAATCACAGGTGGCAGTCACTTTTCCTGTCTCCTCACACATAGGAGACAGTGAGCTTGCTCTGTTCCTGCCTCCCCAACGACCACTGGCTTTCAGTCTTCTCCCAGAATGGGTCTGGACTCTTGTTTCACTCTGGTTTCACCCCTCTGTCCCATTTCTGAGCCCCCAACCCTTCCAGGGCTTGGAGGTGTCAGGACTGCTTGGGGCATTGAGCACCCCCAGTGCTGGGGGTCCCCAGCTCCAAGCTGGCCCTATTTGAACCCAAACCATCCCTGGAACCACCTTTCCCTTTTTGCCTGATGTGAATTCCTTGCTGCAGCTGGGCTGGTGCCGCTGCCCAGAAAAATCTCTCCCTGGCTCTGCTGTATCCTCTCTTGCAGTGATCCAGGATGGAAACCCGGGGATGGTGACCCCAGGGTGGTGATGTTGGGATGCTGAGGCACCAGCATCCCAGAGGACCGCATCCAGGGATGCTGTCAGTGCTGATGGGGGAATGTCCTCCCAAGTGGGGCTCCCATAGGCACGGGGCAGAGCCTGATGCCAGTGCTTCCCCTCCATCTATTTCTGGCTGCTGCTTTCTGCCTCCCCGCTCCAAAATTCTGGTGGTTCCTCTGGAAACGGGTATTCCCCGGGTATAGCACACACAGACACCCCACAGCTGGCCCAGATGAGGGGAACAAGCAACACTCCATTTCCCCTCCTGACCCTGGCAGGGCTGGGGGACAATGGGGTGGCCCTGGGGCTCCCAGTGGGGAGGAAAGAGGGGCATGCCATGGGGAAGGATCCTCCTAGCTCACTGCTGTGCAATAAAAAGGGGAGCCAGTACTTTTTCCCCACGGCACCCAAGGCTGATGTCCCTGGGGACCATGGAGGGTTTGCACCCCAGATGAGCCCTCAGCCCAGCCTTGGACACTCTCACCACCCCCTCCCTCTACCAAGCAGCCTCTTGGGCAGCTGGAGCAACCCACCCCAGCCCCAGGCTGCTCTACATGTGAAGGGGCTCAGATGGGTGCTGTGGAGCTGTCAAAGCCCAAGGAAAGCCACAATCTCCAGTGGCACACCCCATGGACTCACTGCTTGCTGCTGTCGCCGTCCCCGCAAATGTGGAGTCTTCTCCTGATCCCAAGTTGTTTCTCACTGGGAAGCACACAGGTACGGGTTTAAATCCAGATGTCACCCCCAAAGGGCTCCGGTACAAAGTGTGGCGGGATGCAGGACAGCACCAGACCCAAGGGTCTCGCCAGCCGGAGGATCCCTCACCTGCGCCTGCTGCCGTGCCACCTCCCAGTACCCCTTTCCTCCACCGCCCACTTTATACTGCCCGGGGAGGAAATGTTGCAAAATCTTCTCCCAGAATGAAGCGGAAGTGGCAGCCAACAGGACCCTTCCGTGGTCCCCCCAGATGCCTTTCCCAGTCCGAGGGGAGCCTGCAGCCCCCTGTCACCCTCCTGTCCCAGGATGTCCCAGGCCACGCTGCACTGGGGGTGCACCCAGGGGTTCAGTCATCCCTGAGATGATGCACCCCGGAGGTCTCCAGCTGGGGGTCTCCAGCATGTCCCCAGGCCCTCCGTGGATGAGGGCAGCCCCTTCAAGCACCCCTGTGTGCTGCAGCCCCCCCAGGAGAGCAGAAGGTCTCCAAGGCCATAGCCAGTGGGTGGTGGCAATGCAGGGCTCTGTGCCTCAGTTTCCCCGTTGATAGAGCAAGGGTGGTGTCAGCATTTGGGGGATGCACAGACACTGCAAGGCTGGCTTGCCCTCTGTTGGGGGGTGCTGGGGAGGAGCTCCCCACAGTAGAGTCCCATGTCCCTCCTGCCCTGGCTGTGCCTTGCCAAGCTAAGCCAAGCCATGCCCTCAATGCCACCAGACAGAGCCGTGCCCCTGTGCCAGCCCTGCAGACTTAGTGAAAGCTGTGGCTCCGGGTACCCCTATTGCTTTTAGGGAAGAACTGCACACATGGGCATTCCCCATGCACCTCCATTACTCTGGGGCACTCACAAACCCTGTGAGCACCCCCATCCTCGTAGCTTTCCATGCTTGTCCCCACAATTTTGGGGCACCTTTCTTCCCCGGGGGCACCTGGTAAGTGCCACCATCACATCCCTTGGGTATCCCCACAGACTCAAGGACATTCCTATTCTCTGGGAACACCTGCCCAGTTTTGGGCAACCCCCAGCTCCAGGGCACCATTACAGCCTCCCTAGGATACCCCCACTCCCTTGTCACCTCACATTTTTAGGACTCTGTAGATCTGAAATGATCCATTTTGCAAGATACCATTTTCCCCTGCTGGGGCACCAATTCTCACACAGCCCGCCATATACTGGGCACACCTGCTACTTCCTAGAGCATCCCTATAATCCTAAGGGCACCCCACTGTTTTGGGGACCCGCAACACTGTGAGCATTCAATTAACAGGGCTGGGGCGGGGGGGAACCTGACACTTCTGGGGACTTCCAAACCGCAGGCACACCACACATCCCTGCCTCACCCCGGCTGACGGCGATGCCCATAGCACGAGGACCCCCCAGGGCACCCCTGCACCTGTGTCCCACCGCACTCAGGTCACCCCCCGTGTCCCACAGCATTTAGGCACACCCCGTGTCCCACCGCACTCGGGCCACCCCGTGTCCCACAGCATTTAGGGACACTGCATATCCCACCGCACTCAGGTCACCCCCCGTGTCCCACCGCACTCAGAGCACCCCCGTGTCCCACCGCACTCGGGGCCACCCCGTGTCCCACAGCATTTAGGCGCACCCCGTGTCCCACCGCACTCGGGGACACCGCCCCCCCCTTCCCGCCCGCCGCGGGGCGGAGCTGTTTGTGACGTCATTCTATGTGGGCGGGGCGAAAGGCGGGGCGGGGCGGTGGCGCCGACGCCGAGCCGGAAGTGACGCGCGGGCGCGAGAGCGGAAGCGGCGGCGCAGGCTCGGGCGGGTCCCCGGTGCGCGCAGCGGGCTCGGCTCCCTCAGAGCCGCTCCCGGCACCGACATGATCCTGCTCGAGGTCAACAACCGCATCATCGAGGAGACCCTCACGCTCAAGTTCGAGGGCGCGGCCGCCGGGTAAGAACAGGGGAGCCGGGGCGGGGCGGGGACGGGTCCGCGGACCGAGGGAGGGGCGAGGGGGCGGTGGCTGGCGGGGCCCGGGCCGTGCCAGGCGCCGGGCACAGAGTAGCGTCTGGCGGGGGAGGATGGGGCTGAGAGGGGCGGAAGGTGGGGGCCGGGCAGTGGTGACAAGGCAGGATGTGGGGCCGGAGAGTGGCGGGGAGCGGCGCTGAGCCAGCGGGTACTGTGCTGCCGGGAACGGGGGAGGGCAGAGAGGGAGGGCCCGGGAACGGGGAGGGCAGAGCGGGCACGGGGTGGGGGCCTGCAGGATGCCGGGCTGGGAGAGGGGCGGTCAGGGCGCGGGAACTGAGCTGCGGGGATGGGCAGAGCCTGGGCAGAAGGAAGGCCTGGGGAATGAGGGAGCAGAGTGGGACAGGGCAGTGTCGGAGGGGACAGTGGGGCTGGATGGGGCCGTGAGTGCCACAGCAATGGACAGCCCCGGGGGAGCAGGAGGGATCTGGGAAGGGTACCGGAGATTGCCGTGCTGAGGTGGACTGGAGGACAGGGCCTGGACAAGGAGGAAGTTGGGAAGAGAGGAAGGTGGATTTGCATGGTGTTTGCTTTGGGTAAAGTGGGCTTCATCAGCATGATGCCAGCGCTGGTACCGAATGTGTAGGGGGAGGCAGTACTGAAGCCTGAGTATGGAGTCACGGCCTCAGCCTTTTGCTTTGGGGTGAAGAACAAATTCCAGCTTGCTCCCTCTTTGCTTTCTCGAGCAGAAAAGATACAGGCACACGGGTCAGCCACGGCCACTGGTGCCAGCCTGGTGGGTGTCCTGGCCTCAGGGAGCAGACTGGAGGTCTGGTTGACAGCCACATATCTGGCTGGGACAGTACAGTCCCTGGGGAGCCAGTGGGTTTTTTTACTGCGAGTATTGCACCAGCGCGGTGAAGATGCTTGTGAGGACACAGCTTAGCTCGGAAGGAAGCCCCTTAAGTAGGAATGTCCTTATCTGCAAGCGAGTGGCCTGTGGGCTCGATGCACTGCCTGCTGACTGAGACACCTTTGTACAGAGACAAAGCCTTGGGAGGCGAAGCACAGTGCTGTTATCTCTGGGGTGGAGCCTGCCCTGGCGCCTCACAAGGCAGGGCTCCGGCTGCTCCAGGAAAGGACCCCCCAGGCAGGTGCCTTTTTCTGTGTTACCTTTTTTCTCCAGCACTTTTTGAAGCTCTCAGTCGTTTGCATGCAGAGTGTTGTCAGAAGCCACTGACTCTGCTTTCCCCCCACTCTCCGTTGACTTGTTGCTTAGATTCATGTTTTGTTTTGGAGGGTTTTTTTTTTTTCCATACAATAATTATACAGGCTGCTCTGCCTTGGAGGACAGCTGAACTTCTCCCAAATTTTGGTTTGTCTAGAGCCCTGATCATTTAATGCAACAAGTTTCCCCAGAGTACAGGCACGGCACTGGGCAGAGAGAGCTCCAGGTGACCGCTGTGGTATTGCAGCCGCTTCCATTAAGAAATATGGCATCTACAGAGGTTCACAGTGAGTGTCACAACAGCTTGTCAGTCACTAGCCTGTGCCAAGGCACTCTTCCTGGTGGAGAGGGAAGAACATGCGTGTGTCCCAGTGTTGATCTGACGTGGGGGGCAGTTTGCAGCTTTAGATGCCCCCCAGAACTCCGACTCTGTGAGCAGATCTGTGCTTGCTTGCCCTGCAGCAGCCTGCAGGCCCCTGAGATTTCCATTTTGCTGCGTGGCAAAGCCACCTCGCTTGTGTGTTGGCACGTGTGCCTGACATACTGATTGTTCCTGGATCAATTAGTAGGGTGGCTGATGGTGCTCTGCTTCTGCCTTTTAGTCATCTGTGGCATGTTCTGTTCTTCAGATGGCGTTTCTAGATGAGTTTTGTGCCTTGAGTGTGTTGCTGAAGGTGAGGAAGACATTTACTTCTGAATTTTCTTCTGTGCTTGTTCTGGGGTCCCCTATGCAGGCGAGTGCAGGGAGGTTTCTCCTGGTTTCAGGTCTTCTAAGGAATGGATGTTACAAAACATTTATTGAAGTGATATTTCTTTTTCCAATGGCCACAGCTCTTGGGTTATTCCTGTGGTGCTCAGCCTGGAGGCAGGAAGGGATTTCCTGTATTTTGCTACTTTGGTGATGGTTTTCCAAGGTGTATCTTGGGGCTGAATACAGGACAGTCAGAGCAAGGTCAAACCTTGAGGAATTTGGTGACTGGGAGGAGTGAGTCTGGGCACTGGGGCAGAGTTGGGTTGACATTATTTGCTCTAACCCAGAAGTGCAGCAGATGTGATGCAGGGATTTGTCAATAGTGGTTGTCTCAGAGCCAGGTGTGCCTGGTGGCTTCAGCACCAGCCTGGAAGTGGGGCAGGGCAGGGTTCATTTCCACATCCTTTGCCAGAGACTCGTCCCGTGACATGGGCTGTGCTCCCCTCTACTGCAGTGCAGCCATAGTTTGGCAGGTTCCTGCAGAGCTTTCCGGGGCTATCAGGTGGGAGACACTCCACATTTCACCTTGTCATATAGAACTAGGTCACGTGTAGAAGATGGAATTCATTAACTGCCATTATTGTCATATATGTCAAAATCTGCTCTGCGTGGATGTCCATCAGCTGTCCCTGGAATTCCCAGTGTGAAAGGTACCTTGGCAGGACTGCAGACAGAGATCAGCACTTGAGACAGGGCCTGACCCACTTCAAGAGTATTCCCTGGACAAGGTCCTTGGGGCTTGGCAGCATCCACCTGCAAATAGGGTAATTTCAAATTTAATTTGGTTTTGTGGGCAGACCCCATGCAAATCTCACCTCCTTGGACAGCCACTGTTGAAACATGATATTTAGCTCATGGTGGTAACAGATGATGAACTTCAGTACATCTGATTTTTTTTCCTTATTTAGTTCTAGTAATTATTGTGTTTAAATCTATTGTCTTAAACTAACCACATTTTAAAATTAAAGCTGAAAGCTACCAGATTCTGTTGAAATAACTTGAGTTAGGAATTTGCTGCTGCATTGTGGGAATATCTGGTCAGTACCTGGAAATAAGTTTGTTGAAATGAGGTTGGCTCATGACCTTCTTTCATGTCAAGAGAAAGCTTCCATAAGCTTTTGGCCAATTTATTTGTACATGAGATGTTGCCTGGAAGCTGGTGTCACAGGTGGGTTTTGCCATTTCTGATAGAAGTGTCATGTGAGGAGATGAGCTCTACCAGTTGGAAAATCCCATTTCTCAGCATTGTTTTCCTTTGCTGACCTCACAGGCATTTAAAAAACCCCACAAACACTTTAAGTGTAAACATTTTGATGATTGTCTTCTGTGTCTGATGAATACTCATTCTATTTGACACTAACAGATTTGACATCCAGTTTTGTCCTGCTTTGATTTAACTAACCTCAGGGAAAGTGTGGCACAGGGCTTGGTCACAGGGTTTGGTTTTCCAGTCATACATAGCTTACCCAAAATCTTTAGTCAATTAATCATCTGTCTCAAACTGTTACTTCTTATTTACCCACTGTACAAAAGAACACAAATTTGCATAGCTGGGATACAGCATGCCTTTTCCTAGGTTAGGGGTGGAGGGAAGAGAATCTCAGATTAAATTGTTGGTTTCTTTACAGCCATTAGTAGGTACAGCTCTGCAGGGCTCCCTGACAATTAGCTGTATAGGAAATAACTGAAGCTTGGACTTCCCTGATGCAGAGTGGTTCCTGTGAGCCGGTAGGAGCTGGGCACCCACCTGCTTTATGATATATCCCACCTGCAGTCACTTGATGATTGTGTGCTGCAGAGCTGAGCCTTTCAGATGCAGAGGCTGAGCCCTGGCTGAAACCAGGCAGTGAGAACTTTGTGTTCGTGGTGTGACTTGAAGTGAGTTCATCATGTGGAGAAAGGAGTGTCTGGAGGCTGTTGATGTGCTGGGAGGGTAGAGGAGCTTTGAATCCTGCCAGGCACTACTGAGGAACTCTCTTCAGGAGTCACTGTGGTTATATGTGGCTCCAGTGCTTCAGGGATGCTCAGAGACCCCACCAAAACCAGATTGTTCCTCTGTCACCCCCTCGTTCTTGCTGACACAGACATTTTTGTGGCTTCAAGGGAAACGGGATTGGGGAAGTGACCTAGGTTAAAATTAAACAGGCAAAACTGGGTATTTTTAGCTTAGATGAGTTTCCTCATCCCATTCATTGTGTCATGGCTGCTCACCATGGTGCAGCCATGGAGCAGGGATCAGATCTCCCTCCTTCAGCAGCAGTGGCAGGTGCTGATTTAGTGTCCTCACAAGCCCAGCCTGGAGCTGTACATCTCTCCAGACACAGCCTCACCTGCTGAAACTCTCTGCCTGACTGCAGAGTGCTCGGGAAGTGCTGCTGGCAGAAGGAGCAGGTTTGGGATTTGCGGGCACAGACGGTGCTCGTGGTACACCCTGGCTGTCCATGTTGACTGAGGGTGCTGTAGGTGCTGCAGCATAGCTCCTGGGTTGTCACAGCACATTCCTGCTTCGGACACCAGGGAAGATGACTTAGCATTAACAGTGGATTGTGAACCACCTCTGTCTGAAAGTAGATAGTGCTCCGCTCTTGTGCAACAGCACAGGGAGCAGGACGGAAGAAAAGCCAGCTCTGAAAAGTGTTAGGCTTTCACAGGTGGTTCTGTCATCACTCCAGCCTCAGTTTTCATCTTGGGTTCCTAGGAGGAGCCTGCTCTGTTTTATCTTCAGAGAGTGGTTCTCACTGCAGCCACCAATGCTTGACAGCAGAGAAGAGTAGGTGTCCATCACCATACTAAAGAAACACAGTAAAAGTGTGTGCAAAATGAGGCTCTTACCCAGAGACTTGGCACAACTCTGGATCTCTCTGGTGGGGAACCACAGGCTAGCTGCCTACAGCTGAGGATGGAAGACAGCTGAGGACAAAGATCTGGCTGGAAGGGGATCTGCCAGTGCCAGCATGCTGCCGGGCCATCTGTGCTTTGTCCACTGTGAATCCCGCTGCTTTCCTACCAGCCCGCTCCTCCAGGCTATTGGGCACACAGCAAGGGAAAAGCTTGGGCATGGAGGGTCTCCTAACCAGGAGGGGAGAACTGGCATGTGTAGGGTGCTGTACACAGCTCAGTACCACCCACTGACACAGCACTTCTGCTCGTGTTCATGGTGGGTGTGCTGCCAGAGCTATGGGAGCTCCTTTATTGCATATGCTCCTGCAGCTTACGCAGAGAGGCTTTTGTTAGCTGAGCGGCGCCCAGAAGTGGAGGAAGAAGTGTTCAGAGAATTTTAGTCGTTGCTCATAATTTTTTTAATTGAGGTGACCTTTCTGTAGCGAGAGCCTGCAGTCTGTCTCTGAGTCTGTCTCACTTTATCCAAATCGTGTGTTGACTCTGGTGATCTGAAAGCTCTGCTCAGAGCTTTAAGATTTGAAATACCCCTTTTTTTCCCCCCCTCTCCTATGGGACAAGCAGTTAGAGTATCTGCATGCCTGCAGCTTTTGAAATAATGGCCATTCTCCACTACCTGGTAGTGGCCTTAATTGTGGTGTGGGAGATGCTTCAGTATGGTTGTCAGCCAGGTTCTTAAATTTTTCGTATCATACAGCTAAGAGCTTTTGCGGCCTGAGAATGAAACAAGGAAGTTCTCAGAGTCAAGTGAGGAAGTGCTGTCAGAAGAAAGATTTGCTATTGCTCTTAAGTACTCGCTGGTTTTCTCCATGGGCACCTGTGGCTCTTCATGCATGTTCTGCTGGGGTGAAAAATCTGATTTGGAGCTGGCCCTGTATTAGACAGGGCGTAGGAGCCATTTGGAGATGAATAGAAGGAACACAGGCAAGAAGACATAAAACCTGTCAGGGTCTTTTATTGTTACAAGCAGAGGGCAGATGGGATTCGGTGTGGGTTTGACTTCAGACCTGATAACTGTTATCACAAAACAGACTGCTGCTGGGAACAGCTGCCATTTTAGCGTCGGAGTTCAGGCAGGGGTTTGCAGAAAGGTCTGGTCTGCATTCAGTGTTCAGTGCAGAGAAAAGCCATCTCAGTTATTCCTGGTATGAGCTAGTTTTATTGTCCGTTCAGGGCAGAGGGTAGCAAGCAGGGGAGGTCACTGAAGGATGCCGTGGTTCAGGTAGCATTGGAGGTGAAGAGCTTGCAGGGGTCATAGCAGCTCTCTGTCCCAGGAGTGGATGAGGTGTCCTGTCTGAAATCCTCTGAGTATAGCTAGGCTTACTTTGTTTTCAGAGATCTGGATCAGGGGTAGAAGTGAACCCCAAAAGACCTTCTGGCTTCCTGGTTGGGATTTACAGTCTGGCTGGGATGGCTGTGATTTAGAGTCATTCAGCACCAAGCTGCTAAACTGCCAATTCTTGTTATGGGTGTGGAGAGCCTCCTCATGGAGGCAAGGGACACCAGAGCACGCTAGACCAGACAGTGCTCTTTGGGATCATGCCAGTAACCTGACAGTACCTGGTACCCACCCTCAGTGGTGCAGGCCCCATCCCAGGCCTGCTGGGAATCCTCTGCACTGAGCCCTCGCTGGCACGAGAGCAGGAAGGACAGAACACGGAGAGGACGCGTTGTGCCTCCATAGAGCCGTTTCCGGTGGTAGAAGATGGGGTTGCTGGAAGGTCAGGGGGAAGTGAACATGTGCGTGTGACCTGCAGCATTGTTGCTAATCCAGAAACCATGGAACGCTGGAGGTGAGCGCTCCTCTCTCTTCTGCCTGGGGTCTTCTTGAGGTGGGAACAACCATCTGGGTAGCAAAAGGAGTGTTTTTTTCTGTTGGAGAAAAATTTTGAGTAGCCAGGGTAGTTTTGATGAGGTGAGCCAGAGAAATAAATAGAAGCACTTTAAACACCGTGATTGTAAAGCTCATGAACTGTGAAAGGCTAAGGGGGCTCACTTTGCTCCCAGCCACACTTCCAGTGCTCTTCCCTGTCCTCCCCCGGGCCATGCTAGGCCTGGGTTACTTAAGTGTATGCCTGGTGAGGCAGAAAACCCACTGTGCTGTAGGTGACAGGGCCAGCGTGGCTGCGATGGGCTCTGTATGCAGCTCACGTGAGTTCTTGCTTCACTGAGGCTGTGCCAGGAAGTGGTTGAATATTCAGCACCCAAAGTTCTGCCCAGTTACCTTCTTTTCCCTTAAATACTCCCCCTCCTCACCATCCCCAAGTACCGGAACTGAGCCACTTGGGAAATCAGCGTTAAAATAACTTCTCTAAGAAATGACGTTTGCACAATAACAGGCTCAAACCCAGCTGTGTTAGCAGTGAGCTTTTGTGTGCAGAACAAAGGCTCTGTGCAGAGCCATCAACTGGCTCCTGTACATGGTCTTGCTCGGCTTCTTCAGTGATGTGATGAGTGATCTTCCTGCCATCCCCTGGGTACAGGACAACCAAATGGGGAATTATCCTTCTTCAGCAAAACCACCCCAGTACACAGACTGTCAGCCACTTCCTTGCATTCCTCAGAGGGAGGTGCTGTGTTTGGAAGGCTCTGCTGGGAGCGGGGGCTCTGGGAGGTGTCAGCTCTATGTGTGTGGGGAATGGGGTTTGAAAGGTGTAATTCTGAGAAGATGGAACAGAGGTTTAAGGATGCATCCTGTTTAATATTCCTAGCTCTCATGTGCCTGGCTGTGCTATCTTTAAAGCTTCCTACATAGGTTTCTTTTTTTATAAAAATTTATACTGCCATCCAAGCTGATTCCCACGTCTGAGTGTGGTGCTCTAAAAGAGGAACACGTCTGCATCGACTGACCGAGTGGGATCTCTGGGATTTTCTTTCATCTTTGCTCTGAGCCATCCTCAGTGAGCAGAAGTGGCTTGGACATGCTTGTGGAATTGCTCCCCTTTCCAGGAGCCCAAGCTAAATATGCAGCCAGGGATGCCTGCTGAGCCTGTCTCAGGCCCATCTGGGGAGGGGAAATAAAAGCAAGAGAAGTCACAGGTAGCTGGCACAGCTTTTAAATGAAAGGACCTGCTTTGGGTGCACTTGCTCCACTTCTTTCAGGTGTGTACTTTTTATCCTCAGCATGGTGGCACAAAAGACAGAGGCTCCCCAGCCTTCAGACAAAAAAAGGGCTGTTGCCTTTCACAGCTGATCACTTTTAAGAAGCACGAACATCTCCTCATTTTTACTTAGGTTCTCCATCTGGGGGTTAATTCCTCCCTTTCTGCTGGAGTAAGATGTTGTTAACCTGGTGAGTGTCTGGGATCGATGCAGTGGAGTGTCTTGGTCTCCCTGTATTGCCCAGCTTGAGTTTTATCACATTGTGGTCATTTCTGCCTTCCAGGAATGAGGCTGGCTGCAGAAAAGCTGATGGAAAAAAACAATGCTTGCTGCTGAGATAAAATCATTTAAATTGTTACAGAATATTGTCAGGGAAAATAGATATTGAGTCATCACTTCCCCCCACCTTCCTCAGGGTATGTACCACAGTGTAACCAGTACCCAGCAGCACATAAGTGTGTGGAAGAGCAAGTTTTGGCAAAACAGTTGAAGCTGGTCTCTGGGCAGCAGCAGCAGCATAGTTGAGACCACTGACTTTACTCTGGGGAGTTATTTCAGTATGTTGGTTCAGACAGGTGGGAATGAAGTGTTAGAAACTAGATTTCTGTTAGCAGCAGCATTATTAGCCTGTATTCGAATGTCATTTACTTCTGAAAAATAAATGGAGATACAGTGTGAAACAGCGGTAGCAGACTGGCATTTTTATCCTGTTCTCATTTTCCACGCCTGCTCTCAGCAGTGGAGATACCTTTGCATCAATTCCCTGTTGGAGAATGCCCTATTAATACTAGTCCCCTTGGAGCTGTGAAAGCAGTTATGTAGTGCCAATCCCAATGAAATGACCTTCCAGAAGCAGTTACATCTTTCATGGAGTCCTACTCTTTCACAGATCGGGAACAAATGTCAAAATAGGGTTTGTTAAGATGCAGTTTAATCTTCATAGTCACAGTGTGAGATGTGCTGTCCCTTTGGCTTGCAAAGGGTTTTTTTGCTGATCAGGGTCCCAGAGACCATTCGGGACAGTGTTAGAGCACATCCAGAGCTACAGTTTTTCTGCAGAGGCTATTGGCAAAATGTTGGGGTGTTTTGGAAAGGGGGCAGGATGAAATGAATGTGTGGAAAGTTTCCTTCTTTGACCTGCTCCTGACACTACTAACACTTTCCTAACTTGGAAAAGGGTCTTCTCTGCAAGCAAGTTATATGAATGCGTTTGCAGAACTGGTATTGATGGCAAAAGGGGCACTGTGTCAGGAAGGATTACTCAGCTCCTTCCATGAACTGGTATTGCAGAACCTTACAAAAGATCCTCAGTCCCAAAACCTGTGTCATGGCCATTCTGTACAGAGCGTGTGCTTGTGAAAACAAACTTCTTAGTAAGGGGTAGCTTTCTTAGGATTTCTAACTGGAAATCTGTGATGTCAAAATCTATGAATAAACTAGAAATAATAGAAATCTGTGCCAGCTTCAAAGTCTGTTTTATGTCATCTGGGGTAAAACTGGTGCTAATAGGAAGGGGAAGAAGTCTAAGGTCTCTTGTCAGAGGTTACTGCTAGTCGGACAGCAGGAGATAAAAGGGTTTTGAGGAAGGGCTGCCTGTGAAAAATAAGGTGTTGGAAATTAATCCTCTTTCCTTTCCAGCTTGGAGGCTGCTGTTAAGACTTCTCATTTACCTCCTTTGTTTTCTTTGCTTTTTAGAAATAAACCAGAGGCAGTAGAAGTAACATTTGCAGGTAAGCTCCGCAGCTGTCTTGACTTCTCTGAACCAAGGGCTGGCTTGAACAGTCTGCCCACACCACTGGGCAGGGGCAATGTGGAGACCCTGCAGTATCCCCAGAGTTGGCTGCCCCACTATTTCTCTGTCTGCCTTCCCTGGGACTTTCCTAGAGCATTGAGTTCACTGGTGGTAGTGCTTTGGTCTGTGCCTGCTACATAGCTCTTCTCTTTTACCTCATCCATTCTCCAGTCCTGCCCTTGGTGCTACTTGTTATGAGGTCTTTAGCACCATCTGGTTTGGCTTCTTAGGAAGCTGACTTAGGGTGACAGGCAAAATGGATTCATCACCTCAAGTTTGCTCTTCAGGAAGAGAAATGCCAAGAAAGTTCAAGTACTCATTCAGCAACTGAATTTTTGTTTCTATTATCAGGAATCTGTGTAAGCTGCAAAGCTCTGTGGGGAAGTGGAGCTTGCTAGGTAGCTGGAGGGTTGCCTTTCCCTTCCTCCTGCCCTCCCTGCCCATTCTGCAGTGAAGTGGAAGCTCTCACAGCAGGCAGCAGCTGCGCTGCCTTTGCTGGCAGAGAGGTTTTCTCCTCCAGGCTGCAGCTCTGGCCTGGTGGGCATGTCAGTCACTTTCTGTGCTGGCCATCCAGAAGGCTCCCGTCTCTACAAGTTTGTATCCTTGTGCATTGAGCACAAGTGGATTTGCCAGGGAGGCTAAATGACACTAGACTAAAGCTTTCTGTGATGGACATGTGTCAAAATTATTTCAGCCCTGTGAATGATAGCAGGTCTCCCTACATGACGTTACCATTCCTTAATTGCGGGTTTCCCTCTTGCTGTGTGTGTGAGGGCTGGAGGGAGCAAGAGGAGCAGTGTCGCTTTATGCAGTTACTAGAACTTGTGGGGAAAACCTTTCTCAGAAATAGGAGCTGGTTCCTGTTCCCTCATATTTCTTTTGCTTGCTTCTTAGACTTTGATGGAGTCCTTTACCATATTTCAAACCCCAATGGAGACAAGACAAAAGTGATGGTCAGTATTTCTCTGAAATTCTACAAGGAACTCCAGGAACACGGTGCTGATGAGGTGAGTAAGCATCTCCAGGCCTTGTGCCTATAAATACTGTGTCGATGGCAATGCCCTTGTGATGTTGGTGGATCTAACATCTGACCATTAGAGAAGCATCTGTGTTTCCATCTCGCACTGGTCAAAGGAGCAGCCCTGTACCAGCCAGGAGTCCTGCTTTGCTGAAATACAAGGGCAAGTGTGTTCACACTCTCTGGTGGAAAAGTAGTCATTGTGTATGACCCTGCAGCCTGAAAGGCAGAAGGCACTGCTAATTTCGCAAGTTCAAAGCAAAGCCTGACCATGTAGAAATAGTTTCCCTGACCGATGGGTTGAGCCCACAAGTGAAGGAAGGCACCACGACAGATCTGTGGTGCTTCTCTTCTGACTCCTAATCACACTTGAGAGCAAGTGCTGAGCTCCTGTTGTGTGTGCAGACCTTGGTTTTCAGACTGGTTCCCTTTTCACTGCTGCTGTGTGAAGTCCCAGGCTCAGTTCCTGTTGACTGGGCCCTGTGGCTGCGGAGGGCCATTTATGGTAGAAAAAAGGAGCCTCTCTGAGCTGTGGTTGGATGGCAAGGCAGGAAGTGTGACTCAGTTCCTGAGTCAGTTTTCAAATCTCCACATGGTAGCAAATGGGGTTCACCCAGGGCTTTTCAGCAGGTTTTTGCCTTTGTCTTTGGAAGAAAACAAGGAAACTTCTCCATCGTTTATTGTGAGTCTGGTGAGAAATGGGTGATTTGAACCCAAAGTGAATTCCTGCAAATTGCCATAAGACCCAACACAGTCAGAAGAGATATGCTTGAGTGCCCTGCTTTCCTGGTTCCTGAATGCAGAGCTTTGTAGGTGCAGCACTGCCTGCTACTGAAGGTACCGCTGCTGGCATGAGGAGTGTCAAGCAGCCCAAATGGTGCAGCCTTCCCAGCATGTATAGCAAGGATCAGTGCAGTGTGTGGTCCCAAGAGAATTCCTGTGGTAGGCGAGTGGCTGACAGCACTGTGCACCAGCAGCCATTGTGGTGATGAAAGGCAACTTTCTATAAACTTTTAGGGGAAAATGGGATCTGTGCAGGACTGGCTTGGAAGTACTGACTAAATAAAATCACATTTTTCAGTCTCCAGTTGTCATAATGTTGCTTTCTGTACTTTCCTGCAGACAATGTTGCTTGTTTCTGCTCTGTCTTTGGTGAAACCCCACAGTGAGGAATTCAGAGTGGGCTTCCTGCTAAGACAGGGCATCTTCCTGCACCACTGCAGGCAAGCTCTCTGCTGAGAGGAGGTTTTAGCATGCAGAGAGTCTGTGTATCCTTTCCACGTGGTAGTGGGTGTCATCCCAGGAGGGCCAGTTCTGCCCCAACACTGTTGTGTTCTTCTCTGTGAAATACTGCTTGTTCCCAGCCCCCTCATTGACACAGAGCTATGGCTCAGTTGGAAATTGCCATTGATGTAAAATTCAGCAGTAATTACATTTGAAGAAAGGTTTTTGCTGTGCTGTAGGCGGTTCTGCTTCTGGGAGGCATCCAAGCCTGCGTGGCAGTCTCCTCTCGATCCCCATCTGTTCGTGCAGTAGGCTGAGACAGTGTGTGATCACCAGGCCATGGTGTGCTCTGAACTTGCTGCCCTGTGAGGAGAGGGACCCGGCACACTTTGCACGTGCCTTTGAATGGAAGGAAAAGGAGTAGCCCTCAGGTCCGTTGTGTCAGGCTCTGCTGATTGTTCTCCTTTGAAGGTATGAGTTATAAGGCTTCTTCCCCACACAAATCTGACTAGCAAGAACTTGAAAAAGTTCCAGTTTTGAGTCCTGTCCTGCAGTATGTCCCCTGTCAGTGGAGTTCAGGGAGCCCTCCCTAGAGCAGGAACAGCCAATAGTACTAGAAGCTGATGATTTAATATTTGTCTAAGTTCTCTTAGACCAGGGGAGGCAGGTGCTGTAATTTGATACTTCTAAAAGAAGACCAAATATGGCCTAGGCTGTGCAGGAGGAAACAAGTCTTGATAGCTTGTGCGCTCAATGTTTAATTTATTTTCTAGGTATTGAAGAAAGTCTATGGAAGCTACTTGGTAAATCCTGAATCAGGTAACCCTGCAATAACATTCACACTCTCTCTCTGTGTGTGTGTGTGTGTGTGTGTGAATGCAATTCCAAAGTTACTTAAGTCACCTGAGAAATGCTCATATGAAGGCTGCTCTTGAAGAGCTTGGTATCTGAGGCTCTCTATACAATGAATAGCAATTTGAAATTGCCAATTTTAAAGGTGGCTCAGGCACATCAGGGATGAAGTAGCTTGCAGCACAAGCTGTAATTCTTTTTGCAGTCCTCCTCCGGGAAACCTCTGTTCCTCACGGTTGGGGTCTTTGTTCTTCTCAAAGATGCTTTGTAAGATACAGAAAAACCATGGTTACCTGTGACAACATCTCTTCCTACTCACTGCAAAAACTTGGGAGCAGTTCAGCCAGCACGTGTGTCTGGGAGCTTGGGAAGGAGCCCCGGGAACGTTGCCATGGCCACGTGCCGAGTTCAGGCATGGCTTTTGGCAAGTGCTTGGAGTGGGAAGAACTCACCCCTGGGGCTTTTGGGAGGATTTAAGGCAAAAGTGGAACTATAGGTGTCTCTTGAAAAAATATCTCTGCTTTCATTAAGGCCCTATGTAGATTATTAAAGCTAGTGGCTGTCCCTTCCCAGGTTACAATGTCTCTTTGCTCTACGACCTGGAGAACCTTCCTGCAGACAAGGATGCCATTGTGCACCAAGCCGGCATGTTGAAGCGCAACTGCTTTGCTTCAGTCTTTGAGAAGTATTTCAAATTCCAGGAAGAGGGCAAAGAAGGAGAAAAAAGAGCAGTCATCCACTACAGGGATGATGAGACAATGTAAGTGTTCAAACTAAACAGCACGAGGGGTTGGACAGTGGTCAGTAGTCTGCTCCTGTGCACAGCTGTAGGTTTTGGTGGAAAGTCAGGAAATCCTCCTGCTCAGTGCTTTGGGTAATAAGGGCCTGTTCTAGGCTGCCACAAGTATCCTATGAGGATAATGCTTATGCCTCGGGGCTCCTGGGATGTTACACAAGAGTCTGTGTTAGTGGCATCACTTGTGGCTGCATGCAGGAGAGGAACTGGCCACTCCCAACAGAAATGTTGCGCTCCCTGTAAATACTGTCTCAGGGGAGGGGAAATTTACAGCAGCCAGGCTTGTGAATGGCTGTTGTATCTACGTGACCTTGTCACGCAGTTGCTTCCTTGTCCAGTTAAACTTCCTAGCTCTGGTTCACAGGTGGGTTCTCTCTCTCCCACCTGCAGGTATGTTGAGGCAAAGAAGGACCGTGTCACAGTTGTGTTCAGCACGGTATTTAAGGACGACGATGATGTGGTGATCGGAAAGGTGTTTATGCAGGTATGGAAACTGAGTTACAGGGAAAGGGTCTGGTCCTCACTTCAGATGCCTGCTTGCTTGAAGCAACATTGCCAAATAAGCTGCTGAAGTGAGCACAAAGGCGGTTTAACACATGAAAATGCTTTGCTCCATGCTGGACTGGGATGGAAGAACATGCTAATAGGCATAGACAGTGAATATTTTCCTGGCTCTTGCATTGGCATCTGTATCATCAATAGTCTTGCTCATTCGGACAATCAAGCGTATTATGTGTTACAGATGAGAAACACCACAGTGAATACTTCAGTCCCCACAGTGAGGCCCAGTAATGTGGATAGCTATGGTGTAGGGATCTCCAGCTAACTGAGGACCTGAGCATGTTGAGGAAGCTGTAAAGGGAGAGGAGGGGTGAGATAATGTCATGCCATGCCTGAGGAGGAGCTGAGAATGGTCTTCACCTTGAAGTTTCATCCTGCTAATGCTCAGATGCTGCAGGAACACTCAGCAGCTCAGTGTGACAGCTCTCGAATTTCAACTTTTTAGAGTTATGGATATACTGAATTTGTGGGCTCGAACCAATCATTGCCAAGGTATGGACTGGACTCAGCTGAGTCTGGACTCAGCTACCTTTTCAATTGCTGTTTAGTTGGGAAGCATTCAGAGACTTGTAGTAAGCACTTTGCATGTCTGTGAACAACTGTATGCAGCCTGGGGAAAATGAGACATCTGTGTGCAGCTGGGGAGGCTCAATGCATGCTTGTACCTGTGTTCATCTGTGCCACTGGCCCACCTCACTCGTCTGCTTAAGCTCCTGGGGAGCCAGCCTCCTGTTTGGGCATGGCCATGGAGCAGTGCCTACAAGGTGTTCCAGGCATCTTTAACCCACCCGTTCAAGGGTGCCAGGCCGTGCTGCTGACAGGCTCATGGACAGCAAGTTACTGGCCCAGTTTCCTGGGGACCAGTGTACCTGTGTTGGGTGTCATCAGAAGGGGTCTGTTGCAATGGAAGTCTTCACAGCTCTGTTTGCTGTGTTCATTAGCTACAGACAGGACATCTGCTCTGGCTTTGAGGTTTTTCCCCCACCAAGCATATCCCTCAGCCAGGAATTCAGCTTTTAAAATGGGAAGGGAGGCATGATGTGAATAAAATGGGGTTAGTGAGGTTCCTGGGAAGATGGCAGTGCTTCAAGGCAGCAGCTGTCCTGGAGTCTCTATGTCCCGAATTCTTGGTTTTTACAACAGCAAACCCTGCCTCTGCCCAGCCACAGGAATTTCCACTCTTGAGTCACACTGGCTCTTTCCCTCCAGCTATTGCTCTTGCATAACGCAGCTGGGCATGGTGTCTGCTCATCTGGGCTCTCATGGAGAAAATGTGACCATTAACTAACCAGTGAAGCCATTTGAACCATTTCACCCTCTGGCATAAGCAGGCAGAAGTGCAAGCTAAGCATTTCATTAAGGAAACCCCAGTGATCTACTCTAAAAGAGACATGGATGCCCCTGCCTTTCCCAGGGGAAACTGCTCAGAGGAGAGGCCAAGGGTAGATGGTAATGTGTAGGTTGGGATGGAGGTCAGTGAGGCAGAGGGAAGACTGCCCTGCCTTAGGGCAGAAGAATGATCTCTGGACATTCCCAGCCCCACACAGAGATGGTCCTTACAGTTCCTGAAATGCAGACCCAGTACATTTCCCGTGAGGTGGAGGTTGTGCTGCTGGCAGAGGTGGGGGAAGGGATCTCCCTGCCTGAAGGTACTGTTTCAATGTGTAGGGAAGCATTTTGAGGAGCAGACTTCACATACAAGCTTCAAGCCCCATCTTGATACCTAGGCAGACTCCTGGTGGGAGATGGTTTCTCAAATGGCAGAACCTTTACACTAGGTGTGATGGAGACCAAGACCTTGCTGCCCTTCCTGAGAATTTCTGCTCCTTGGGGATGATGGGCACTGAGCACTTTCACTGGCCCAGCAGGAGCTGTGTTGTCTCGTGTGCTTGCTCAGACTGAGGTGTCCCTTCCACAAAACACCCATGGCAAGGGTTTGACACACTAAAAGCCACCCAAGCTGAGGGGCTGTGCTACGGTCATGTATAGATGCAGGACAGCCATGCATTTTGGGCTGGTTTTGCTGGAAAAAAAGAGTTACTTTCAGGGTGTTTGGCCTGATGAACTTAATCAATTCAGGGAAAGCTGGGCCACCTTCTGCTCATTGCCCTTTGGGAGTGAGGAAACCCCATTTGCTTTCCCAGCATGTTGCTGAGGGGTCACAGTGGGAATCACCTTCACTTTGTCTTGTTCAGGAGTTCAAGGAGGGTCGCCGGGCCAGTCACACAGCCCCACAGGTGCTCTTCAGCCACAGGGAGCCACCCTTGGAGCTGAAAGACACGGACGCAGCTGTTGGTGATAATATTGGCTACATCACTTTTGGTAAGCAGGCAGCTCTGAGGCTTGGGAATGCTTGGGGAGGAGAGAGGTTCCTGTTGCTGCATAAAAAACAGGAAGGAATTCACCTTCCCTGAGTGTTGAAGTGGGCAGTTCAGGGCTGCAAGGACTCTGGGGTTGCATTCTGTTTTGTGTGCCCCCTTTGGAGTGTCCCTTTTCTATATCAGGTCACCTCAGCTCTTCTGTGGGCAAGAAGATGTGGAAGTGGACAGTGAGCTGTTTAGTGTCTGCCTACAAAATAAGTTCAGTATTTGGGAGCAAAGGGAAGAGCGGCTTTGCTGTGATATTTTGGAAACTGGAGGTTTCTTGTGAAAGTTTTCATGCAACTGTACTTGTAGGTAGTCCAGCTGCAGGGAGATGTGCAGTGCTTGATCAGCA
This sequence comes from Motacilla alba alba, assembly GCF_015832195.1. Taxonomy (NCBI): domain Eukaryota; kingdom Metazoa; phylum Chordata; class Aves; order Passeriformes; family Motacillidae; genus Motacilla; species Motacilla alba. The sequence continues at coordinate 15,421,430 of NC_052022.1, forward strand.
GAGGCAGTCAGAGAGCAGCAGCAGAGCAGTGCATTCTGCTTCTCCAGCTCTGCCTCTTTGCTCTGGGCCAAACACTGATGAGCCACTTTCCCCTGCCAGAGGTGCTGGCCAGCAGAGCCATTACTTCCCCCTAGGTAGCAGTGTTGAGGAGTCTAAACTCTGCCCTGTTGAAAGGGATAGGTCTCTTCAAGATGGTTGGGTGTATTATTAGGGTGTCTCAGGCCAGCATTGCTGTAGTTTGGAGCTCAGAGATGGAGCACAGAACACTGCAGGGAAAGATGAAGATAGCATTGCCCTCCTCCTGTGCTGGAAATGGTGCCTTGAGGCCTGGGCAGCTGTCAGCTATGGAAAGAAGAGGTCCAGGATGGCACACACTTTTGTTCTTGCTGAGACTGAATTTCCCAGTTATCTGATCTGACAGTCTCAGGTGAGATCATCACCCAGACAAAATGTTCTTTCAGCTCTTGGATCTGGGGTACCTAACAGAGCACCAGCTTATGGAAAGAGCAAGCTACCTGCTTGTATCCAAGTCTGTCTATGTTACAGGGCTGGCAAGCTGCCAGGCAAAGATCCCCAACCAATTTCAAGACCCCAGGGCAGACTGGATCTTAAAATTCGTTGAGCAGTCTGGGCACCCTGGTCTGCCTCCCAGCTTGCTCCTTCAATTAAATCTCCCAAGCACTGATACAGCATCATGTGGTTTCCTACAGTGACACTGTTTCTGGACACCTGGCCTTGCCTGTGTCCTGCAGAGTGCACAGGCAGCTGTGGGAAATGTGGAAAAGTGCTCTTAAGCCTTGTATTTAAAATCACAAGGCTACTTAATCTTGGTATATGTCAAGAGTAAAGGGCTCTTTATAGAGAGCAAGGCAGGGGTTCAGTGCAGCCACCCTGAAGTCTCCAGCGCTGATCCTGAAGGCCTTGGCAGCCTCAGGAAGCACTAATGGTCTGTGTTGGCCTCTTCTTTCAGTGTTGTTCCCCCGTCACACCAATGCTGCAGCCAGAGACAACACCATAAACCTGATCCACACATTCCGGGACTACCTGCACTATCACATCAAGTGCTCGAAGGTATGAGGGCCGGGGAACACAGGGTGGCTTTAGCCCATCTAACCTGGCTGCTGAAGGGGAGAAGCAGGGGACAGGGGTGCCCCTTGAGAACTCACTAGGGTCTGCCACTGCCCTCCCCAGTCATGCAGGGGTGGCAAATGATGCATCATCGTTGCCTTCTCCCTGTTCTTGGACACCATACTGTTTTCTTTCCATTCTAGCAGTGAAGTAGGATTTTTCCCTTTTGGATCGGTTTGTTTCCTTTCTGAGAACAGAAATCAGGGTAATTGTTCAGAGTGACCTGGCTTTGATGTGTCCTGAAATCTCAGCTATGAAGGCTCCTGACATGTGCCCATTTTGTCCTAATGAAACACAGGCCTATATTCACACGCGTATGAGGGCGAAAACGTCAGATTTCCTCAAGGTGCTCAACCGTGCCCGTCCAGACGCAGAGAAGAAAGAAATGAAAACAATCACGTGAGTAGCAACGCAGGGCATGGCTCTCTGTGCTTCTCTGCCAGCCACGAGCTCAGTCTTGCTCAGTTTGGCATACTGCAGTCCAGGGCAGGCAGGGGGTGACCCACAGCTTACTGCCTCAGATGTCCTCTGAGGAGCTGGATCTGAGGCAAAACCCTGTGCTGGCAGGTCTTTCACAAAAGGCTCATACATGGCCTTGTAAGCCCTGGTATCTCCATTTCCCCCCCCAAAGCCCATGGTGGCATTCCTGGGGGCTTTTTCCCTGCTATATTAGAGCTGCCTTGTCCATCTCCAAGGGCAGCTCCAGCTCACAGAAGGGAGGGGAGTCAGGTCCTTCCTTGAGGTTTGTGGGCACTGGACCAGGTCTTGCTGCCCAGTGTGTCTGCAGCTCCTCAGTCACTGGCGGCCCTTGGCCAGCTGATGGCGGGGCCAGGCCACCATGCTGGCTGGCTCCCTCTTGTGAACAAGCAGCCCACAGAGAAGAGGATGGAGGAGAGCAGTTGTGTGAACGTGTTTCACTCAGATTCCTTACCTTCTGCTTATCCCAGAGCCCCTTGGTGTCCTTTTTAATCCGTTTGTCCTGTCACGTCCCCTTTGCATGCTGCTTTGGGGCAGGAGGGTTCTCCCCTCTGCAAAAGTTAGCCCCTTCCCACAGCCCTGTGACTTGGCTCTGCAGCCACAGACCCTGTGAGCTCCAACCCAGCAGTGCCTGCCTGGCTTTGAGAGCTGTGCTATGTGTGCCCCAGCACAAGCCCCACACGCCCCTGGGGCTGTGCTGACCCCTCTCTCAATCCTTTCAGGGGGAAGACATTCACAACCCGTTAAGGCCGAGTCACCGAGGCTGCCGGAGGACGAAGGTTGGGGCACTTGCTACCTGATAATCGTAGCTTTTAATGTTGCACCTCTGTGGGCTCATAAGGAATTCAAGCAATCGGGGTCTGTTTGTACGACAGTTGGGGGAGTAATCTGCAGAAACGAGCTGTGCTTGCGAGGACTCGATCGTTCCAAGAAACAAAACTTTAATTCCAGTTTGATTGACTTAATTTCTTTTCTTTTTTAATTTTTTTTTTCTTTTCAAGCTGTTTCGCTTTGCAATATGTTACCGGAAATAAGTTGCAGTATTTCTTATGAGAATAATGCAATATTAACTTGTTTTCTTCTGAGTATTTGAGTTCAAAACTCCTGTATCTGAAGAAATACTGTTGGGGTTCATTAATAAAGAAGATCTTTCTATCTTAAAGGGCTGTGAGGCTTTGGCTTGTCAATGCACGTGACCTTGCCCTGGAAGGGGTGTTTAGTCACAGCCCCAAGGGAGATAATTCCTGTATTGTGGAACATTATGCCTTCTGGTGAACTTTGGGGTGCAGTACCCAGATCTGGGAAGAGCGTGTTCTGATAGAGCGTGTTCTGGACTGTACAGAGCAAGATTCTCCTTCCTTCAGCTAGCAACCTGCACCCTCCTATCCTGACCTCTTCATTCCCGCTAGCAGCGAGAGCTAGGATGGGAGCCTCTGCCACTGATCCTCAGGCCATGGTTGGATGCCAGGGAGATCCCTGAGGAGGGAGCGTAGCTCCCCAGATCCTCTTCCCCCCCCAACAAGCAGAGTAGATGTCATCCAGTTAAGTGAAATAATTTATATAATTAAAGACATCTTCATACAAAACCCCTGGCTTGGCCCCTAGATGGTGAGGGCAAAGCAGGGCAGGCTGGAAAAATTACAAAGCAGCACTGGAGAAGGGTGGTGAAACCACGTCCCTCGTCCCTCTGTACACAGGCGCAGGGCAGCGCCCGACGCCATCCCTTGACACAGTTCTAGCGATCGGGCCGCTGCACGCAGAACACTTTGGCTTGGTGGTCGCCAGAGGTGGTCACCACAATGGAGGCGTCCCTGCAGGGAGACAGAGCTCAGAGGTGGGGTGGGGGCTTCCAGTATCCCTGACCATCACCCCCAGCCCAGCTCTGAAGTGCTGCACTCCCCCTTGAGACCTTTTAAGTCTCAGCATGGACCTAGGTTTGTCCTCTACCTTGGGACCAGACTACAAGGGTACTCAAAGAAGAGGCAGCTTGTGATGTGAGCTCCTAGACTGGAGGCCCTTGCTGTCACTGCTCCCTCCAGCCAGCAGGGAAGGGGTCTAGGGGTTGCCTGCTCACTTGTTGACGGCGAAGTCGAGGATTTCAGCAGAGTGCCCTCGGTACTCGCTGATCATCTTCCCCGAGCGGGCGTCCCAGAGCCGCACAGCCCCGTCCAGGCTGCAGGTGTACACCACGGCCGAGCTCTCCTCCCACAGCAGCTGCACGATCCCTGACTGGGGCCGGGGGAGACCACAGTGGGGACCTCCAGCAAGTCTTAGCTCCCCCCACGTACCCCCCCCCCCCACCCCCTCATGGTGTCTGCCATCCCCCAAGGAGAGCCAGACCCCAGGGCCAAGCATATCCGCTTTGCAGAGACTGCGGCTGCCCTCTGGGGAAGCCCAAGGCTAAGGGAGAAGTACAAATGGGGAACTGGCCCTTGGGCTCCAAGGGAGATCTCCAAAAGGCCCAAAGCCCACCTCCCAGGCCTGGGGCAGGGGGGGAGGGCAGTACCTCATGTTGGCACTTATGCCTCAGGCTCTGTGTGGAGAGGTCATAAATAGCCAGTGTGCCGTCAAGATAGCCCACAGCAGCCAGTGGCATCCTACAGACAGGGGAAGAGGCATTATGGGGGACATAGGGAAGCAGGGATGGAAACACATAAAGGCTTCAGGTAAAAGGCAAACCCTATGCTGAAGGCTCCACTGTATTAAGAAGATGAGGGACAACCTGATGGCCGGAGCCATCAAACACCCTGCTTGGGAAACCCAACAGTACAGCAAGTCAGCAATCAGCCCATGGTTTGTGAAGATGACAATGTCCTGGCAGGAAAACAGCTGTCTGCAGAGTAGCCCAGCCAAGCAGTGGTCCAGCAGGCTAGCCCAAAATCCCAACAGTTGCAGGGAGGACTGAGCAGCTGGTGTCCCTTGGCCTCATACCAAAGGGATCTGGCATCTCCACACCCAGCTGGGGAGGATGGAGGCAAGAGAAATGCAGCAAAGTGAGCACAAGGGATGCAAATGGATCTGTATGACAAGCCCTGTAAGATGTAGCACTGAAGAGGGGCTATCCAACACTCACACATTACAGAAGCCCAGCGACTCCACTGAGTTGGACTCTGCCTCCTCGCCCTCACTGATGGGTGCCTTGGGGGTCACGCTCTCCATCTTGAACACGCACACCACCTGGGTAGAGGGAGGGTGACTATACCCCGAGGGAAGGAGACCCAGATGCACAAAGGTCCCGTTCGTACTCGATACCGAGTCTGCGCCCTCATTAGAACAAGGCTCGGCCCCAAATCCTCAGCTCCTGGGAGCAAACAAGAGGGAACTTCCTTCCAGGAGCCGGGCGGGACCACCCAGCCCGCGCTCCACCCGCAGCGCCAGGGCGCCGCCTGCCGGCTGCCGATGGCCACACGGCGGCCCTGCATGAGAGGGGTCCCCAGCGCTCCTGCCTCTGTCCCCGGCCCAGGACAGGGGACTTGGGGGGTCCCCAGCGCTCCTGCCTCTGTCCCCGGCCCAGGACAGGGGACTTGGGGGGTCCCCAGCGCTCCTGCCTCTGTCCCCGGCCCAGGACAGGGGACTTGGGGGGTCCCCAGCGCTCCTGCCTCTGCCCAACCCGCACAGACGCACCTTGCCTGTGGCAGAGTTGATCAGCTTGGCGTGACAGTCCACAGAGCCCGTCATGATCAAACTGCCATCCTGGTTGCTGGCCACACATGTCAAGGGGTCCTGATGGCCATCCTGGCCTGGGGGATGAGCAGCAGGTATGAGCTTTATGTGCCCTCCCCACAGACACCCAGTGAGCCTTGAAACACACCATCCCATCCCACAGCCTCCACCCTGCCTGCCTCTGCCAGCACCCTGGCAAGCAACAGCCACCGCTGGGGACAGAGAAACACTGTGCCAGGCTCCCTCCTGCCCTCACAGGATGCCTCCTCTCCACCCAGGCAGAGGTCAGAGCCCACTAGAAGGGGCTGTTTGCCAACTAGGGAGCAGCCCAGGTGATAAACCTCTTCCTTACCTTTCAGGACGTGCAGCGAAGTTCCCTGCTTTAGGTCCCAGATGCGCATGGTCCCGTCCTCATACCCCACCACTGCTCGCTTCCCTGGGTGAGACAGAGCCAGCAGATAGGGACAGGCACCCCCATCCCCCTGCCTCCCATTCAGCACAGACTGGGAGAAGCAGGAGGGCAGATGGCCCACACAGAGCTGGTGACATTTCACACTCCAGAGAGGCCCCACGCCTCACCATCAGGCAGGATCCTGCCACACGTGGCTGGGCATGCCGGACCCTGAAAGGTCTTGCAGTCCCCACTGGGGATCTTCCACATCCAGGTGTTGCCATCAGCGGTACCAGCCAGAAGAACATGGGCTTGAGGGTGCCACTCCATCCACTGGGCAGAGAGAGGGACAGGCAGCGTCACCAAAGTGCTGCCACCCCGCCTGCTGGCTGGGGAGCTCCCTGCAGCACCACTCACCTCCAAGTCCCCCACCTCAAAGGACCACACTTCCTCCTTGGCATCCACCCGCCACACTTTGATAAGCCCAGACATGTCACCTGTGGCCACGAACACAGAGTCGTGACTGAAGCCAGCACAGGTGACAGAGTCCTTGTGTCCTGTAAACATCAGGGGACAGAGATTGCTCAGGCCAAGCTATGGAAGATGGTCAGGAGCACAGCAACAGCTGGAGAACAATGTGTCCAGACAGACACTGCTGAGAGGGGACACAGCTGTTACTGCACCTCACCTGAGCACTCAAAGAGGAGCTCCCCATCACTCACACGCCACACAAAGGCCTTGTCATCCTCTCCGCCCGTCACTGCCAGCGTGTTGGTCTTGGGATCAAGGCTCACGCAGAAGACAGAATCTTCACAAAAGAGCAAAGAGAGGCTACGTGGCTACGGTGCGGATCCCACCTCACCTGACATTCCCAGGGGATCCAAACCCCGTGCAACACTGGGTCTGGATGGGATGTCAGCAAGCTGAACTCTCAAGACAGCCCAGTGAGAATCAATTCTTTACATGGGAGAGGAGCAGCACAGGCTTTCTGCTGAGCCTAGGGCCAGCTGCCATGATGAGAGGCCCAAAGGGCTCTTCTGCCAGAGCACAAGGCAGAAAAAAGCCCAGGGCAGCTCTGAGTCCTGATGGCTGTCCCAAGAAGGCTGGGAGATAGCAGCCTAGCAAGGCACCCTGCACCCCTGGACTCTAGGGAAAGCCAAGATGAGACCAGGCCCCGAGGGGGTCCCAGCTGCTTCTGCCCGTGCCCAGCACTCACCCGAGTGGAGCGAGAACGTGACCTCGCTGTCGTCCTGTGCCTCCATGCCGTCCTCCACCCCCTCGTCATCCTCCGAATCCCAAGCCTCGGCATCGGGCTCTTCTGCCCCCTCGTCCTCAAAGTCCACATCCTCCATCTCCTCGGCCAGGTCATCTGCAGAGGGCGAAGGTCAGGGCGCGGCTCGCGGCCTGCCCGGCTCGGCGGGACAGCGGGCATGGCGGCGGGACGGGGCAGCGGGGGATGCGCGATGCCGCCGAGTCCCAGAGCAGGGAAACCGCAGAGGAACGGGCGCGACGCGGGGAGAGGCCGCGGGCCGGGGGGATGCACCGGCCGGGCCTGGCACTGGGGCGGGGCCGCAGCGCTGCCGGTGCCCCGGCGGGAGGCCGGACCCCGCGGGCCCTGCCCGGTGCGTGGCGCAAGGCGCCCCGTCTCACCCGGCCCGGGCGGGCCCAGCTCCACCACCTCGATGATCTCCTCGTCGCCGTGCAGGTCCAGCGCCCCCGGGCCCTCCGCGGGCTCCATGCCGACCCACCCCGCCGCCGCCGCCGCCGCTTCCGCCGCGCGCCCCGCCCCGCCCCGCCCCGGCCGAGCCGCGCCCGCCGCAGCCAACCGCGGCCCGAGCCCGCGCGCGCATCCCGCCCTTTCCGCCGGCAGCGCGGCCGGCCCCGCCCTGCGCGGCGCACTCTGGGAGATGTAGTTCCCTGCGCGCAGACCCTGCGGCTCCGCCCGCCGACAGTCCCCGAGCGGCGAGACCGCAGCTCCCGGCATGCAGCGGAGCCGCCGGTGCACGCCGGCATCATGGCGGCGGCGCGAGGCGGATTGCGGGGTAACGGCGGGCGGGCGAGCGGGTGGGCAGGAGCGGGGGGCAACCCCGGGGCGGGGGGATCGGGACCGTTCCGCCGCCTCCCTCACGGCACTGCTCCGCGGCCTTCGGCACAAGAGCCCCCGCCCCGCCCCGCCGAGGAGAGGGCTTAGGGCCACGCCCCCGCCGCGCTTGGCCACGCCCCAGTTGTGTTGTCACGCCCCCGGCTGAGGCTGCGCTTTCGAGCGCCCCCTGGCGGAAGGGCAGGGCCTATGGCAGGGGCATGGGAACGGGGACGGACAGGGACAAGGGCCGGGATAAGGGCAGGGATAAGGGCAGGGACAGGGGCTTCAGACAGCCCGGCTGGGCCCCCCACACTCTACCCCATGGCTGCCCCTCCCTAATGCTTCTCTCCCCGCAGGACTGCTGGTGGCAGCCAGAGCTTCAGCCAGGGCCTGGGGGCGGCCGGAGGCGCGGGGCACGCGGCCCTTTGGGCAGAGCTGCCCCCGGCCAGCGGGACAACGGGCCAGCCAGGAGCCTGGCAGCGGGGGGCTCCCCGAGGGGGTGGAGTACATCCCCTCACGCAAGAAGGGCAAGAACCCGATGAAGCCGGTGGGGGTGGCCTGGTGAGTGGCTCAGCTGGTGGCAGAGGGTTGGCACTGGCAGGCTGCACCGCTCTGTGGGGCCCGGGGTGGAGCAGGGGTCTTGGGGTCTGTAGTGCTGAACAGGGCACTGTCCATGCAGCCCCAGCGTGGCACAGCACCCTTGTTTCCCCAGCCACTCTCTCCATCTCCTTGACTGCTGGCTGTCCTGCAGGGCCATTGGCTTGCCTTCCGGCATCATCCTCTTCCTCCTGACCAAACGGCAAGTGGACAAAAACCGCCTCGAGCAGCTCAAAATCCGCCGAGCAATGATGGAAGCCAACCAGGGCGAGTATGAGACGGAGCGATACAACAGGATGATCAAGGGGGCATAGCCAAGCTGCCCCCCATGCCCAGGCTGTCACTGCGGCACCTTGGAGGGACTGGCCACGGTGACACCAGCCACATGGAACACGTGGCAGTGGCATCTGCCCTGCCCGTCCAGAGCATGAAGTGGTTGTAGAGCTCAACAGGGGGAAATAAAGTGCAACAGCTCAGTGCCACGGTGGTTGCTCCCTCAGTGCTCAGCCCCGGGCTCTGCCTACCTCAGCAGTGGGGGCCCCAGCTGTTCTGCAGCTGGGCTTCTGCCCACAACAGCAGGGGCTACAGGCAGGGGAGAGAGGCTAGGCTTGGAGCAGTTTGACCTTGGTTTTCCCATCCCAAATCAGTGTTTGTGCTGCACCAGGCCGCAGCCCCCACTGAGTCCGCCCACAGGTTTTTTGAGGGAGTTGCCACACGAGTAAGACTGGGACTGTCTGGAAAACTGAAGTGTTTTATTTAGCAAGTGCAACTTTGCCCACATCCATGGCTGCGGGGCCTCTGCAATGGGAGCTCTGCCACGGAGGTCCCAGCTGCCCCCTGCCCACACCGGGCACAGCCACAGCTCAGGGAGGGGGCATGGCCAGAGCCACATTTAAGGCACAGAGTGAATGACACCAACTGTTCTCTCCCAAAAAATCCCAACGTGATCCCAGCAGCCGCTGCCAGCTCCCTGTGCCCAGGCAGGGCTGTGACATTCCGCTGCCAGCTCAATGCCATTGGCACAGCCTCGGTAAGTGGTGCCAAAGCTGGGCTAAACTGCCTTAACGCTGGCAGCCCGTCCCCCCCACTGCCCTCAGAGCTTGTGGGGGATGATCAAGGGAAGCCCTTTCCTTAGCAGCCTACAGGTAGGAATGCCAAAGCATTAAGAGTCACAGTAAGCAGACTATCCTGTACAGAGACCAGAGGAGGGGTGGGGGGCAGCTGGAGAGGGACAGGAGGGGTCCCAGGGCTAATCCCGGCCCACTATCTGCAGGATGAAGGTGAAGATGTAGATGATGTCAGTGTAGATGGTGAGGGCACCATAGACATACTCCTCGGGGCTCAGCGTGTTCTTCCTGTTTCCCAGCACAAGTTGGGTGTCATAGGCAAGGAACTGCAGGGACAGAGAGGGTCAGGCAAGGACCAAGGGGGAACTCTTCCCTCCCCAGTCCCTGCCCCACACCCTCTGCCCGCTCCAGCCGTCAACTCACCAGTGTGAACGCGATGGCCCCGATGGCCGCGTACAGCATGTGGAGCCAGGGCACCTGAGCGGGAAGGGAACGCAGCAGGGTGAGCCGGGCTGCTGGCAGGCAGAGGCGAGGCAGGGCACGTCCTGCCCGCACCCGGCTCCTGAGGAGCTGCTGCCGATGCTGACGCACCTCCCCCCTGCAGGCAAGCTGCCTTCCACGGCTGCTACCACACCCTGCTTCCCAGCAAAGGGACCACCCAAACCCCCTGCACGCACCAGCCCTGGGGAGAGCCGACCTGGAATACCCACGGCACCCCACTCTCCTTCCCACTCACATATTTGAAGGAGAGGACGATGGCAGTGATGATCCCGGTCACCATGACCACGATGCCCAGCACGCAGAACAGCCCCGGACACGATGTAAAATCAACCTGATGGGGGGGACACACAAATGTCACAGGAGAGCCCAGGGTGTCCCCACTGACCAGCTCCCCACACCTGGCCCACAGAGGGCAGGCCAGGGTGAAGCCCTCTCCTTGCCTTGGTCTGGAAGCAGAAGATGGTCACAACGATGGCCACAATGGCGGTGATGAGCATGGCAATCAGGACAGCTTTCGTGTTGTACATGCTACAGACAAAGAAAGTCACCTCCCGCTTCAGTATCCTCCTGCCAGAGGGGTGTTGGAGACCCTCCCCCACAGCCCCGATCCTGGACAGGAATTTTGCAGTCCCTATGCCCAAGGACTGGAGCATCCCCTGGCTCCTGGCAGCCTCTCAGCTGAGCTGGCTGCATGGTGGAGGACAGGAGAGACCCCAGATTCTGTAACCGCAGAGACCCCAGGGCATACCTGGCAATCGTGCCCGTCATCAGCCCCATGGCCAGCGTCTGTGGGAGAGAAGGGTGAGCTCAGTAGGCTGCCCACCTGCCCACATGTCCTCCTATCCCTCCCAGCACACCCAGGGGGAGCTGGGGTGCCATGGGGGCACCACCAAGACCCCTTGCCAGTCCCAGCCCACTCACAAAGATGCTCAGCAGGATAACATTCCAGGGGAAGCGCCTCCTGAAGATTGAACAGGAGAGAGGTAAGCTAGTGACAACAACCATGTCGTGTCCCCCTGGCCCCCACCACCCAGGGGCAGCCCCAGGCAGAAACTTATCTTGATGCTCTGGAGACACCCCCCATACCCACACACCCTACCCTGGGGGCCCAGAGACTCACCGGGGACCCTGGCAGCAGGCCAGCACCAGGTAGGTCACCAGGAACACCGCACTGCAAGGAGAGACAGCAGGCGTGAGCCCCACAACCCCCACCAGGATCAGCCTGGGAGGCTGTGGATGGGGGGGCACAAGCTGGGGGGGCACGAGCCGGCAGAGCCCCTACTCACTATGAGGCGTAGTAGATAGCAGCATTCCTCTGGACGAAGGAGCGGACAGGGTGGCTGTGGGACAGGAGGCACAAGTGTGAGGGAGAGGAGACAGCAGCTACTGTCCCCTCTGAATTCAAGCTCCCCTCTTTTTCAGGACAAAGGTAAGGAGGAAGCCTCTACTCACACAAAGGTGAACACAGAGATGATTCCCACTGTCACCAGGAGCTGCAGGGAGATGATGGCATAGACCTGCAAGAGGCAGGGGGGTCAGCACTTGGGCCCCCACCCTGACAGGTGTCCCTGGCCCCTCGGGACTCACCTTGCGGATGAAGGCGTGCCGGACTTTCCTATCATCCCAGTCAACTGATTGGAAGGGAGAGCCATCCCCAAGGCCGCCATCACCTGTGGGGGACACCCCTCAGCACCAGGGTCAGCCATGCAGCCCCTCACAGCACCCCTGTTTCTAGTACCCTCCCCCAAAAAAACCAAGGTGCCCCACTTACCAAACCGCACAGGCATGGTGGGCATGGCCATGCCGGGATGAGGGTAGCCCCCTGACGCTGGATACCCCCCTGGCTGCGCGTACCCCGCCCCTGCCGGGTATCCCGCAGGCTGCGGGTACCCCCCGGCATAGTGGGGGGGCTGGGGGTACCCCCCAGGGGGCGGGGGGTAGAGGGGGTTCTTGTCATCGTAGAGCGGGGGTGCGCTGGGATGTGACATGCCGGCTCCCTGCGCCTCCCACGGGCACCTGCAGGAGACAGAAGACACAGGTCAGCCTCGCCGGGCAGGACCCGTTCTTGGTGCGTGGAGCCACAGGTGCAGGCACAGAGGGGATCGTGCAGCCGCAACACCTGACAAGCTGGCCTCAATGCCAGCAGGTCAACAACAGGCGAGGGATGTCCCCTTGGCCGGGGCCACCCGCATTCCTGTGCCCTGAGTCCCCGGCACCTGCGTCAGTGGCCAGCCGCGGGCAGGGCACAGCCACGCGCTGACTCAAGCTGCGCCGAGGACGTGACCTTTCCAGGAGGGATCTGACCTCCCCGGTCTTTGAAGCCCGCCCTGAGATTGCCAGGGAGGAAGGAGCAGCACCCCTGGCTGGCTGGTCTGTGGCTCCTGATAGCACCACACTGAGGACAAAGGGCATCACCCTGCCAACTGCCTGGGATGGAAACACAGGGTCTGATCCTCATCACAGCCATGCAGATCCCACTGCCACTCCCATTTTGGGGGTGTCTGTCACCCAAAATGGTGTGATAGCTGCATGCATCACACAGGGGCTCCAGAACTCCTGAGTCCCCTTACAAGGGGATGTGACACCCACATCACCTCTACAGGAGATGGACTCTTCCTCGGGGAGAGGAGTTGGTACCCCCCCTGGGGCTGAGCTCCCCTCCTCGGCCTCACCAGGCCCCTCACAGAGCCCCCGGCAGCTGCGAGCAGGCGCCCGGGCTCCAAGCCAGCTGGGCTTGGTCCCAGCAGGAGGAGAAGAAGGAAAGCAGGATCTCCAAGGCCAGGAAAACAACAGCGCTGCCAGTAGAGAGTGCCAGGCCTTTACCCACCTCCCCCCCCCCTCAGCACTGGCACCCCAGACCCCAGGAAGGTGCCAGGACCCCCCAGGACGCTCTTGACCGCAGCGGTGATGTGATCTTGGGACCATCCCAGGGAAGGAACGGGGATCTGATCCTAACCAGGACCAGGCTAGGAGGGGACTGGGCACGTCCTCCTGTGTGACGCCAGTGCTTCCCGCAGCTGGGCTGGACAGGCAGCGACGCCGGGGGCACACCCAGGCCAGCCATGCCGGGCTGGGGAGAGCAGTTCCGTGTCTGTCCCTCCATCCCTCCTGCCATCCAACTGCGCCAGCCACGGCAGAGCTGCCACAGTCACACTGCCCTTCATCATCGTGATGACGACAGCACCAAAAATAAATAGCCGTGGCAGTGACCATGCGGACAGGAAGTTCACTTTCTCCACACTGTGGTTTCCCAGAAAGCACAGGGGACCCCCTGGTACCGCCTCATCTGTGGGGCCAGGGAAGGGCCCAAAATAGGACCTTGACTCTAGGGAAGCCTCTGTGACTGACAAGTTACAGGGGGAGCAGAGTCCCCAGGAGGGAGCCTAGGTGTCTGGGGAAAGCGAGGTGTACGTGGCCGGCACCAGACCAGCAGGGTGCAGGGTCCTACCCTGTGCCCATGACCAGCACCTTGTGACTGCTCCAGCCCCTCCTGTTTCCACCACATTGGGGTAGCCTTGGGCACAGGGAAGGAACCAGCCTGACGGGTCCCAGCAGCTGCCACACCCAGGGAAGCAGGCAGCCGAACCCTCCTAGGTCCATGGCACTGCACGGTCCCAAAACCGAGGCCACCAGTTGGATGGCAGATGGCAACCCAGGGCCAGCTCAGTGGCATGACACAGTCCCTGGGGACAGGGTGCTACTCTGCACTGGCACCGTGACTCAGCACAGATAAGGCACATATAGCAGGCACATGGGACACAACCAATCCCTTTCACAATCTCATGGGCAGCACATGGTTGTGTCCCCACCATCCACCGTGGCACTCCTGCCAGGCGGACCCCTGCCACCAGTTCCACAGGTTCCTGGGGGAAACACAACCACCTTAGGAGGGGATCATGGTTTGGGGCAGGGAACAGAGCTCCCCACGTTCAGGCTGCCTGAGAAAGCACCTCACTCTTGAAGAACTTTGAAGCTTCCACCAGTACAGCATGGGTTGGTACAACACAGCCTAGTATGGCACAGCAGAGTGGCACAGCCTGGCATGGCATGGCACAGCCTGGTACAGTACAACAGGACACAGCTGCCTCCTGCAGCACAGCACGGCTCAGTACAGCACAATCCAACAGAGCACAGCACAACTCGTCCCAGCCCGGGCCAGCTCAGGCCAGTCTGCTCAGTTCACACAAGAGGGTCAGTACTGCCCACCCAGGCGGGATGTCCCCACTGGCCCACACCGCTCACATACGACACAAGCTTACTGGGGTTCAGCATCACCTGTCCCACATCCCTGCCCCTCTGCAAGCTCTCTCCCGAGGGCATAGACATGGGACAGAGGCATCCTCCCGTGCCCCAGCCCCGGCACCCCCACACTACCCAGTGCTGGTCCCCACGCACCCCCATGGAGTCACCCCCACACTTTGCCGAGCACAAACCCGTGTCCACCCCTCCCGAGACACCCCACGGGGTCCGTGAGGACACCCATGTCCGTGAGGACACGTCCACAGCACAAGCGTCGCTGCCCTTCCACGAACCACCCCGCACCACGCCCGATTCCCTGCCACGCCATCGCGCGGGGTCCGGAAAACAGCACCAGAGCTACAGAGGGACCCCGCGCGTAGGGGTCCCGTCCCCCCGCGTCCCTCCTCGCCGGGACCCTGTCCCCCCTCCCGCCGCCGGACCTCAATCCGACGTCCCCCACACACTCCGGTGACAGGGGAGCGGGGTGTCGCAGCGCGTCCCCGCTGTTTAGCCACCGGCCGCCCACCCTCGCCCAGTCCCCGTCGGCTTCCGGGACGCTCGGGAGAGAGTTGGCACACCGGAGGGCGCAGGGTCAGGGGGGTGGGGGGAGGAAGCGGGCGGAGTGGAGTCGAGAGAACGAGAGGGACCGCCGGGGGCCGCAGGCGGGACTCGGGAACGGCGGGGGGCGCGGAGCGGGGCGGGCCGCCCTACCTGCTGCGCGCTGCTCCGCCGGGCTGCGGCCGCCGCCGGACGGGACGAGCCGGGACGGGTGGGACGGGGCGGGGGCAGCCGCCCCCACCGCGCCCCCCCGCGGCGGCTCCGCGCCCTGCAGCCGGCGCGGCCGGGACCGGCAGCGGGCGCGCTCTCCCGCCTGTTGCTCCCGGGACGGACCCCGCTGGCCCTCGCCCGCACCCCGGGACTTCCCTCCCGCCGGCTCTGACGTCACTCAGGGACCCCTTTCCTCTCGCAGTGACGTCAGCGGGGGGACACCCCTCGCGGCGGCGGGGGGGGAATCCCCTCCTCTCGGCGGTGACGCCAGCGCTGTGCCGAGCGTGTGCCCCCCCCCGCTCCCGGTGCCGCGGCGGCGGGGCCGGCAGGGGGCGCGGCGCGGCGGGCGCGTGACGCCGGTCGGCGGCATGGCCGCGGGGCCCGGCGGGGCGGCGGCGGCGGCAGCGGCCGGGGCGCGCGGGCTCGGGGCCGCCTGCCTGCGCCTCCTCCGCCGCGCCCGCCGCGCCGCCGCCGCGCTCATGGCCTTCGCCGCCCCGCTGCTGTTCCGCCTGGGGTGAGTGAGCGAGCGAGCGGCAGCGCGAGCGGGCGCCGCTGCGGGACCCCCGCGGAGAGGCAGCCGCCGCCGCCCGCCTTTGTGCTGCCGCCGGCAGGGAAGGCCCACCGCCCTCCGCTGCCTCTGCGGAGCCGCCCGGGGAGGAACCTGCGGCCGCGCCGGCACGGAGAGACCGGGCTGGGGCTCAGCCCGCTGCGGCCGGGGCAGTGGGGGCGGGCGGTGACAGCCCGGCCGCCGGGGCCGGGGATCAGCCACCGGCTCCCCCCGCGCGGTGCCGGTCACACTCCCGTGCGGGGCGTCGGGTGTCACCGCTGACCTGCCCCGGTGCCCCGGCCGTGGTCGGGCTACCTGGTGCTGGCAGGAGCCCCACCTCCCCGGTTTCGGGCTCCCACCGCTACTGCATGGATCGCTCCCGATGTGCCATCCAGGGGTGCCCTCGGGCGGGAATGGGCTTTGCAACTTGGGTCTTTACATGTCCGTCATTGCACCATTCCCCATCCCGTCCCGAATCGCTGCCGTGCAAACGGGGAGGTCCCTCCGAGCCCCGCAGCCTGGTGTCTTTTGCATCCCCACATGCACGGGGGCGTTTCTTGCCTCCCTTTTCCTCGGTCCTCTTTTCTGATTCCCTGGACCGTGGCAAGCTTGAGCATGTCCCTCCCCGCTATCTCCCCGGAGCATGAGGAGGAACATCCAGCTCCAGCCCCTCCTGGTGAGCACCCCGCAGCTATGCCCCCCCAGTCCTTGGTACTCGAAGGAGCTGGAGGATGCCTGCTCGGGGAGCCAATTTTGCCCTCCCACATCTGGGTGTGGGGTACACACACACAACACCTGTAGCCCCCCCGAATGAGAAAGTGGCCCTGTATGTGTTCCCTGTGGGAGTCACAGCCCCGGCAGTAGCCCCCTTCCCAAGTGGTCTCCTTAGTAGAACTGGGGTTTAATGCCGAGAGGTGTCTGCCCTAGGTACAGCCTGTACGCCCGCACACGCCTGGGCTACCTCTTCTACCAGCGGCAGGTGAAGAAGGCCCGGGAGCGGTACCCGCACGGCCACTCTGTGCCCCAGCCCTACTGCTTCCCGGGTGAGTCCTGGCAAGCCCCTCCCACGCCTCGGCCCTGCAGTGCCCCCCAGCACTGGCACTTTGGGCTGGGGAGGGGTTGCCATCCCGAATTGCCTGTCTCTTCCCCCCCAGGGGTGAAAATCCTGCCCATTCCCGTACTCTCCAACAACTACAGCTACCTGGTCATCGACACTGGCTCCAGCCAAGCGGCCGTCATCGACCCCTCTGACCCGCTGGCTGTACAGGTCAGACCCCCCACAACCACTCTGACCTGGTGTTTGGCTGTCTGCAGGGCAGGGGGTGGCATGTCTCTGTATTTTGGTGTTAGAGGGGAGCAAATCTGCCCCTAATAGGCAGCTCTTAGTGCCCGAGGCAAGACTGGAGCCTGACAGGGGAGCTGGGGGAGGCAGTGTTTAGGGGGAAGCTGGTACCTGGGTTTCCTGTGCCCCCTCATCTCTCTGTCCATATTTCCTCCGCAGGCTGTCATTGAAGAAGAGGGGGTGATGCTGGAAGCCATATTCTGCACACACAAACACTGGTAAGGGGCAAGAGGTGGCCCTGGAAGGGTTGGCAGCTGCTGTGAAGGCAGCCCCACCTGAGGTGACCCCCAGCCCTGCCCTATTTAGTGGGGGGAGTATGGGGGAGTACATTTAGGGTCTCTGACCTCCCTGTCTGCAGGGACCACAGCGGAGGGAACGAGGCGCTCTGCCAGAAGCACAACTCCTGCAGGGTGTATGGCAGCGCTCTCGATGCCATCCCACAGCTCACCAAGTAAGTCCTGCACCCCCTAGCACCCCTGTTTAATCTGGGGGGGCTTCATTCCCAATGACCACTGTCTGCAGCACTCACCCAGCAGTTCATCCCCCCAGTTCCATGTTGGGCAGAGACCTGGCATGCTCCTGACACCAGTGTGCGAGAAGGGTTGCCAGGGGAGGGGCGTGTTTTGAGGTGCTGGGGCTGGGGGGAGCACCCTGACGGTGCCCCCTGTTCCCGGCACAGCCCACTTGCAGACAGGGAGAAGGTGACCGTGGGCTGCCTGACCTTCGAGGCGCTGGCCACACCTGGCCACACTGTGGGCCACATGGTCTATGTGCTGGACGGAGGCCCCTTCGGCAGCCCCCCCTGCCTCTTCTCCGGGGACCTCCTCTTCCTTGCTGGCTGTGGTGAGTGCACCCAACCCCAGACGGGGTGTTGGGGGGTTATCCCATCCTGGGATGGGCTTAGGGGTACCCCCAGACCCCCCCATGACAGGCAGTCGTGTGGGGGTCCAGGCAGGCCGTTTGAGGGCTCCCCTGAGACCATGCTCGCCTCCCTGGACGTGGCCATGGGCTTGGGCGAGGACACGCTGCTTTGGCCAGGTGAGTGTCCCCAACAGCAGCGCAGAGCTGCTGGTGTCCCCCTAGTCCCGCTGCCAAGGGGGAGAGCTTGGTGTGGGTGATGCTAAGGGCTGCGTACGGGGGTCCACAGGCCACGAATACGCACTGGAGTGCCTGACCTTCGCCAGCCTCCTGGAGCTGGACAATTCCGCGCTGGAGCAGAAGCTGCAGTGGGCGGTGCAGCAGCGCCAGGAGAAGAGGAGCACGGTGAGGCGTGGGGGTCCCTGCGCGCAGCACCCACCACCCCAACCCCTCACAGGGTTCCCTTGGCAGGGATGCTGCACCCCAGCACCCTCTTGCGTGGTGGGTGCCATAGGGGCAGGGGGTGCTGGGGGCATCCCCAGCTCCCTGCCGGAGGTGCTGCCTCCAGCACGGGAGCTGAGCAGCTGCCCCCACAGTGCCCCTCCACGCTGGGGGAAGAGCAGACCTACAACCCCTTCCTGCGGACCCACCGGCCGGAGCTGCAGGAGGCACTGGGACTGTGGCAGGGCATGGGGGAGGACCCCGACGCCTTTCGTGCCCGTGTCCTCAAGGAGGTGCGGAGGCGCAAGGACCTCTACCAAGCCACCTAGATCCTCCCCACTCCCCGGGTCCCCCCTTTCCACGCGGCCTGGTGAAGGTTGGGCACAGGGGTCCCAAGACTCTGTGGTTTGTTTTGCTGTGAATCTCTCTCCTGGGGTGCAGGGTTGGGGAAGGGGGAAGAGTGGACACCCCCTTAAGAGTGGGCGCCCCATAAGTGATCCTTGCCTTTGCTCCCTCGAACTTGGGGGTCACCAGCTGTCACATAGAAGCACCTCAATCCCCTCTCGGGGGGTCTGTAGCCCCCCCACCTCACTGCTGGGGCTATAGGAATGGCACCAAGGGCTTCTCCTACAATCCCCCACCCCCGTTTTTCTGGGAGTCTCCAATTTCCCCTCCACCACCACCACCACCACCACCACTCAGCCCCCTCCCCTTAAGCCGCCAGTGTTGTGCATCTCCTTTGTGGGGGCTGGGATGGAGCCAGCAAGGGGAGGCGGGCCGGCAGTACTACCTCCAGGCAAGGGGCTCCTCTGCAGCACCCCATCCTTGACACCGGAGCCCCCCTGTACGTACACACACGCACACACACACACTGGGACGGGCCATAGGATCACACTGCTGGGGTATGGGGGGGTGCTGCTTCGCTGGGGATCGGAGCCACAATCACCCCCACGCCCCCAATAAAAGACTGGATCGATTTTACACCTGTTCGTCCCTTTCTCTCTCCGTCGGTGGGGACCCCCGGCGCTGAACCCCGCGGCGGGGCGCGGCCCCTTTAAGGGGTGGTGCCGGGCGTTGCCGGGGGGACGGAGCGGCGTCGGGGGCCCCGGCTGGGCCTGGCAGGGCGGGGGCCCGGGGGCGGCGGGGGCCCGGGGTGCCGAGGCGGGGTGGGTGTCACTGCCCCCCAGGGGCACGCGTGGGGCGGGTGGCGCGGTCCGGGGGAGCCCCGCGCCCCCTCACCCGAGGGTCCGGCAGCAGGAGCCGCCAGGCGAGGCATGGAGCCCCCTCCCGAGAGCCCAAGGGACACCCCGAGCGTGGCGGACGCTGCTGCCGAGTTCCTGAGCCTCATCGGTGCGTGCCTCCTCCAGCCTCCCTCCCCCTGGCCCTGCCGCGCCGTGCCCGCTGCAAGGTGCGGGGCACCGGGCCCGGCAGGAGGGGCCGGAGAGCGAGGGATTGAGTGAGGGATAAATGGCGAGGGGCTCGGCCCAGCCTGCGGGGGGGATGGAGACAGGGAGGGGCACTGGGCAGGGGCGACAGTCACTTCGGGAGGGAGTGACCAGAGCGACCATCTCCTCGCGGTCACCGTCCCTCTGTGCTGGGGTCACCGTCCGTCTGTGCAGGGCTGAAGGAGCTGGAGTGGTGCCTGTTCGCTGAGACGCTGGCAGTGGTGGCCGTGGGGGCCCCACCAAGGGACAAGGCAGAGGGCCAGTGGTGGATGGCAGCCCAGTGGGCACCCTACCAGCGGGAAGGTGAGCCGGTGCAGAGCTGCATCCTGGTGCAAACCAGGTTCCGAGGCAAGCGGGATGGTGTGCCTGCCTCCAGCAGCCTCAAAGGTGAGCCAGGGGTGGCTTTTGGGGGATTCCTTCCTCCCCAGGGCTGGAACATCCCTGTCCACCAGCCCCCAGGGCTGGGAATGGGGACGGTTCCAAGGGGATTGGTTGAGCATGGCTTTGCTCTGCCAGCCTATGTGACCTGGCAGCTGGAGACCCTGGAGCAGGAGGAGCAAGAGCGCCTGGAGGTGACTGATGTGGCAGTGGCATGTCCCCTTCCCTGTGTCCTACCCGCTGCCCCGGGGTGTGCCCTGCAGTGGTGCCCTCCTGGGGGCTGTGCCCCCTGCAAGGCTGCTGTGGGTAGTCTGGCATCTTTCGTCATGCTTAGACTCCAGCTCTGCCTGACCAGCCTGGGCCCCATCCCCTCCTCTGGGCGGCAGCTGGTGTGGGGAGTCTCCCACAATGCCTCTGGTGTGGCACCCCGACTGACAGCAGTGCTGGGGGTGTCACCTCACAGGAGGGGTGCCCTGGCTCTGCCCTCCACCCCGTGCCTCCCCCCCCTCCCGCAGCTCAGACCACACCCCACCGAGAAGACGACCCACATCGTGAGCCACCAGCACGGGATGACGGTCACGAAGACCCTGCAGGAGGGAGAGGTGAGGCTGAGGGCAGGGCCACATCCTGGGAGGGAGCAGCACAGCTGGCCTGCCTCGCCGGGGGTGCCCAGGCTCGGGGGCTTGCTGTCCCTGGGGATGCAGTGGCTGTCCCATGAGGCAGCCAGGTCTCTCTGCAGGCAGAGCCACAGTGCCACAGCTTCTCATACAGCCGGGCCAAGCTGCGGGCGCGGCTGCTGGAGGGTGCCAGCCTCCTGCTGCTGCGGGTGCTGGCCCGCCGGCAGACAATGCCCCCCGACCTTGTCTTCCCGGCCATCAACAGCGAGGGCGACCTGTGCACCTGCAGCTATGTGAGCCGCCAGCCAGGAGGGCTGTGGGATGGGCGGGGTCTGGCTCAGGCTGGGGACACCAGGGTGGGATGCGGGAAGTGGGAGTGGGCAGAATGTGGTTGACAGCACGGGGGGACGCGTGGGGATGGCAGCTGGGGGCAGGGGCGGCTCTGAGGCAAGGCTGACCCCTGGCCGTACCGCCCCCAGTCTGCCCTGGGCATCCAGCGGCAGGCGGTGGGCTCGGCAGAGACAGAGGTGTTTGTGATCGAGCGAGCCGTGCACGCCAGCACAGGCGCCACCGCCGTGTGGCACAGCAGCTTCCTGCCCAGCGGGTAAGGACAGGGCTCCGGCCAGAGGCACCCAGCCCTGCCAGTCTGGAGGGAGGCAGGATGGGAAGCTCAAGAGCTCTTCTTCCCCTCTCAGCCGTCTGGCTCAGCTGATGCAGATTGGCTCCCCAGTGCTGATGCTTCTACAGGATGAGTCCATCCTCAGCAAGTCAGGTACGGAGAGGGGAGGCTTGTGCCCCCCTCCCCCCAGCAAAGGCAGCCCCTCCCCGCTGTCTGGAAGCCCAGGGGGAACACTCTGCCCTGCCTTTCTGCTGCCAGGTAGGTTTGAGCCCCAGCTCCCCTTCCCCAAAGAACCCCTGGACTGGGAGGAGGACATGGAGCTCTACTCCTATTTCCTGGACAGGAAGGTAAGATGGGTGTACATGGGGACAAGGGACATGGGGCTGTGCCAGTCTCCAGCAAGGTCTCCCCTGGTGTTTCCAGGAGGCACATTGAGGGGGCAGGCTGACCAGCATCCTTCCTCACGCCTTCTTAAGTGTGGGAAAGGACCCAGGCTCCTGTCCCCCTCACTCTGGCACAGTGCCCAGGGGGGAAATGTATGTTCATGCCCACCCCACCCATCCTGTCCACCCCACTGCAGGAGGAGCTGCAACTATCCCATGCTGCCTACCTCCAGCAGCACCCCGAGGTCCGGGCACTGCTGTCTGATTTCCTCCAGGCATTGCTCCTCCAGCAGCCACATGACACCATCTCCTTTGCTGCGGAATTCTTCGCCCACCAGCGGCCCATTGGGACCCCCTTTGCCTCCACTGGGGCTGCCAGCCCCCTCCCCAGCTCCCCAGCTGGCCACCCTCCAGCTAACAGCAAATAAAGCAGCCAGCACTGCCTGTCCAGTCTTGTTTGCTTTGGGGAAACTGAGGCTCAGGGAGGGCAGGTGGAGCTGAACTGTGTGCTGAAGCCCCACCAAGCCTTCTGGGTGGGACCCTGTCCCTCTCCCAGCTGTTCCAGCCCTTGCTTGGGGGGGGGGAGGGGTACCTGGGGCATACTGTGGAGCAGGGCCGGGCTCACATCCCTGCGCCCGCCACCACCCCACGTGTTCCTGTGAGACACCCCTTGCCCATTTCCCTGTGGGACACAGCCTGGCTGGCAGAAGGGTACCCACTTTTGTTGGCACAGCTTGGCACTACAGCACTGGCACACCATCCTTGGCGTGAAGGTCCCTGCTCTGAGGGCGATGTGAGCACCCTGTGCCCCAGAGGCTGCCTGGCTGGGTGCTTCCCCCAGCAGCCAAGGCTGCATTTTGATCTCCTTATGCAACACGTGCCTGCTTCCTCCTCACTCCCACTTCTCTGGCATTTCCCCTACTCCCGTGGGGCCAGCCCTCCCTTTTCGCTCTGTGGGACACCGTCCCCTGTCCCCACAGTCACCCAAGCAGAACCTTTGGCACGTGATGGACAGTGACATGCAGACAAGCTCCCACGCTCCGGCGAGGGTGCCTCGTGTTTGCACGTGTGTGAGGCAAAGGGGAGGGAAGGGGAGGGAAGGGGCCTCCTGGCATGGGAGGAAGGGGGGAACCGAGACTGTGTGGGCTTATAAGGGTAGGGAAGGAGCACTTCCTTCTCCTATCCTCCTCCTCTCCTCCTGAGGAAGGGGAGGGATGACACAACTGCGGGGGGGATCCTTTAAAAGCTGGGCAGTGGGCACTGCACTCAGAGCTGAATTCAGGAAGCCTCAGCACTGTGGCTGGATCGGGTCCACTCATGGCATCACTGGAACCAGGTCAGCCTCACAACACTTCTTGGGTCCCCTTGTGCCTCCTTTCGTTCCCTAGACCCCCTTCTCTCCACCCTGGGTCCCCCTCGCTGTGCTCCATCTTTCAGTGGGCACCAATCCCCCCCGCCTGTCCTGGATTCCCCACCTGCCCCATCCTCTGTTCCCTCAAGCCTGGGAGTGTGATTCAACAAATTCCCAGGATGTAGGTGGGCTGCAAAGGGGGGATTAGGACCAGTACCAGCTTCTTGTCCTCACTCTATGCCCATCCAGCAGCAGGAGCTGGAGTAGGGTCCCCTCCTGTGCCTGCTGCCCAGAAATGCGCTTGGCTCTTGGCCTGATGAAGATGAGGCTCAGACCAGGGGTTTTAGGGACACCTGAGGTGGAGGTGGCATCTGATCCCTTTGGGTAGCTTTTGATAGATCCCATATAGCCATCCTCATGCCCTCCCCGGAAAACTGGTGCTTTCCCCTCATGGGGTTCGTCAGGCAGGGTCAGGTGGGACTGAAGGAAGCTGGTACCAGGGCTGCCAGCTCACCAGTGCCGTTGTCCCCCTGGCAGGCCGCCACCTCCCTTCCTCTTCCTTGTCCCCCTCAGGCCTCACCAGGTCCCTGAACAGGGGCCCCATGTCCCCACAGCAGCCTAGCACTCAGGACCAGACCCTCCTGGATGAGCTCATCAGCATCCCCAAGGGCAGTGGGGTAAGTGCTGCAAGGCTCCCTCAGGGAGGGCAGGGGAGTGGAACAGTGCTGCTGGGAGGGGGGGAGGCAAAGGGCCGCTGCCGTGGGGAATACGTGTCTTGGTCATGCCCTGGCGACCTGCCCCCAGCTGCCCAGACCCAGGTCAGGCAAGTCACAACCCTAGGATGAGTGTTCCCATGGTTAGAGTTTTCCAGATGGAGAAATTGAGACAATGGGGCGATGCTACCCAGCCACAAGGATCACCCCACTGCTCACACACCACCTCCTGGGCCACCCCTGGATGAGCCCAGTGGGGCTCCCAAAGGCTGCTTGCACCCCACCAGGCCCCCCCACCCCTCACCCCATCCTTGTCTGGTCTTGGGGCAGTGGAACAGAGAAGGGGAAGGATTAGTATTCCCTAGTCAGGAGGAGTAGCAAAAGCAGAGGACAGCCGTGGAATCCCATGGGATGCCATTAATAGTGCCTGACAGCCCTGGGACCCCCTGCAAACCACTGTCCAATGTGTCAGACGGGGCTCACTGTCCCTCCGGCACTGCTGCTAACAGGGAGAGGCTGGGGGCAGCAGTTTCCTCTCCAAAGCTGTCAGGAAAATGCCCTCCGTGCGCTGAGCACAGCCCCGCGGGCAGCACCGGCCGAAAGGGGGCTGGATGTGCAAATGGGAGACGCTGGCTTGGAACGGAGCTCCTGGCTCTGACCTGCTGCCTTGTCCCAGCCTGGGTTCAGCTTTAGGAAACTCTGGGCTTTCACCGGTCCCGGCTTCCTCATGAGCATCGCCTACTTGGACCCGGGCAACGTCGAGTCAGACCTGCAATGCGGGGCCGTGGCGGGATTCAAGGTGAGCCCGGCTCCGGGCTCAGGAAGCAGGCGGGGGTTTCGTAACTTCTCCAGCGCCAACGGCTGCCCATGGCAGCTGGCTTCCCCAGCCCGGGAGCAGGAAGGGCACGGGGGGGGCCCCGGCACAGGGTGAGGACACCCAGGGGTGCCAGGGGGGCGCCCCTCTGACTGGGCTGGGAGAGCACCTGCACCCCGGCAACCCTGCAACCCTGGTAGAACCGGGGAGCCCTGGGCGGCTGGATCCTGCCCAGCACCCAGTCCCTGCTGCCTCCCTCCCTCCTGTCCCCCAGCTGCTGTGGGTGCTGCTGTGGGCCACCGTCCTCGGGCTGCTGTGCCAGCGCCTCGCCATCCGTCTGGGCGTGGTGACCGGCAAGGACCTGGGCGAGATTTGCTACCTCTATTACCCCAAGGTGAGCAACCACGGGAGGCCACTGGGGGTGACAGTCTGGAACCCTGTGCTTGGGGTGGTGACAGTGCCAGCGGGGCCTTGCAGGGCTGCAGAGGAGCAGGAAGATGCTGTGAGCGACCTGCCTCTCTCAGGGGCTTCCCGAAGCCCCCAAAACTCCGGTGACCCCCACCTAGTGCCCACACCCCCGCAGTACAGGGACCCAGGGTGAGGCGGTAAGCAGCTGCTTCAGCGTCCCGGTCTGCCCTGGGGACACATGAGAGCGTCCCCGCGGGAGTGAGCCCAGGCGTCGGGGCAGCAACGCCAAGCCGAGACACTGGAAGGCCTGGGCGTGTTGGGACAGAAAGTGGGGGGATCAAGAGGAGGGATCACATGACACAGGAGGGGGGAGTTAGGGGTCCCATCTAAGTGTCAAAATCCTGATGGGGGGAGGGAGCAAAGAAATGCTGGCTGAATGACAGGTCCCCAAAAGGAGGGTTGGATGCATCCCTCTGCCCCACCTCCCTCAAACCCTCCTATCTAGACAGACGGGTCCTATCCTCAGCTCTCACTGGGGCAGGGAGGAGGACGGGGGGGGGGGAACAGGCTCTGATTTAGGACCCATCTTTCATCCTGAGATTGTAATGTGAAAGAAGCTGAGAGAGGTCCCCCGGGGTCCCCAGGCTGCTCTAGGTGCCTGCTACAGCCTGGAGACAGGGATTTGCACCCAGGATGCTGCACTAGCTTTCCCAGAACTAGGCACCACGGTGGGCTCAGGCACCTCATGGTGCCCCGTCCCCTCCAGGTGCCCCGTGTGCTGCTCTGGCTCATGATTGAGATCGCCATCATCGGCTCGGACATGCAGGAGGTGATCGGGACAGCCATTGCTTTCAGCCTGCTCTCAGCTGGCCGGTGAGCCTCCCCACAGGGACCCCCAGCCTCCCCCATGGCCCTGCTCCACAGAGGGCCGTGTATCTAATCCTGCCCCTGGCCATCCTGCAGCATCCCCCTCTGGGGTGGGGTCCTCATCACCATCGTGGACACCCTATTTTTCCTCTTCCTCGATAAGTATGGTGAGTGCCAGGATGAGGGCTGGGGGTACTGCCAGTGCCCACGTGGCACCAGTGTCCCCTGCTCTGTTTCACCCCATCTCTTGACCTCTCTAGGGCTCCGCAAACTGGAGGCTTTCTTCGGTCTCCTCATCACCATCATGGCCCTGACCTTTGGCTACGAGGTGAAGGGGGGAGCTGGGGACAGCCCTTTTCCTGCAAGGCTGGCAAGGGACCCCGCCACATGGTGTCCCCACTGCTACCAGCCTGTGGTGGGGGGGTGGCAGCTCACAGTGCCCCTCCTCACTGCTTCCCAGTACGTGGTGGTGAGGCCAAGGCAGGCGGAGGTGCTGAAGGGCATTTTCCTGCCCAGCTGCCCGGGCTGCGGGCAAAAGGAGCTGCTGCAGGCCATGGGCATCATCGGCGCCATCATTATGCCCCATAACATCTTCCTCCACTCCTCCTTGGTCAAGGTGAGATCAAGGAACTGCCATGGGCACTGGTGCCAGGGTGCCTCAGGATACACTTGGTGGGGACCAGATGGTCCTGGCTATGGGACAGGGGTGCTCACATGGCCCCATGACACCCATGTCACTGGCCATGCCCAGACACGGGTGATCGACCGCTCCAAGAAGGAGGCAGTGCAGGAGGCCAATATGTATTTCCTGACCGAGTCCTGCCTGGCCCTCTTTGTCTCCTTCCTCATCAACCTCTTTGTCATGGCTGTCTTCGGCGAGGCTTTCTACCACCAGCGAAACGAGGACGTGGTGAGTATCACCTCATGGCCACGGGGACGTGATGGCTGTACCCAGCTGTGGACATGAGTGGGACGGGCATCCCCTGGGGACTGCACATTCTCATTCCCCGAGAGGCGATGTGTGGGGATCCCCTGTGTCTGTGGGAGCTGCTGGGTGGCCGTCACACTCGTGCCTGCCATGCCTTACAGCACAACAAGTGCATCAACAGCAGCATCAGTCACTATGCCGGCATCTTCCCCACCAACAACAAGACAGTCTCTGTGGATATCTACCAGGGGGTGAGTGCCACCAGGCTGTGTGCAGTGAGCTTTCATTCCCATTTGGGGATATAGCACTCTCCCCATCGACCCCTGGGGCTGGAGGCGGTTATAACCCCACTGGAAATCTGGGAGGTGATGGGAATGCCTGGGGTAGGGAACACTTTAGGGTGCCCACCGGAGTGTCCCTACACAGGGTGTCATCCTGGGCTGCTATTTCGGGGCAGTGGCACTGTACATCTGGGGCATCGGGATCCTGGCAGCGGGACAGAGCTCCACAATGACCGGGACTTACGCAGGGCAGTTCGTCATGGAGGTGAGAGATAGGGCTGCCGGCCCTTGCCCCAGGGAGGGGCTGAGAGCAGGGAAATCACAGGTGGGCCCTGGGCAGAGAGGTTCCATGGGCAGCACGCTCCCCCCAGGAGTATTTGGAAGGGTTAATTGCCCATCATTCCTGCAGGGAGCTGGGGGGTGGCAGCTTGCTAGCACCAGCGTCCCTGTTCCCCAGGAGGTGGGATGGAGACAGTGCCCACCCACTGCACCCTGTGGGTGCCCCACGCAGTTTCCCTAATTAACAAGATCCTCTGTAACGAGTCGCAGCTGACACCTAGTGGGGCCCGGCAGCCCTGCAAGAGCCCGCTCGGTGCCGTGGCACAAATGAGGGGGAGATGCCCCCCATGTTCCCCCAGCCAGGGTTCCGGGGGTCGCCCTGACACGGCGCCGCAGGCACAGCGAGGTGCGGGCTCTGCCGTGTTCCAGGGCTTCCTGCAGCTCCGCTGGTCCCGCTTCACCCGGGTGCTCCTCACCCGCTCCTTTGCCATCCTGCCCACTGTCTTGGTGGCCGCTTTCAAGGATGTCAGCCACCTCACAGGCATGAATGACCTGCTCAACGTCCTGCAGAGCATCCTGGTAAGGGGGTGGGAGGGCATCGCCTCCCCAAACACCCCAGCCTGGCAGCCACAACATCCTCATCCTGCTCTCCTTTCAGCTGCCTTTCGCCGTCCTGCCTGTGCTCACCTTCACCAGCCTGCACCCGCTCATGCGGGATTTCAGCAACAGCCTGTGAGTGCTAGGGCACGGGGAGGCACAGAGGAGGCAGAGTAGGGGGCTCTGGCTGCAGACACCTTCCCTTTGGCCCATCCTGCCCCCCCAAACCACACCATGGGGCAATTAGTGTACGGACATTGGAGGGGCATGCTCATTCCCACCTGCCCAGGGCAGCCAGAGCAGAACAGACCCCATCACTATCTTTGTCATCCTCCTCCCAGTGA
The DNA here is from genome assembly GCF_015832195.1 of Motacilla alba alba. Lineage (NCBI taxonomy): Eukaryota > Metazoa > Chordata > Aves > Passeriformes > Motacillidae > Motacilla > Motacilla alba. The sequence goes on from NC_052022.1 coordinate 15,449,556, forward strand.
CAATCTGGTTCCTTGGGCACCCCTGGACTCTCAGCATCCCCCTGGCACTGCCAACCTGAATTTGGAGGGTGGACAAATCCACACCTAGAGCCCCACCACAGGGTGAAATATAGCTGTGAGGTTCAGAGATGTTCCAGTTGGGGTCTGGTTCACCTACAAACTCAGTTCCCCCAGCCCTCTGTGCCCAGTGGCCCACAGGGTGGGGGCCCTGCCCTGGCACTGATGCCCACTGCCCGGCTCGCAGCCCGGGGAAGGTGCTGATGACCCTCATAACGGGGCTGGTCTGCGCCATCAACATTTACTTCGTGGTGGACTTCTTGCCAACACTGCACGGCCTGGAGTACCACATTCCCCTGAGCCTGCTACTGGCTGCCTACGTGGCTTTCGTCGCCTACCTGGTAGGGCTGGCACCGCGGGACAGGGGCGGGACAGTGTCCTTGGTGGGTGCTCATCGACCTGTCCCCTTTGCCCCTGCAGATCTGGACATGCAGCATCGCACATGGAGCCCGGTTCCTGGCCCGGGGCCACCACAGCCGGTTCAATTTCGGTCTCGCCCTCGACCCGACAGAGACACGGTGACAGATCCCATCCCTGCTTGTTATCCCCACATCCCTGCTCACCGCGGCCTCCTGGACACGGATTTGCTGCCATTCCGAGTCCGGGCATGTTTTGGCCAGACATGCACCCAGCAAGGAAAGGGTTAACAGACAGGCAGCCCTCCCCCCAGGATCTGCGAGCTCAGCGCTTCTTCCCACCCCCAACCCCCGCCAATTCCGGGGTGCTGGTCCAGGCTCGATGCGAGGGGAGTGGGATAGAGCGGGAGATTCTCCCATCCGCTGGCACAGACGCTTCAGTGAATGAGCCGCGTCGGAGACTTCCCCTGCTCATTACCGCCAGGAACCGCCGGCCCCCGGGACCGCTAATCACGGCTGGGGACCGCTAATTACCGCCGGGGACCGCTAACCACCCCCCGCCGCCGGCCCCGGGACCGGCCCCATCCCCACGGGGGGCTCCGAAACTCGGGGGGAGGGGGACGGCTGATAAACGGCGTGTTTGGAACCGGCCTCGGCCTCGCTGCTGCTGCTGCTGCGTGGCCCCGGAGCGGGGCGGGGACCCCCGGGCCCGTTCCGGGGCGGCCCTTGCCCCGCGCGGGGAGTGGCAGCGGTGCCACCGCGCGGCCGTGTGGGCGCGGGGGGCTCGGCGCCAGCCTTTCGCATTCCCGCGGGGGAGCGGGGCGGCGGGGAGCCGTGCGTGCCTTCTCCGCCCCGGATGCCCCGTTTCCCGCCCGCCGGTAGCGCCGGATGCGGACGCGGGGCCGCTCGGGGCCTGCCCGGTGCCGCTCGGCGGGCGGGGGGGTCCCGGCGCTCCGGCCCCGCCGCGGGCCGCGCTGGCGAGACGCTGCCCGGCTGTTTCAAGGCTCCCCCCTCTGCCCAGGACCCCCGGCCCGAAATCCCCCTTCCCGACCCACGCCGGCGGCTGCTGGAGGTGGAATTCTGGGGGCCGGGCACCCCCCAGCCCGTGCCCCCCACTCCGGGAAGGGACCCCCCCCCGGGAGCGGGGGCCGCGCTTGTTTATGTGAAGAATGTCCCCTTCCTTAAAAGGGCGATGGCGGACGGGGTGGGGCGGTGCCTCCCCCCGCCTGCGCGCCGGCCCGGCCTCTGCTGCTGGAAGGAGGGGCCAGAGCTGTGGGGCCCGCTGAAAGGCGGGGGCTCCCTCTTCTCCGGGGTGCAGCCGAGCCAAGCCACGGGAGGAGGAGTAGGAGACGCCCCCGGCTCGGGGTGCACCTGCCCGGGGGTACAAGCCTTTGGGGGAGGGTCACCAAGGGGTAGGGGGACATCGGGGTGGTCTTCGGTGGGCGGAAGGCTGGAGGGACCGGGGTCCGCAGGGTTATTCCTGTGGGATTTGCTGTTCTCCAGCTGGAATCTGCAACCCAGAGCACCCTCAGCCCACGGACAGCTGCCTCCACCCAACCCTTAGGAGGAAGGGTCCCCCTTCAAGACTTATCTCTGTGGTCCCTTGGCCATGGGGCTGCCCTTGGTGGGGCACAGCTCCCAGGGCACGGGCTGGATTGAAGAACAGGAGAAAGCATCCAGGACTCTAGTCTAGGAGCAGTTCGGTGGGACAGAAGGGTCCCTGAGTGCCCAATTGAGTGGAGCCTTGTGCCCGCGCCCTGCAGCCCCAACAATCCAGCTGGGCTCTGCCTACTCCTGGCCTGGGTTTGTCCCACAGCCCCAGGACAGGGACAGCGTCTCCCTGAGCTCCCCAGCTCAGCCTGCCCCCAAGCAGGCAGTGGAACTGGAAGTGGTGCTCCAACCACGGCTGCCGGCATCGGCCCGGAGACTTTTCTAATTGCATTAATTGGAGGACTAACAGGGCCTGTCTGGACTCACCGGGGAGGGAGGAGGAGGATGTAGCCAAAGGGACGAGGGTCCTGCAGGGGACAAGTGTGTGGCCTCTGCAGCTGTCCCCACAGAGAGCAGCAGCCCAGCCCAGCCCGATGCTGGGGATGAGGCAGACATCCCATCCAGCTCCACCTGGGCTAAAGGAGCACAGAGGTCAGCCCAAAACAGAGAGCAGAGGAAGCACAGCCTCTTTCTTCCTTTTCCTCCTGGTGGACCAGGAGACAGCGATGGCTGCCCGATGTGGGAGGCGGCTGCCGTACTGAGGAGGGGCAGCGAAACTGAGGCACGACCGCTGCGTGCCGTCAGAGCCGGCAGAGGGGGTGGCAGGATGCAGTGTCCCTGTTCCCAGCAGGGGCTGGTCCCTGCCACGGCTGGCCGGGGGCTCTCGGTGCCGGCATGCTCCGCGTGGAGCCCAGCGTGCGGGAACTGCAGGTGCACATCGGCTTTGGCACTGCCCGAGCTCCGCCTGCCCGCAGCATCGCGGCTCCCTGCGGGGGCACCTCCCAGTCCCGCACCCCGTTCCCCAGCGCGGTCACCTGCGGGCACGAGTCACGTCCCTACTGAGCCAGAAAAGGCGATCTCACCTCCTGAGGTTCCCAAACCGCAGGGGGGAGAGGTGGAAAGATTTCAAATGAGCTCAGATGGGAAATTTCCAACCTGCTGCACCCTCGAGGCAGCGCTGGCAGAGCGCTCAGCATCTCCTGCCCCCGAGGTGGCGAGGGTGGGGACAGGGACGGGGCCCCTCCAGGGCCGACGCTGCCTGGGCGGGCTTGGGGGGCACGGCGGTGAGAGGCTGCCCCGGCAGAGCCCCGCAGGGCTAGCGAGGGGAGGCGGCTGGGGGATGCTGCGCTTGGGGGGCTTGGGGGGCGGATTTCCTCTGAGCGACTTGTACTATCCACAAGCTCCCGTCGAGTCGCTTTTCAGAGAGCGCCTGGAAACAGCCCCGTTTCCCCGCCGAGGGCAGGAGGGAAGGAATTGTAAGGGAAAATATATGTATTGATAATAGAGACTTATTAATTGCCCAAATAATTGGGGGATTGCAGGGGAAAGAGTGATAGAAAGCCGCGGCGGTTATCGGTGCGGCCCCCAGCACCTGCTGTCCGCACGGCTAGCCGGGGCAGGCAGTGCGGGATGTGCCCCGGGGGTGATGGGGACCCCCCAGCCCCGAGCCGCTAGTCCAGGGTCTCTGCTCCTGGGGACCTCCAGCACGGCGGGACGTGTACATATGCCGGGGGCAGCTGCAGAGGGATCCCCGGGCTGCCAGCTGGATGTGGGGTGACAGCAGGTCTCATCACCCTCTCCGTGCTCTCTCAGTCGTGGCGGGGAAGTGTGGCAGAGCCCGGCGGCGTGTCGGGGACTCCTGCACGCTCACCATGGAGCAAGGGAGGTATCTTTCCCAGCCAAACCACAGAACACTCCCCGTCTCGGTCCCAATGGCGGCTCGGCGGGGACCCCCGCTCCTGCCGGGCGGCGCGGGTGCCGGGAGGAGGGAGGAGGAGGAGGAGGAGGGAGAAGGAGGAGGGCCCCCCCGCCGCCGTTGCCCTTTTAAGGGGTTCCTTGAAACCGCGCCCGGGATCCATGTTTGCAGCCCCAGCCCGGGCGGAGGAAACTCCATGTTGTAACAAAGTTTCCTCCGCGGCGCCGCTCCCGCGCCCGCCGCCCCGCGCCGCCGCCGGCCCCCGCCCCGCCTCCCCCCCCGGGGGCCGCGCCGGGGGGGGCCGCCCCCTCCCACCCCCCCTCCCCGGCGCCCATGGAGCACCAGTCCATCATCGCCCAGGTTAGCAGGGAGGAGGGGAGCGCCCCGCTTCAGGAGAAAGGTAACGCGCAGGGGCATATCGCTCCCCCTCACCCCCTTCCTGTGCGGGAGAGGGGGAGGTCCCCGGGGGGTTGGGGGCCTGCGGGGGCCGCTCCCGGAGGGTGTGATGAGCTGCGCGCCGCCTCAGCCCGCCCCCCTGCATCCCGCTGCCCAGGGCTGGGGAGATGCGCTGGGGCTGCAGCTCGGAGCCAGCGGGGCTGCCTGCAGCCGCCCGGGCGCGGGGGGCCGTGGTGCGGCCCCTTCGGAGCCCGGCGGTGCCCTGGAAGGCTCGGGGCGTTGCTCGGATTATCTGCGCTGTTTCCTCCGGAGCCGGGCGAGAGGTGCGCGCAGCGCCGGCGGGGAAACTGAGGCAGGAAGGGCGCCGAGCGCCGTGCTGCACGCCGGCGTCCCCTTCCCCGTGTCCCCTCCAATCCGCCAAGGGGGTTTGTCGGGGGCCGCCGCTCGTCTCCCTGGCCTGGGAAGCTGCCAGGGCCGGGAGGAGCAAACGCGGGAACGGGCCCCGTCCCCAGTGCGGAGCTCCTGCCCCACGGGCTCCCCACTGCGGGCTCGGGGCCCTGGCCCGCCCGAAGGGGGTACAGCCGGGGCGGGGTGCAGCCCCGGCCCCGGGACCGGTGGGGCCGCTGGAGCCGTCACGCTGCCCCTGGGGCACGGGGTGGGCAGGAGCAGCCCCTCTGCCTCAGTTTCCCCTGGCTCCGCCAATGGGGACTGCGGGAACGGCGCCTAGGGGCGGGCGCTTCGTCCTGATTGGCCTCTCGCCTCCGGTGCACTCGAGTCGGCCAATGAGACGAGGGAGTTGTCTGGAGGCGGGGAAAAGAGCGGGCGTAAGCCCCGCCTCCCCGGAGAGGCCCCGCCCCCAGGACCCCCCTCCCTCCCTGCCGAGCGGGGCTGTGCCCCCCGGGCGGCGCACCGGCACCGGCCCCGGGTCAGCCCCGCGCCCTGCTCTAGGGTCTCCGGCCACGCTGGGGGCCCGCGGGGGTCACTCGCGGAGTGCGATGTGCTGGGTGAGGGGCTGCGGGTGGCCACCAAGCGCTCGTGTCAGCGACGCTGCCCTGGCGCCGTGTCTTGGCAGGGCGGGAAGGCCGACGGGATGGGTGTCGGGGTCTGATAAGGGCACGGGGGCTCTGGGGCAGCACCCAAACGTGGCTCACCAGGCCCCCAGTGCTGTGCTGGGAGTAGCCGCGGGGTACCTCTCACCCCCCTTCTGCCCTCCCGCAGGTACCCAGACCCCTGCCAAGAAGCCTCGGAGCCGCAGCATTCTCCAGTCCCTCTTCTGCTGCCTGTGCCGCGATGAAGGGGAGCCCTGCACCGGCACCACTGGCGCGCCGCTGCTGGTGGAGGAGAACGGGGCACTGCCCAAGGTAACCCCGCACCCCCAGCCTGGAACTGGCGGGGCTGGGCTGCCATCCCCTGCGCCTCCCCTGTGCGGGCAGGGCTGGGGGGTGAGCACTCGCTTCTCCCAGTGCCCCCCTCTGGCCGCCCTGTGGATCCCCTGCTGAGCCGTGTCCCCCTGCTGCAGGCTGCTGTCAAACACCTGCTGCCCGAGATCAAGCCGCAGGACGCCAGCAAGCTCTGCGTGGTCATCGACCTGGATGAGACCCTGGTGCACAGCTCCTTCAAGGTGGGGGACACCCTGGCCCACCCCACACCTCTCCCCCACATGCTCTCCCACCTGCTCTGCCACCCTCTTCCCACAAAGTGATGCCCAGCGCCCAGCACAGCCTGGCTGGGTCAGCTGGGGTGTCCCTGTGAGGGGGCTGTGGGGCTGGCAGGGGTGCACAGTGAGCATAGAGCAGGCAGCATTTGGGCAGGGGGTGCCTGGCGTGCCCAGTGCTCATCCTGGTGTGCCCTTCCCCAGCCAGTGAACAACGCTGACTTCATCATTCCCGTGGAAATCGATGGCATCATGCACCAGGTAACAGTGGGGTCAGTGCCCGGTGGGAGGGGGGCATCATTCCACCTCCCTGAGGACCGGGAACCATCCCAGTGCTCTGCACCAAGGGGTGGTGGGAGGTACCAGGGTGCCAGCTTGGCACATTGCGGGGCAGAGGTGGGTGCCCCTCTCTTTGCAGGGCAGGGAGGTGAGGGGCGTCCTGGCATGCTGCCTTCCTGCAGTGGCCAGCCCCGGTTTCAAGTAATCCAGGATAGGCTGTGGTCTGGGCAGTCAGCCTGTTCTCGGTTACTTGGCTCTGGAGCCGGCCGGACACTTCGCCCCGGACGTTCCTGTGGGGCTGTGCCATCCCCCCGCCCGCACAGGCAGCTCCCGTGAGGCATGGCCAGGGAGCTGCTCGCTGGCTGGGTGCGGGGTCACAGGTGTCCCCCGGGGAGGGGGGACATGGGGGCGCTGGGTGAGCCGTGGCCGGTGCCAGCAGCGCGCTGCCCTCTCTCCGTGCCCGCAGGTGTACGTGCTCAAGCGGCCGCACGTGGACGAGTTCCTGCAGCGCATGGGAGAGCTCTTCGAGTGCGTGCTCTTCACTGCCAGCCTGGCCAAGGTGGGTGCCCCTCACCTGCCCTGGCATCGCCCACCCCTTCCCAGACACCCCTCCAGTGGCACAGCTCCCTTGCAGCACCAGCACTGGGCAGCCTCCCTGCCTGCCCCTCCAAGGCACTGGCCAGGGAAACTGAGGCACAGTGAGACCTGGCACCAGTGGAGAGCTGGGTGCCGTTGTCACTGTGCGGTGGGCAGGGCGGTGTGGCGTGTCATAGTGATCCCCCTCGCGTGCCTCTAGTACGCAGACCCTGTGGCTGATCTGCTGGATAAATGGGGGGCTTTCCGGGCACGACTTTTCCGGGAATCCTGTGTTTTCCATCGCGGCAACTACGTGAAGGACCTCAGCCGCCTGGGCCGTGACCTGCGCCGAATCATCATCGTGGACAACTCGCCCGCATCCTACATCTTCCACCCCGATAACGCCGTACGTACCCGCAGGGCAAGGCTGGGCGGCGTGGCGAGGTGATGCAGTGGGGGACCCTCTCTCAGCGTCGTCCCCTGTGCCACTGTGTCTCCTGCAGGTGCCGGTGGCCTCCTGGTTCGATAACATGGCAGACACAGAGCTGCTGGACCTGCTGCCCTTCTTCGAGAGGCTCAGCAAGGTGGAGGACGTGTACGCAGTGCTCAAGAAGCAGCGGACTAACAGCTAATGGCCCCCCACCCTGCGGGTGCTGCGAAGGGGCACCCCCGGGGGAGCCAGGTGCCTTATTTTGGGGGAGGGAGGGTCCCGGTGCGCCCCGCATCGTCCTCCCCAGCCCCGGTGGGTGCGGGTGCCCTCCGTGCCTGCTGGTGGTGGGTGATGTGGGTGCCCCTGCCAGGAAGCTGGGTGCTCCCCTTCCCAGAGAAGAGGGGCCATGGGTGATCCACTGCCTTGCTGTGCTGAGGACCTATTGGGGGGGTCCCATCCTCCTCCACTGTCCAGCTCCTGCCGCCTTCCCCCCCAACCTGTGTCCCCCCTCCACGAAACGGTTCTCAGGTCCTTTTCCCCTCTGTCCCCTGATTGGGGACGGGGGTTGGGCTCAGCAGCTGCTGCTTTCCACTGCCTTTGGGAGGACTGCATCCCTCCATCCAGAGTCTGCCTGCTGGGAGGCTGGCAGCCCTTGGCCCCTGTCTGCCGAGGCTACAGGACAGGTAACACCTTGTCACCCTCTGAAAACGCAGGGAGTCTTACTGGCCTCGGTGCATAGGGCTGCCACCCTGCCCTTAACTCTGCCCTGGGTGCAGCTGATCACCTCGTGGGGGGCATGTCCTTGCCTCTCTTCATGCCTGCTGCCCCCACCTAGGGGTTGTGTTTTGCAGGGGCAGCCCAGCCTCAGGGCTGAGCCCCTGGGCACCAATGCCTCCCACGTGCCTTGAGACACCGTGTCTCTGTTCCCCCTTAGCCCTGCAAAGGGTGTGCCTGGGGGGGGCTCTTTACTCGCCCCCTCCAACTTCGGTTTCTTCTCATTTTGGGGGGGAGGTGGCCTCCCCACCTCGCCAGTTACACTGTGTCACTGGGAGCCACTCTGGTCACCAGCAGAAGGGTCCCCTCCCATGGCGGGGGAGAACACCCCCCGCTCCATATCCATCTGCAGCTTCACCAGAGGCTGCTAGTCCTGGGAGAGAGGGACCCCCACACCAGCCTTAATGTGCCCCTCCCAGCCTTACCCCAGCCCCAGTCCCCCAGCCGGGAGGGGGTGGGGGACACCGCAGCCCCCCGTAGCCTCGGGTTACCCTGACCCCCGTGGGGTTGGACTTGTGCCAGGGTGTCCCCCAGCTTTGAGGGTCTGGGGGCTCTCAGGGAGGGTTTTTCTGGGGGGGGCTGAGCTCAGCCAGGCCTTTTTTAATGTCACAATACGGACAATGCCTCATATCTTTTTAGAGGGAAAAGCAACGGTTTCCCAAAAAATCATGGGTGCCTTTTTAGCGCTGTGCCAGCGCGGGGAGCGGGGCAGTATTTGGGGGGTGGGTGTGAAGGGTTTTAGCTTTCCGGTGCTGTTCAGCCGGCTCCTGCCGGCACTGCCCCGCTGGCGCTGCTGGGGGTCAGCAGGGGTCCCCCAGCCCCCCCCACGCCCTGCCCTGCGCCGGGGGCTGGTGCAGCACAGCTCCCTGGATCCCTGCCAGCCCCGGGCCTCATCCTGCCCTGCCGGGAGGGTTGAACTCAGCACTTTATATTCGACAAGTCAAAGGGCGCCAGCACAGCCGCTGCCCAGCGAGTGCTGCGGCACCCGAGGAGTACGGCCCTGCCCTGGGCACCCTTGGGAGCTCTGGGGGATGCAGAGGCAGCATGGGGGGCTGGGGAGGGCTGGGGTACCAGATCCAAGTGCCTTCATGTGATTAAAGCTGTCAAACCATCTTAGAAAGAGTAGTCCTGAGTGTGTGCGTGTGTGGGCACGGGTACGTATCACGCGTGTATCGCTAGTGGCTGTGCACAGTGAGGGGGACACAGAGCCTCTGGGATCCCCTGAGTCCCCTGGGAGGGGGGGATACTGCAGGTCAGTGCCGGGGAAGCAGCCTTGGACTGCAGGGTTGAGGTGTCACCCCTTGCCTGGTGCCGAGGGGACACCCTCACACTGGAGGACAGCCCCCCTAGGCTGCCCTGGCATCTCCATCCAAACTCCTTCACCGTCCTCCTGGGAAAAGGCCCCTGGTGCCACAGGGATGGGTATCCTGCCCCTTAACAAGGAGGGGGTAAATTTACCACATGGGCTATGCCCCCTCCCAGCTTTGAGACTTCAAATGAGTTTGCTCCAAGTAAGGTGTCAGGCCTTCCCCATACAAACTGGGGGGAACTTGTGACCCCCCTCCCCGCCATCCCAGTCGGACTGCTGCCAACATGCTGGGCTCCTGGGGGAATGTCTCTTAGCTGCCCCCCTCCCCTGTGCCCTCATTGGCCCTACGCCTCCCCTCATTAATGAAATCTCTGTCCTCCCCGATGGCTGCACTAATTATTGAGTTCATTAGTGGCCCGGCTGGGGGCCCCGGAGAGGGGGTGAGCCCTCTGGGGCCGGCGAGGGGTCCCCTACCCCTGTGCCACACTGACAGACTCTGCCCTGGGACGTGGCCACTGAGCAGAGGGTGACAGCGGCCGCCCGGGTGTTCCACCCCACCCCAAACTCTGCCCCACTGGGGGTGCTGCTCCCAGGTAAGGGTTCCACGGGGACGCTCGAGTGGGGTGCAGGAGGTAGGAGCTGGGTGGCAGGGTTTGGAGGGTTTGGGGGCCAAGGGAGTGGAGGGCAGAGCAGAGCCACCCCTGTGGCATCAGGACACCCCCTGTTTGTGGCTGACACGCCCCGTTCTGGTTCAGCCTGTCGCCATCGCTTCGGGGACCCTTGCGGGACGGGACCGGCCGGCAGGATTTGGGGCTCGCTGCAGCCCAGGCCGGGGTAGCAGGACACCCGCAGCGCTTGGGGCCAGGACTGCTGGCTCAGCAGGACAGCCAGGATAAAGCTGCGGCAATCCCACAGGGCTGGGCAAGATAGAGGAGCAGGACAGGAGGCCCGGGGACCTGCCTGCTGCTGGCACCTGCCCCTCCTGCCTTTATGGACGCCGTGGTCATTCCCTAAAACCACCATCGGGCCTGGGAGCCCCTGCAGTCCCTTCTCCTCTCTGCCAGCATCAAGGGCATCATCAGATACCAGCCCTTGGGACTGGGGTCTGGGGGTGTAGATGGGGCATAGGGCGTAGCCATGCCACCACTTCATGTCCTGTCCTGTCCCCGCAGCCCCATGTCCCATCTCTGTATGCCCTTTCCATCCCCAAGAGGACCTTGGGGCTGTGGGGACTCCCAAGGCAGGGAGGCAAAGCCAGGAGTGACCAGGGATCTGTCTTCCAGCTGGGGTGGGAAACAGCCTGGGGACAGTCCCATGGTCAGGGTGGTGATGTGCCAGTTGGGGGGTGGGACCGAGATGCCCCAGGTGCTGCATTGCTGTCACTTTATGGAACCTTTCTGGGGGGAGAAGGTACCAAAAAACCCCATTTCTGTGGTCTTGGTGCTCCATGTCTAGGAGGGTTTGGGGATTTTAGGGTCTGGGGAATGAAGAACAGTGGCCATCCCCACGGCATCAAGGCACCTCTGTTTGTGGCTGATGCCCACGTGTCCTGGTCCAGCCCATTGCTATCACTTTATGGAGCTTCTTGGTGGAGTGCAAAAGAAAAAAAGTCAGCATGGACTCAGTACCAGGGGCCAAGAGGGGAGGAGGCCTGAGGAGGGCCGAGGAACCACCCTGGGCACAGCCAGCCTGTGGGCAGGGTGCAATAGCATCTGGGGGGGAAACACCCCATGAGTAACGGGGCTCTCAGGTGCCACAAAGTCTTGGAGGGCTGTGGGGACCTTGACTCTGGGCTGTCCCTGCCCTTATATGGTGAGCAAAGGCTGGGACATGAGGGAACAAAGGTCTCCTGGGTGCTGGCACCTGAGCACTCCACCTAGGTACGCTCACCTGTGCACCCAGCTCTGCAGGGAAGGTGAGGAGTTGGGGTAGGGTGAGGGGACAGAGGGTGGGCACGGGGTGGACAGCATGTCCCATGGCCACCGTTGCTCCTGGCATCAGGTTAGCCTGGGGATGGGCTTGGGGACCCCACCTGAGCCTTATCTTGGGGCTGTGCCGTGGAAGATGCTTCCCCTGGGTCTGAGGTATGGGACGTGGGTGCTTGTGGGGCAGCACAGTGGGGCCAGGTGGGGTTTTGCAGGGCTGGGAAGCAGAGACCTCTCATCTGGGCAATGCCAGCACTCCCTGCCAGCCTCCAGCCAGGGAGCACAGGGTGGCTTTGCCTGACTCAGCCCCTCTGCCTGCTTGAGGCGAGCACTGTCAGCCTGGCAGAGATGGCTGTGGACAACCTCGGCAGCGCTGGCACCCAGCACCCCTGTGGAGCCAGGATGTGCCCTCCCTGGGGGCATGGACCGGCTGGGGGGTTTGGAAGCAGGGGGTCTGAAGCAGGCAGAGTGTGTGTGTGTGTGTGTGTGTGTGTGTGTAAGCAGTGGCCATGTCAGGCTGTTCCACTTCATACCAAGCCGTGCCAGGACAGGGCTGAGCAGGGCCAGTTCCTGCTGGTCCTGGGGAGGAACAGGCCACCGTGCAGCAGTGTCACCCAGCTGAGCTGCTGCGCTGTGGGTGCCCTGCACTGCCCTATCCCATGCTTGGAGACAGGGCAGGGCACTGGGGCATTTATGGGACCCTGCACCATCCCAACCTGGACCCTGGTACGGACTCATTAGCTGCGGTGCCAGCCAAGCTGAGGGGATGGCAGCCCCACCTGTGTGCCACATTCCTGATACCACCGTGCTGGGGGTCCCCGTGCAGCTCCATACAGGGGGGTTTACAGCTGGGCTTTCTGCAGAGCAAGCAGGGAAGCAGATGGCACAGCAGGTTGGCTGTGTCCCAGCTCTTAATGACACTGCCTGCCATTAACGAGGGTGTCGCCAATGCTGGCAGGTCCCCTTGCCGGTGGTACCTGTCACCATGGTGGAGCTCAGCGCCAAAGTCTCCAGGACACTGAACAAGACCACGCCGGGCATCCAGATATGGCGAATTGAGGTGGGAACAGGGTGCATCATTGGGGCTGCCTTGGGGGGGTCTCTGTGGGGGAAGATCCTCCCTTTGTGTCCTCAGTGCCTGGGTTTGGGGGTCTCAGTGCAGCATCCAGGGTTAAACCCAGCAGCTTCCAGCGCTGAGGGCAGTGGGGTGCATGGGGCTGGGCTGGGGGGTTTCCCCACCAGGGCTGATGTCTCCCTTCCTTCTGCAGAACATGGAGATGGTGCCAGTGCCCACCAAAAGCTACGGCAACTTCTACGAGGGGGATTGCTACGTCCTGCTGTCGGTAGGGCAGTCAGGGGTCGCATGGGGAACTGGGAGTGGGCTCTGCCCCGGGGGGGCTGGGAACAGGGAGGGATGTCTGCAGCCAGTGTGGCCTGGGGACACAGGGGCTCTTCTAGCGGGGACCGGTGTCCTGCAGACACGCAAGTCTGGGAGCAACTTCAGCTACGACATCCACTACTGGCTGGGCAAGGAGTCGAGCCAGGATGAGCAGGGGGCGGCCGCCATCTACACCACCCAGATGGATGAGCACCTGGGCTCCGTGGCCGTGCAGCACCGCGAGGTGCAGGGACACGAGAGCGAGACCTTCCGCGCCTACTTCAAGCAGGGACTCATGTATGTCGGTCACCCCTGGGCACCAGTTCCCCTGGTGGGTGATGGTGGGGAGGGGTCCTGTGGAGGCATGCCCACTGGGGGTGGGGACAGCTCTGTCTCAGGGAGGTGGGGGAGGAAGAAGGAGGATCTGGAGCTGGGCTCCATCTATCCATCACCACGTGTGTGTACCCAAACACCTCCTTGTGCACAGAGGCGGGAGGGAGAGCCCAGTGGTGTGAGGAGGGGAACCCAGGGCTGACACCTTGTCTGTCCCCTCCCAGCTATAAGAAGGGTGGGGTGGCCTCAGGCATGAAGCACGTGGAGACAAACACCTACAACGTCCAGCGACTGCTGCATGTGAAGGGCAAGAAGAATGTGGTGGCAGGAGAGGTGAGTCATGGGATGTGTGGAGTCTGGATCAGGATCGGGCCGGAGCTCCCCCCAGACACAGCCACCTCCAAGCAGGGCACACGGTGGGTGTGGGATGATGCTGCCTTGCCTTGCAACTGCTCCCCAGAAAGCCCCTCTCAGGGTAGGGAGGAGGAATGTAGGCTGGAGGCCTATATTCCTGAGTGAGAGGGGCTGCAGAGCCATGGGGATCCAGGCATTCTGCTGCTTGCCACCCACCTTTCTCAATCCCGTCCTGCTGCAGGTGGAGATGAGCTGGAAAAGCTTCAACAGAGGAGACGTGTTCCTGCTGGACCTGGGCCAGCTCATCATCCAGTGGAACGGCCCTGAGAGCAACAGAAACGAGAGGCTGAGGGTACGGCCAGGGCGTCCCAAGGTCCCCTCCTGGAGGAAGAGGGGGGTCACCAGCCACCCTCTCCCTCATCTGGGCTTATCCCTTCTCCCCTGGCTGCAGGCGATGACCCTGGCCAAGGATATCCGGGACCGGGAACGTGGGGGTCGTGCCAAGGTGGGCGTAGTGGATGGTGAGGATGAGGATGCCTCACCAGGGCTCATGAAGGTCCTTAAGCATGTGCTGGGTGAGAAGAGGGACATCCAGCCTGCCATCCCTGATAACAAAGTGGACGAGAAACTCAAATCCTCCCTCAAGCTCTACCAGTGAGTTGTTGGGGGTGGGTTATGCATGGGGCATTTTCCATGGTGTCAGAGGGAGCCAGCAGCCATCAGCTATGTCCCACAAATCCCAGCCCCATGGACAGACGCCAAGAAGGGTCAAAGCTACAGCAGGGGTGGGGTAAGTCCTTTGGGTGCCATTGGAGCAAGAGGAATCCCAGCTGCCAAGAGGATTGGTACCCGATAGAGACGCTTGTGCGAGCGTCACCTTTGGATGCTGTGGCAATGCACCGCAGTGGCCCTGTAACATCTGACACCCCTCTGTCCCTCCTTGTGGCCATGAGTGAGCTGCCTGGCAGGGCAAGCTACAAACCAGTTTGCCACCATGGCACAGCCAGACATCCCCTGGGCACCACCTGTATCATGATCTGGCTGGGGAAGGGGAGGGGAGGGAGCAGCCCCGCTAAACGCTACCACCCTCTAACGGGGATGGGGTTTTCCAACCCTGTTTCTAAAAGCCTTTTCTCATGTCTTTTTCTCCTGTCAGTGTCTCCAACACCAGTGGGAACCTGGTCATACAGGAGGTGGCAATTCGACCCCTAACTCAAGACATGCTCCTGCATGAGGTCTGTCACCCATGGGAGGCTTGGGGGTGTGCAGTTTCCTTGGCAGCTTTAATCCTTCAAAAGCTGAATTTGGTGGACTTGCCTGAAGTCTTTATTTCTATTGTTGCCCCTTCTTCAAGGACTGCTACATCCTTGATCAAGGGGGTATCAAGATCTTCGTCTGGAAGGGCAAGAATGCCAACAAGGAGGAGAAGCAGCAGGCGATGAGCAGGGCGCTGGTGGGTGCTGGATTAGGGGCTTGTTATGTGATAGCCTGACTGCTCCCTGGGGTGCCAGGCTCTCCATGGCCACGCTCTGTGTTTGGATCCCACCAGGGCTTCATCAAAGCCAAGAACTATCCAGACAGCACTAGCGTGGAAACAGAGAATGATGGGTCCGAGTCAGCCGTCTTCAGGCAGCTCTTCCAAAAATGGACCGTCCCCAATCAGAGCAGTGGGTTGGGCAAGACCCACACCGTGGGCAAAGTGGGTGAGTGTCTCCTTCCAACGTGGAAGGACTTCTTGGATTGGGATGGGCAGGCCATGGGGAGCTCCTGTGCCCTGAAGGGATTTGGCTGACCCCTCTGCCCTTCCCCACAGCCAAGGTGGAGCAGGTGAAGTTTGATGCTACCACGCTGCACGCCAAGCCCCAGATGGCTGCCCAGCAGAAGATGGTGGATGATGGATCTGGAGAAGTAGAGGTAGGGTGACCATGGAAGAATGTGGGACCCTCTCAGGTACCCCCTTTGCTATACCAGGGGATGCTGTGGGGTCCAGGGTCTGCCGAGCAGGAGGATGCACCAGCTCTGACAGCAGTATATCCCTGTCCCACCAGGTCTGGCGTGTGGAGAACAATGAGCTGGTGCCTGTAGAGAAGAAGTGGCTGGGCCATTTCTATGGCGGGGACTGCTACTTGGTGCTCTACACCTATCATGTGGGGCCCAAGGTGAACCGCATCATCTACATCTGGCAGGTGAGACCTCCAGGTCACCGTCCATGGGGGGGTGCAGGGGTGTGCCTCCCTGGACTGGGGGTGCTCTGTCCCTTGGGAACAGCATGAGAGTTGCCTCTTCTCAAGAGGGCAAGGGGGGCTGTGATGGGTGCTGAGCCCCCTCTGCCCTGCCCAGGGCCGCCAAGCCAGCGCAGATGAGCTGGCCGCCTCCGCCTACCAAGCCGTGGCCCTGGACCAGAAGTACAACAACGAGCCCGTGCAGATCCGCGTCACCATGGGCAAGGAGCCGGCCCACCTGATGGCCATCTTCAAGGGCAAGATGGTGGTGTATGCGGTGAGCACAGGGATGCTGGGGCATGCGCCGGCCAGTGAGCTTGTGGCACCGGTGGTGACATCCTGTTGCTGTCCCTCCAGGGTGGCACGTCACGGGCGGGCAGCACAGAGCCCACACCCTCCACCCGCCTCTTCCAAGTGCACGGCACCAACGAGTACAACACCAAGGCCTTCGAGGTGCCGGTCCGCGCTTCCTCCCTCAACTCCAATGATGTCTTTGTGCTCAAAACCCCCAGCTGCTGCTACCTCTGGTATGGGAAGGTGGGTACTGCTGGGCACTGGCATGGGTGCCGCCACCTCCAAGACAACTGTCCCCCCCTCCTCTTCCTCTTCTTTGGCCTGGGCCAGTGATGGAGCAGCTGTGCTTGCTTGGCAGGGCTGCAGTGGGGATGAACGTGAGATGGCCAAGACTGTGGCTGACATAATCTCTAAGATGGAGAAGCCAGTGATTGCAGAAGGACAGGAGCCACCTGAGTTCTGGCTGGCCCTGGGGGGCAAGTCCCAATATGCCAGTAACAAGAGGTACCGGTCTTGTCCCTGCCCATGCCCAGGGGTAAGATGGGCCACCAGTCCCCAAGCAGGGTGAGCTTCATTCCCATCTCGGTGACCCCTCTCAGGCTGCAGGAGGAGAACCCCTCTGTGCCCCCCCGACTCTTTGAGTGCTCCAACAAGACAGGCACCTTCTTGGCCACAGAGATCATAGACTTCACCCAGGATGACCTGGAGGAGAGTGATGTTTACCTACTAGACACCTGGGACCAGGTGAGCTGGGGTAGCAGGGGACAGACCTTTGATCCCCCAAGTTGATGTTCCTGCGGTTGGAGGACCCGCATCAGCCACAGCTGGTGGGATGGGAAGCTGGAAACCTGCCTGTACGTGGTCCCATGATGCTTTTATCTGGCCTTCTTGTTCCAGAGAATGCTGAGGATGGACTCCCAGAGTCCCTCCCCGTGGACAGAGCCCATGTGCCCCCAGCCATGGCCCCAGAGGGCTCCATCTCACCCCAGTGGTGGACACAGTAACTTTATTGCAGGTTTTCCTCTGGATCGGGAAAGGCGCCAATGAGTCAGAGAAGGAGGCGGCAGCAGTGATGGCACAGGAGTACCTGCGGAGCCACCCCAGTGGGCGTGACCTTGACACTCCCATCATTGTGGTGAAGCAGGGTTATGAGCCCCCCACCTTCACCGGCTGGTTCCTGGCCTGGGACCCTCTCAACTGGGACGTGAGTCATGGGCGGGGTTTGAAAGACCAGGGACTCCCTTTGCAGAAGGGACCAGATGTGGGTCTGGCCCCAGGAGCCTCTCCAGGGTGGGGGCAGCAGCTTGCCTGACCCCTGTGCGTGCTGAGGGGCTGAGCACTTTTGTCTCCTTCCCAGGACAAGAAATCCTACGAGACGCTGAGAGCTGAGCTGGGCGATGAGAGCAGCCTCGGGCAGCTCACCTCAGTAAGTAGCACAAGGAGAAAAGCAGCGGGGCTGGGTGGGGGCACAGAAAACCCTCCCCTCCCCGTGGCAGGTGACAGGAGGAGCTGCAAGGACAGATACTCAGAGAGCAGACACCGGGAGCCAGCCTGGTGCCTCCATCCCTGGGCCTGGCCCTGATGTGACTCTGCACCCCCCATTCAGGTGCTCACATCCAGGGAAGAGGTCTTCACTGCCACCACCACCCTTGTCCCCACCAAACTGGAGACCTTCCCCTTGGATGTGCTGGTGAACACCGCTGCTGAGGATCTGCCCCGGGGTGTGGATCCCAGCAGGAAGGAGGTAAGATGAGGCCAGGGGCTGCTGGGGGGGGAGACAGGGAAAGCCCCTCCCAGTTCTTCAGCTCAGCCTCTTTTCTCTGGCCCCAGGATCACCTCTCCGATGCAGACTTCCAGGCTGTTTTTGGCATGAGCCGCTCTGCCTTCAGCAGCCTGCCCTTGTGGAAACAACAGAAGCTCAAGAAGGACAAAGGACTCTTCTAGGGCAGGAGCCTGGGCACAGGAACAATCCCAGCTCTTTAGCAAATAAAAGGAGTTTAAAAAATAGGGCTGTGGTCTCTCCCCTCCAACCCCAAGACCCAGCCCCAGGTGTGGGGGTTATTTGGTTCAGCGCTGGCACTCAAAGAGACACAGGTCTTGACTGGGCACCAGCAGCACAGGGGAGGACCCTCAACTCCTTTTCCCTGAGGCCTCCCTTTGTCCTCGCTGTGCTCAGAGGTGATGCGCAGGCTGGGCATGCTCGGGGAGCCAGGACTCTCCCATCCAGGCACCTGCAGCTCCGGGCTAAAGGTCCAGTGTACAGCTGGAGCCACTCCCTGCCTTATCACTTGAACTGCAGTAAATACGTGTGGTACCAAAGGTAAATGAGGGGACACTGTGCCCGTGGGGACAGACACCAGCGATCACTTGTCCTTGGACCCAGGAAGGGGGGGAGGGTGTCTCCCTTCTACTCGGGCTCTACAGGGATGCTGAGAGGCACTGAGGTGTCCCCCATGGGAACATATCTCTCTCAGGGAGGCCAGGATGGGCATGTGCTGAGGGGCACTGAACACACACAGGATGTTCCCAGGCAACAGAGCAAAGTCCCAATGCAAAAGGGGAGGCGGAGGTGCAGTGCCCAGCAAGAGCCAGCAGAAATAAGATTCCAAATCAGTAGAGGGTTAATAAAGAGGTTTTAATTTCACAAAAATCTATCTACACATCATTTAAAAACGGGCAGGGGGAACCCAAGAGCAAAAACTGTAAAGAATAGAGAGGAACAGGTCTGCTAAAACACAGAGAAAAGCACTGCTCCACATCAACAGTGTAAAGAACCAGAAAGTCAGGGTGCAGGCAGAAGCCCATGGTAGGCAAGGCCGGAGTCTGGCAGCAAACCACGTGGACAGCAGCTGCCAGGGGTCCTGCACCCCTTTTTCTCTCTTTGGCGGGCAATTACAGGGATAATTAGCTCCATTAAAACAAAGCAGATGAGTTATTCCCAGCCCAACGATGTTCCCCAGCTGCCTCGTGCCAGGGTGAACTGAAGCAGGAAGTGCTGAGCTGGCAATCAGCACTTCCCTTCCTCGGATGCAGGACGGGCAGGAAGATGCACGGGCTATCTTATCTGTGCTGCACTGAGCAGGGGGAAGGCGAGGCCGAGGCCACAGGTGCTGCAGAGCTATCCGTGCTCTCCTCCCGTCAGTCCCACTCTGCTGCTCCGGCTGGGAAAACAGTCCTTGCTCTGCAAAGGCTCTTCGTGCAGCCCTGCTGGCCAGGGCTCCCCAGGGACCCGCACACAAGCTCCAGTTCAGTGACACCAAAGCTCTGGCCCTCTCAGATTAGGGGTGTAAATCAAGAGCAAATTATCGCAGTCAGACAACGAAGCGACAAAAGGAACAGAGGGATGGGAGTTCCTTGAATTTCTGTGCTGAATCACACTTGTACTAAGCTGGGTTGATTCAGAAGTGGGTAAATGTTTAACTGAGGAAGAGCTAGTACATGTTCAGGGCCCACAACTAAGCTTCACCTACCTACACCCAAGGACAGGTGTCCCACATGGAAGGGCCAACCTTACTGAACTTGCTGCTGCAACAGTGTGAGCAGTGGGAATGACCCGACTGGTGGGCAGCACATCTCTTGAGAATTACACACCTGTCATCCTCCTCCCTGCTCCTGGGCAGGGAAAAAGCTAGCTTCTGCAAGGAAGGGGCTCTGTGGACACTCCTGCCCGGGTGAAGGTGCAATTGAGCTGCCATATGCCAAACAAAAAAGCTTAAATTATATACTATATGTCTGCAAATTCTTAATGACTAGAATAACAAGCAAGAACTTTTCGTAACACAAGGAACACTGTTTTCAAGCACCAGCTTTTTCACCTTGATTCAAACAAAACTGGTTTTAAACAAAAGTTACTGCACTGAAAAATCAGGCTATGTTTGCTTTTATTATAAATTAACTGGAGTGCAGCGCCTTGTAAAAACAACCTTGCCACCCAAAAAAGCAGAGCTGACTTCTGATACTACAGGAATACCAGTTATTTACAGCACAAGCATAGGATGTGCTTGGGGAAAACAGGTTTGCCCTCTGGACAGAGCAGTCCATCACATTCGCAGGGCGATCAGTTCAAAGGACAACTCCCATGTCACCACCTTCTCCCGTCGCCCAGAACTCGACCAAAATTAGTACTGACAATAGAAAAGTATAATGCTTTGTAATAAATTAACACACACCCCCCTCGGGCTGCATCTCGCCAGATAAACACGCTGGCATGTCTGCAGCCAAGCCTTTGCTGCTGGCTCAGAGACCAGGAAGATGCCGCCGTGGCCAGGGCCCCTGGGCTGTCCCACCTGGGGACTGGGAGGGAGGTCAGTCTTCACCACACCAGGGTCCCCAAGGGCTCGGCGTGGGGAGGACACCGGCGCTGCCATTTGCTGCTGCTGCTGCTTCGCACAAGTGGGAAGAGGCCCCTGAGGGCAGTGACACACCCTGCCGGGATAAACTCCAGTGTGGAAGTGCCCGTGAAAGGTGCCTGCTGTCTCCTAAATCGATGGTTTTGTCTGCTTTGCTGCAGCCAATTTATTCCTGAGAAACTCCTAATGATAGTTTAAAAAACTCACAAACTATCTCAACGGCAAAAAAGGTGATTTTCTTCCTTTTTTCCCTTAAAGAAGTCTTTCATCTCTAAAACTCAGGCTGCAAAAATCAGAACTAGAGGCCAAAACAAGAGCAACTACTCTGCTTACAGCAACCACTTCTCTGAAATGAGTAAATGTCAGTGAAAGGAAACATCTGCCCCTGCTTAATTAGTGCAAAGGTGCTGAAAAAAAATGAATAGGCTTCTCCCCCCACTGCTGAAACAAGCTATAAAAGGAGCATCATGCTTCTAAACCAGCAGATAGCATCACTTCTTCCAAACCATGTTCTGTTAATGCTGAGCAAGGGCCTTCTGAAAGCTTTCCACATGGTTAATTTCACAGTTTGAGCACTCTTGCACTCCTCAAAGAGGAGAACGGAGACATGGCTGCAGAACAAAGCCTCTTAACCTGCGGTAACACAAGACCATGGCAAGATCAGGGCTCAACCACAGGGCAGTTCAAGTGCTAGGTGCTGCACACAGGAAGGGTAATGCCAGAACATTCTTTCCCTCCCAAAACTGTAGCTCACCTCCTGCTACTGCTCTGCTTGCTGCAGGTACTCAGCCCTCCCAGAGTCACATGGGAGCAGCCCTAAGCAACACAACTCCAGAGTGAAACACAGCACACCCAGCGAGAGACCTTGCCTCTCCAAACGGCACCGATGCAACCACCTCACGGAGAAAATGCAATCAAATAATAGAACTTGCAAAACAAAAGAAATCACATATATAATCACATCTAAATGAGGATGACAGTGAATGGTGTAAAAAAAACAACAGAGCTGCCACCAGGTATCAATACATTCCACAGCACCGACAGTTTGTCTCCTGGAACCGCACAGAAATCGCAGCGCGCTCACAAACCCATGAATGTCACAACGCATCAGCTTGAGTGATTCCAAAATGCCTGTTAGCCAGATGACTGGCAAGAGCCTGCTCAGTGATCTGGCTTTCCAGTGAATATTACTAACACAACACACGCCAGGTTACAGTCTATTGCTTAAATTGCTCTTGGAGAAAAGAAACAAAAGCGCCGAGTGATATGTAAATCTTCGCCACTCACGTCTCACAGGTGAATGGGCTTTTAAAGTCGAGTCTCTTTTTGCACTATTTTTTAAACCAGTTTATGAACAGCTGTGTAGTCTTGTGGCTTGTTACAACTCTTTAAGGCTCCATGCTGACAAAATCATTTGAGAAACATTGACAATTTCACCACAGGAGGGTCGCTCTGGATGTCAAGGTTTAAACACAAAGTTCAGGCCCAGGACTTGCACAGGTGGTTCAACAAACCGAGCGTCCCATATTTCTACCTTTTGTCTCATGTTTTGGCCCTGAGCTGTTTGTTACTCCTGCGTGGCTGGCACGAGTTCAGAATCTTCCTTGCTCCTCAGGAGGAACAAGGCGTTTTACTCTTCACAGAGGCTGACGAACCGATCTTCCTACTTCCATGCTAAGTGGCTGTGCATTTTTTTCTGTTTCTAGTAACTCATCGAAGATATCTCTAGAACAGAAGGAAAGACCAACAGTGAAAATTTTGTAGAACAACAAATTACTACATAAGATAGCCCCGAGGGAATCAGCAACTGGATTTACTCCACAAACTCAAGCATTACAAATCCTGGCAAAGAGAGATGTCTAATCTGACATCTCCAAGCAGCAGCAACAACAGAAGAGGGGGATACAAACCTTCCTCAGTTCTGTGTGCCTGAAAACATTTCTACCTACAAACCCCATTTTGGCTGCGTCCTGAGATGACCATGGCTGCAACAACACAACTATTAGCAGGGGTAAGAGCATTTACAAATATCACAGCACTTCAGGAAAAAACCCAAGCTCCATTAAGATTTCTGGTGTAACGCATGCACTGAATCCCCTTCTTAAAATACAATTTAGTGTATTTGTTAAAACACTACGTATTATTGACATACAATCCCACAGCTCTGAACTCCAAGCACTTAAATTTTGTCATTCTGGAGACATTTTTCATCCCAGCAGAGGACCAGAGGAAGAAGAGAAGCCTCCTTCCTCACAAGCAGCAGGCAATTTCTAGGAGCAACATTCCCCATGACACCTACTTGTGCATGTAGAAGAAGATGTATCCGCTTCGGTCTCTGTCACACTGAACGGTGCTCTCCAGAGTTCTAGAGACTTCCAGGTCATTGTAGGTGAACCAGGACTGCTTCTTGATATCATAGACATCACTGATATAATGACCTTAACAACAGAATCACAGAACGGTTTGGGTTGGAAGGGACCTCAAAGGTCATCCTGTTCCAAACTGCCTGCCATGGGCAGGGACACCTTCCGCTACACCAGGCTGCCCAGAGCTTTGTCCAACACTCCTGGGAATGGGGCAGCCACAGCTTCTCTGCACATCTTTCCATGCTGCACTTCAGCCAGTGAGCTGGTTAGCTAGGGACCCTGGTCCAGCCACCTATGTCAGATTTAAATGCTAAAAGACCCTTAAGATCCTGCTCCCTCAATTAGCTGGTGACAAGCACAAGCAATTCTACAGAGCCCAGCAGATGTACGCTTCCTAGGTGCCACAGTCAGGCGCCACGGTATCCCCAACCTGCTCCCCCACCAGCAAGTCATGACAGAAGATTTGCTTTGCTGGCTGAATTCTTTCCTATAAATAATTATGCTGTGGTAATTCTGTATTACAGATTTTTCAAGCTAGGTAAGAGATGAAGAATAAAATGTGGCATCTGGCATATTTTACCTGAGGATGATGTGCTTCCAATATGGCTGACAATGCTGATGAGACGATAGGAGTGAGGAAGCTCTCCTGTCTGGGGGAAAAAAAAAAGGTACAATTAAAGCTTTCAGGCATTCTCCCCCCCCCCCCCAGCTTATGGGCAAGATGAATTATACCTGAATATTAACTTTGGCTACTGTATTCAAACCTGCAAACCTGTGAAGGATTACAGAAACAGACACCCTGCTTCACAGCAAACAAGGAGTTCTTCCAGAAGTGGGAAATGTGTATTTAATCTATCGGCAAGCCAATGAGCATGCCAAGGAGCCTCTCTGACCTCAGAACAGATGCTGACATGAGCTCTACACTGCAAAGTTTTCTAAACAACCATTTCCTGAGCAACTTCCACTGATGTCAGAATTAATCCAGCAAATAAACAGAAAAGCCAAAAAGGAACACCATGCTTACTTCTGAAATATCAAAGACATACCATTGATAATGGTACACAGATTCAACAGCTAATACCGGATATGTAGCCCAAATTCTTGCCCTGCACCTGTAATGTCAGTGGACAACACCCTCTTTTCATACAGGAAACATGCTCTTTCTATTCAATGGCCTTTGACAATTTATTTTTTAATACTCTCTTGACCAGGAAATGTTACCTCTAGAATTCACTGACAATACTGTTAAAGAGAGTATCTTAGAGAAACTCAGAAGATCTCTGCAGCTGATATATATTTTTTTTTGTTTTGTTTGCTTTGGTTTGGTTTTTTTTTTTTTTGTAATTAAAATAACACAGTAATACTTATGTATATAAATTTTCTATGTTCTCACTTTAGAATATAAAATACCTTTCTAGCCTCTACACCTGCTCTGTAAAACTACCTTCAAGACTATAAAGAATAGCTATATTTCTCTGCTGGCTTTTGAAATCATGGATCACACCTCAGCATTTCTTTTCAGCTCTTCTGCTTCAGCTTCTGAATACTCCATGTCCAGAACATCCTCATTCCCAGAGTCTTCATCAGAGCCAACGCTGTCCAGGAGAGAGCTGTTAAACTCTAGATAGCAAGGAAACAATGATAACTGCATGAGAAGCTGTGGACCACACAGGAATTTACAACAGGTCGAGGTGTATCTACCCACAAAAACAGGCCTAATAAAATTTCAAGCTTCACTTTTAAGGAAAACAAGGGGACACTGGAATTTCCAAACAAAAGCTCTTGCCCTTTCCCAACTTGTCAGTGCAACAGTTAAGTATCTTGGAATTAATTTTAGCACCACCTCCCTCATACTTTTCCAAAAGGGCACCATGGCAATGACAGCTGGGTGATAAAAGAGCAGTTAACACCCAAGTGGCTCTGGAGCGCCAGTGGGCTGCAGACAGGACAGCCAGCCAAGGAAGGACAGCCAGTCTGGTCAGTGAGCTGCGAGTTCCTGCAACAAGAAGCTATGAATTACAGTTTTAACTATAAGTTGCATGAACAAAGTGCATTTTTGAATTAAAACTGGCATCAAAATGCTACTGCTGGCAGCAGGCATCTTTTCATTGTTTTCAATGGTAAGAAAGCTGCTCACCACAGGAACTTCCAGTTTGCTTGGCTGAGCAAAATGCACGCAGCTTTCTGTAAAGAGCCGGAAGGCACCACTGCTCCCTGTACATGCTGTTCCAAACTTCCTGGGGTTCTGCAGCTACCCAACTAATTTAAGATTTTATACAGTTCTCATTAGGAGAAGTAGCTATGCTTTCACCAGTTAAATTAAAGCTGTGGAGTCTCAAGTGGATGAGAAGTTGGGATTAACAGGACACTGCTCAGGAATTTTTGCTCGTCTGTTTTCAAGAGACTATCATGCCAGCTGTGATGGAGTTGTTTTGCCAAAGAGATTCTCACATTGTTTGTTCTGTTAAACCATCAGTCACTGGATTAGTTTAATCTTCTCGGGAAGTTTACAGATTACTCTCTTACTTAACTGGGAATCCTCTGCTGCTGCCTTCACACTCACTTGGGCTGTAGGGTAGACTACAGCCTAGAAACACAGCCACTTTGGTAGGCCTGTGCACGAAGCACCTGCCACAGGAATTGCTCAAGGCCACTTCACCAATGGTGCCAGGATGACTGCTGGTTCCCTGCTTATGGCACCACTGGGATCCCTCATAAGACAAATGTGACCAGCTCTGCATTCAAGATGATGTACATCTCCCTGAACAGCTGCTTCCTGATGCCTTACAAACAAGACAGCAGCAAGGAAATGCTCGTGTTGAAGCCAACCAACTGCAAATCAAGGGGATGAAAGATCTCTAGCCTTGAATTCTTCCTGGATATCAATCAAGGAAAACTCAAGAAGGATTGGTCACTTAGTCTGTCAGAACTCAGGGTGAGGGATGCCTAAGCAGCGTTCAACTTACTTCTCTTCAGAAGCTGACACAGGTT
Organism: Motacilla alba alba; assembly: GCF_015832195.1. Classification (NCBI taxonomy): domain Eukaryota; kingdom Metazoa; phylum Chordata; class Aves; order Passeriformes; family Motacillidae; genus Motacilla; species Motacilla alba. Next base: position 15,475,005 of record NC_052022.1, read on the forward strand.
CATCCAGTAACAACTGAGGGCCTTTAAAAGGCCCTGAGCAGCTACAAGTATCTTAACACAATACTTTATTATCCCTCCCTCTCCCTCTTTGGAGTTTTCTCTCAGTTATGCTTTGCTCTGCCAGATTGTATGAAATCACTTGCATGCCAGCCTCACACAAATGTTAAATAGTGCCTGGGGAGGCCTACAGCACTGTCTGGGCTTGGAGGAGACAGAGTGCACATTTTGGGTTTCTTTCTTCACACCCAACAGCTATATCTTGCAGTGAGGTCTGTCCCCCTCCCATCCCATATCTGATAGAAACAGCACTGATTCATTTTTCCAGGCAAGGCTATGGCATTTATTAATCAGCCCTAAAATAGCAACGCAAGTAACAAATAATCCCTGTGCTCTGACCGTGGCAATCAGCATGCTGGCTTTGCTGGGAATGCAAAGTTTCAAGATCCACTGTACTTTCTCTAAATTAATATTATGCATTAATGTATATTATATGTGTTGGTTATAATATATTACACATATCTCTATATGTCTCAATAGCTAACTAAAAACTCAAGAGACTGAAGTAAGTAATTTTTCAGCTGAAGTTTTTCCTGGCATTTGCTTTCACAACCAAGAACAAGAAAAACCAACCCTGAGCGCCAAACACAACAAAGCACACACCAAAAGAACATGAATCCCAGCTGTCTTACTGACAGGCAGGAGCTGCACTCATACACACATATCAATTTTCTCTCAAAAGCAACATACTGGAAGAACTTAAATAAGTTTCACCTTGCAGACTTAATTCCGTGGCTCGTTTGAGGTCATCATCCTCTTTCTGTTCTCGTGCCTCCTAAGGGGGAGAGAACCAAACTTAGCTCATTGAGACATTTCACTGTTTAAAATTCTTGTGGTGCTCTTTTTCCATTGAAACTGTGCTGCTCTGGTTTCTACAACAAACCTGACATTGTAAATTAAAGGTTCTGTGTGAAGGAATGTTTGCAACCACCGAGAGTCCAATGTTCCCGTGCAACAGAACCTGGGACAAACCTTCATTAAGGCTTGTCAAAGCTCCTGAAGTTTGGTATGCAGCAGAGCAAGCCTCCAGTAACACCAAATGCTTTCCCTGGATCATTAATTTGAAAAGCATCTGAATGAATTTGTACCCCTGTGCTCAGGAAAGCTGTCACTTACACACAAAGCTCCTCACACTTCAGGAAATTTTAGTCTACTTCTGACCAAAGCCAGCTGAGGACACAGTCATTAAATCCTGACAGATTTGCTATTTTTAAGCCATTTGAAAGTGGAGCCAGTGGTTGTATCTAACAGGTGCAATCTACAAAGGCAGGATGCAAAAAGACATCACTAAACAACCAGGTATTAAAAATATTACCATGACCAAGCAGCAAAGAAACCTCAACTCAACAAACACGTCAAATGTTTGGATAACATCATGCCCCTATTCCTCCCACTACTCTTGAAAGCCCAGAGCTATGGCAAGCCAGTCAAAAATATTTAATGAGCTGGCTTCTTAATTTAGTGTTTGAGTGCTTTCAGCACACCTGAAAGGAGCACCCCAACTATGTATTTCAAATCAAGATAACCACAGCTACCCCATTTCCATGCCCAAATCATTAGAATAGCAGATTTTTGCTTCAGAACTGTACCAGAAACACACTCAAAGAGCAGTTTTACATTATTAGCATGAGGCCTTTTATCTCACTGTTTCTAAAGGATTTGGGAATCTTTGTTAAACTACTCAGCATTGATGAATCAAAGCTACATCTGGCATGGAACATACCAGCACCTCATAATGAGTAATGGGAGAGAAAAAAATCCAAGAGCCATGGAAACATCAGATCTCATAAGGAAAACCATGACAGCTTTGGTATTAATAGAGAGCAGACAAGGGCACCTATTTAAAGGAAGACCTGGCTAAGTGCTTGCTTGATTCTCTGCTGCTTGGCTAAACTTGTAGAAATCAGTTACAGGTCTTGCAATTCAAGTGGAATACAGATAGTTAGCACACAACTCAAGTACCCCATTTTTTCCAAGCCTAATTTAAAGGACTTGTTTTCAACTAAATTATTTGGGATCCTTTTTCCACTTTACTAACAGGGAAGCATCACATAAATGCTCAGTTCCTACATTCTTCACTAAGCATCCCCTACTCGCTAGCACCAGAAACACACCTAGGATAGACATATCTTTAGCCTGACCTGACATGGCCATTCTTAGCCTCGGCTTGGAAACCTGACTCTTTCACTGAGCCTTGACAGGACACACTGCAAGAAATTGCCAGAGAAGCTAAAGGTGGGCTGGAATCTTGATGTCAGAGAGGAAGAGTTTAGTTGAGGTTATCATTGTTTTTAATATAATGTGACAAACCAGTGCGCAAAAGTGCATGGGGAGCTCTGAGAAATCTGTGGGTCTGTGATGCACAGGTGTCAAAGCACATTCAAAACGTACCCAGATGCATCCAGTGTCATGACTCTACTGACACTGGAGCTAGAAGAAACCCAAACATTTTTTCCATCTGGTTATGTAAAAAAACCCAGAATAATTCCTTTGCAGTTGCCTGAATGCAAGCTTCTCCTTTAGCTTTCAGGTAACCAGTGCTGGGGAAGACAACTTAAGAAAGCAAACTATTTCTTACTTGCTCTTGAAGGCTTTGAGCCAGTGCCTGCTGGAGTTCTTGTTCTTCCCTCTCTCTCTCCATATCGTACTGCTGCAGCCAGTCAACCTCCCCTTGGGAGCCTTCTGGAGTTTTGTTTTCCTTATTCTCATCAAAATCTTTAGTTATCTCCGTGAAATTGGCAGGACCTGAGGAATCGCAGAGTACAGTTTATATTTGCTGTGTCTTCTGTTTGTTACCAGCTAAGTCCTCTGTTAAATCACCACGATCCTTGCAGCATAGTGACATCTATTGACAGGGAGCTCACCCACCATAGAACACCCACACAAGAGTCAAATGGAAAAAGCTCCAAAGTGCAGTCTTATACTCATTTTAACTGGTGCACAATGAACCATTTGATTAATCCCTGAACCCGTTCTCTTCTTAGCCTTTTATGTTCACTCAGAAACAGCACGTTTAACTACAGAAGCCACACAGCACTAGGTTTCTCCAGCCACTAACCTGAATTTCTCTGTAAGAAAGCATGGATTATAAAAATTTGCATTGCGTATTACACCTCGGAGTACTACAGATGAAGCCACAATAAAAGCCAAACCAAATGCAAGATAAAAAAAAAGCACAAATCTCAAGCACTGTTTAAATGTGCTATCTTTTGCTTCAGCTAAGAGCCTCAATCTTGTGAGCACTATGTACAGCTTTAAAGGTAACTTTTTAGATAACTTTTTAGTTCACCCTTGAAGTAAACACAATGGCAGAAGAGCTTTACAGAACATCTGAAATGAACAATCATTCAACTGCTGTATTCACTCCTGCAGTTGCAGGACAGTTTGATTCTTGCTTGCAACTAAGAGAGTGGAACATCTGCTCCAACAGCTATCAGGCAGCAGCATGTGAAACTTCATGGTTTTGTCCTCTGCAGACTTCAACATCTGCTGATTAGTTATTAAGAAGGATAATACAAGGCAGTCTCAGTATCTGTGAACCCTTAAACACAAGGCCAACAGCACCAGAACCATAATCCATCAGTCTAAGCCTTTCAAGATGAAAAAAGCCCCAGAATGTATTACATGAGCTTTGAAAACTTCCAGTATAAGAAGAAATACAGAACTTATATTAAACACATACTTTTTGCTTAAGTCACAAAAAAGCCTTCAAGTAATTACACTGTATTTTCCAAAGAAAACCTGGACAGAAATACGTTTATGTGGCCACACTCTATCACAACTCTATTTCACAACACCGTAATTAACATGACTGTATAAAAAGGAGGGCACAAAGAAGGCTGATCACATGCATAGTATTATTCTTACAGCCTTCCACCATCAAGGCTGTCAAGAGCTGTCCACTGAAACCAGTGTCATTTTTGGTAATAGTGGGGAGATATTCTGTTGTTAATTAACCTCCTGGCTCTCAGAGGATACGAGTGGTCTCTTCTTCCATGCTAGTGCAACTAAAAACCTGATGGAAAGCATGTAGCATACAATAGATACACCACTTATATTTCCTTCAGCTGGCTAAAGGAAGACTCAGCTTCCCCACACTGAGACCATACAGGCTTCTCCTTGTACTTAAACACGTCTCTCTGTCAGGCCACGATTCACTTGAGTCTCTTAAGCTTACAAGTCTACTCTCACATAAAAAGCTTTAGAAAAAAAATAAAGAGATATAGTTAAATTCATTAGTAACTAGTGACAAAATAGCTGCATTTATGAAAGCATTCTAGTCTTACGCCATGAGAATACTGCTACTGTGCTGCCTAGGCTACAACAGCTACAGAAATGAAAATACTTTCTGCTTATGGAAAAGTCAGTTCTAGACATGGCCAAATATTAGGAAATTGAACTGTCTGGCACAGGAACCCGTGGAAGCATGTGTTAATCAAGAGAGGAAAAAACGGAAATTAACTTTGAATCATGGAGGTGACAGACTTACAAGAAAATACATTTTCACAGTTTGATGAATTAAATACTTTTTATACATAGGGAAATTATCAAGTTTAGGTTCCTAAAACTCTGATCAAGTCACAGTTTCAGCAGTGCACTTGCACCCAGTTCCTACCACCAGCCATTACCAAGCTGATGTTATCAGTAACCTGCTTTAGCCCACTAGAGTCCAGTTAAGATGGTTACTTTGCCTTACCTGAGTCTAATACTGTTTTGGGTTTCTCCATCTCCATAGATTCCAGGCTTTCTGGCAATTCCTGAATTTCATCATCTCCAAAACCAGTGTCTGGGCTGCTTGTGGGCTTATCTTCATCATGGCTCAGAGACAGAGAAGCTTCCCTTTTGCTAATCTCTAAGACAGCTGCTAGGAGCTCATCTTCGCTCATCCCATCAAAACCAGCATTAGCCAGCTCAGGTTTATCACCCTCCATTTTACTTCTTTTTGAACCCTAGAGATGAATAGAGTCATGATTAAGTGCTTGAATAAACAGATATATAACATCAGTTTTATATTTTCGTGGAGATTTATTTTTTTTAACCCCAGGGAGTGGGAGCTTGGCACTGTCAACATTCAACATGAGATTCAATGGAGAGACAGCCTTTATAGCTACACTTACTCCACAGAAAAACATTTAAATATACACTACAACCAGTTTTTACAGGCCTTGTGGATTAACATACACAAGATAATTCTTCCCTTCTCCTTCCTTTCCTTCAAAACACGTTTTCCCTTTAGGTTCTCATGAATTCTCAAGCCCCTGGCAAGTCAAAGCTGAGATATCAGCAGGGAAACCGCAAGTTTGTTAACAAAGGATAAAGCAGCAACATGAGAGTAACTGAACTCAAATATAGGGATGGATGAACAGAAACTAAAATTGAGCTGGTATGAAGAGCAATTAAAATTAGGTGTTGTGCTGCAGATTTGTCACATGAAACCGTGATGTGAGTAGAGGGAAGAGTGCAGGAGTCACAAACCAAGTAAGAAAACAGTTTAACAGGGAAAGGGGGAATTATTCTTTCCCAAGGAGAACAGAATGATTTTCATTTGGAAGAAAGAAAAAACACCTTAGTCTTAATCTCAATTTTCCTTTTTATAGTTTATTTTCCTAAAGCTGATGCTCATCAACTCCTACACACACCGTAATTTGCAAATACTATAGTAATTTCAATCATTTTGATATTAACTGTTAATCAGGAGGTTAACCTCCATGTATGCATGTTTACACAACCACATTATTTACCATATGCTTAGAATTTCTTTTCCTATATTATGTTAAAATGGGGTAAGATAGTTTCTAATAAAATGTACTTATCCAGATCATACTGCAAACTGCATTAGGATAAATCCCAGAACTTTGTTAAAATGAACAAAATTACATTTTTACTGCTGCTTTTTACTCAAATACAGCAAGCATTTTGTATTAAAACTGCTTTATCAAACAAGATTAGTAAATGAATTAGCCAACTAAACTGCTTGTTCTAGACATGTTGCCCTCCAAGAATTAGAAGGGCCAAATTTAAACCTCTCTCCTCACAGGTACTTATGCACTGGATAAGTAAAGCAGAATACCTTTCTAAGCTTTCTGATTTCTCTCTCTGCACCTGTAGGCTACCAACATCAAAAGTGGTTTAGCTCTTCAGCAAACCCTAGTTCCAGGCTCTCTGCCAACAACTACCACTAATTCAGTGGATGGACTTTAAAGACTTGGCAGCATCTGTGCATTATTTGAATACAACTTTTCTACTAGACATTATTTGCATAGATTTTAAATAGCTCAGGCTCTAAGTCAGGCTGCTTTAAATAAGCATTTTTAAGAAGTACTTCAAATACTACTTCATCTGCAGAAGCAGAGATCAAGGAACTGCAGTTGTGCCCTGTTTAGCTGAACAACTGCTGTTTGCCCCTACCATCCAGTGCCATATACAGATGCTATTCCAGCTGTTCTCCCACACAGCAGGGACATTTTGCAAGGAGTGCCTGGCAAGGGAGGTACTTGCCAGTAAAAGTGACCACCAAGCCCTTAATGCAACCCCATCCACAGCTCTTTTGGGAATCATACCAAGAGAAATGGTGCAGCAACAGTACTGCCACTTCCAAAAACCAGGACCAGGTCTCCCAGGACAACACTGAGGTGGTCAGAGAACCTGGTTAATGGTAACACACTGTTTGTCAGGCCTGTGGTTGGGAAGTGGCCAATATCCATGGCCACAGAATAAAATAATTTATGTGGAATCATCACCACCAGTGTCTCTTTCCCACAACAGGCTGTAAAGTCTGTAATTAATTTGTTATTCAAATAAGTATGTTTTATTCCCACAATTTCTGCACTTTCAGGGCTTGTGCAGTAGAAACTACCTACTCTTCCTCAGAAACAAAACTCCAGGAACAATCAGTTAGGACAGTTTGAAATACCTTTTCTGAAAGGTCGATAAGAGGGACTTCAAAGACAAGCATAGATGTGCCATGCAGGACAGCAGACCCACGACCTTCAGCAAAGGGTTTTCTGTGTTTTCCCACAGTAATCCATTCCATCCCTACATATCCTGACCATCAGGAACTGTTCCATAATATTTAATCTAAAAATTACTGTCTGCAACTTAGTCTATTACTTCTTCTTGTATCCACCACAGGCACAGGAAACAGCTGAGAGAGAACTTCTTCCCCTTCCTTGAAGACACAAGCCTTGCTTACGCTTTTCTTTAAACTAAAGACCAAACTGAAGACCACTTGCCTGGCTCTTTCTCTCAAAATCTTCCTTTCTATACCTCTGACCATTCATGTTCCTCTCCTCTGGCCCCTCTCCAGTTAATCTATAACTCTTTTCAGTCCAGAGCCCAAAGATGGATACAGAACTCCAGCTAAAGCTCAATTCTGAGGAAAAAAGGAGGGTTACTTCACACAATGTGTATGTAGGCTATGGTTCTGTCTAGATACTTCTGCTTTCAACCTGCCTGACCTTGTGATTGTCACCTTTCATAACCTTTCTGAAGGCCCACTGTTTTCCCAGCTGTTCCTATCCCACATTTATAGTCAATCCTGATAAGATTAGCACCTTTGGCCTGTTCCTACTGAACAACCTCTCCTATTTTTATGCAGTTTCTCAGATTTGTCAAGATCATTCTTATCTGTAGTTCTGAGCTTCATTAAACTGGCAGCTCTTTCCAGCTCTGGATCTTGGAAAAATTTAATACTCAGTATCTGTCATTTATTAAATACTGGGTCAGGATCTTCCCTTGACTTGATTTTCCCATCAGATCAGAAACTGTACTATCTTCCTCTTGTTACTACTGCCATTCATCCACATTTACACCTGTCCCTTAATATCATAATCAAGGCCACAAGTCTCTGCTTGATTAAAATAACCCTACAAGCATTGTCAAAACTTTAGTGAAGCAAAAGCTTTACAGAAGCAGAGATGCAGGAAAGTTGTCCTATGCACTAGGCCCACAGCACTCTCAACAGAACAAAGTGGCACTGCAAGATAATCCTCTAAGCTGCTTCTATTCCCTTCTGGGTCATCATTTCTTCCCACACAACTCATCTACCTGCTAATACACTGGCCTGACAGGCAAAAAAAGCATCTTGGCAGCACTACCACTAATCACAAGGAAAAGCTCAAAGGCAATTTGAAATTAACTGTGCCATTACACCAGTGAACTTGGTCTCTTCACACTTCTGTGTCCGCCTACAAAGACTGTTAGCTTCAGATTCTAAAAACATTTAAAAGCCACACTTGAAAGGGGACATGGACTGGATGTGCATGACATTCTCTCAACTGAATATTTTGCTTAGCCCAACTTGTACTGGCTCTAATTTAATCAAGGGCTTTGCTGCATACTCTTATCATTGACAGCACATTATACTTCAGCCCAGGAACATTATTAGTGGAAGTTACCCAAAGGACTGACCAAACTGCTAAGCAGCTGGTATCCATAACCTGAAAACTCAAGTTCAATTGCAATGCAATTACTTCTGTTCCCAGTGGGAACCCAAGACAACTGTAGAGAGAGGTCAATTAGCAAAGCACTCCCTTCCAGCATTGCAGTGCTAATTAGGAGGAAAAAACCTCATCTGACATCAGTGTCACTCAGTTTATGCTAAAAAAAGCACACAGCAGACATGAGCACACACAGGATCTAGTACATGAAAGTTTGTGGGTTTTTCCCTTACCTTTTCTGGCTCATCTTGCAGTTGTTGCTGATCTCTACTCTGTATGTTACACAACCTTTGGCTATGGGCAACAGAGCGTTTCAATGGCTCATCATCGCTGTCAGAATCTATATAGAGTGCTGCAGAGCTCTTGGACTTGAAAGTGTATTTTCTGTAAATTAAAAACATGGCTATACAACTTCACAGCATTGTGGCATGGTACAAACATGTCTCAAATAACTGCTGAAGCAGTGCTCTCACACTGCTCAACTGGGGAACAAACTGCAACAATGGACAATTACAACTTATTAACATGGCAGTCAAGGTTTTCAGAAAAGCTTTTTTCTCTTGGGTTAACTGACATGTTTACTTGAAGCCTGCAATAGCAGCTTACAATGTTAAAAGCAACTAAGCGTGTGGCTCTTGCTTTTAAGGCGAAGGGTTCTGCACTTTATTACCTGGCAATCACAGACTGAACTCATTTGAGACACGGCCACATTAACTCATACAATTTGGCATAAATCATTTGACTTGAGTTTTTTAAGTTCGACATAGGGCTTCTCACAACATCACCCAGGTATAAAAAGTACAAAAATGCACCAATTTTTCATTTTTCCTGTTCGCTCTTCCATTAAGATAAATTCTTGCTTCTTTAGAACAGAAGACAAAGGAGTCTGGGGAAGTCACAATTTCTGTTTTATTACTGAATCTCATCTTTAAGCATCCCCCAAGGCAACCATCCAGGGAGATATCACATTTTTCACAGTATCAAAAACTGGCTGTCTCATCTTTGCAAATAAACTTAAGGAATCAACCACCTGTTCCCAAAACACTCATTGTGGCTCCACAGAGTCAGAACAAAGAGCTGGATTTCACAAGTAGAAATAATTTTGCTTCTTAAACTAGGCAACTTGCACCACTGATGTTAATTTCAGCTACCATGCAACAGCAATAAAACTCAGATATGAAAAAAGACAGTACCTGAAATAATTTACAACATAAAAACCAGAAAAGAACTAGAAAATCTAAAAATGCCTTAGAAACTACACCTCAAAACCCCAGGCCATTGGACATGGACATTCCAGAGCTATAACTCACCTACAAGGTGTGGAAGTGCTTACAGTACAGGAATTCACCATTTGGGAGGCTTTCAATGGACGGGAACTATTAAAAGAGCAAAATAATTTATTGCAGTAGTTACAGTCTTTAAAAAATAAGTGTTTACTTGTCTGCTATGCATGCAAATCCATGACCAAAAGAACAAGCAGAATACCATTATGTACTTGCTAATTGCTTAGATTTACAGTAATAACTTCATCACACTATAAATAAACAACAGTTGTTCAAAACCATGTATAATCCTTTAAACTTGATTCACTTCTTGGCGATGCACCCTCAGGGACCAGCTCACAAATTAAAGGCTCTTGGCTCCCATGTCAAGACAACTCATTCCTTTATATTTTATTCCCACCAACACTTGAGTTCCTGCTCCCAAACCACAGTCTCCTGCTGTTGTCTGGATCAGCCGGTTTTCTGGCATATCCCACATCTTAATTTCTCCTGTCTTACCTAGATTCCTCTGAACCAACTTCCTGCTTCATTTAATCTTTTCATGGGCTCCTTAAAAGTCCATACTATCACTACACATCTATCAAATAGATGGTAGCCACTGTAGAAATCTTTTCTAATCTTCCCCCTAAACCAGGGCTGCTTCTCTCCATCCTAGTTCCCCTTGCACTCCCTGGTCAATCACAATGGTTTCCACGACTGAAAAAAACTCCAGACATTGGAAAGCTATTTCCAACCTATTTTCAAGTATTGCTGCTCTGGTTAGCATAAACTGTTTGTTGTGTTTGAGATTTCTACTGTTAAAACAAACTCATGGGAAACATCCACTTACATCTCAAAACACCACTAAACATTTGGCAAAACACCTGCCACACTGCTGAACATATGCACCAGATGTGTCCTAGCTCACTGTGGATACCCTGGCTATGTCACTCAGCAGAGGCTACAAGACACCTAAGGGGTTTCTTGTTCCTTACTCTGCCACAAGCTTCCTATGTGACAACTGGCACATTTAATCTCTGTGTCTCACGTCAGGCAGCTGTAGAGAAATAACAGGCTCAGGGAAAAGGACAGAAGATTTTCAGCATGGAAAAGTGCTCAGATACTACAGTGGCACAGGAAATATGATGAAAAATGAACAACAGCACAGGAGGTGCAAGTGGAAATTAGCAGAAAAAGGTAAGATGTTTTGTCTTCTAACCAGAGTTAAAAGTGCTCTGAAGGGAAAGGTAATCTAGATTACTTTGGACTTACAGGCCTACATTTTAAAAATTACTAAAAGAAGTGTTCTTAAAAAGAATATCAAGTTATTTTCAAGGACAGTGAAGAATATTATCTTACCAAATATTCCCTAGATAATACCCAACTATCTCTTCCTACTGCTTCTATCATGCTTCCTTTCCAAACATGTTCTTATGACAGCAGCATTACAAACCAGCAGCACACATCTGAAGCTACATAATTGCAATGTTTCCTTGCCCAGACATCCTCTGGAGAAGATCTGACAAGTGTCTACCTTGTGGCATACATGATTTAACAGAGCAGGGACCAAAGCTGCACACTTACATGGCAGAATGGACGCTCCAGCCCAGTGTCAGTGGCAGCCTGGTGCTTTCCGTGCAGTGGGAAAGCAGGGTTAAGTATCTCGGAATAACCACCTGCTGCCCCACTTTATGATTGAGAGACAATGCTACATTGAAGCTGTATCGTTTCAGATGAAGAATCAGGACCCTGAGAGAAATGAGAGAAGGACAAATGTTCATCTCAAGATACAAGTCAAAGAAGACCTATTCAAAATCCAAGTAAGCCTTTTTTCCAAAGGCATTCACCTGACCAAACCAGATTATTACTTTGGGGTGGTAGGCAAATGCTGACCATCTCTTATCTGCAAGACACAGGTGTGTCCCCCGTTCATCACTCAACTTGTACAATATTAAAATTCCAGAATATATTTTCTGTATCTGCTTCCTTCACATCCCAGAAACCCCAAGAAAAGGGGAAGGGGAAAACTTAATCCTCCTTGTGTAGCGATAGGGAGGAAGAAACAAGTACTGCTGAGGGTTTCCAAAGGCTTCTTTAGAGTGAAACTGAAGAACAGCATGAAGACTGACTGCAGGTGCACCTCTTTCACACACGGACCACTGTACATGCTGTCCTGCTCATTTTCCCTTCATTTTACTCTTCAAGGGATTTTTGCTTGCACTTTTGTAACATATACTTCCAGGAAGGAGAGGAACAGGTGTCAACATTTACCTGGGAAGCCTGTTGAACTTGTGTGTGACAACAGCAGACTTTCCATTGCACTTCTCACAGGAATACTCAATTTCCTCTGCCTGTTTAAGGGTGCAGAGAAATTACTTGTGGAACAAAAGAGAAATCAAACAGATCTCAACCAAAAATACATCACATCTGTTACACAAACTCTTCAAAAGAGCAGTAACCCCTTAAAATTATAATCACCTTCAGGTTGACCGAGTAAGAGAACATTTAATAAGAGGTCAGGCAGCAGACCTTAAAATTTCACATCATATCCATTAATACAGGTGGAATTTTCCTGGTAAGTCTACTGGAGACTAGTGAATTAGCCACCATTATGACACAAAATAGCTTTCCAAAGGGAGGGGACAATCTTGTGAGGTTAATAGTTTTCTCTCCCATATACAGGATTTGTTTGGGTTTGTTTTTTTTTCCCTAACAACCTTTGGTGGAGGATAGAGCCATGACTTTTTCTCCCTCTTGTTCAAAACCTCTGCTTTGTTCCTCAAAAGGTATCCTCATCTAAACTTACCAAGGCACATGAGAGTAGAGTTGTGGACAGACATCAAAAAGGGAAGCTTCCTTTCCTGAAATTACACAACCTGCCCATCAAACATTCCTACAGCCCTTGACCTTAAGTGAAGTCAAATTACATTAAAATTTTAGGATTTTTTTTAAATTGTAAGACCTCCACCAGCTTTTAAAAGAAAAAGCATGTCAGACATTCTCTGTTGAAAGTACTGCCTACACAGAGAGAAAAAAAAAGTTTGCCTGTAGATATGACAAAATACAACACCAATTCACAGACATACAGCTCATTTTTAGCTGTCAGAAGCTTCACATTGAAGCTCTACTTACAAAAGTAAGCATCCACATATTACAGCTATTTAATTGTTTTAAATGATTGTACCTGCATGACCTTTTCCTGCCATGCTAATTACGAATTGTACACAAGCTGTTGAAGCATCCTAGCCCAGGAGAAGTAGCACTTCCTGAGTGATTATCCCAGCCTGACAGCCTCCCTTCTCTCCTCTGTATTTGTTCACACCTCAACTCTTTCATCACAAAATTGGGAAGTTTACCTATTTTACAGCAGTTAATTTCTGCACAGCATTTTACAGTATAAACTTCCATATGCTGTTAATGGACAAACATCACAAAAGTTCAATGTTATCTCACATACCTGCAAACCACTGTCACAGGAACTAATAATCAGCTGTGCAATCAGAATTTCCATACGGTGCATAACCTGCACACACTCCACAATGCACAAAAACCCCCTATAAGTACATACCCGAAAAAAGAGGTCAAGAGAATCCTGGATGGATCGGGAAGGAAGGAATTTCTTCCTTCGAGGAAGGTCAATGGAGAGGTCATTAAACTGTTCTCGTTTAGTGACGGTTTCACCACACCTAAAAAAGAAACATGCTCGTGCTAGTCTGATAAAAATAAACTTGAAACTAATGAACACTTGCGTGGTTTAAGGTAAAATGACTTCCCAGTAAACATATACTTCTTGATCATCCTATTTTTACTCATCAAAATGGAACTGTTTGGTGCTCAGGACAAAGTTGGAACTTACAATTTCTTTTTGATGATTTAGAAGTTGAAACATTTGTTTAAGGGTAAGAACAAAAATGCACAGATTGCTTTGGAGAGGCAAATGATCAGGTATAGAGGAAAGCAAAGTGACTGCTGTAGCTGAACACATCTGCTGCACAGGTCACACACAGTGAATGCCCAAACATATTGGTTGACCTCTTTTTCTGCAAGAATGTAGAGAGACGGAAGAAAATGCCATTCCCTTGAAGCCCTTAGAAAGATCAAATTAAAAACATGGCTTTTTCCTTTTTTTAAGAGGAAATATTAGTAGGCTGAAACCCCCTTTTCTCTCTATTCCCATACAATTGGTACACAAAGAGGAAAGCACAAAGGCTTTCCATGGGAAATGCAATGAAGAACTAAGTGGTATGAAACTGTTCAAAGAAGGCCTGCAGCAGCAGACAGCGTGGTGTGAAGTTTACAGCATTTCTAGACAAGAGAGCATTTTTCTAAATATGGAGCCTTGGATAAAACACACTTCTTAGTTCTGGTTACTGCAGATGAAGTCATGTGAGATGGGAACACTCCCTAGTCTTTTAAGGTAAGTGTGAAAAAGCTGTCAAGCACACTTACATTTTGCAAATGATAGAATGCTGAACCTCAAACTCTAAGTTACTGATAACGGGACATGTATAAACTTTGGTGGCTGAGAGGTCATCAGAAGCACGTCCTGGTGAGTTATCCTCATTAGGGACTGGTTCACTCTTCCAAGTTTTGTTTAACTTTTCCATGTCTTCCTTCAGCTGATCCAGACACTGGCTCAAGAACTCATGTGCATCCTAGAAACGGGGCAAATGAAATGAAATGGCTTTGCACAACTTCATTCAGTATTTTTCTCAAACACACGCAGACTGGGGAATTACGTTCAGTTCACTGCATTCAGTAATGCTGAGGCAGTTCTGCTCTAACAATCACTGCCATTCAACCAAAAGCCACTGTCAAACACAGCTGAAGCTTGACAGGTGTTCAACACAGCCCAAGCACTGGACAAACTGCACATAACTGTTTCCACACAATGATACTTACATTCTGCATGTACCCAGAAAATCTCTCTGCAGTAGCTGAAATGGCACTTTTCACCTTCTTGAGCAGCTCTTTCTTGACCTCAGGGCTGCAGACATCTTTTTTAGCAAGCAGATGGGCAAAACGTCTGCAAAAGTCGAGGCAATGAAACACTGGTTGGTTTTCCAGGACATTAGAGAAACATAATAGAACTCATGATACCTTATCTTAAGAGTTCCTAAAAGCTTCTGTCCTGTGATAAGTGGTTCAGGGGTTCTGTATGAAAATACCCCACATATAATTAACCTTTTCCATTTCAAGTATTTTGAGATCTCATTTGAAGCCATCATCAAACAGCACTCAAATGAACAAAAAAGCCCAGTCCACAATCTTTTAAGGTAAAGAGAAAAGCCTTAAAAAGCTCTAAAAATTTATTTCTCTTCTTTTACAATGAGGAAAAAACCTCATAAGCTTTTTGAAAACATTTGTACTGATAGGAAATATGATATCACAAAGTACCAAAATAAGCAACACAAAATCACTAAATTCAACTTGAATGGTCAGAATGGTTTCTATTTATGTTTTATTTTTGAACTTCTACTCATGCTCAAGCCTTACATCTTTCAGCAGTAAAAACATTTTAACAGAGAAGAAAAGCTGTAGCAAAAAGAGCCATGAGGAGTCCCTTGGTTCAAGCTAGTGCTTCTGTTAGCTTTGCTACAAAACTTTTGAAATTAACTTTACTTGTACCTCCCATCTACTGTGATTCAGTTGTCTTTTACAACTGCTTTACAGTTTCACAGGACATACACACCAAACATATTCCAAGCACGAGTTTTGGTCATACACAGGAAGGTGATAGGAAGATGACACATTCCACAACACAAAAAACCCCCAACCCAAAGACAGGGGAAACCTGTATAGTCCCCCTTGCATCCCACACCCAACAACTAACACTCAGTTAACCCCAAGAATCTGATCAATTTATTGCAGCTTGACAAGTTTCTGCTACTCTGCTGAACTCCAGGAATGGCGTGTGCTGCCCTAGCCCTCTACAGCTGCTCAGTGAAGCACGTTAGGAAACCACAGCTCAGGTGACAAGCAATCACTGATCAACCAGAAGAGCAGTCACCAGGTTAGATGATATAGCCCAACCAAGAGAGGACAAAGTAGATGCTTTGAGTATCGACTCTGACTTGTACAGGGTCACACACTCCCCACTAGGTATATGGAGCACAACCTTCAGAGGTCTTTCTATAAAAATTAGAGAAAGGACATTTCAAGAGGCACATGGAACAACCTCCGATCCCAAGTAGTGTTGAAAGAGTTCAAGATGACACACCAAAAATAGAAAATTACCTCAAAAGATATAAAAAAGGATGGAACAGAAACACAAATGGTTCTGACAATCCTGCTTCTTATTTAGTGACAGAAAAGAAATGAGGTGCACCAGAGAAAATACAATAAAAATCCCAAATGGCTAAATTTAGAGAAAGATTAAGTATGAAAAACTTGACTACTTTCCACAGCTACCAAACAAAAGGCATAAGCCCCCACATATCAGGTGAAGTTAGTGACCAGCTTAAACTCTACCTGGCAAAGTTTTTAAAAGAAACTTTTCTGCACCTAACTTATTTTGCAATTTCTTACATTTTCTTCTGAAGCATTTCACTCTGCCACTGGAAATACAGTAAAAGAATGCCTGTAACTCAATATTATAAGTTTTAAGAGCTGATTTCCTATTTCAAAAGTGAAGCTCCAAAATACAGACAGCTCTAGGATTTCTTTCATTATCTATATGGGCAAATGACCCTCTACAAGGATGCTTCAGTATTACAAAACCAGTTTCTCAGTAAAGAAGGACAAAACCACCTTTAACAGAATGTGAATTTTACCTGATAAGTGCATTGAGTGGAATTTTTTTCCATGGGATACCCTGTTTGAGCAAATCATTAGCAAAAGACTGAATTGAAAACAAGGACTGTAGAATGGCATTCATATAGCAGGTGTTTCCCAAGTTTGAAAACCTGAAAAAAAAAAAGAATACTTTGTGTCTGTCTAATGGTCAATGTGCAAACCAGAGTTAAACACAGCACTACTAACACAGGATATTCACCCCAGCCACTCCCCACATAGCATCTTACTGGAGCTGTTCCCCAGCCCTTCAGCCTAAACTGAAAACTCATGGGAGGCAGCATTTATTCAGGAAAGCACCCATGAGTTTCTACAATCAAACTTTAAAAAAAAAATGCATATATATATATATATATATATATATATATATATATATATATACACACACACACACACATAAAGACAGAGAAATGAATCATCATTAAAGGAACATTAATTACCTGAAATTACTATGTCTCTGAAACTCCCAGGACGTGAATTCAGGAATACATATCCTCCAAACTAAGAAAAGGGTTCCCTCCCTCAGTGTTCATTAATTTCAGGATTATTTTTTTAATTAAATAATTACAACAAGAATGTGCATGTTCTGATGATCAAAGTATGCATGCTAGATAAAGAATATTAAATTTACCCTTGCAATTGTTGTTGAGGATGGGTGGAAAGGGGCACTCGGGGTTTGTTCCATCCTGTGTAATCTTGATTAGATCTCATTTTTTTAACAGAAAGAGGGGCAGGCTGAGAAAGGAATCCCAGGCTTCTTTTGGCTGAAGAGGTCTGGCTGGATACAGTAGACCTAGAAACAAAAAAGCATAAGAAGGGTAAGATTTGTAACGCTCTGCCTTGAAGAGCTATAGTCCATGACACTGGCATTGCAGCCCCATGGAAGACAAGGACTGGTAAAGCCATACAAGATAACTGGAATGTATCACAGTGAAAAAGAGCTGTGAGAGAGAACACTTCTTTCCAGAAGTGTTAAATTCTTAGCTTGGTTACATTTATATATATCCACTGGTGTACACGCAGTATAACCAAGTCTTTGGTTTTATAAACATTTAATAATTCTCCACACTCTATGATGAAAGGAAGAATGATTACATAGCATGAGATCTACACTCCCAAGATATGTTTAAAATTCACATCTGGGCCAGAGTCTTTATTTTCAGTCTCTTGTTCTCATAACCTAATCACCAACTATGGATCTCAATTCCTAACATTTAAACATGGACAATGCCTCTTTTCTCCCTTGATCTTGTATCTCATCTATCTAGGGCAGAGACCATGAGTCTGACTGCACAGCACCTGACAAAGAAGAATCCCAAGCTCAGCAGGATTTAGTATTTGCTAAAATACTGTTATTAAAATATAGAATTGCATGCCACGTATCTACTTGGGGAAAATGAAGCAAGGGTTCAGCCTTAACTTGCAGAGTTTATATAGAATTTGAACCATCTAGAGTTATTCACAACAACTATAACAGACTTGAGTGATTTTACAAAGTCTTTCAAGCAGTACTGCAAGCAGTAATTAGAGTTTGTGGATGTAAGCAAGGCAGTTGAAGACACACTGAAAAACTGGACTGTGCTCCTGAAGGAAAAAAAAACCCAACAAACCCCACCATGTGATCAACACACAGGAAACTGAAGAGCTTAATTCCTGTGAAACAAGTGCTATTTACAGTTCATTCTAGTGAATCAGCCCTACCTGTCCAGGGAGGAACTGCCAGTGGAGTACTCTTTTGAAGAAGATCGACTACCATAAAAAGATGATGACTGCAGTGGTAAAACGCCTTTAAAAGAGAAGAAACGACAGGACATTTTGTTCCAGGTTACACAGCTATTTTTACAAGAAGCAATTTGTTTGAAAGTACTTAGTCAAAAGGTTTAAAAATCCTCAAATACTGGTTTCTAGAATTGGTTGGGAGACGAATAATACATATGCTTAGAAGTACTAATGTGAATATTAATGATATATAAGTAAAGGCATGATGGAGTTTCAGGTATTCAATTCAGTCTCCATCAAACTCAAAGTGCAATATGAAATATTAAAAAGTCATTATCTTCACTATGTGAAAGTTAATAAATATCTACCTCTTGTTAACAGAGACAAAACACACGTACAGAAAACTTCTGATTTCCAATGCAATGCTCTCAAAATTCAAGGTAAATATGCAGAAGTGAAAACAGCTTCTCTTCCCACAGTAAATTACTATACACTTGGGGCAAAATAGGATTATTTCATTGATATGATATCATTGTGACAGATCCTGAGACTTTAGTGCCTCAGATGGTGCCACATTAAAAAAGTGCTCTCAAGAGTCAAGACCCAACGTATTACAGTGAACCTCAGTGTAATTTAGTTTGAATAATGAATAAATGTTTGCTTCTTTTCCAGCTTGAAGTTGCTTGAGCCATGCGATTTTCAGAAATGCAGACATATGAAAGAATGCAAGATCTTGCAGGGATACACAGCCTCTAATTTTGACTCTGAAGACAAAACCAGACCTCCATTCAGAGGTAAACATTCACCTTACCAGCTCTTCCAGCAACACATTTGTGCCATCAGAGATGCACTAAAAAAAGAATGCATCCACCAACATTATTCCCCCATAAAAACAAGATCTTGAATGCATTCCTCTTTACGAGGAAAGAAGCTAAGTATTTATTCATAAAACTGAAGAACAGTGCTGCTTACTAGCTTATCTACATATTGTCAGTATTTCTGTATTGTTTGTAAAGCCTCGTCCCACAGCAGTATCCAACAGAACTTTGGTACAAACAGGACAAAAGTCCTGGCCCCAACAAGCTCCCCCTGTAAGTTCTGGGGAAGAGATAAGGAAGTAAAAGCAAACCGTAGACATCTCAACCACAGAAACCAGCCTACAGTTCACTTGGGCATTAAGAGCAAAGGGAAGTTTTAAAAATATGTAAGAAAGCAAGCCAAAAGGAGTTTACAGAAATCCCCTCCCAAGTGAAAGGGCAGCTTGGAGCAGTTTGAAGCTGCTTGTTGGAATTTTCAAGCAAGCTGGCTCATGGGCCGGCATCAGCACTGAAGAATAAAGGTCAAGGCCACACTAGAGGAGGACAAGCTTTGAAATGAAGGCAGGTTATTTGCATCTCATATAAGGCTCTGGAGGAAGCAACAAAGTTAATGGCATAGCACATTAGGAAAAAACACTTCTGCAGCAACTTGCTGAAGTTGTACCAAAAGGGCAAAATTGTACTGGTCAAGGCTAGATATCATGTGGCTTTACATTCATTTTTTTACCTGATGTCCTATTCTCCTCAGCCTGCTTCAGGTTCAGCTGTTTCTCTCTGCTACTATTCAAGTACTTCCATGCTGGATCACTCAAGGCTTTATTATTCCTATAGAGAGAAGAGTGGAAGGCAGTGCAGTTATGGAAGATATGGGATATTCCTGTTCAATATTTACAACTTGTTTTAAAACATTTCTCACCTATCACCTTTAATACTCGACCACAAACAGTAGAATTTCACTCACATATAAGTTTAACCAACTCATTTAAATAGCCCTCTGACAATTAAATCTGACTTCAAACACATGGAGCTTTTTCAAATGGCAATTCCCCTTTATCAGTTTTGTTTTGAAAAGGACCAAAGCACATAGAGTCCACATGCAGTTCTGACTGACATAATCAACAAAAGATTGATGACACAAAATTTGCATGTGCCAGTTCATGGAAATCAGCTGCTGGAGTAGTTTGTATTTCCCTTACTAACCCTGAACACATACCTCATTTCAAGCACCCGATGTATTCATAAGCTGACTGGCCTGGTCCATGTGGCTGAGAGCATTCTTTTCAGAAAAATATCCCTTTACAAATGAACAAGGAATTTAAAATCAGAAACAATTGTTACTTACGTTGAAGAATCATTCTCTTTGGGATAATCTTCACTCATTTCTGAACCAGGGGGTTGCGTTCTTTTCCTTTTTTCACTGATGACAGAGAAATTTGTGGTCATTCTTTCTGAAAAGTTAGTAAATGTCCCTCTTCCAAATGAATATAATTCCTCAATGCCTTCCATGCATTTTGGACCTATCCTCTGCAATCTCCACTTTTATAGCATACAGAGAGTCATTTGGTCTGCCCAACTCTTAAGCTGTACTAAAAGTTCTAGTGCCAGTACTGGTCAGAGGCTATAAAAGCATGTATTAACATCCTGTAAAAAGCAACGGCAAAACTAGAGGAAAACCAGTTATCCAAAACTACAGGAAAACTTACATCCACCTGTAGCTCTATAAAGAGCTGAATTTTTACAGTATCATAGTGAGAAGAAAACCCTCCTACCGATTCTCCAACAAGCCTGTCCTGTGAGGGACTGATGACGCAGGAGATGCTGCAATGTTCACCCTGTTGCTCGGTGTTCCAGCTCCAGCAGAATTCTTAATAGAGCCTCTCGGTGGGGTACCCAGCACCTTGCGGAATGTGTTCTCCTCCTTACTCTCCACAGTCACTCTTTTGGGAGGAGTCTGCAAAGCCCAAGTGGAGCGGGCCAGGGAGAGAACCCAAGAGTGAAAAAACAGGATCATCTTTAGACTAATCTATGATTTCCACCACTTTTTATTTGCTACAGCGCAGCATTCAGAAGTGGAGAGATACTACTTGTAACACATTCAGAGAGTTTAAAGACTAATTAGACATAGGTAAAATTCTGACTGAGTCATACAAGTCGTAAACATTAAACTCTGCTGCAGTAACCACTTTCCCTTCTCATTTTTCAATGCTAAGTCAGCTGAACTTCAGTTTTTAAAATCTCCTTTACAAGCTCTGACATTAAAAAAACCCAAGGTGTGATTCCTAACTATCCCCAGATCAATCCTGGGTGGTATTACAATTAAAAATAATAAAAAGCTGTACTAAAACCCACATAATTAAAACAGTGCCCTGACTGCCTTGGGCCAAATAAGCTCTATTTGTGATGCAATGCAAAGAGGTAATAATTGGTCGACTAAGGAATGTTGGTCAATTTTAGACTTGAAAACTGAACATGTCTAATCTCACCACTGTATATACAGCCTCGAGTTTTTAGAGTGAGATTGCCTTTAAGGTAACATGTAGAATTTGTTTTGGGACAATGTCAGAAATAGTCTCCCTGAGGGCAGTAATCTAAGTATATTAACAGAGATAACGAAGTAAATTAAAGCTAGTGGATACACCATGAAATCTGGGGAGAAGAACAAAAATATTTTGAAGGAAAACAACTTCTGGGGGCAAGTCCGTGAAATATACACAAAAATGTGAGCAGAATGCCACCAATTCAGTAACTTTATTCTGACATAAACCTGGATCATCTGCTTTTCAGTGTACACATTTGGCTGAAGTCTGCTAAACCCATTAAGACCTATGCTGACTAAGACATGGTCAACACACATGTAAGGTGTTTGGCATAAAACAAAGGGAGATCAGAACTATGTGAAATGCAAGTCTCAGTCACGCATTTTCCTTCTATTTCTACTTCTCTGCCTAAAAGCTCATATGTGAAGAACATGGTCTGACTTCCATAGCCAGACACTGACTTTTCTTACCCATACAAACATCTCCTCACAAACAAGATACAGTACTGCCAACCGCCCCATACCCATCTATTCCAAGCTCTCTTGATTGCAAACACTTTGGATGTTAAGCATTTACAGTGCCATTACAACATACAGTAAAGACAATGAGAGGAAGAGAGGAACAGAATAAAATTAGAGAGGAAAAATTTGAACAATTTAACAAACCTGGTTCTCTATGTAAGAGAATTGCCTGTTAGCTTCCTTCTGTGTGGTCCTGCTGCCCAGCACACCTCCAAAACTCCCAGATCCTTGTGAGGTTTTCCCAGCTGACAGAAAAAGTACACAATATTTGATCTGACTGTCATTTAACTGACTGCGATTTTTATTTGCAAAACGTTTAGCTGGAGTTGATATTGGAAAGGGCATGCCAGATTTCTTGCCAACAGACTATAATATTCTGAATGCACAGACACAAGCACGTATTTATGGATATCCCTCATACTGGTCATTTAGCCACTTGGCAGCAAACTTCCTATCCTTAAAAAGAACAAAATAAAGTAAGTAAAATTAAAAACGAAGAGACTGCATGGCGATTAACAACTTTTCAAATGCCAACACACAACGTAAACAAATCCCGTTTGTAATCTCTGATTATTGTTCAGCATGAGAAAGGTATAAAACAAAAAACGGGGTTCGAGACCAGAAAGAAGAATTTACAGAAGTGCAAAGAAAGCCAGGAACACAAGAACAAAATGTGCTGAAGATGTGTGCTGGTCTTGGCTGGAGCAGAGTTAACTTGCTCCACAGTAGTGATGATAAGGCTATGTTGTGGATTTGTCCTGGAAATAGTGCTGATAACGGAGATGTTATAGTTATTGCTGAGCTCTGCTCACACAGAGTCAAGGCCTTTTCTGCTGCTCACATCACCCCTCAGGAATCAGGGGATGCACAGAAAGCCAGGAGGGGACGGAGATGGGACAGCTGACCCCAACTGATCACAGGGATATCCCACACCATGCAGCATCGTGCTCAGTGTATAAAGCTGGGGAAGAAGTAAGGGAAGCACAGTGATGGTGTTTGTCTTCTCAAGCCACCACTACCCATGGCAGAGTCCTGCTTTCTTGGAAATGGCTGAACACCTGCTTGCCCACAGGGAGTGGTGAGTGAATTCCTCATTTGTTTTGCTTGCGTGCACAGCTCTTGCTTTACTTACTAAACTGCCTTTGTCTCTACCCACAAGTTTCCTCATTTTCACTTTCTCACTGTCTTCCCAACCCCACTGGGAAGACTGAGTAAATGCTCCGGGCTTCGCTGTTGTTTGATACAGTTAAACCATGATAAGATGGGAAAAAGAAAACACCCCTCCATAATGTTATAACATGATTTACAACAATTGCACTTACCAGTGTGAACCCTGTCTTGATGGACTGCATCCAAATACATCCGCATTTCATTTGCATCTTTAAAAGGTACCTTATCAATTGTCAGAAAGCTGGTATCCTTTAGTGTTAGCATCAGGCAGCACAGTTTTCTGCCGTTTGGTCGTAAGGTCACAGTTTTAATGTTATGGCTTAACTGAAAACAAGAAAGTGACTATAAACATAAATCCAATTTAAAAGGTCAAAATACTTACAAATTCAAATAAAATATTTCAAATAGACAGGCTAAGAGAAGCTCCCACCAAAATACTTCTCCTTGCTCCACTTCAAGGAAACATTAAACCTCATACAATTAATACTATCTGTGACCTTGGCATCTGACAGGACTGCAAGGACAGTATCACTATTGCTCAACAGGCTCTAGAGTCCTGGACAAGCTTCTGAAACTTGCTTTTCTACTGAGTGTGACATCTGTAAATGTAAAGGAAAAACAATTTTATGAAGTCCCATTTAGTAAAAACCTCCACATCAAGTGCAAAACACAATTTAAGGCGGGGAAAGTTTCAAGTATTAAACACAAATGTCTCACTTCACAATTTGCTCCCAGAGAAGAGAGATTTGAAATGACTTTAAAAATCTGCTGAGGGAGTAAGTCAGTAAGAAACATGCTTACTCTGTATGCAACATCGTAACAATTAAGTTGTGCCAAAACTTTCAGGGTTATGGTGGAGCATGAGAATAATTTTAATAAGACTTTGTGCTCCCTAACGATGCCTTTGCTATTTTGTAATATAATAATCTTACTTCTGCTTCATGCTGTCACCTACAAAAACTGTAGGGCTGTTGGGTAAAGGTTCTACCACTCATGCAGGTTGAGGGTAGCTCAAAAAGACTGAGATAGTAAAAGACACCTCATGCCCACCAACGAGATTCCTTTTTTTCCATTAACATCTCTAGCTTCCTGGAAAACCAATCTAGACACAACAGCAGCTTGTAAAAGGGGCTGGAAAACCACCTCTATCAGAAACTAAGGGTTTGTTTCAATGGGAACATTACACTTTTCAAACATCTTGTGCTCAAACCTTGTATTTTGGGTTAGTTTAGGTTTTTTTGGGGTTTTTTGGGTTTTTTGTTTGGTTTTTTTTCCCCGTGGGCTGTTGAGATTTTTTTTAAAATATAAGCTACAAATATTTTCAAATACCTAAGAATAATAGGCTCCAAATTTTTCATGCTCTCTTAAAACACTGAGTCCAATGCAAAGGGATTACAATTACTTCACCATCTCAGTTTTTAAACAACCCATTTCAACTCAAAATACTGCCAGAAGACTCCATCCATACTCTTCATGCGCCTGTTATGACCCAACCAGTGTCACAAAGTTTTGGCAGGTGTGGGGAAACAAAGTATTTCTCTTAATACTATCTAGGACAACTCAGTTAAAGCTTTGAAACATCTCTAAGACACCATCCGACAGAAGAAATTTGATGACACACCAGCCACTGCAGAAAGAAATATAATGCTGGATCCATCCAAACCTTCCATTATAGAAATCTAAAAACAGGCAGGGAAATCACTCGCAGTCCTCTCAGAGCAGCTTGTCAAAAAAACAGGGAATGCTACTTTTGAAGCAAGATCATCAGGAATTTGTCACACCTGAGGTGGCATGCCAACAGCCTGGGGATGTCTGACACAAACTACCCTCCAGCACAAGCCTCCTCCTCTTCCTCTGCTGCAGTCCCAGCTGCACGGTGGCTTATCACCTTCTCTGCTAGATCCTGCACGCAGCCCTTTCCCCAAATTTCTGTGAAAACCCTCCACTGAGCTCACAAAGAGATCTGACAAGTGCCAGAGACAGCAGCCATGAGAGGCTGGGAAGAAAACCTGCCCCTTTAGGCCATGGTTAGCTACTCTGTAGGCTCATCCTCCCCGTGGAACCTCCCTTGGAGCTGCTGTCACACCACATCACTCATCCAGGCAGAAAGGAGCGTGTGAGAACAGGCACCCAGGGAATGCACAAGGGGAAGACAAGACTGCTCTCCTCAGGTCCAACAGTGGATTAAACCAAACCTGCAGCCACAGCAGCACACACGAGAAGGCAGAGACTCTTTCCAAGTCTCCAGTAACACAGGTGGGAACAATCCATAGCTAACCATTTCCTGACAGCCTTGATTTCCAGGCAACACCAGCTACCAGACTCTGTGCTGAGACTTTTCAGCACACTAAGGCAGCAAAAACCTAACCTTTCAAAAAGAAATTCACTTTTTTTCACAGCATCTGCACACAGAAATAAATGGCTCAGAGAACAGACTGGTGAACATCACTGACGAAAATCAAGAGTGGTGTGAAAAAGCAGAGGCCAACATATAGATCAGTTGAGGCTGCTGCAAATTTGCTAAATAAGCTGGGATTTGTTTTCCTCCAACTGCTCATTTACATATTCCTAAAACATGTATGTATTTTCTTACAGAAAAAGCACTCTGCTTTTGATTTGGGGCATTTTGCAGAAAATCTAGGAAGACTGACCTGAAAACAACTACAGAATGAGAAAAATTTTGGCTGAGTATTTCAAGAGAATCTTTAACAGTGATCTGCATCTGCATTTAAAACCTAAAACTGTAACAAGTAACATTCAGCAAAGTCTGGCAATAAGCTACAGGTGTATTAACATCATTACACTTCAGCTAGGGAAACAGCTAGTATAAAATGGTCAGGATCTTCTCCTCTAGAGAACACAAATGTGCCAGTAAGAGAAAGGTTACGGGCTCCAAATATCCAAAATGTGAGCCATGATGCTCTACACTTCTGTAACTTTTCTCTGTTTTTTCGGTTCTTCCCATTCAGTGGTATCTCAATGCCAACCTTGTAGATCCTCTAACAATACGTGTAAATAATTTACTGGAGAGTTATACAAAGGGATTAGTGTTCAGGAAACCAGGAACAAGAAACACTGACAGAGGGAAGTCTGCGGGACACTTAATAGCCTTGAAGAGGACAGCTGTTCACAAGAGAGCACAATCCATGCACTGTTAAAACAAAAGCCTTAATGTCTGGCATACCTGAAACGTCGTTGGAATTCCTCCAACATTGTAGTGAACTACTAGATTCACTTTGTTGTCCTTCTCCACAATTTCAAAGCTCCCTTCTTTCCATTTTGTAATCCCCGTCTGCATGCTGCGCATCCGGACAGGTCCGTGCACCTTTAACAGAGCCATGCTTTCTCACAGAAAACAGCTAACAACAGTGACCGTGCTCCACCCTAAAAACCTGTTAAAAAGGAGAAATGTGTAACTTGGCAGGCCAAGGAAGATGGAAGCATGGCTTGAACTTTCTGCAGAAGTTTGGTAGAACCGTTTTTCACTGTTTTTAAACACAGTAAGGAAGAGCTGGACAGCAGTGAAGGAAACCTAGATTAACAAAATCTCTCCCAGTATGAACAGCAGTGCACCGACTCCTTACTGCTGAAAGGTGAGCAGATACAATTCCAGACACGAAGTCATTAAAATCCCTTAACTTCAACGGATTTAAGGAAAGGGGTGGGGGGAAAGTGCCCGAGGAAAGCCAGTATGAGATGGGAAACAAAGTTTTGGAGGAGGTCTCCAAAGAAAGAAAACGAGCTCGTTTCTGACGGCGCGGGACTCGCGGCCACCTGGCAGGGCCGGGACGGGGGTCTCCGGCTTCCCCCGCTGCTCTCCGCCCGGGAAAGCCACGGGCCCGGGGCCGAGAGCCGCAGCCCCAGCGTTGCGGAAAGCACGGCGAGGCGTTTTCCCGATAAAAGCCGGCAGGAATGAATGGAGCGGCCCCTGCGCGCAGCCCCGGAGGCGCTGCCGGGGAGGTTCCCCCAGGCATCCCGCGCTCAGGCGCCGCCGCTCCCGGCCGGGCCTGGCGGTGGTCGCGGCTCTGCCCGGGCCTGGCTCCGCTCCGCTCCCGCCGCTCACCCGTACAGGGACACGGTGAGCGCGGGAGCGCCGCCCGCCGCGGGCCGGGCCGCTCTGAGGGCAGGCGGTCGCCGCGCGGCGGGAGGGGCAGGCGGCGGGCGGGAGCGGGTAGGTTTCGGAGGCGGCGATCCCCGGTACCTGCGTTCCGGCGCGTCCCGGCGCGTCCCGCGGGGCCCGGGGCGAGGCCCGGGGGGGGGCGGGGGAAGGGGGCGGTGGCGGCGGATGGCGGGAACCGGCCGCGGCAGCGCGAGACGGCGCGCAACGCGCGCCCGCTCACGTCAGCGCGGCGGCGCCTTCCCGGCGCGCCCCGCGCGCGCCCGCTCCGCGCGCAGGCGCCGGCCCCGCCCGGCCCCGTCCCGGCGTGCCCCGCGCGGCGGGCGAGAGGCGGCGGCGCCGAGCCCATGGCGGCGGCTTGAGGCGGCGCGGCTCCGCTCCCACCCTGCCACCATGCACAGCCTGGCCACGGCCGCGGTGAGCGCGTCGCGCCGCGCACGGCGCCCGCGGGACCGCGCTGGGGATGGGGCCCCGTCGCGCGGGCCGCGCGGGGAGAGGGAGCGCGGCCGCTTGTGGCCGCTCGGGGGGAGCTTGAGGCCGCGGGGCGGCGGAGCCCCGGTGAGCTCCGTCCCCCCGGCGTCACCGGCCGGGTCCGTTTGGCAGCTGCCGCGCTCCGGCTGCTCCGTGCCGGCGCTGCGGGCTCTGCTGTGGCGCGGCTCCTCCGGGGCCTGGAGGGTTTCCCTGCCGGGCCGCCCGGCTCTGCCTCGTGTGCCTCACGCAGGGCTTCCCCTCCTGCCCCCCGCCCGCCCTGCGCCCTCCCTGCGCCTGCATGCCTCCTGAGCGAGCCGGTGTTGTAAGGGTCCTTAAAGAACCATTAGCAAAGGTGTCGGCAAAAGTAGGTTTACTACAAAAGCAGAAGCATGACAAATTTTGTTGATAAGGTTTGCTCTATTTTTTTAAAAAGCACATAGAGGACAAGCGAACAAAAGTCTAGAATTAATTAATCTACAACCAAAATAAATCCAAAAAATTATCCACAGAGTGTGTGGAGAGGGAAGAAAAGGGTAAGGATAGGAAAGAGTTGGATAAGAAGGGATAAGGAAGACTTTCCCGCTGAGGCAAAAGGTTCAGAGTAGATCTTCTGTAAGTGACCTTAAAACACTTATCTGTGACACCTCCTCTGCCCTCTGGGGGGCTGTTTTACTGCTGGCCTTGACTGCAGAGGGAAAGAGTAGATAGTGGGAAGTTCCTCGGGGCAGCAGGTGCTGCCTGTTCCTGCTTCCCTTTTGCCCCACTGCAGTGCAGGACCTGCCATAGCTGCTGCTTGCCCTCTTCCCCCTCAGGAAGCTGCCAGGATTGGATAAGGTGCCTGGCGTTCAGGCTGGCAGGAGTGGAACGGTGCCTTGGCCTGAGTGGGTTCAGAAATGGAAGCTGAGTTTGAAGGATGTGGTTATTGCTTTGTATCTGCCACGTGATTGGGTTTGTGTTCTGGTTTCCTCTCCTCCAAGTGCTCGTTCATGGCATGTGTACGACTTTCTAGTGCTGACTGAGTCCCGTGTGTACTGTGTGGGAGGTGTGTTGCAAAACCAGCAGTTAGAGCTGTTTCAGATGAGCTTAGATCAAGGGTCTGGTTGGACTACCGAGCTAATGAGCAAGTAAAGTTTTGATGAACAGGAGTTTTAGAACTTTTAAAATTTCTCCTCTTTGTTTAAATGCTTGTGACTTTAACTGGTTCTTGGAGTGCTGTCAAAGACTTCTGGTTTGAAGTACTGTTCTCCTGAGCATGGAAGGATGTGTCAGATCGGGTGAACTCTCTTAATCCGCATTTACATTTTTATAGCACTGTAATTCCTAAATGTTTGTTGAAATACATGAAGGACTCCCATTATGTGTATCCACCATTAATCATCTGTCTGTGTTCTAGTTACCTCTCCTTTTTAAAGACAATTTTCACCAAAAAATTTATTTCAGAATAGAGATCAACTATAGGACTTTAGGACTCACTTGAAGGTATATTTAATTTATGCATAGTTTATGCTAGCTGGTAGTTCTGTATTGAAATGTTTCCTACAGCAGTCAGTGAGCTTAGACTGGAGGTGACAGGGAAGGATGTTTGGCTCTGGAGATGTGTTCAGGACCTGTGGTAAATAAAGTCCCCTCTTAGTAAGGTCGGGAATTGGCTCAGGAATCCCTCTGGGCATTGTGAACACTGCTGTGATAAAGCTGTGGTGAGCTAGAGCAGTGGTCTCCATACAGAGATGCTGATGGCAGAGCTGACACTTAGGTGTCGGGCCTGAAGGCATCACAGTGCTGAGGACAGACTGAAACCAATAAATGTACCTCTGATTGGCTGTAGGGCATTGAAAGCCCTGCCAGAATCAGCTAATTCACTGCTGGGGAAGTTCAGAGTTCATTTTTGGTGTTTCTGAGCCAATGGGCTATCAAAATAGTTTAAAAAGCACATGTTATCCAGTTAGTCAATGTCTGGCTTTGGCTGACCAGGACTTTTACCAGTGTGCCTAGCAGCAACTGCTCAATTAGGAAGAGAAAGCCTTTTGCCTAAATCAATTTGTTATGTGAGTGTTAGAGATGTCTTTTCTCCAAGAAGGAGAAAAAGTGTTACAAGATTTTTCCTGATCTCATACTGTTGATAAATCTTGCTTTCCCTGTGTGCAAAAGAAAGTCTGCCTGGTGGGGTTCTGTCCTGGGGCTTGCAGGATTTCTGTGGCCCTCAGGGTTCTCCAGGATTTTGCGTCTTGGAGGGAGAAGAAGAAACAATAATGAAATAGGGAATTAGAAAAAAAAAATCTTTCCATGTAAACTAAAACAAAAGGGGCAACTCTAGAGCCTATGAAAAGCAGTTTGTTCTGGCTAAGGCAGATATTGGACATCATAAACTTAATTGTGTGGAAAATCTACTTAGAGTTCTCTGGGGATCACAAGCACATGATTGTGCTTTTAAGGGGTCGATGTATTTAGGCTTACAGGAACTGCAACTTCCAGTGAGTCTAGAAAAATAGATGGAAGCTTTAGATAACACAATTATAACAACATTATTGCTACACTGCTTGTCAACCCACCATCCCACATAAAAACAAACGAGCTCTCTTCATTCTCCCTGTCTTTTTGAGCTTCAGTGTAGAAGTTAGCATTGCAATTGCACCCACAGTTGTAGGGGCACAAGAAACTTGGCAGGATCACTAATTTGGTTTGAAATTTTGGAGAAAAAAATTCAAATTGAGTAGGTGACTGTCCTGGTTCTGGCCAGAACAGAGTTAATTTTGCATTAGATGGGAAGGAGCATAGCTGGGCCCCAGAGATTATTCTGTACCACCTCACATCATTTTTTAGAGAGGGAGGAAGGACTTGATTTGAGTTTGGGCCAGTGTGGCCCAGGAAGCAGTTGGGTAGTGTAGGGGGTGGTTCTGTGGGGTGAGCAATAACTTTTCTTTTCTTGTACCCTCTGTCACTAATATTAGTTAGTTTTCTTATCTCATTGCTGTTCCCAGTAAATTGTTGCTATCTCAACCTGTGATCTTTACCTTTTGTGCCTCCGGTTCTCCTTTCCATCTTGGAGTAGGGGGACTGGGAGGGGAAGGAGGGAGGCAGTGAGTGACAAGTGGTTTGGAGTGGTTTCAGTGGAAACACTAAATTGGAAATTACCATCCCTAAACCATGACAGTGAGAAAAAAGAGGATAGGAGGAAATATGAACAGGTAAAAAAGTATTTGAGCCCGAGAGTACAGGGACTGATAACACCACATTGGCTTATGTATGAACATTTAAGTTAAATAATACGACAGAGCTGGCTGGAGGGGAGGGAAATCCCACTGCCGGGGAAGAATCTCTTTGGATGTGACTGTGGAAATAAAATGGGTTTAAACAGAGGAGGGAAACCTTTGCAGACAGAGAAAGAAAGCTGTTGGTGTCTGCCAGAGGTTGAGAAGTCTCTCTCCATCCCTCCTGCATGCCTTCTGGGACTGCCTCTGCTGTGTGGCTTCAGGTTTCGCTTTCAGTTCCTGAGCTCCCCTGTATTCCCCTGTGTGTCTCAGTGGTGAGCAGCTTGGTGACAGCATTGCTGTCAGTGTGGTGTGGGCCCTGCTTGCATCTGTTGTGGGGAACACATGAAGAGTTTCAGTCGGGGTTAGAAAATAAAGAAATACAGTCCTGTTCCCAGCTGGGATCACCATGCACAGCGGGATGCAGAGCTGGTTGCGTGCTGGTTGGGCTGGCTCAGGAGCAGCAGGTGCCAACAGGGCTGTGCTTGGCTTCAATAATAACCACTGCAGCAGTGTTTGAAAAGGTTCTGACCTGGATTTTGGAAGTGTTCACAAAAGAGGTTTTAGTGATGTTTTTTGTCTTCCTCAGAATTTTGTATCTGAGTCACCAAACTATCTCCTTAGGAAACCTGCAGAGCATTTGTTTGCACCAAGTGCTGCTTGTGCCAGCAGAGGCAGGAGACAAAGTTTCAGTGAAAGACTTGTGCCTTGCCTTCTCCACAGAAATTATGATACAGTCCCTCTTTTCCCTCTTCTTCCTCTTTTTTTTTTTTTTCTTTTTTTTTTCTTTTTTTTTTTTTTTTTGTATTGAGAACTTGTTGATCTCAATACTGTTCTTTCCCTGATGTTTGAAGAGAGGCAGAAGCAAAATTTGAATTTCTCCTGGAATACAGATCTACCCTTCTCTGGGCTTATTTTGTACAGGAATCCAATCATCCCGAGATCTTGCACAAAGTTATTCTTGAAAAATTCCCTTTTAGCTGCATGCATGTGAACAATGTACCTGTTGGTATCAACACAAGCCACTGGTAACAGCAGCTGTTATTGGCTGTGGCCAGTGTCATGCTGATGGTCGAGCAGTGAAAATTTTTCTACTGTTCGTGTGAATATTTTTCTCATGTGCATTGGGTGAATCTCATTGGCAGCTTCCAATGTCACGGGTGGAGAGAAAAAGGTAACCTCTGCCTTACTCTGAATCTGTGGAATCTTGCACTTGGAGCATGAAATCAATGCATGCTAAATGCAGGCGGAGCACATGATGGCTGGCTGAGGTGTGTGTTGCTCCCCAGGAGCTCTGCGGGCACAGGTGGGCAGCAGCTTGGCTCTCAGTGCTGAATGAAGTCACAAAGGGACTACTTGACAGGAGAGACTGTCGTAACAAGTCAGGACAGGAAATAAAGCCTTAGAATTTCAAATAGGTGAAATACTAAGACTAATCTAAGGAAGGGATGGATCCATGTCCAGGACATCTTGACAGGGCTTTAGGTCCTGCCCTCTCAGTCAGGAGTTTCTTTTTCTGTCAGATTGTGGGAATGGTTTGGGTGAGAACTGGATAAAGTGTTTGGACTGAAGCTTTCCTGTTTCCTCCCAGCCTGTGCCAACAGCACTGGCTCAGGTTGACCGTGAAAAGATCTACCAATGGATCAATGAGCTGTCCAGCCCCGAGACACGGGAGAATGCACTGCTGGAGCTGAGCAAGAAGCGCGAGTCTGTGCCTGACCTCGCCCCCATGCTGTGGCACTCGTTTGGCACCATCGCAGCGCTTCTTCAGGTGCGTCAGGCGGTGTCTTTATTCTGTGCTGTAGCATCAACGTGTTGCAGGGCTCGTGCGTCCATCAGGTGGATCTGGGGAGGAACTGGTGGGATCCCTTATTGCCGTTGCTTGGGAGTATGATCTTCGTTGGATCATGTGGTGGGGGAGCAGATGAAGGTTTGAATGCACTCCTGTGACTCCATGACAAATTGACTCTGACCCAGCTCTGCCCTTGTCAGGGCAGCATGGTGGCTGACATGTAACTTGAAAGTAACTTGGTGAAAGCAGACTGTTATCTGCTGTCACTGCACTTCATTGCCAGGCAAGTGCTTTGGTGTAGCTTTCTGATATTTTTCTCCTTTAACTTTCCACTTTCTGTTAATTTTTAGGAAATTGTAAATATTTATCCATCAATCAACCCTCCGACTTTGACAGCCCATCAGTCTAACAGAGTATGCAATGCTTTAGCTCTATTACAGTGTGTTGCATCACACCCTGAAACAAGGTGAGTGTTTCCAAGTTGTGTGAGTTTTCTGAGGTGTTGATATTGACACCTCAGCCCATGTGTTTGACTTTAGAAGCACTTTAGCACCTTTCCTTTTTTTTTACTTGAGAGAAGTGAAACAGACAACAGAGCTGATAGATAGGCAGCTGCCTGCTGCTTTTACTTGTTTGCATGGATTATCAGGATGACAGTTTTATGGTCCCAAATGCATTGCATTCCCTGGATCATCCTGAGATCTTGTAAATTTCAGAACATTGAGTTGTGGCAGCTTCTGGGAGGTCAGCCAGAGCTAAGGGTACCTTTGTGTTGTGTGCTGTATGCAAGGATCCTTGAGCTTACAATTATTTAGGCAAGGAGCTTGGTTAGAGCACAGTATCAATAATGCCAAGGTGGTGGGTTTTATCCCCATATGGGCTATTCACTTTAAAGCTGGACTCCATGATCCTTGTGGGTTTCTTCCAACTCAGAATATTCTGAAAGAAGTCAAAAAAGAGCTCCTTAAATTTCAGTTTACATTTTTAAGACCAGCTGTTGAAAGAGTGGAATAAACAGGACTGTCTTTTCCAGGCAAGTGTGAGGCAAGGGAGCAATAGCAGAGCCATTTTTGGAGTCCTCTGCCAGTGTCTGACTTCATGTTTTCTCAGTCTGTGCCCAGCCCACGTCAGTAGGGAAAAATATAATGTTGGTTCAGCCAAAATCAGTAGCTAGAACTCAGAAGGAAACTACCCAGAGATCCACAATCTCGTGCTTCTGTTACTGCTGAGCAGCAGCATAGCTGAAGTTGGTTTTGAACTGCTGCAGCAGTGTTAAACAGCAACCCCCCCATGAGATGATATCCAAAAAAATAGGGTAGTTTTACACGACTCACCTTTGCATGTAAAGTTTGAAAATGGAAGAAGTATTTTGTATGATTGTGCAAGTGAGCTTCCCTCTGTTAGCAGAGCAATCTCCAACATTCTACCTGCAATTTTTATTTTTCCCTACTGCCAGAAGGCAGTGTGAGGACTCTTGGGGAAAGGTGTTGGTGCACATTTAAGCTCTGGTGATGCCTGAAGCTCAGCCAGTCTGTGTTTCTGAGAGGTGTTTTTCACAGGCATTGCGGCTGACAGTCCTTGCCATTGGCAACCTGCAGGATGAAATGCAGCAGTGAATGTACAAAACAGAGGCTCTGTTGGCAGGAGGAGGTAATAAAAACACCAGGGTGTGCTCAGTTCCTGGTCAGCTGAGGCAGGAATGCAGGTAATTGACAGATCAGGTGTTAGGTTTTATGCCGTGCCCAGTGCAGGATTTGCTTCGCGCCTTCCCATCAGAGAATCAAGTGTTACCCACTTTAAGGAGCAGTAGCAATGGTGTCCACCAGGAATAGTCTGAGGCTCTGTGTGGTAATGCCAGATTGTGTGCTCACTTTATTTCCCTTGTTGTTCACATTGTGTGTTCTGTCCTTCCTGCAGATCAGCTTTCCTGGCAGCTCATATTCCTCTCTTCCTGTACCCCTTCCTGCACACGGTCAGCAAGACCCGTCCCTTTGAGTACCTACGGCTCACAAGCCTCGGAGTCATTGGTGAGCAGCCAGACGAACGCTGGGGCACTGATCTCTTACTGAGTTAGAGCAGCTCATGCTGTGGGTGTAGAGACCTGCATGACCAAAGTCTCTTGTTATTGGGATTTTCCAAGCCCTGTAGCAGTAAGAGAAGGAGCTGCTCCTTTTCCATTGTGAAGGCAGACTCCTCTTCCTTTTCACTTATAAAAAACCCACTGAAGTCTAAATGCATTGCCAAAAATATGTTTCTTTGAGTACAAGTACCTGCAGACTTCTTGTACCTTCACCCTCAGCCTTCCCAGCTACTAGGCACTGGGATGGGTGGGTGCAGACTGGGCTTTCTCTGGGTTTCTGTCATTGATTGACTTGGGTGTATTTCCCCTGTCTTCCCCTTATCCTGATTTTTTTCTGCTTTCTTCTTTCTGCCCAAATAATTTTTCTTTCAAAGCATAAAGAGTCTTAAAATGGATTTCTTCCTCCCAGAGGTTTCTGTGGGTGCCATGATCCTTTTGTGTTTGTGTTACTACTGAGGGAGAGCCACAAGTGCATCCCCTTTCTGAAAAATAAACAACCCCCAAACACATTACTTTTAGCCTGCCAAAATTATTTATTCTCCAGCCATGTACTGCAACATGTCTAGGATGACACCTCTCTGCCTGGCATTCAGACTGTATGGTTTCTGGGGAGGACAGAGCATAGGCCCTCCTTGAAAGGTGTGATTTTTTTAAACAGTTCATCATTTACTGATTTTGGATTTTGTTTTTACTTCAAGGGGCCTTGGTGAAAACGGACGAGCAAGAAGTGATAAACTTCTTATTGACAACAGAAATTATCCCCCTGTGCTTACGTATTATGGAGTCTGGCAGTGAGCTCTCCAAAACGGTACCTTTTTTTTGTTTTAATAAAGACACCTTGTTGCTCATCTCTGACTGACCAGGCAGCCAGTGCCCTGCAGAGCTGGCTTCTCTGCTGTTGCAAATGCTGGGTGGAGTTTTTACCTCCTCAAAAACCAAATATACCAAGACCTGAGGCTGCCTGAGTGGCCTGCAGTAGTTGGCATCTTATGCAACCTGAATCCAGTCATCTTGTACACTCTGCTTTGTGTCCATCTCTTTTTTTTAATCAGAGATGCCAGGCATTGTGTACTGTCTGCATTCAATTTTGGCTTCTAACTTTCACTGAGTAAAGCATTTGCTGCCTGCTGGAAGGCTTTTCAACCCTGGGGCTGACTTGAAAAGAGCACCACACAAAGGCTGTCCCTTTTCAGGGTAGGTAAGTTGTTCATATGCTTTGTTTCCTGCTTTCTCCCCATTCTAGGTTGCTACGTTTATTCTTCAGAAAATCCTCCTGGATGACACAGGGCTGGCATATATCTGTCAGACTTATGAGCGGTTTTCCCACGTTGCCATGATACTGGTAAGATTATTTGTTTTTAAAGTGTTTATATCTAAAAAAAGAAAAAATTATGCTACAGCAGCCAGCCTCTTCAGCAACTACTTTACTGCTGTCTGGCTGGAGCACAGGATGAGGGAGGCAAATCTTTATTGGGCTAATTGCCTGTGGCACTGTAGCTCTGCTTCCATGTTGCCTTGGTACACTTCTGGTTTGCATGTCAAGGGAACACATATTAGTTGTGATATACTAAGTCCCCAAGACAAAAACAGGTAAACCTCTTCAGAGAATAAAAAGATTTTCCAGAGTTGTGGGTGTTTCCATTTGTAGGTGGGACGTGAATTGATTTAGTTTTATGTAAGAATGATCACACAGTTTGGATCATGGATCTATGTCCCACCCCTGTCTCTCAGAACATATTGAAAGAGCAGGACAAGTACATATCATACTTGTCTTCATAACAGTCCCACAGCTGCCAGCTACTTTCAGCTTTGGATTTCTGGGGCCACTTGTGGGGTTTCTCTGCAGTAACCCCCAGTGTTTGTCCCATCCACCCCTTGAACCCATGGAAACTTTTTGCACCCACCTTGTCTTTGGCCAAGAGGTTTCACGGGTTTCCTGTTTGCTGCCTGGAATGCCACTCTCATTTTTTCCCTTTCTGAATCTGGTTCCTACTAGCTGCTGCATGTGCTCTAATTTTTGTGTTGAAATACAAAGAGAGCAAACAAGTTCTGTCCATTCTGTGATCCCTGTAAAGGACGAGTTTGGGTACTTAAAATTTGTTCATCCAAGGAGTAATAGCCCCAGCTTGAACTTTATCTTTGAGTTTGCCAAGGGGAATACAAATCTACCCTGGAATAGTTATTGCCATGCTTTTTTGTGTGTTTGTTTGCTTTTTAAAGGGTGCTTTCAGGAAAGAAAATGTGGCAGTAAGTTAGGCACTTCACAATGCTGGTTCTGTGACTAAATGTTAATATTTTCATTAGGGATATTTACTTGTCTGTTTTTGCAAATGTAAAGAAAACATTGCCTCCTATTCACCCATAAACAGCAAAGTATGAATGATTTTGATAACATCCAATGTGATGTGATTTTTGCATTCAAGAAGAAGAAGAAGAAGATCAGCTTTGATGAAAGTACATCTGACTCAGGGGCAAAGTGAAGGAAGCAATGAGAAACTCTGAGGTAGGGGAGGGAAGGAGACCATGCCTTTTCCAGACATGAATTCTTCCTTGAACACAGAAGGATGTGGGTGTGTAAAGCTGTGTTAGCCTGTGTAGTCCCACCATCAGGTGAAGCACTGGCAAGATCAGTATTCCATAGTGCAAGAGAGAAAGATGAAAATGTTAACAGACTTTTTCATTGTCTATTTCAAAAATCAGGATAGTGTACTCCTGTCTAATGGGGGTGATGATTTGCTTCCATGTCTGCTGATAACGGAGTAAGATGTCACACAAGTATTATATGCTTTTAAAAGAGCAAGTTAGTATTTTCCATCCAGGAGCTTTCTGAGGTGCTTGTGGTTATTTATTTTGAAGAAATAATTGGTAATCCTGGGGAATTGCTAAGAACAGGAAGCTTGCAAAAGGGCAGATGAGGGAGACCTGCTAATTGCTAATGGCCAAGATATCCAAATGTGGGTGAATTTGACTAATGAGGAAAATGGTTAGTGCTATCCAATGTAGTTAACAGAAAAAAAAACAACTTGTTGGGCAGATGTGATTGACTCCTAAATACTAGCCTGCAGTCTGTTAAATTCTTCAGAGCAGGTGTGTGAAGGCATGCACACTGTTTTCTCAGCTGGGTGTGTTCAAAGGTGCAGCCATGTGCAAAGTCCTTCTTAGGGTGAGACACAGAGACTGGGCTGGGAAGATCTGTCTGTGCCTTGCTTCCCTGGAACACCTTCATGAGAAACGCAGCAGAAAGAAAAAAATACACTGCTTGGATGCATGCTAAGACCAGATAAGGATCTTTCTACATATGTGGGTGAGCTCAGTCCTATGACCTGGCTTTCCAGGGTATTGCTGTTGTCTTAAAAGGATGTTGAAATGAAGGGAATGTATATGAGAACAGGGGATTTGCAGAGCTTGGGACCACACGTCATGGTGTCATTCAGCCTGAGCTTATCAAAGTGTTTGGAATGTGTCTGTCTTCCATGAGGGGGAAATCCCAGGGTCTCTTTAATCTCACAAAGAGTTGCTAAGTAGTAGTTTTACCTAGAAGGTAAAAATTAAACAGAAATTAGATTAGCTTTCCCCGAGCTGCTGGGAGAACCCTTTCCAAGTCATGGCAAGCTGCTGTTCTCAAAGGCATCTTGGCAAGCCACACCAGGCTCGCTGAAGGGGTATCTAGATAAAAGGTAATGGGCTGTGCTGCACAGGAAGCCAGAGTAAGTGATTTAATGATCTTTCCCAATCTCTGTTGATTGTGAAGCTGTTCTTTTAAAGACTTTAACTGGTGGCACTGGCCTCTGTCAAACAGGGTAAAATGGTCCTGCAGCTCTCCAAGGAGCCCTCGGCACGGCTGTTGAAACATGTCGTCCGCTGCTACCTTCGCCTTTCCGATAACCCCAGGTAAACATTTTAGGAGTTTGGGCAAGTGCTTCTCCTGTGCCCTTGGAAGCACAGTTCTTCAGTTCTTCTCCACAGTCAAGGTTCCTGGTCTGTCAGCTTTAGTTCAGTACGGAAGATGGGTGGGGTTCTTGCTTTTTTTCTTGCTAGTCACAGGAGCTTTTATGGTGCATGGGAGAAACAGTGACTGTTGGGGGATTGTGTAAATTCCAGCTTTGCAGGTTACTACTGCTTGAGCTCATAGGTAGCTTGAACAAGATACAAAGGAGGGTCTGAGGTGGAAGATACACTGTACTCTGCCTCTTCCGCATCAAGACGCTGTTAGCAGTAGATGAAATTCAGTTGAGAGAATACAAACTGATCTTCTGCTGACCAGTAGCTCTGCCCAAAGCTGCTGTGTGTGTATTTGTTGCCTCAGTC
Organism: Motacilla alba alba; assembly: GCF_015832195.1. Taxonomy (NCBI): domain Eukaryota; kingdom Metazoa; phylum Chordata; class Aves; order Passeriformes; family Motacillidae; genus Motacilla; species Motacilla alba. The sequence continues at coordinate 15,514,335 of NC_052022.1, forward strand.
TCTCCTAGCATCGCATCACTTTGCCGCTGGTTGTCGGGGTGCAGGGGCTGCTTGGCGGGGGTTAGTGTGAGGGGTGGGAGCTGTGCTGGCTGGCTGAGTGCCACCTGCTGCGGTGCTGCTGCTCAGTGCTTTCCTTGGCTGGCTCTAGCAGGGAGACCTCCAGGCAAGGGAATGCTGTGTCCCCAGTGGGGTTTGCTCCCCTCTTGCCCCTGTGAGTTTATTTGTTGGGCCCCGTTTCTTGTCTCTTGATGTAGGGCACGTGAAGCTCTCAGGCAGTGCCTTCCTGACCAGCTGAAGGACACCACCTTTGCCCAGGTCCTGAAGGATGACACCACCACAAAACGCTGGCTGGCTCAGCTCGTCAAGAACCTGCAGGAGGGTCAAGTCACTGACCCACGGGGCATCCCTCTTCCTCCGCAATGACTGCTGGGGGAGGTGGGTCACTGGGGAAGAAACAGCTCAGGTTTACAAAGAACCAGGAACAGGTGACCTCTTCTGCAACAAACTGGGCACGCCAGCTGGCTGCTGGCCTATCGGACCATCCCACCCAGCCAAAGGGCTGCTCTGTAGCAGTGCAGCAAGCCTCCGGGGATCCCAACACCAGCAAATGCTGATACTACAGCTTCAAAAAAAAATCAATAAAAACAGTCTGTGTAGATCCCAGTCTCTCCGGGAGGCTTGGGTGGCATCTCTTCCCCCACCTCCAGGCAGGGGGTAGTGCAGATGTCTACTCTTCCAGCAAACTCAGCCTCTGCCCAAGTGGTGCACAACAGCAGGTATGTGCACCACATCCCTCCAGTTCCTTGTCAGTTCTTGTTTACATGTCTGTTTAGATGAGTGAACTGAATAAAAGCTGATCCAGTTGTTTTATCCCCTCCTTATACTGCTACTCAGCTGCAGGTAGTCCAGGGACAGCTTTTTTCCCTGCCAGCACATCCTTGCTCCTGGCTCTGCATCTGTCTGGCACAGTGAGCTTCTCTCTTCCTTTCCTTTGGCATGGAGGAAGTGGCTGCAGCCAGGCCACTGCGGTGCTTGCCCCAAGAGGAGGGGTGGATTACTTGCAATGAACCCGTGTGTCATAAGGTTGCTTCACAGAGCTCCGGGGAAGGAGAAGACAGCAGGATTGTACCTCCTGTTCTGTAAATAGTTCACTCCCAAAGCTGACCAGCAGCCAGAGGCTGATGCGTGCTGGCCTCTCATCTAGACCTGGGAAGGCTGCTGGCTGGCTTATCACATGGAGCTCAGTGTGAGGGCACCTGCTTTGAGGTGGTGGTCAGGCCACCGACTGATCTGCTGCCTGCAGGCTCCAGGTATGCTGCCTTCTGCACCCGCTGCGGCCCGCCAGGCGCCTCTCAGCCCTGCCCCCCTCCTCCCGCTCCCCTCTGCCAGCCAGGTGCATCCATTTCAGCTTTGAAACCTGCCTTGGCATCTGCCACGGCCCCGCTGCAATTAAACGACCAGCAGCCACTTACCTGCTGCCCCTGTGCCGAGGGCTAACGCAGCCGCAGGGGGCTCTCGGAAGCAGCGGAGGAGCTCCCAGGCTCTGCGGCAGCAAAGCCTGCTCTTGGCTGCAGCAAGCCTGGGCAGCTACTTAATTTCTCCCCCCTCTTTGAGCAGTCCATTTTGCTGATCATCTGCAGTGTCGTGCCAACAGTGTCTTAAATCCCATCATTTCCCTTCCCTCCTCTCACAGCCTTGCATAACAAGGGCAGAGCACAGCCTCTTCCTTGCCCTCGGGTTCCTGTTTTGTAACCATTGCCTTTTCCCTCCTTTTCACCCTAACCTTGCCAGGGTGTGAAAATGCTTCTGTTTGGTTGATTGTTTTTTTTTTTTTTAAGAAAATCCTATTAATAAATAATAAAACCCCAGCCAGCACAGATTGGTCCTGGTCTGGTCTCTCGGGGGCAGTGGGGGCAAGCGGCGCGGTGGGGATTTATTGCAGATGGGAGGAAGGGCGGGATGTGCCGTCTTGGGGGTATGAGCGCGAAAGAGGGGCCTTTTCCAGTGGGAGCTGGCTACGTCCTTGTGGCACAGCATCTCTTCTGGGACAGGTAGTGTGGAGGGGATGCTGCCCTGTTTTGCTTTGCGGGAAGGCAGCGAGCCTGCCAGGGAGAGAGCACTTGTCTCCCTGAAGTGTCTTTGCAAGCGCTGCCGCATTTCCCCGGTGTGCAGGTCAGTCGGAGCATCGCCCACCCGAAAGTTCAGTCCCGGCCCCTCACCCTTTGCCCCCAGCTCGGCCTGCCCTAGGGCTGCCCCAGCTTGGAGCCCCACGGGTGCAAGCGGGTCTGGGGACCGACAGGCTCAACCGGAGGATAATAGTGGGGGCTCGACCCCAAACAAGGGGCGCCGCAGGGTGCTCCCAACCCTGCCGGCCCCTCCGCCGCCTTCTTTACCTGCCCCCCCGCTCCGCTCTGGGAGTGGCGTGACCTTAATCCGGAGCGACCTTGAGAGGCAGCGGCTGCGGGGCGTGCGGGGGCCGGGGGCGCCCCGCGGGGGCGGGGGGCCGGGGGCCGGGGGAGGGCTCGCTGCCCGGGCGCTGCCGAGGGGCGGGCAGCCCCGGCTCCGTGCGGCTGCTGGCGGTGGAGCACCGGCGGAGCGGAGCGGAGCGGCAACGGAGAGCGGGTACGGAGCGGGCGTCCTGCGGCGGGGAGGGGGCGACGGCGGGTACGGGACTGGGACCTCCAGGTTGTGGGACCCCCTCTCTCGGGCTGCGGTGCCCCGGAGCGGCGGCACGGTTAGGGTGGCGCGGGACGGAAGTGCCGGCGATTTTGTCTCCTTTGCCATAAGGTGTGATTTGTCCCCTGAGCTCCAAATTCCTTGGGGTTTGCCGCCCCATCCCGGAGCCCCTTGTCTGTTCCCCGCCTTGCCTCCAAGCCCTTCTGCCCCCGTCAGCTGCCGTCTGAGCAAGGCTCTAGGACAAGCGCAGTTTGTGAGCACACCGGGGCAGCGAGGTGTGGGGGTGCCTGAATGGGGCTGAGGGGGTCATCTTCCCCTTTTCTAGCACGCTCACCCTTACGGTGGCATTTTATTCTGCTTTGCACTGGAACGGCTGGGGACCGCTCGCACTCACTGGCCCTCCAGCTCTGCTGGGGCCTGTCACCTCCAGGAGAGACGCTGCGATGTCTCAGAGTGTGCTGGGGGAGCTGGGGCTGCTCTGGCAGCAGGCAGCTGCCCTGCGGGAAACTCTCGGGTTGGGTTTCTCCATACCCTGGCTCTCCTCCCGCTTGCCTCAACAACGTAATTCAGACTGGGGCAAGGGGGCCTGCGTGGGGCCAGGCTGTGAGGGGCTCGTGGCATCCCTCACACAACAGGAGAGAGCAAAACAGATGCGTCCTTGCGTCCACATGCTAGTCCTTGTGCTTCTTTGTTCTTCCTTGGGTTGGAAGGGGGCATCCCTTCTTTGCTGCACCTGTGGGGAAGGCACTGCTCCACGGTTGGGACTGAGAATGCTTGGGTTGTGCTGGGAGCCTGGAAGGGCTGGCACTGGGGGAGAAATTTAGCTCCAAACTCTCAGTGTGGTTAATGTGCCCAAGGGCTACAAGCTGCCCCTTTGCATGCTGCCACCTTGTACACATGCATGGCAGGGTGCCAAGAGGACAGAACTGTTGGTGGCACCGAGCCCATCTTTGTCCCAGTCCAGCATGTCTCCCTGCTTCTCCAGTTCTGTGCCTCTTCCTCCACCCCAGCTTCCCTAAGACGTGCCCATCTCCCTCATCTGCTACTGCACAGGGGCTGCAGAGCTGGTGAGCACCTGGAGCTATGGCCCTGTGAAGTGGCTGTGGCAGGCTGGGTGATGCTGGAAAGCAGGAGAGTGCAGGCAGAGGGGTGACTGGGGTTGTCCCCCCGGTTCCCTGAGGGCTATGGGGTGCAGGGGCTGAGAGTGCACTGTGGGGGTGGATGTGGGGCACTCCTGGAGCTGTGCTAGCCAGCATCAGGGCACCAACTCTGAAGGGCACAAGAGAAGCACCCATTTTCAAGTGCAGGCAAGTCCTCCAAGTTCTGGGCCAGTGGGTCTGTGCCCTCTGGGTTGGATGTGGGGGGATACGGGCACTGCAGCAAGTCCTTGCAGTGTGAGCCTTGCAAGAAGGACCAGCGATGGGAAAGCACAGCCCCAGCACTGGGCACACTAGTGGAAGGCATTTGGGATGGCACCCCAGCTACTCCATGTCTCCAGCAACATGTGAGGTCTCCAAGAGTAGAGATGATCCCTCTGTACCCTGGGGACAGCCAAACAGCCACATCTTGCCCCATGACTAGGGTGTCTTGCAAGAGCAGGGCCACAGCCCTGGCCAGTGCTGTTCTGCCCTGCTGAGCCACATGGAACAGGGGTGGCTGCTGTCTGTCTGACACAAGGGTCTGGCAGTCGGGCTTGGCAGCTGCCTGCACGCTGACGGCACCGGCTATTCCCAGCCCTGCATGACCAGTGCCTGTGCTGAGTCAGGGACCTAGGGCACGGCTGTCACCCCTGCACCCTGGCACAGAGCCCTTTGCTCCTAGGGACCCTGGGTCCCCTCCTGCACCCAAATCCCAGCCCACCAGCTGCAGCATCCGCTCCTCCAGGGCCCAGCTCCAGCACCTGGGTGACAGGCGCATCCAGTGATTTGTCAGCGTAATTAAAGTCTCAACAGCCTAATCAAAGCCTCATTGTCCAGTAGTATTTATAGACCCACTCACTGCCATGTGCTCCCTGTACAGCTGCGGGTGCAGTCAGTGCCTGGGGTGCTGGTATTCCCTGGGGAGAAGAAGCTGTAGGAGCTGAGGGTCATTGCTCTCTGTTCCCTTCCTTGCTATCACAGCTGTGTGTAAGGAGAGCACAGCTCTCCCTTACTTTCAAATTTGCTAGTTGGGGTTGTTTCCTAGGTGGTGGAGGTGTTCTTGGGCACTGCCAGAGCAGATTTTCCTGGTTTCAGGCGCTGCTTCTTACCTGGGAGCAGCAACCTGGGAGCAGCAGGGCTCTAGTACCCGCTGGGCTGTGGGGCGTCAGCGCTGGCAAGTTTTTCTGTTTTCCACCAACACCTTTTGAGCTCCGGCTTCCCGGTAACACAGATTAATATTTCATGAGTATGGCGGTGTGAACTCGACACTTAAGCAATGCAATGACCCAGCAGGAGACAGACACAGGTGCGCTCAGATGCGGGCAGGAGCACACGCACCCCACACACACGTGGGTATGGCTGGAGCCCACTCAGGGGGACCTGGGCACAGCATGAGGGTCTGACCTTGCTTCCCCAGCCACCTTCTCTCTTCCCTCCCCAGCAGCTGCCAGCGTGGAGAAGGCAGAGCTATGGCATCGCTGCTGTGCAACGCCCGTGAGTGCCCCAGCGGAGGATGGGTGCAGGGCAGGGCAGTGGGCCATCTGGATTTATGCCGAGGCAAATCTGGCTTCTGGGTGGAACTCACCTTGCTGCACTCAGAAGCATACCTACCCCACCATGGCCACTGGGATTTGGGCTTGGAAGCACCAAGGGTGGATGGGAAGGGGTGATGGGGAATTACCCTGCGCATCTCTTGCGGTGAAGGGAGTTTGTTTCTGGTTCATCCCTCCTCCCTCACGGATTGAGGGACCATGTGTGACCCCAGAGGCGAGAGGAAGCAGGGCGCAGTAGCGGGGCGCAGTGCCTGGATACCCTCACTCTCAGTGATGCAGCCCATGCTGCCCCCAGGCATCCAGCTCACAGACACGCTGGAGCAGATGCAGCAGGGGACTCTGATGCGCAAAGTCAAGTCCAAGAGCTGGAAGAAGCAGCGTTACTTCAAGCTGCAGGAAGACTGCATGACCATCTGGTACCAGTCCAAGAGGACAGGCAAAACTGAGTCTGCCTGTGAGTACCAGCTGCTGTGTGTGGGCCATGAGGCTAGCAGTAGGTTTCAGAGTAATCAGGGATGTGAAGGTATGGAGATTCTCGGGCCATGCTTGCTAAGGGTGCTGGAGGATTGAAGAAAGGCTCTGCATGCATGTGTGATCGTTCTCACCCACACCTCTCCACGTAACATCCTGTCCCCAGCAGGACCCGTGGGTCAAAAGGGCTGAGTAGAAATTGCAGCCGATACAAATGGAACCTATAGAATGCCAGCACAGGAGTAAGCAGACAGAGGGGCAGATGGATGACTGGCTGACTTGATAGTTCAGTGGTTAATGGATCAATAACTAGCTCAGTGGATGGATGGATGGATGGATGGATGGATGGATGGATGGATGGATGGATGGAGTGGAAGAAGGAATGACTGGAAGATGTCTGTGGGCGGTGCCCCTTGCCCTGTGGTCCTTGTCTCCTACAGACAGGCCTCCCCTCCCTCTGCCCCAGTCTCCATCAGCGATGTGGAGACGGTGCGGGAAGGGCACCAGTCGGAGGTGCTGCAGAGTGTGGCTGAGGAGTTCCCCCCTGAGCGCTGCTTCACCATTGTCTTCTACGGCCGTCGCGGCAACCTGGACCTTGTTGCTGGCTCGGCAGAGGAGGCACAGTGCTGGGTACAGGGCCTGCGTCAGCTCATCGAGGTGGCCACCACCATGGACCAAAGGGAGAAGATAGACCAATATCCTTGCTGAGAGCATCATGCTGCCCCCCACACCCAATGCTGATCATCCCCCAGGCCCTGTGTCTTCAGCCTTACCCCAGCATGTATGTAGCTGTTCTGGGTCTCACCATCTGCATCAGTTCAGGGCACAGGAAAAGGAAAAGGTTCCCTCTGATACTACCCAGCCCGTTTTCTCATAGCCAAGGTCCTTTCCCTTAACATTTGCCCTGGTTTCCCGCACATGGATTCGTGACTGGTTCCAGAAAGCTGACAAGAATAAGGATGGGCGCATGAACTTCAAGGAGGTGCAGCGTCTCCTGAAGATGATGAACGTGGACATGAACGAGGATCATGCCCTGCGGCTCTTCCAGGTAAGCACTGCACTCCAGAGAGGGACTGAAGGGGCTGGAACGAGCTGTACAACACCTTCTTGCAAAAGGATCTGGTCACTTTCATCCATCCATCCATCCATCCATCCATCCATCCATCCATCCATCCATCCATCCATCCATCCATCCATCCATTTGTTCAGCCAACTACCTATTTACCCAAACAAACACCCATTTGTTCATTTATTTGTTAAACTAACACACTCTTCTTTCCTCCCATTCATTTGTCCATCCAGCTGCTTATCTGTCTACCCAGCTAACCAGCCATCTGCTTTCTTATCCTCCCCTCCCACCCATCCACCCATCCATCCATCCATCAGCCCACCCAACCAGCCCTCCATCTGCCCATTATCCATTCCTCCATCGATCAATGCCTGCCACTGCCACTGGCGTGGGGTCTCTGTGCCCTCTCCTTGGGGTGGGAGAATCCTCCCACAGCCAGTTTGGTGGCCAAGACACCTTGTTGTGCCCCATCTGGATGCTGAGGGAGCCTCCCTTGCAAACAGGATGCTGACAAGTCAGAGTCGGGGACGCTGGAAGGGGAGGAATTTGTACTCTTCTACAAGGCTCTCACGCAGCGTGAGGAGGTGCTGAGCCTCTTCCAGGAATACTCTGAGGATGGAAAGAAGCTGACGCTGCTGGAGCTGGTGGATTTCCTGCGGGAGGAGCAGCTGGAGGATGAGGGCACAGAGGAGCTGGCCATGGGGCTCATTGACAAGTATGAACCATCGGAGACAGGTGAGAGCTGGCTCAGACATCAGCTGTGCTCTGCTTGGGGGCAAGGAGAGGTCACAGACTCAGACCCATGGCAGAAGCATTCCCAGCCCCATCCTGGTGTGAACAGAAGACTCACCAAGGTGTGATCTGGGTGCAGTTCCTCTTTATTTGGTCTGTTCCTGGACCATTTTGGTGTAGAAGGTTGACCACCCATGGTGTGCAAGCACCAGCTTTGGGATCCACTGCCCACCTTTCCCAAGTTACTGCCCTGCTGCGTCTTTCTGTGCCCCAGACTCGGGCAGCAGCTGTGGCCATCAGTTTAGGGATTCTGGGAGCCTCCAGCAGCCCTGTTTGCCCCCATTCTGCCTCTTCCATGTCCCTGGCTGTTGCTGAACCTCCCCCTGTGCCTGCAGCCCGGGCTCGCCATGTGCTGAGTGCTGATGGGTTCCTCATGTACCTCTGCTCCCTGGAGGGCTCCATCTTCAACCCCCAGCACCGGGGGCTGTGGCAGGACATGAGCCAGCCACTCTGCCACTACTTCATCTCCTCCTCCCACAACACCTACCTGATAGAGGATCAGATCCGGGGCCACAGCAGCATCGAGGGCTACATCAGGTAAAGGGACTGCTCCCTTTCAGCTGCCCTCCAACACCCTCCCGCTCCAGTGTCATGTCCTCAGCCTCTCCATAGGGTGAATCCCAGAAGCTCCTTTGCTCCTCCGCAGTCCAGCACTCCTCTGGCCATGCCCTGCATGCAGCAGCACCCCCGCCCTTGGTGGATGTCCCCATGTCTCTCAGGGGTGACACTCACGGGCAGAGGGGAGGGCAGGGAGCTGGTGCCCTGGATGAGTGCAGGGTTCCAGGGATGACAACCCCCCCCCGCCAGGGCTCTGAAACGAGGCTGCCGGTGCCTGGAGGTGGATTGCTGGGATGGGCCAAATGGGGAGCCCATGGTGTACCACGGCCACACCTTCACCTCCAAGATCCCCTTCCGGGAGGTGGTGAGCACCCTGGGGAAGTACGCCTTCAAGGTAAGGCACCCTTCCCCAGCTGCTGGTGGTCGTGGGTGCTCCTCGGTGGGTGAGGGTACATGTTAGTGGTGGGTCCCTGGAGGGGGAGTGGTGCTGAGGCTCACACACCTGGTGATGCAGCAGGACCGGTCACACTGCGGGGAGGAGGGTGGCTGTGTCACTTTCTGGGGGATGGCACTGGGGGGGTCTGACCTACAGCCTGCGCTGTGCGGTGCCAGGGGTTGGGGACTCGTGCAGACACGGACTGTTGGGGGTGCAGGGGTGAGATGGGATGTGGGGGACACTGGGGGATTGGAGGGGTATGAAGGTCTCAGAGGAGAAACAGACACAAGGGGCTCCATCCTGGCACTGATCACACCTGGATGAAGCCCTTGTGAGAGCTCAGCAGCCCCACCAAGGCTTATTTCCAGGTGTGCATGTTGCTCCTCAGACCTCGGACTACCCGGTGATCCTGTCCCTAGAGAACCATTGCAGCATGGAGCAGCAGGAGGTCCTGGCCCAGCAGCTCAAGGACATCCTGGGGGAACAGCTCCTCACCACTACCATCGATCGGCACGTTCCCACCCAGCTCCCATCCCCAGAGGTATGGACAGAGCACAGCTGTGCAGGGCATCTCTGCCCTGCCTGAGAGTGTGGTCAGGAGGTGGATCTGCTGTTTAGAAAACAGGCCAACCTGTTCCAGCACTGTCCTGCTCCACTGGAGTATTTGAGGACACTGGGGGTGGGTACTGTGTCCTCATGTTCACAGATGTGCCAAGGCTGTCCCCAGGGTTTTCTCCTCATGTCCTGCAGAATCAGACAGCGGAGCAAAACCCTCCTACCCCATCCCCTTCTGAGTGCTGAAGGGAGCTGGTCGTGCTCCAGCAGTGCAAGATCCCAGGGCACAAGGCCCATGGAGGCACTGGGTAGCTCAAGGTGCTTCTCTGTCCCCAACCCCACAGGAGCTGAAGCACAAGATCTTGCTGAAGGGCAAGAAGATTGGGCGGCTGGAGGACACCCTGGACGGGCCAGGGGATGAGGCGCCTGATGTGTCTGACGATGACAATGGGGCAGAGGCAGAGGAGGAGAGGCGGAGGGCAAAGGTAAGTGGCCCAGGCTGGGGACCAGCTGGGAGAGCGGAGCCCCTGGACACAGCTATGAGCTGTGGTGACATCTTACTGCATAGAGGAGAGACAGAGACTGCAGAGACATTACCAGGCAGGGAGGACAGCCTTTTCTGCTCCTGGCCATGCCAGCCCTCTCTTTGTTGTGGTGGAAACATATTGGAGGTCCCCTGCTTGCTCTATTTCGGGCAAGAAGACTGCTCATAGTAGAGATGCTGGCACCCACCAGCACACCCCTGGCCGCTCTTACCTGCCCTGGCTCTAGGGCCCCTGGCCTGGGTGAGTGCTGGTGGATGGTGCTCCCATCAGGAGGGACCCAACATGGCTCTGCCTTGCAGAAGGACAAGGAGACCTTGGCACAAGCATTGTCTGACTGTGTCATCTACTGCAAGAATGTGCCCTTCCGGGGCTTCCAGGAGGCCCGCAGCCATTCCCGGCCCTCTGAGATCTCCTCCCTCTCTGAAGCCAAGGCCAGGAAGCTCATCCGGGATGAAGGTGAGATGAGGGGGCAGTGCCACCAGGTGACTGGGACACAGTAGAGGGGCTGATGGCTTCCTCATGGGTAGCGCCGAAGCCTCCAGACACTAGGGGTCCCCCCCATCTGGGAGAAACGGGGTCCAGTGGGGCTGTAGTGTGGGGTATGGCTCTGGTAGGTGATGAGGTTATTGGCTTAGAAAACAAGGCAGGACACCCGGATTCCTGAGCAGGGAGAGGGATGAGATTTGGTGGGTGGGTGCATAGATAGATACATAGATGAGAGAATGGATGGATGGATGGATGGATGGATGGATGGATGGATGGATGGATGGATGGACAGTACATGTGAGTGACTGCACAGGCCAGAGAATGACCCCACAAGTGGGCCTCCTGCTCTATCCCTAGGAAATGAGTTTGTTCGCCACAATGCCTGGCAGCTGACGCGCATCTACCCCAGTGGGATGAGGACTGACTCCTCCAACTACAGTCCCCAGGAGATGTGGAACGTGGGGTGCCAGATCGGTACGGCCAGGGTGCAGCAGGGCTGTGGGCTGGGGAGATGCCGCGAGTCCTGTGCTAAATGCCACCCTCAACACGTGTGTTACTGCCAGCGACAACCCCATCTGGAGCCAGGTCGGGTTGCCAGCTCTTGCACTGCCCTGGGGGTGTTCAAGCATTATCGCCTTATTCCGCTATGCAACTCACATCTCTCTGGCTATGGGGACAGGCTGGTTTTCAGCTCAGAGCAGTGCGGTATCTCCAAGCTGTTCTGAACCCTTTTCCCTGCCACCTCCCTCCAGTGGCCTTGAACTTCCAGACAGCTGGCATGGAGATGGACCTGTGTGACGGGCTCTTCAGCCAGAACGGCTGCTGTGGCTACGTGCTCAAACCACCCTTCATGAGGGACAAGGAGACTCTCTTCAACCCCAGTGACCCTAGCAGCCGGGAAGGCCCTGGCCCCATCACCCTGACAATCCAGGTACAGGGTTGTGGAGAGACCCTGGGGAAGCTGTGACAGTGTCTTGGGGCTCTGTTGGTCCCAGACAGATGGGGACACTGTTGGGCAGTGTTCTGGAGCCAAGTAGCCTCACAAAAGACAGATTTGGCCCTGCAGGTAATCAGCGGGCAGCAGCTGCCCAAAGTGGCCAACAGCAAGGAGGGAGCCATCATTGACCCACTGGTGCGTGTGGAGATCTATGGGGTCCCCGCGGACCAGGCGCACCAGGAGACCAAGTACATCGAGAACAATGGTGAGACCCACAGCAGTACCATGGCCCCTGCTGTGCCAGGCAGCCCCTGCTGTCCTTCACTCTGTCAGCACCTGCTCTCTCCTCCCAGGGTTCAACCCCCGCTGGGATGAGACACTGCAGTTTCAGCTCCACGTGCCCGAGCTGGCCCTCGTTCGCTTTGTGGTGGAGGATTATGACAAGACTTCCAGGAATGATTTTGTGGGTCAGTTCACCCTAGCATTTGCCAACATCAAACCTGGTGAGTGGCTGCTGCCTAGTGGTTTTGGGCGCCCAGAACAGACCTGCATGTCTGGGGCTCAGCTGGGTACTAGGGAGGAGGGTGGGATTCCAGTTAGCCAGAACCTTGCTGTCCTTCCTGCAGGATATCGGCACATCCATCTCCTCTCAAAGGATGGCACCAGCATCCCACCCTCTTCGCTCTTTGTCCACATTCGCATCACTGAGCCACCTGGCCCTGAGGAGGACTGAGCTCGTAGGGTGAGCAGCACCCAGATGGAAGCCATAGAGCCAGCTCCAAGCAGCTGGGGCCACAGAGCCAACCAACTTGCCCTCTTGTTGAGCTGTTTCTGTCATCCCTGTGTCATTGTTGCTGCTGTGATTCCCTTTGCAGTAGCCTCCGAGGGCTGGGAAAAAGCACCTCTCCTTTCCAGGTTCAGGATACTGCTGCCCATGCATGAGTGTGGGCTCTATCCCAGTGCAGCTCCCTGCACCCTCCACAGGCACCCTGCCCTGGCCCACAGTCAGAGCATGACTGTAGGGAGGAGGAGAGATGGTGTGTGGCCCAGCTCTGCTGCAGGGGCTGGTCCCCTCCCAGTCAGGCAAGCAAGGCTGGAGCTGAGCAAACCCCAGGGCTGGGCACAGCTAGGAGTGGAGTTGGTCCTCACTACCCCCTAACCCTGCAGAGCCCCATCACATCCCTTGGCCCCTACAGCCTCAAATTAACCCTTATCCCATCCTTTCTCTGTAAGCAACTTAATAAATTGTTCAGTGACAAACAGGTTCGGGTCTGGGTGCAGTGGTGCTGGGGAGAGATGGGGAGCTGACCTTGGGTTTGTGCTCCTTCCCTGTGGGCACCTGGCCCACTGTTCACACAGGGGCTCCAAGCAGCACAAAGAAACGGTATTAAAAGGAACTGAGCAATTCCTTTTATACAGTTGTGTATTTTACAACCCATATACATATATGCCTGTATATACACACACATACATCTCCGCAGCAGGCCTGTGCCACCAGCGCCTTAGAGCAGATGGGATTCGGCTTCACTGAGCTGTGCCATCCTTCTCTGCAGGGCACTGTCCTTCTTGCTCCATCCTGGGGGCCCCCTTGGCCTGGCTCTCCCTCTGCACGCTGTGAAGGTGGATGGTGTGTGTGCTGGGGTCCTTTCCCACCCCTTGGCTAGGGTCAACAGCCCTGTGCTCAGGGTGATGCCGCTGGATGTGTTTGATGACCTGGAACTTCTGCTTGGCCTTGTAGGGGCAGTAGCGGCAGAAGAAGGGGTGCTCGTTGGTGTGGGTCAGGTAGTGGTGGCGCAGGCCAGCTGCCCAGCGGAAAGCCCGCCCGCAGGCGTTGCACACATAGGGCTTCTCCTCACTGTGCTTCTTCAGGTGAGTCTTGAGGAGAAAGCGCGTCTTGAAGGCCTTGCCGCACTGCTCGCAGATGAAGGAACGGGCCTCCTGGTGCCGGGTCTCCTTGTGCACCCGCAGGGCGTCCGCGCGGTTGGTGCAGTACTCGCACTCATCGCAGCGGTACGGCTTCAGGCCTGTGGCAACAGGGAAGGGGATGGCACCGAGATGGGGGCACCGTGCTCTCCAGTCCACAGGTCTCACCATCCCTGTGACAGAGCATCAGTCCCCAGGGACTTCCCCCTACATCCCATTTTGTTAGCAGGCACACCGAGATCCCCATTTCCAAGGCACTAAATAGTGCCAGGGGTCTGTGCCACCCACACTTCCCTCCCACCTGAGAGCACCACCCCCACCCAATTAGCACAGGATAATGCGCTGCCCCCTAAATGTCCTCCTCTGTCTCTAGCCGGGCCACTGGTAGAAAAGAAGCATGGAGCAGCCCCAATTCCCTCCCCAGTGCTCGACAGCTTGTGCTCAGTGGGCAGCACTCACCCGTGTGCTTTGTCATGTGGTACTTGAGCTGGTTCACCCACTTGCATTTGTAGCCGCAGTCAGGGCAGAGGTATTTCCTCTCCTCCTTGTGGATCCGCATGTGATACTGGGCAGGAGGATAGGGTCAGGATGAGACCATGTCCCCGGCCCTGGGCATGTGCAGGGCTTTGGGGTGGCAGTGAGAGGCTCAAAGACAGTTCTGACATCTCCAGCTGCATGGAGCAAGAGGGCTGTGTGCTTGCTTGGCAGGTTATGGGCAAGGGAGATCCACACCAGAGTCAGGATGAGATTTCTGTACTGCTGAGCTGCTCTGTCCCAGCCTGTGGATGGCACAGGCTTTGCTCCCCAGTTTGATATGTAAGGCAGAGTCAAATTAAAAACCCAGCCCAAAAGAGCTGAGCACATTGCACAGCCTGTCCCAGGCGGCCCCAGGAGACTCCAGCTCAGCCTGGCCATTAAAAAAGTCAATACTTCTTTTAGCAAAACCAGACTATTTCTCCCTCCATTACCCTATGCCTCCAACACCCACGCATTTCCTGTTCTAGGAAAAGCCCTTTACCATGCATCAGGATGTTAATCACCTACAGCAACGAGGGCAGGGTCACACTCTGCTTCCAAGAAAGCTAGAGGTTTCCCTGCACCCTGTCTAACTGGCACCACAGAGTATGCTGCAGCCAGCAAGCAGCCAAACCTGGCTTTGAATGGTGCAAGGCTGCACCCAGAGATGTCAGCAAGAAAAGAAGTGAACTTAGACTGCTGCGACCTTCTTGCTCCTATAAAAGTCTCTCTGGCTCTTAAACTGCAACAGCAGAGAAGAAATGTATTGTACTGACAATGACTTTTATCTGCTTGACTCCTATTTCTGTTTCAATATGAGCCACTGAACACTGAGGATGAAACCATCCCTTAGGAACTTCCCCAAATCCCTGTGGCTGGAAGCCCCTCAAGCAATGCAGATGGAGTAGGATACGTTCCCAAGCAGAGCTCTTACCTTGAGACGTGAGGGGTCAGCGCAGGCATATTTACAGAGATGGCACTTGTAGGGCTTCTCACCAGTGTGGATGCGGATGTGCCACGTGATCTTTTGCCTGTTCTTGGTGGTGTACTCACAGTCCGAGCACTTGTACACGCGGGTGCCCCCGTGGCCCTTCATGTGCTGGTCAAACACAAGCTGGTGCCGGCAGGCAAAGTCACAGAAAGGGCAATGCAGGGGTTTGTCCTGGGGGGCAGCCGGCTCGTGGCTCTCCATGTAATGCCGCACCAGCTGCTGCCGCTCCTTGGCTGCAAAGCTGCACAGCTCACAGCGGTGGCTGAAATGCTGCGTCTTGTGCTCCTCCAGTGCCTCCCGGGTGGCGAAGGTCTCCTTGCAGGTGTTGCACTCCAAGTGTGGGTGCTGCTTCTGCACGTGGCACTTCAGCGTGGCCTCACTGTGACACACGAAGTCACAGCGTGGGCAGCTGTAGGAAACCTTCTCCTCGTGCCGTCGCAGGACGTGCTGCTTGAGGGCCGTCTCAGAACTGAAGCGAGCCTCACACCGGGAGCAGCCAAAGTTGAGCTCACCGTGGTGGCAGCTGTTGACGTGGCGGGTGATGTCATTCTGCAGGTAGCTGCTGTAGTCGCAGAGCGGGCAGAAGTGGGTGGGTGTCTTCTCGTGCACGCGCAGGCGGTGGATGCGCAGCTTGGAGTTGGTGCCGAAGGTCTGGCTGCAGATGCCGCAGACGATGCGCCCCACGCCGGTGTGCAGGGACTGGTGGGCCTCCAGGCGGTAGCGTCGCGTGGTGCTGAAGTCGCAGTAGCGGCACTTGTGTGGCTTCACTCCCTCGTGCTTGATGCGGATGTGCTGCCGCAAGCACCTGGCCTGCTTGCAGGTGAACTCGCACTGGCGGCACTGCAGCTGTGGCCGCTTGCTGTAATGCTTGCGGTGCAGCCTGCGGTGCAGCCGCAAGGCTTTGGCCACCTTGGAGGTGAAGGGGCAGGAGGTGCAGCGGAACTCACCGAGGGTCACGCAGCCCCTCTTCTTGTGAGTCTTCATGGCCCGTTCCTGGTGGCAGGTGAAAGGGCAGGTGGGGCAGGAGAAACGCCTCCTCTTGGGCAGGGTGGCTTTTGGTGGGGCTGCATCCAGTGGGAGCTCACTGGTCTGGTCTTTCTCAACACTGAGTGGGTCCCCCTCAGGGAGTTCCACCCTTTGGGGTTCATCCTTTGGATGCACGATGTGCTTTTCAGCACAATGGCTCTTGAGGGCCCGCCGGGACCGGAAGGTTTCAGGGCACAGGGAGCACCAGAACTGTTCCAGGTTCCGGCAGCCATCCTCCACGTGGGAGGTGATGGTGGTGACACGGGAGCACACAAAGGAGCAGGCATTGCAGTGCAGCTTCCCTCCCTCCAGTCGGTATTTCTCTGAGGGTTTCCCAGGCTGGGAGGCACCAGCAGCTCCACCTGGCTCAGTCCCACCCCCTTGCTGGGGAGGCTCTTCTGCCACTTCTGTGCTGTCACCCAGCAGGGATTTCTCAGACGCATGACAGCCTGATGTCTGTGCCCCAGCCAAAGGAATGCCTGCTGCTTGTGTTTTATCAGGCAGCAGGTCAGCTTCCCAAGGGCTCTCAGCATGCCCAGACTCCTCTGAACCTCCCTTCTCGTTCTCTGCTGTTTCTGTACCATTATCACCAGGCTGGTCAGCAGGCTGGCACAGTTCAGGTGCCTCCTGACTGGTTGGTTTAAGGATCTTGTTGTTCTTCAGGAGAACTGGGCACTTCTTTAGGAGGTGGGTGTTGAGTCCCCTCTGCTGCTTAAAGCTGGCACCACACTCACGGCACACGAGCGGGGCCCGGCGGCCCTGGCAGCTGGCTTTGGAGTGCAGGGACATGGATTTCTCCTTCCGTGTGATGTACGAGCACTTCTCACACTTAAAGACCTGACTCTCTGACTGCACCACCAGCATCTGCACCCTGCCCTCCAGCACCAGTGTCTCTGCCTGCTCTTTGTCCTGCTTCCGCAGAGCCTTCAGCACTGACTCCGAGCCACCCCTGACATTGTCACCGGAGGTGGGCACATCCTCTGGGACAGGCAGGTGGCCCTGTTCTGGTGTCTTCGGCATGCTGAGCCAGGCCTCTGGCAGCTTGGCTTGGCTGGTGTCTCTCTCCTCAGTGTCAGCCATGACCTTATGGTGGTCTGAGCATGACCCCTCAAGGTGACCCATGTCCTCCTTTAGGGTGTCTTTTCCCTGGTTCTCTCCTGCCACTACACTGCCCTTCACCACCTTGTCTTCCTGTACATCTACCTCTTCCTCAAAGTCTGGAATATCTTCGAGTGTATTGCCACTGTCCTCCAAGCCAAGGCCATCCTGGGAGCCCAGCATCTCATAGGCGGCAGGAGGCTCCTTGCAGGACAGCATTTCCACACTCTCTGGCTGGGTCACACAGGCTTCTCCAGTCAAGTTCTCCAGGAGAGGGTCAGACGAGACATTCAGTGCCTCCAAGTGCAAGGTGCAGCTCTCTGCCATATCTTCAGAAACAGTGAGCTCAGTAGAGCCTGTGGCAGCATCTCCTTGTATGCAGTGTTCTTCCAGGGCATTGCCAGCAATAGGACAGCTCTGCTCCCCCTCGCCTCTCTCTGCCTCGCTGCTGCTCTCTGGTGGAGCAGCATCTTGCTCAAGGAGGGGCACCATGAACACTTGCTGGTAGCCCTCTTCTCCCTGGGACTCCACCTGGGGTGGCTTCTCCTTCATCCACTGCTCCTTGCCAGTGAGGGGGGAACTGGCATCCACATGCAGGGCTCCACCGACCTCATAGCCAAAGAGTGCCTCAGATGAGCTGATCTCCAGCTCCTTGCTGGCGTAATTTTCCAGCCAGTCCTTGTCACCAGGAACGTAGCCATGAATCTTGCGCTTATGGAAGAAGAGGCTGGTGTTACTGAAGGTGCAGTACGAACAGAGGGCACAGCGAAACTCCTTCTGCTTGGTGTGCTTGCAGTTCTCATGATTCAGCAGCGCCTGCTTGTACTTGGTCTGGTAGGTGCAGTACTGGCACTGGAAGATAGGTACCTGGTAGTTCTGCGAGTGCTTTGCCTGCATGTGCTTCTGCAGCTCGTACTTGCGCTTGCAGGCGAAGCCGCACACCTCGCAGATCAGACTTTTACCCTGGTGCCGCAGCTTGTGGCTGCTCAGCTGGTCAGCACGGTGACACCGGTACGAGCACTGGTTACACTGGTACCTGCAGGGACAAGCAGAATCGGTCAGGCAGCATGAGGAATTGGGGCAGGCTGAGCTTCATCAGGCACGCTGAGCTCTCCTTCCCCATTCCAGACAAACAGAGAAGGGGTATTGTTTGGTTTGTCAGATCTGGCCTTTGCCACTCAGCCATACAGCTCATCCTTTACCATACAGCTCTTACCACAGGCAATTCCTCCCTGCTGCAGCCCTTAGCATTGCTGGTGCTTTACACCCCCAGCCTGGGGACTGGAGATAGATTCCCTGAGCATTCCATACAGTGACCGTGTCAAACACACACACCCTCACATGTGCACGCCAGCAGCACTTCCAGCATCCCTGGAGGCAGGCTAGACCCAAAGGAGGTGATAATTTGGCAGTCCTGAACAGGCCTTGACCCACAAACATCAGCAGAGCAATGAACCCAAACTCAAGAGTTGCCCCCTGAGGTAATACACCTCCTTGGTGGCATAGAGACACCAAAAACAGCTTTGCCTCCACAGCACCATGCTGTAAGTTCAAACCCCAAATTTATTATGTACCAGAAAGGGCAGGGCAGGCATGAGAAAGTCTGGCACACCGTGCAGCCAGAAGCAGACCCCTGGAGCAGGATTTGGGGAGCCCTGACTGTACTGCCAGGCCAGTGGAGCAGGGGGTCGTACCGGAGATCTCCAGTGTGCTTGCGCATGTGGACGTTCAGGTAGTGCTTCCACTTGGTGATGTACCCGCACTCGGTGCACATGAAGTTCTTGTCGTTGGAGTGGGTCAGCATGTGCTTGGACAGGTAGCTCACATCCCGGCACGTGAAGTTGCAGAGCTCACACTTGTGAGGTTTCTCTCCTACATGCAACACACAAATGCCTTCAGCATGATAGCCAGACAAAGCAACATGGCAGGGAAACCAGCTCAGCAAGGAGCATGCAACAACTTCAGGTGAGTAATCCTGAGCTGGCAAAGCTGGTGGTGGGACCCAGGAACCCTGACCCAGCCCTCCCTGCCCACCCAGAGGCAGGACAAGACATCTTCCCCATCCCGGCTCAGCTTTCGGGACCCCTACAGGGGACACCCACCAGTGTGCAACAGCATGTGCCGGATAAGCACCCGCTTGTGCGCCGTGGCAAAGGCACACTCAGTGCACTTATGGATCTTCTCATTGGCGTGCATCTTGCCCACATGGTCATGAAACTCCACAGGGTTGAAAGTGGCATAGGGGCAGAAACTGCACTGGAGCTGCTCGCTGCCCGGGTGGCCCTGCTTCTTGTGCTTGCGGAAAACATGCTTGTTGGAGCAGATGAAGTCACACTGCTGGCAGTGGAAGGCATAGTGGGTTTTCCGGTGAGCCTCCATGGCCTCAGCTGTGCCGAAGAGCAGTGAGCAGGCGTGGTACTTGCACTCCACCGCCTTGATGCCATGAGCATCCTTGAGGTGACGGACAAACTCCTTACGGTCCTCTGCACAGTAGTTGCAGTCCCCGTGGAAGCAGCTCAGTCTCTTGGGTTCAGCTTTGTGAGTCTTCAAGTGTTCCTTGAGGGCCTGGCTGAGCCGAAACTTCTCCTCACAGACGGGGCAGGAGTAAACATCGGAGTAGAAGTTGGAGATGTCCTCGTGCATGCTGGCCATGTGGCGGTTGAGAGCGTTCTTCTCCACTGAGCTGTAGTGGCAGAGTGGGCAGCGATGAGCCTTCTCGCCTGTCTCCCGCATCATGTGGATTTTCAGCTTGCTTTTGCTGGTGAAGTACTTGTGGCAGTTGGGGCACTGCAGGCTGGGGTCAGGGAAGTGCAGGTGGAGGTGCTCTACCAGGTGGGTCCGCTTTTTGAAGCACCGCTTGCATTCGGGGCACATGTGGGTTTTGTAGAGGTACTCGGAGCCTTCTGCAACATTCCCTGGGGGAACAAAGGAGGGGGAGCAGTTAATAGGGAAAAGATTGAGAGCACAGGCAGATGTTCTGTCCCTGATCCAGCTGTGCCAGGATGAGGGTTTGTACACACATGCAGTCACACATGAGGGACTACTCAGAGGGACTGTCCCCACCCCAAGCCACCAGCACACTTCAGGTGAGTTCTTTCCAACTCAACACTAGCAAAGCACAGCCTGCATCAGGCCTGCCCACGTGCCCCTGGTCCCCAAAGCCAGGCAGACCTTTGCCTAAGCCTGACAGCATGCGTGAACAGGAAAAGAAGAGACATATTCGCTTGAGCAGAGGCTGGGGGAACAAGTGCACTGGTACATGCAGGAGATGCGAGGTCACCCACCAAACTGGGCCACATTTCCCTGCCAGCCCTGAGGATGTGGTGCTTGTTCACAAAGCCTGAGCAGCTCCTGGTGAGGCCCTGCATCCTACCTTTGAAGTGCTGTGCCTGTGGCCCTCCAACTTTTTTGGGAGCTGCCTTCCCATCCTCTTTGGCCTCGGCTTCGCAGAGGCTCTCGCCATCCTCCTCTGGTGACTCATCCCCACTGCTGTCTGAATCCTCTTCTCCAGCTGATGCTTTCTGTCCCTTCAAGGAGCTGTCCCCAGTACCTGCAGGCTTTGCTGGCCTGGCTTCTGTTGTGCTGGCTTTCCAGACAGGGTGGCAATCACCTGGCTCCTCCTGCCCTTCTGATGCTGCTTCAGTGGGGAAAGACAAGAGATCATCATGTTCCATGTGAGAGGAAGCCACCCTCACACACCCACACACATGCAGAAAAACCACCTGGCTAAGATGGAGGGCACAAACCGTGCTGCAGGGAGGCACAAACGCAGGGTTTCCAGCCCTCCAGCTTCACCCCCCACTCCTCCAGTTGTAACTGGGATGCACAGACACAGCCAGCCTCTGCAGCACTCACAGGCCCCAACCCCCCTCCCAGCCATACCCGATGGCAGGATGCAGCACTTGTCAAGGCTGTGGGGGTCGCTTGTTGTGGGCATCTCAGAAGGGGACTCTGTGGTGTGACCCTTCCTGTGCTGCCAGAAGAGCTTGGCATTGGCTGTGATGAAGTCGCAGTGGCCGCAGTGGAAGGGGAAGTGTGTCCGGTGGTGCTGCTCCATGGCCTGGCGGCTGGGGAAGAGCAGCGGGCAGGCCCGGCAGGCACAGGACACGGGGGACGCCCCGTGCAGGTGGCGCAAGTGACCGCGCAGCTGCTTGCGGTCCTCTGTGGTGAAGTGGCAGCCCCTCTCAGGACAGGGCAGGGCTCCCAACGGGGCACGGTGGGTCTTGAAATGCTCCTTGAGTTGGCCAGGCTGCAAAAACGCCTCCTGGCAGACGGGGCAGAGCAGGCACTCGGGAGCAGAGCCCTCCTGTGTGCTGGCTCCAGGCAGCTCTGAGCCCCTGGGATCACTCTGGCTCTCACTGGCAGAAGCCAACAGTGCCCCTGGGAGTTCCAGGTGCTCTTGCAGGGGCAGCAGCAGGCACTGGTGCTGGGACAGCAGGGAGGCCTCTGAGAAGCTCTGGCCACACTTCTCGCAGAAGTACAGCTCCACCACTTTGACCAGAACCTCTGCAGAGAGCAAGGGATGAGCGTTAGAAGGAGCTTTTTCCAGGCCCAGAGCTTGGGACTGGTGGTTCAGTTTCAGCTCTGGACAAGGAGAACATATCCCTCTTGCTACAAATTACATTTTGGGAACCACATCCCCCATAAGAAGAGACATACCACCACCCAGGTGGCCACAATAACCGGTTCTGTCCCTTTCCACCTTTGAAGCATGTAGAGATGAGAGGCTGGCTTGGCCCCATTCCTGTTAGGATGTCCAGTGCTCACAGTGGACCCACGTGGGAAACATGCTGGGGGGTAGCAGTTCAGGTGGAGATCTCTGCCTGGTCCCTAATGATAGCCTGGAGCAACCCCGTCACGCAGCATGCAGCTCCCACACTCACTCTCCCCATCCACACACCCAGCTGGTGCCAGGTCTGTGCTCAGTGGTGGCACCAGACTTATGATGCAGGGTCAGAGATCTGAGAGCACCTGGGACAGGGACCCTGGCCAGACCTCTCTAGCTCTGCTGACTGCAGCGGGGCCCATTCTGCACTCCCTGCACCCCATACCTGTGGCACTGGCCGCGTTGCTCAGTGTCACATTGCCAGCCACTGCCTCGATGAATATTTCCACATTGCTTCCTTCAGCGTGAGCCCCTTCCCCAGGCATCGATGCCTCTGCCAGCAGCAAGTCCTGGCTGGCAGCCAGCGGGGGTGTCCCAGCCAGACCAGCGCTGACCACACCAGGGCTTCCCACGGCTCCCACCTCTCCCGGTGTGGGCAGGAGCAGCTCCGAGCAGAGGGTCTCCATCTCCCTGCCGGCACCCTCTGACACAGTCACTGCTGCGCTCATTGCCCCCGGGCACTGCCTCGGCGCTGGGCTGGATGACCTCTCAATCTGAAACAGAAGAAAGTACTTCAAATGAGGGACACCTCAGAGCCCATGAGGATTTTGGGGAGCGGCCAGTATCGTGGCAGGGTATTTCAATCCTGGCTCTTTTCCGCCGTGCCCCAAGCAGGCTGCTGGCAAGTCCTCCGTCACGGGGTAGACAAGAGTGCAAGGACACCTGTACGTTCTCCCCGAGCCCAACATCCAGGGCTTGCTCGCTGGGTCCGGCCGGGCCGGCCCCGCAGCCCACCCTCAGAGCCATGCCCAGGCTCCAGGCAGCAGGCAGCCCCACGCGTGCCGCCAGGCCAGGCTCCCCCAGCCCCTCGCCTTCCACCCCGCGCTGTCCCCGGCACCCCCAGCCCCTCACCCAGGCTGTTCCCGGCCCTCCCAGCCCCTCACTCCTCAGCCCGAGCTGTCCCCGGGTGTCCTCAGCCTCTCGCCCCTTACCCGGGGCTGTCACCGAAGTCGCCTCATCCCGGGCTGTCCCCGCCGGCCCGGGCCCCCCTGCCCCGGCACATCTCGGTGGTAGCGGCGGGAGCGCCGCCCTTTGTGCCTCTCGCGCAGCCGCTCTGCCCGGCGCGGCCGGCCCCGCTCTATGGTGCGGCCGGAAGCGGCGCGGGCGGGAGCGGAAGCGGCGCGGTGCAGGTGAGCTGCGGCGGCGGCACCGGCACCGGCTGGAGCGGGGGCGAGAGCGGCGCGGATCCTCCGCGGAGTGGCCGGGGCTGGGCCTCTGCTGCGGGGAAGGCCGGTGCGGATCCGGTGCGGGGGGGGGGGGGGGCTGCGGGACCCTGCCCAAGGGACGCTGTGCCCGGGTAAGGAGGAAGGTCATGCCTTATTCTAGCGGAGGTGGGATTCTGTACCTGAGAGAGCAGAGTGTGCCTCTGTGTCTGGCGGGGAAGGCTCCCCTCGATCTCAATACATGACAGACCTGCGGAGGGAGGTGGAGAAGCTTCAGGCCCCCGGAGCATGCGGCTGTAATCTAGACATGCAGGTGTGCCTTCTACCACCGTCGTGAGCCCGTTCTCAGCAGCAAAGACCCGGCTCTTGGCTCGGCCTGGGGATGTGCTTCAGCTTTTTCAAACGATAACCCTTAAATAATTGCTGTGCTCATGATTCCTGGCTGTTCGGATAATAAAACTCTGTAAAACTCTGGCCTTGTTGTCTTGACTGAAGAAGCTACAGATGCTCCTGTGCTTCTTCAAGAGCCTCCTGGCCCCCTCCTTCTTGGCTCACCCAGTGGCCCGCAGAGAGGGAGAAGGTTCCTGCAGCCAGCAGGAACACTTGGAATAAGCACAGATGTGGGAAATCCAAACGTTCCAGGCACCCCTTCAACTTGAGACCTGTCCATGATAAAGGGCAGGGAACTGTGGGTGATCTGTTGTATTCCTTGCTACCATTCAGTCTTTCCTCACAGGTTTGTTCCCGGAGTGCAGAAACAATGCTGTGGAAAGGAGCTGCCTAACCGCTGCCTAACCTCCCACAATGCCTCTTTCTGACTTTGTCTCAGCACTGAAGGACAACCCATATTTCGGGGCTGGGTTTGGCCTCGTTGGGGTGGGCACAATCCTGGCAGCAGCCCGTAAGGGGGCCCAGTTTGGGCTGGTGGCTTTCAGGCGCCACTATATGATCACCTTGGAGGTGCCCAGCAAGGATAAGAGCTACCAATGGCTGCTGAACTGGGTCTCCCACCACGCCAAGCATACGCAGCACCTCAGTGTTGAGACATCATACCTGCAGCATGAAAGCGGGCGTGTCAGCACCAAGTTTGACTTTGTCCCCAGCCTCGGGAATCATTTCATCTGGTAAGGGAGGGTAGGGGAAAGCAGTTTGGGGGGCTCACTTTTGCAAGTTGGGGGGCCTGTAGAGGCAGTGGAGAGGGTCCTTCTTCCTCTCTGGGTCTGGGTTAGGGCAGGAGATGAAGAATAGCAAGAGCAGCCTGTACTCAGCAGTGAAATTATGTGCTTACATGAGATGAGTGTTCTTGATGCATGAACCAGGTGAGGCGCAGCTGAGTGATGCTGGATCACTGTACACCCAGCTGTCTTCCTGCCCCAGGTACCGCAGGAAGTGGATTCGCATCGAGCGCAGCCGGGAGACGCAGATGCTTGACCTGAACACAGGGACCCCCTGGGAGTCCGTCACCTTCACTGCGCTGGGCACTGACCGGGAGATCTTCTTCAATATCCTTGAGGAAGGTCTGTAGGGGAACTGTGTGGGGTCCTGCTGGGAACAGCCTACTCCCTGGAGATGCCCAGGGCTTCACGGGAGATCCTCTTCCCTGGCAGCTGTCCCCTCTGCCTCTCTGCAGCCCGGGAGCTGGCGCTGCAGCAGCAGGAGGGGAAGACAATCATGTACACGGCCGTGGGAGCAGAGTGGCGTCAGTTCGGCTTCCCCCGCCGCCGCCGGCCCCTCAGCTCCGTGGTGCTGGAGGAAGGCGTGTCAGAGAGGCTGGTTCAGGACGTGAAGGAGTTCATCAGCAACTCCAAGTGGTACACTGAAAGAGGCAAGGCTCTGGTGTGGTGTGCTCTGTACAGGGTGGGATGGGGCAGGATGCTCATGGTCCTCTCTGGAACTGGCTGTGGAGAGATTTTTCCCTGCTGCTTACCTTCCCCAGGTAAGCAGCAGGGAAAGATTTTTCCCTGCTGCTTACCTTCCCCTCTTTACGTGCTCAGCACAGCACCACAGCTTGGAGGTGAGCACAGAACAATCCAAGTGGTTACCTTAAAAGAACACTGTTTTCGTAGGGATCCCTTACCGAAGAGGCTACCTGCTTTATGGTCCTCCTGGATGTGGGAAAAGCAGCTTCATGTGAGTATTGTCAGCTCTCTGATCTGGGCCACAGCAGTCTTGGATGAGAGGGTGTGGATGAGCTTGGGTTTGGAATAGAGGAGTGGGCTGTGCCTTATGTGTGGTGCCTATTGTAAGCATTTGCATTGCTGGCACTGTGACAGGTCAGGGTGACAAGTCCTTTGTGCCCTTGCTTTGCACAGTGCTGCATGGTATGGGTGGGCTGAACAGGGGCTTCTGCCCGCCCCTTAGATCTGATCCTTGCTGGAAAAGGACTCCTCTGCTCTCTCACTTACTGCTAAAGGGAGAAATCTGCTATTTCCTTGACTGCCAGCTTTCCCACTGTGATTCACCCTTGTGGTTTCTGTCCTTTCCAGCACAGCCCTGGCTGGGGAACTGGAGTACAGTATCTGCCTGCTGAGCCTCAGTGACCACAGCCTCTCTGATGACCGGCTCAACCACCTCCTGAGTGTAGCACCGCAGCAGAGCATCATCCTGCTGGAGGATGTGGATGCTGCCTTTGTCAGCCGGGACCTGGCTGCTGAGAGTGAGCACTGCTCCTGTTCCTGGGCCAGGAGCAGGAGGGAGGTTCTGCGGCTGTAGCTGAAAAAATGTTTTGACTCTGGGCTGGTCAACTGCACCAGCAGAAACCAGGAGTGGGGGAGTCTCTCAGGCCTCAGGGCCCAAACTGGAACTTGTCCAGTTTTGGCTAGGCTGTAAAAGGGAATTTGGATCCTTTGTCCTCAGGCAAAGGTCCTTTTCCTGCCCAGCTACTTTCAGGATGAGGGAAAAGGTGGCTTTCCTTCTCTTTTTCTTTGTGTTCCCATGGGTGTGCGTGGGCAGGGGAAGTGAATGTGCTGCCAGCCAGGCAGAGGGTCAGCCTCCAAGCAAGGAGTGAGTGCGGAGCTTGGCATAAGCCTCAGGTGATAGGAAGGTGGCCCCGAGCCCGTGCAGGGTCAGTGGCCAATAGCTACAATCTCAGACACCTCTGTTCGCAGACCCGGCTGTGTACCAAGGCATGGGGCGCCTGACCTTCAGCGGTCTCCTCAATGCGCTGGACGGTGTGGCCTCCACAGAAGCCAGGATTGTCTTCATGACCACCAACTACGTGGACAGGTCAGAGCTGCCCCTGGGAGGAAGTGGGGTGGGTAGCACAGGAAAACCTTGGTCCCTTTTGCTGGGCTTTATTTATTGAATCCTCCAGCATGAAGACTGGGGGTTCAGGTTTCCCACATCCTCCCTTGGGATGCAAATCCTTTGACTGCTGATCAGGATCCCTTTTGCTGGAGCCTCAGATGCCTACTTGGTGTTCAGAACATGGTTGTATCCTTCAGGAGTGGTACCACCTTCCTGCTTGTGGGGAGCTGCAAGTTTTGGGGTTGTGTCCATGCTGTGAGTGAAGCGCTGGCTCCATGTGCAGCCCACTGGGCCGGTGGGATGCAGCCTGGGCTCACAGTGCCTGGACAGCTGCTGTGCTGTGGCAGGCTTGATTCACTATAGACCGAGCAGCCTAGGGTTTTGTTCAGAGGTTGCTTATGGGACAGAGACGGGCAGAGCTGTTTCCCAGGACATTTTTGTCCTCCTTTGGAGTCAGTCCTTCCCCAGCTCTCTCCTTTCTTTTTGGGTTGATCTCTCCCCTCAGTCTCCCCAGGGATGAACCTGTTTGCCCCCTTCACCATCTCACAGTGCATGGCACTTTGCAGAAAGGACAGGGACTGTGCTAGTGTGTATAGGGGCTTCCTGCAGGGCCCACCCTAAACAGACGCTTTGATCAGGTTTTCCAGCCCCACCCTTTGTCTCTTGCAGGCTGGACCCAGCCCTGGTGCGTCCTGGCCGTGTGGATGTGAAGCAGTATGTGGGCCATTGCTCCCGCTGGCAGCTCGCCTGCATGTTCCAGCGCTTCTACCCCGAGCAGCCCCCGGCTGCAGCCCAGCGGTTCGCGGAGCAGGCGCTGGCAGTCTCCAAACAGATCAGTGCTGCCCAAGTGCAAGGCCACTTCATGCTTTACAAGACAGACCCTGAAGGAGCCACTTCAAACATAAGCTCCAGCCTGCTGTGACCAGGGGCCAGCTTTCCCTTGTGACACTGAGATGACTGGGACAAAGATTTGACCATCCTGGGGATGCCATGAAGCTGCCCACGTGCACAGGCCAGGTCTCTGTTCACCTCTACCTCTCCTATGCCTCGGTTTTGGAGAGTCAGAGCTGCCAGCCTCACAGCAGGGGAAGGAATCGGTCTCTTGCTGCTCCCCAGACTTGGGTGCTACTGCACCAGCCCTGCTCACCAGTGTGTGCCTCATGTTGGGATTGCTGTAAGCTACCAAGGCTCCTGGTGTGAATCCCCTTCCTTGTGGGTCAGCCTGGAGGTGCCCTAGATGGGCATTTCCTTTGGGCAGGACATTGGGGTTCTACACTGCTAAAAGTGTCTGGTTTTTTTAAAGAACAGTGGTCTCGCTGGTTTGTGAATATCCACTGTGAAGTGCACAACACAACTCTTGTCTCTCTGGTTCATTTCCTGTTAGTTGCCCCTCAATCCAGTTGCTTGTCCACAGCCCTCCTGACCAGAGCCTGGAAAGGCCAGCACTGCAAATCCAGAGTATTTCTGCAAAAAAGCAGCTCCTAAGAGACAACTGATTGTCCCTCGGGCTCCAGGTTAGCACCACTGGTCCTGCTGAGTTATGATGCCAAGCCACAGATCTGCTTGGATGTTATTCCTAGATGGGCATGACTGTCCTTCCCACCAAAGGAGATGTGGGGCTCTGGAGTTGTATGAGGGCAGGTGAGAGGCCTTGGCCAGTTACAGCATATCTTCCCAATAGCTCTACCCTTCCAGTCTCTCTTTCAGAATCCTGAAAGTCAGTTTCCTCAGAGCCAGTCCTATGTTAATGTGGTCAGTTTTGGGGGTTGCATTACTTTGCTTGGGCTGGGGGAGTGGATTCCAGGCCAAACCCAAATTGTAGGTCACTGCTTAGCCCTCCTCTTGCCTCTGCCCTGTGGGACCAAGAGCACAGGGCAATATGCACAGGCACAGTCAATTGGCACCTGGATGGATTTTGGTGCAAACAGGCACTGCTTTAATGCAACCCCAGACTTCCACAAATGTTTCTGCAAGTGAAGGAGCAGGATGCTGCTAGTTGGCATCTCAAACCCTGTGTTTGGCCATCCTGCAGAGGCTAGCGGCTCAGATTCAGCCTCTTCCCTCAAAGCTGGGGGTCAAAACTGGCAGTGAGTGACTGGCAAATGTCCCACAGCAGTCTGGGAGGATGGGGAGTGTTTGGGGGGAGCCAGAGGGACCCGATGCCACCACACGCAACATCTCTTGCTGCTTGCTTTTAATAGTGTTAATGCTACAGATGCTGCCAGTGCCTTTCTGCCTGGCCTGAGGGCTTTTGCCAGTTAAGCCTCACAACAGCCTTGTGAGGTAGGTAAGTGACACAGGTGGACACCAAGCAAGGTTACCCAGGTCAGGGTGCAAGCTCTCTTCCTTCCCTCTGACCCGGAGGTTTGGTTTGTTTATCCCAAATTCATTTCCACATACTGTTGCAAAATGCCATCTGCTCCAGGCTGACAGCAGTGAGTCAGAGAGGGCCCTTACTAAAGCACTGTTCCCAGGGAAAAATCCCTTCCCACTAACACATCTGGCATTTGATTGGAGTTATCCAAGTCCTCACTCTGATTTCCATGCTCCAAACATGTTGAATTCCCATGCTCCAAACATGGCACAGCAACGTTTCTGCTGAGTAATCCTGGCTCACTAGAGGAAGCCAAGGAGCTTCAGCTGCTGTGAAGATCTTCCATGTTTCTTTCAGGACACAATCAAATGCCTTTCTTGGAACATAGCAGTTTCACCAGTGAAGGCAGGAGGCAGCAGAACAAGCACCAATGTCAAGTAAAGTTTGCACATTTTGACCCAAGTGTGGGCAGGCCATTCCCCCAGAAACCAGCTGAACAAGGATAGAGGCAGCACTGAAGGAAAATTAGGGCTCTCTTCAGAGCACAAGTGCTCAGCCCTCAACTGCAGGAAGGCACAACATCTGTCTCTCAGATCAGCCAGCCCAGGACAGGTAGTGTAGGCTCAGACCAAGGAGGGAGAAAAAAAGAATGATTTTAAAGCATTAGGCTTGAAAATAGACCGGTGTTGAAAATTTAAACACAGAAGGTTCTTGGGCAGCAGGTTAAACCAACTCCTTCAGGGCAAGACCAGGCATGGAGTAAGCAGGGCAGCAGATGAGTTCTCAAGTCAAGAAAGGGGATAGTGCAACTTTCATGTGCCAAAGCTCAGCCAGACAGATGTGTGCACTGGCAAATGCCTTCTTGGCACACACTGCTGTTGGTTTCCTGGGGATCTCATATGAAGTCCTGGCAGGTCCATTGTAGCACTGCTATTTTTGCACTTAGCAGAAGGAGGAAGACAGTAACAACCCACTTGTGGGCACAAGAGGTGGGGGACAAGGCACAAACAAGTGTGAAGGAATCAGTATTGTCCAGGTGAGGCAGAGAGCTTACGCTAAGCCAGGCAAAGCAGGGAGCCCTCCTGCCACCCGGAAGTGTCAGGGGAAGATCTCTGCCTCAGCCTTGGTTGTAGGGAACAGGGAAGGAATTGAGAAATACCAGGAATCAACACCTTTGCTTCAAAAAGCAACAAACAGGAGCAAGAGGGCAGAGGAAACAAAGGGAGCAGGCTCTGGAGAAGACCCAACGAATTAATTTAATAGCATTGCCCCACTTCAGAGGTTTGGGATCACTCTTCATGGCTTCTGAATGGGACACCATTTACATATGTGGAGGAGCAGCAGCAGATGGAACTGCACCAAGTTAGTTTAAACAGCAAATCCTCATTTAAGCAGTATCAGCTTGAAGATAACACGAGGGTAAGCTGTATCCAAAATACTGGGGCATGTCTTCACTTCTGGGTCGTCAGAAGCGCTAAGAGACAGCCTGGCCTCGGAGGGGGATTCTGACACATACAGGTTACAAAACAGAGTACTCTCTTCTGAGGTTCCCCCATCAGCTTCTGCCTGCACAAAAGCAGCTGAAAGACAGGGCAGGAGCTCCAGCTAAATATGCGCTTTCTGGAGAAGCAGGAGCCAAGGTGAAGCCTTAGCCACCAGACAGACGTGACCTGCCAATGTGCTGGCTTAAGCTTAATTTGGATGTCCTGGCTGGGACTGGACAGTGTCCTGTGTAATAAGGATTTGCCTGGCCAATCACAGCAGTTGAGAAGGTGCTCTGAGAAGGAATGGGGGGCAGAGCAAGTGGAGCTGAGCTCCAAGATACTGCCCTGGCACTTGGCACCACCACAGCTCCACTGGCTTCCTGGGAAAGTCTTGCCACACTTTGGCTCTGCCATGGCACCATGCTGGGCTCAGACCCTTTGCTCTGTAGTGTGCACATTTCTTGGCATTTCACCTATAGGGACAATGGCTGCAGGTCCCCAAAGCTACCTCCATCTTCTGGGTCCTCTGAGACCAAGGCTGATAACGATCTATCAAGATTCTACTTCTCCAATGCTGGTAACAGCCAGCTGCTTATGCTAGGATGCTTTATATTGCGCATACCCTGGCGACACTGCCTGTCCCACGCTGTCCCAGGTGCCATCTGCCTCCTCCCTTCCAGGGGATACAGTATCTGCTTGCTACTGCTTCATTGTTCTCTCCAGAAACAGCCCTTTCTACCCCCAGCCCAGCCCCTCATCATTCCTGCTAGGAGCCACTCTCCTTCTCAAGATGGGCTTCTCGATGTCCACTGGGCCTGAACAGCCCTCGCCCTCTTGGTGCTCTGGGGTAGGAACCACGCTCCTGAACTCTGGACCTCTCCCACCTTCCACAATCCCAGGGCCTGTGGTGGCCCTGCCAGTTGGGAGCAGCTTTGTGGTCACTGCGGTTGAACATCAGGTTCTCCTTTTTCCTGCCCCGGGCCTCAGTCCCCTCCCCTGTGCTCCATTTCTCCACATCATGGTGCTCCTCTTTCAAGTCCACAGTTTCTGTTGCTGGTGAGGGGTCTTCACGGCACAACTCCCTTCTTTCAGCCAAAGGAGCAGCCCTGCTTCTACTGGGAGGCTTTGAAAACTCCTGGCTGTGCCGTCCAGCAGGTCTACGCTCTGCTCTCTGGCTGAAGACCCTGGACCCCCTGGAGCCATGGAGTGCATGACAGGCTTCCTCTCCTGGTTCCTGCGAGCCACTGCACAGCTGCCTGCCCCGGCCTCTGGAGCCTGGCCTCTCCCCTCTGTGCCTCTCCCTCTTGCTTAGTTGCTCTCTGGGCACAGCACACCTCTCAGGTTGCCTGGATTCCACCCTGGGCTCTGATGCCCCAGCTGGCTCGGGAGCCGAGGCTTGGCTGGGCGGCTGGGGCACGTCCGCAGCGTGGGCACTCACCGACACCTCAGAGGCAGCGGCTGCTTGGCCCGGATCCACAGCAGCTGGAGGCTGAAAGAAAAAAGCCACTGGTTAAGAAAAGGACAGAGGTGTCCCACAGAAGATGACAGCGCTTGGTCCTGCAGCCCAGAGCCCCCTCAGAAACTCTCTGCCCCCAGTGCCGTACCGCCTGGAGGCTGATGAAATATCGGTTCCTCTCTGCCTCGGGGTCGATGATTCCCCCTTTCTCTTGCTGTCTCTTGAAAATCAGGCGCAGTTCTTCCTGGTGCTGCAGCACCTTGGCATCTGGCCTGTATGGCTCCTGAGCAGAAGAAAGCAAGGCAGGGTAAGGGCTCTCTCAACACCTAGCACGGACAGGCAGTGGCAGGGCTGGGAGCTACTCCCCAAACCCTTCTTTGCACAGTACCAGGCAACCCGCTTCCTTCTGCCACACTGAGCAGGCCTACAGATGCATGGGAAATCCCTGGACAGAAGCCGAGCCTCCCAGTGCAGACTCACTGTTTCTGCAGTGACTGCCTTGGGCCATCCTGCTGTGGGGCAGGATGCAGAGCAGCTACCATCAGGTGACTCTCCTGACCTGACTGTATCCCAGTGAGTGCAGGGATGTTCCCCATGGCAGAATCACCTCTCCCTCAGCACATCTGCTCAACTCAGGGCTATAAAACTGAACCTGCTTTGTGAGCTGCCCTTTGGATAGGACATCTAGGAGGACCTGAGAGAGAGTGTGCATGTATTCATCCCTCACAATGTGCCAGTTGAAGCTACCCAGTGAGGAGACTGGGCAGGTGAGCCCCCATCTCTTACCAGAGGGTGCTGTGGGGGTGGTGCTGCCTTCAGAGCACAGAGATCGTAGACCAGGGTCTCCCGGCAGACAGGGCACTGCACACCAACTTCCTGTGGGGAGGCAAGAGATGGTAGCAAACCCTGTCTGTGATCCAGCTCATGCACTGGTCCATACCCCCACACTGGAATTGCAACAGGGTCGTCTTCTTCACTCTTCTGCCAAGGTAAGGAAGCCCAGAGGGGTTCCATCAGCATGAAAGCAGCCTGCTATGGAAGGTGTCTCCACATGGAGGCATGCTGGGATTTGTGCTCCAGCAGCTGACTGCTTTACAAAGTACCCCTGACAACACATATGGCTTCAGCCCTCAGCCTAGGATGCATTTTTTCTGCTCCAAAGTGGAGTGTTTTATCAAGGCAGCACCTCTTTGAAAGGGTTTGTAGGAAGGAGCCTTTGATTTGTTCCATGCTCAGCTGTTCTGTTTGCTCTGCAGCTGACAACTGTTCCAACACATGCTAGGCAGTTTTTATCACCCCAAAACACAGGTGATTTGTGTTTACCCTGCTGCAACCCACACACCCCCCCGCCACAGTTCAAGGACTAGGACTAGAGAAGGAGCCCTTTTTTTTAACTTCTGTGGTTCCAGAAGTTTAAAAATGCAACTCCTTTACCCCCTGACACACCAGGCACTGACCCAGAGATCAGATAAACCAACTTGTTTGGTCAGAAAGGGCCCTTGGAGGTAACTCAGTCTAATCCCTGTTGATTCTCAGCAGAGGCTCCACGTGTCAAAGAGGGTGATACAGATGTTACAAGGGTCTGTGCAGGGGGCCAAAGAAGGAGGGCCAGTACCTGTTTGGGGGATGGTGCAAGGTGCTGCTCTCTCTCCTCCTGCTGCATGAGGATCTCCTCCTCCATGTGCTGGGCATAGCGGGCCAGACAGTGAGAGTGGAAGTAGTGGTAGCATTGGGTCTTTGTGAAGGCTTCTTTCTCCTGTCAAGACAAAAGTGCATCTTTGAAGGATTTCTAAGCAAAGAGTTGTGTAACCACCCAGCTGAACTGGCTTTTCACTTCCGTGTCAGTGGTATCCA
Organism: Motacilla alba alba; assembly: GCF_015832195.1. Lineage (NCBI taxonomy): Eukaryota > Metazoa > Chordata > Aves > Passeriformes > Motacillidae > Motacilla > Motacilla alba. The sequence goes on from NC_052022.1 coordinate 15,547,508, forward strand.
TGGGGAACTAGTGCTAGCAGAGCCACCCAACATCATCTGTTGGGCTGCAGCTCCACTCCCTCAGCAATTACTGGGATGCTGCTTCTTGTTTCAAATGTTAGAAACACTCCTTATGTCAAGATGCAAAGATTTCATGACTGATTTCTCTGCATGTGTTCCTGTGTAACAGCAGTCTTCCCACCTGGTGTGTTCTCCTTCCTAGGCAGGTATTGAATTTCCTTGCAACCCTAGTAAGGCCTGCTCCCTTGTCCCACAGACCTCAGCACCTGCATGGATATGTTCTAGTCCCTCCTGACCACCTGTGTGCTGAACTCCAGGTGAGGTGTAGCCAACACAGGGAAGCTGAAATGCACCATCAACTAGCCCCAGAGCCTACACTTCTTTGGAGATGCTCCAGCATCTCTCGCTGCCCCATGCCCATTTTCTGTAGAAGATTATCTAGAAGTTGATGGGAAGAGCATGATGTATGTGATGTATTGCACTAGGAAGGGCCCCGTGCAGAATGGGAGGCAGGGAGCTGCTCGGGTGCATCTTGGTCCCAAGCTGATATCCCAGCATCAGACTTCCTGTTCTCTTGCTTCACTTCCCAGTCAGTTTGTGGGGTCAGGAGACACATTCCTACCTGGAATCCATAGAGGCAGATTACACACTGTCCTTGAGGAATATTGTTGTCAGTGAGGATCTCCTTTCCCTTCTGTGAAAGCATTAAAGCAAACGTTTTACTCACTGGCCTGCCCACGGGCTCAGGGATGTCCCACCCCTTGGGCAGTCAGGGATCAGTGTCTGTGGCTGGTCACACCCAATCTCCTCACTCTCACCTCGATCAGTTCATAGAGCACCTCTGTCCCCAGCCTGGCTTCAGCAACACTTCTGAGGGTCTGGGAAATCCTACAGCAAAGCAGCAGAAATCCTTAACACAAATTTAGCTACACATTTTCACTGTCCCACATACCTGCTATCCTGCCATGCTGACAGGAGGAAAAAAGAGAGCACTGGCCTTCAGGCTTTGCTTGGAGCACAGGATGGGCACACACGCACACACATATTCACGTGCTGTCCTGGCTCCCCACAAGCCAGTGCACAAGAAGCCTTTGTTATGACAGGACTTGCAGGAGCAGGTTTGCTGATGGCCTCAGCTTGAGCTCAGCCAGCATCCTTTGGTTTTGGTGAATCCCAGGCTTTGTTCATCTGACAGCAGTCCCTGAGCAGGTCTGTTGGGAGCCACGTCCTCTTGTACTGCTGGCAGGCACCACAGTCTCTGCACACATTTCACTGCGCCAAGGACTGAAGCACAAAGGCAACAACGGGCTGCCCAAGGGCTTGGAGCAGTCCCACCACTGTCAGGGCAGGACCAGCAACTTTCAAGGCCCCAGGGATTCAGATAACATTTCAGGGGAACCACAGGGGAATAACCACAAGGCGGACCCCTCTGTGTCAAATTCGGCACCAGTGGCTCCTGAGGGGTTTAGGACAAAGCAATTTAGAGACCTGTATCCATTTGTTAACCAGACACAGGAAGTCATGTGAATTACAGAAGGCTTGTCGATCAGTTCTGCCTCCTGGATCTCTGGAGGAAAGGATTGCTACTCCCCACCCTCCTGGCACTCACTTTTGAATTTGCTCATCTGACAGCCCCCGCGGATTCCTGATGGAGATCTCCGGAGCTTTATCAGGATACTAGGATAAAAGAGAAACACCCAAAGCACAACAAGGATGGTGGAGAGGCCCGAGGCTCGGAGGTGCAGGGGCGCGGGGGGCGCGGGCAGCCTACCTGAGGGGGCACGGAGAGCACCAGGGTGAAGCGGACGTACTGGGAGTCCTGGTCCTGGGCCGTGGCAGGGTGCAGGGTGATGCTGATCTCCCAGGGCTCCCACCTGGAGAACGGGCAGCTCGGGGTGAGGAGGGCGGCGCGGGGCCGGGCCAGGGATGGGGAACGCGGGACGTACCTGCCCAGGCCCCGCGCCACCTGCAGCTCCTCCAGGTAGATGGACTCCAGCACCTCCACCTCCGGCGGCAGCGCCCTGCGGGAACCGACCAGGCGGGGGTCAGACGGCTCCGGCGGGCTGGGGGTGCGGGACAGCGGGGGTGCGGGGGCCGGGAAGGGTGCGGGCACGCGGGAGGGTGCAGAGACCGGGGAAGGTACGGGGGCTGTTACCAGTCCGTCGCCTCCGCTTCCTCACCGGCCGCCGCCATCTCCCCGCTCGCCCCGGAAGCGGAAGGGGGAGCCCGTTGCCTGGAGACGCCTCGGCGGCGGGGCCGGGGCCGGAGCGGAGCGCGGCGAGGCTCGTCCCGCGGCGGGATCGCTGCCACCAGGGCTCGGGGCTCGTCCCGCCTTCGAGCCGGTGGGCAGGAACAAAGCCTGGGGCGAGGGGAACGACACTCGCCCAGGGGAACGGGCGCCGGGTGCAGCCCCGCGGGAGGAGAGGTGCCCGCGGAAGGGGACACGCTGCTCCTCACTTGCCTCTTTTCCCCAGGCAGCTCAGCGGCCCCGTCCCGAGCCATGGAGAACTACCACGTCCTGGAAATGATCGGCGAAGGGTCCTTTGGGCGCGTGTACAAGGGGCGCCGGAAGCACAGCGCCCAGGTGAGGGGACAGGGCTGGGGCTCTGCTGTGTGTGGCCGGGGCTGTCATCCGGACTCAAGGGACATCAGGAGCGACCTCAAGACCTCAAAGCAGAGCCAGCACTAAGTTTAGATTATCTGAACCCACCAAGACAAACAGGCTGGTGCCTGACTGTCATTAGGTTGAATGTGTTTTCCTCTTACCACGTTGAACCTCCCTCTATTTCAATTTTTAATCCCCTTGTCGTCCTCCCACATGCTTCAGTCTCCTCACCATCATGAGTCTCTCTGCTATACCCATTCCAGCCTATTGATGTCTTTCTGGGCCAAAAACCCGGCCACAATATTCCCAACATGGTGCACAAGATTAGAAATAAAGGTCAGAAATGACTTCACTTTAGTTCCTGCCTGTTGATACAGCCCAGGGTGCTGCTAGTGTTCCTCATTTCCAGGGCACACTGCTGGCTCATGTTAGGCCTGCTGTTCACCAGCATCTCGAGGTCATGTCCCATGTTTCTGAAGTCCTGGTTTTATCTGTGTTCACTGATTACATTTCTTTGCTTTAAATACCAGTGTGAAAAGAAGTGTGAGCACCAGTATTGATGTGCAAGGGCCTGGGGAGAGCCCAGGTCCAAGGGGCCCAGTGAGCAAATGTCTCATTATTCTATTGTCTGTGTTCAGCTGGAGCCCTGTTCAGCTGGAGCCCTGTTTGAGTTAAAAGCAGCCTTTGCCAGGGTGGGTCTGACCAGGAGTCTGGTCTGATCCCAGCTTTTCCTGCTTTGAAAGGTGGTGGCCTTGAAGTTCATCCCTAAGGTGGGGCGGTCTGAGAAGGAGCTGAAGAACCTGCAGCGGGAAATTGAGATTGTGAGAGACCTCCATCACCCCAACATCATCCAGATGCTTGACAGCTTTGAGACTGCTAAGGAGGTGAAGGGGATTACTCAAGGCAAAGGCTTTTGCTTGACTGGGGCACGGGAACAAGGGCTGTCCCCTGGTGTTGCAGGGACATCTTTCTCAGGAGATGCCGGTGACTTCATCCCAGGGTCTGATTAGTGTTTTTCAGAGCCCTTTAGTATGTGCCATGTGGGGAGCCACCACCTGTGTGGGCTGTACTGGGTCATGTGGAGAGGTGAAGGAGCTGACCAGGGGCTGTGTAATGCAGTAGGAGTGGTTTGAGATCACAGGATGCAGGTCACTCTTCACTCATCAGTCTCTTCAGAGACTGTCTTTTCACTGATTTAAACTCTCATGGATATAATATGTTAAGAGAGGATTGAAGACTATTCTGTGGCACATGGGAGCATGAAATCAAGTAATTGGACAGCATATTCAAAATAAGATCAAGGGAGTGATTCTACCCTCTGGGCTTGGCAGTACCATTCTGGTCTTGTCCTGTCCTTCCCTCTTCTCTTGTTTTTGCTGGTTGTCTGAGATATGGACAGCTACAAGAGCTCTGCCAAGTGCCAGGTCCTTGCTGCAGTGCAGCCATGGGAGCTCTCTTCCATTCCAAGTCCCAGCCCAAGCTGATGGATTTTGCATGATGGAACCCCAACACCTCCCTCAAATTTCTTACCCTGCTCTGTCCTAGTCCCCAGGGCCTGATCTCACCCTGTTGCTCTTCCCTCCAGGTGGTGGTAGTGACTGACTACGCAGAGGGAGAGCTCTTCCAGATCCTGGAGGATGATGGGAGTTTGCCTGAGAGCCAGGTGTCTATCATTGCAGTGGCCATGCAGTGTTTGCTGCAGGCTAGAGAAAACAGAACTTGTGTGCCTGCAGGCAGAGGGTCTCTGCCGTGAGCCTGGACATGTCTGGAGGGTGAGGGTACCTCTGGGACTTCACCTGGCAGAGCTTCTGAAAAGGATGGAGAGGGGGCCAGGTTGGCATTGTGGGGCAGTGGGATCCTGCAGAGACCTCAGTTTCTCTGTTCCCTTTACAAGGGCCACAGCACTGGACTGCCTTGGCTATTGGCCCACTCCAAGAAACTGCTGGTCCACAGCTGGGGTTGGTCCCTGCCCCAAACAGGACAAAAGTAGAAGTAGTGTGGGAGCCAGACTGTAAGGGACCTAGCCCCTGTAGTTGTGCCAGCGGGTGGCACCACGGGACACAGGGTGAGGCTTCTGTGTCTCCGGCAGGTCCAGACCATAGCTGCCCAACTCATCTCTGCTCTCTATTACCTGCACTCCCACCGCATCCTGCACCGCGACATGAAACCCCAGAACATCCTGCTGGGCAAAGATGGTGTTGTCAAGCTCTGTGACTTTGGGTGAGTGCTGGGGGCCAGCTGGAGGGTAACGCTGGGCCTTGGAGCAGCCAAGGAGTTTCCTGGATGCTGTAGAGGAGGAGTGGGGGAGTGCAGAAAGGGGCCTGGATTCTGTGCTTATTTAGAGGTTAAGCAGAGAGGGGAGATTTTGTCCTCCAGAGGGAAGAAGTATTGATAAACTCATTGGGAGCTGCAACAGATGTTTCAGCCTGAACTTGAGGTCTGTGCTTTGCTCTGAGCAGGTTTGCCCGTGCCATGAGCATCCACACCATGGTGCTGACGTCCATCAAGGGCACCCCGCTGTACATGTCCCCTGAGCTGGTGGAAGAACGGCCGTATGACCACACAGCAGACCTGTGGTCTGTGGGCTGCATCCTGTACGAGCTGTTTGTGGGCACTCCTCCCTTCTACACCAACAGCATCTTCCAGCTTGTCAGCCTCATCATCAAGGACCCTGTCAAATGGCCCATGACCATGAGCCCTGTGTTCAAGGTAAGGGCTGAGGCCCTGTCTGCAATGTGAGATCTGTTAATGCAGTTTTGGCCTCACCTGCTGCTCTGGTGGGTCACTCTTAGCTTCTATGTCCCCTAGCAGGGACTTCAGAACACAGAAAAGCAATGAGAGCTGGACTTCTGGAAGGGGAATCCTTATAACTGTTATCAAATATCTGCTGTCCATAGGCTGGGAAACTGGGTCCTCCAGCAGAGGAGTGATTTATTGGGTTGCGAAGGGAAATGTCTTGGCATCCGCCCTAAGCGCTAGAGCTACTCCTTTCCCAGAGCTAGGCAGGAAAGGCAGGCCTCCTGGGTGCCCTTAGTGAGGGAGACTGGTGGGTACACTGCTCTCTGGTGGGTGCTGAGTATGTGTCAGTGATCCTGCTGCTCCACTGCTCTGCAGAGTTTCCTTCAGGGATTGCTAATGAAGGACCCCCACGAGCGTCTGTCATGGCCAGAGCTACTTTCTCACCCCTTCATTGCTGGACGGGTTACTGGTGAGTACTTACTCCTTTTCCAAAACTGTCCAGGTCTGCTTCCTTCTACTACTGTCTAGAGACTGGGAGGACCTCCCTGCCACGCTGTTTTTACTATCCTGGTCTATGCCTCTCTCCTCTCAGCTTTTTCCAAACACTGACCCCTATCTCCTGCTCCTGGTTTTGCTCTGGGTCCCTCAGGATTCCCCTGGGATCCCAAGAGAGATCACTCTCTCTGTGTCCCAAGAGAGAGTTGCTGCTGAAGTTCTCCTCTTGCCTCCCCAGTGATTGATGACACAGAAGAGCATGGGATTTCAAACCCCTTCACCATCAAGCTGTCTCCAGAGCTGCAGGCCCTGAAGGAGCAGCAAGTCCATTCCGTGGCCCCCAGGAGCAGCCCGTCCAGGATCTTGAGAAAGGCTCAGCAGAAGATGGTTGAAGAGACACAGAAAAAGGTGGAGAAGAGTGTGAGGTTCCCCTGGCTATGTCTCACAGTCAAGGCAAAGGAAGGACACTGAAGTGGGCCCTGGGGGAAAACACAGGAGTACGTGGGTCAGGCTTGGGTGTCAGCAACACACAAGGCAGGATGAGGGGGACTCATCTGACTGAGTAACCCTGCCCTGACCAAACTTCTCTGCCATCACCAGGGGCAACTGAAGGCAGATGATGCATCTATGAAGGATTCTGTCAATGGACATCCCACACATAGACCCAGGGCAGCATCAGGGAAGGCAGTCCCTGAGGAGAGGGAGCCATTGGCTGCCTCCAATGAGAAGCATCCATATCTCCTGCAAGGAAAGAGCAGCACCGCAGAGTGGGAGTTTGAGGAGTCTCCTCCCATCCCAGGGTGAGGGAGGCAGAGGCTGGGGAAGGAGGAAGAGGGAAGGGAAAGGTCTTTCACTGACTGTACTGTTTCCTTGGCCAGGCAGCACAGCCTCTCTCAAGACTATGAGTGGGAGTTTCCTGGAGCAGGTTCCCCTCCACAGCCTGGTGCTGGCAGGGCAGAGGCCTACAGCAGGCACAGCATTGAGGCTGTGGACCTGGAGAATGAGGTAAGGTGGTGTCTTCAGTGAGGACAACAGGGCTCAGTTGCCAGGGGCTGGTACAGAGACCCTGGGACTGGCAGGGTCTGTGGCACCAGTCCTCTCTCTTCTGTGGCTAGGAGCTGGAGAGTGATGAGGAGTGGCAGCACGTGACTGAGGACACTGAGGCCTCAGCCATGCAGCTGAACATGCCTCTGAGCCTCCTGAGGGACCCAGCTTTCCAGCAACGTGTCCAGGACCGCCTGGCAGACTCTGCTCAGCAGGTAAGTGATGGCTGACCCAGGCAACTAAGACTGGAGACTTGGATGCTGCCTTCTTCGTCAGGATTGGGTTGGAAACATATGGAGAATCCTCAGTCCAGCCAGCAAAAAGATCCTCTACTTCTCCGGGAGTTGGAACTGTCTTGTGCACTTGGCTTGCCATCTGCTCCTCTGCTGTCCCCAGCCTGAATGGGTTGAAGGGCTGCTCCATGGCTGGTGGAGACACCAAAACTGCTGCTCATTATAAGCTCTTCTGGCTTCTCTGTGTCCAGGTGCTGGAAGGGATGCTGGAGGGAGCCTCCCATCTTCGTTCTGTGCTTCGTGTTATTGGCAACCTCCTGTCTACCCAGTGTGATGTTGAGCTGCTGGACCACTTCTGCCAAGAGCTGAATGTGCCTCTGTCCCTGCTGTGTCTAGCCAAGCAGATCCTGGAAAGTGGTATCACCAAGCAGGTGGGTGTAGAACCCCAGGGAAATATAGGCGCCTTCCAGCCCTACAGAGTGCTGGTCCTGAGGAGGCCCTGGTGTCCTGCTGGATCTGGCTCACAGGTTCCTCTTCCAGGCACCCTTGTAGAGGAGGAGGTTCTGGTAGGGAAGGGTCCTGTCGTAGTGGTGTGGGGATGGCCAGCAGACAATCCCCATTTATGGTTTCTTTCTGGATTCTGCAGCAGCCCTGGTGTATCGCTGTGCTGACAGACCTCCTCATGGTGACCAAAGTTTATTTCAGCAGTGAATGTAGCCTGGAGGAGAGTGGGCAAAAGCACAGGTAGGGACAACCTTCTGTTCCCTGAGGTCTTGTGTGACCACTTCGGGGACCACAGGCAGTAAGTGGAAGGGTGGTGTTCATACTCTGCAGCTGGAGTTGTCTCTATGGGGGAGCATCATGGCCTAAGTGCTTCATGCCATATTGCTGTGCTCACAGAGGAGCACTTTCCTTGAACGGGATTAACCAAAGGAAAGGCACAGTTGACAAGTCTAGTTGTGCTGCTTGCTGACAGCAGCTCACAGTGCGAGTGTGTTGCCTGCTCCATTAGCCAGAGCCATGTGGGCCTGTCCTCACAACAAGGGGCCATGTTTCTCTGCACTCATCTGTCCCTGCTGCCCCCCCAGCCTGCAGGCCGTTCAGAAGAGTGCTGACTGCTTTCTGGCCCTGCTGCCGGAGCTGCTGGCTGTGCCAGTCGACAGTGAGATGAGACTCTGCCAGCAAAGCCTCCTGGTAAGGGTGCTCCCATCTTCCTCCTCCACACCCTCTGCCTCCAGAACAGAAGCTATGGGGTTGTCTGTGCATGTTGGAGGAACACAGCCTGAGGACCCTGCTCCTAACTATGGGGTCTGATGTGTTCTTGTCAGGGCAGGCTGTCTCACCAGTTGGGGTTTTTGCGGGGAATCACATACAAAAAGAAGGTCTCTCAGGGGGCACTTTCACTGGCCTTACCATTCTGGTGTGGCTTTACTGGCTGAGCTGATGGCAGGTGCAGCCCCTTGTACACACTCTGGCACAAAAAGTGTCACTTCACCAGACATGCCCCTGGCTCTGCTGCCAAAACTTCTGCTGCTGGGATTGTGCTGGGTGGGCACAGCGGGTTCTCAGCACTGGAGTATGATTCACATGTGGCTCGGGCAGGAGATGCATACAGGCTTGCATTTGATATCTTTTAGCCTTTGTTTTTGAGCTGCATGTTTTAGTGCCAGAGTCAGCAAGAGCAAAAGTAGCTGTTGGGCATGCTCTGCCAGGCTGTGTTAGAAGTGAGGAGGGACATGTGCCTCCATGTGTACTGCTCACTTCAGCAGCATGCAGCCAGATGTGGGTCCCATACAGTAACCTGGCTGGAGTGGGCATTTGGAGGTCCTTGAAGTTCCAGCATGAGTCCTTCTCTCATCTCTGCTGTCCTCCCACAGCTTCCTCCTGTGCTGTCCTTTTCTTTCCTCTCAAACTCAGTCTGCAGTGATGGCAACCCCTGTGTCTTCCCCAGTGCTTCACCCAGCTCTGTGAGAGCCTGGATACGACAGACCCTTCTGTCTCTGCACACTTCTACACCAGGCTGCAAGAGGAGCATCAGCCCCTGCTGCACAGACTCCTTCAAGGATCCATCTCAGAGCAGCCTGCTCTCCGAGGTAGCAGTGGTAGCAGCTCACCACCTCTTCCTGGGGTTTCTTATCCTTCCTCCCCTTGGGCTCCATCAGAGCACTGACAGCCATTGTAGTGCTGTTGGCCAGAAGAGGTGGCTGAAATTTATCTGTCCAGACCCCTGCTAACCTGGGCTCTCCTCCCTCAATCCCAGATCTCACCCTCCTTATGTCACAAGCCTGACTTTTTCTCTCTTGCCATCCAACCCTACCCTGCTGCCTGTGCTCAGCACCTTGAGCACAATGACTCCCCAGATCTCTCCCCATGCAGGTGCAGCAGTGGAGGGCAAGTCAGCCCATGACCAGAGCCCATGTGTGTCAGACCTCTTCCTGGCTGCGTTGGCTGCTGCATGCAGCATCCCCCTGGAGAGAAACAGCTGTCAGGAAGCCAAGCAGCAGGTCAGACCAGCTCTCTGTACAGGGTGAAGAGGTGTGGTCTTCCTAAGGGCAGCAGAACATTCTAGGAGGATCTCTTTCTCAGCAGTAGTGTGGAGGGCTGGGATCCTCTGGCTTTATTGACTGCAGGGCTCATATTTGTGGGCTGCCAACCTCCCCAACCAATAGCTGACCTTAGGAATGTAAGGATTCTTGAATCAATTAAGAGACTCAAACTTAGTATTTGAACTATGTAATGGGCTAAGTAAAGAACTAGACCAAGCAGGGAAAACATGAAGAATTCTTTTATTACAGTGATATGAACTGTGGGAAATCTGAAATTGAAGGGACAGTAAGAGGGAAAACAATTACAGGTTTACTTACATTTGATTCTTTAACTCTGAGTCAACAAGGAGGGAAGCAGAGGAGGAATCTTACCTTGCTCATCTCAGCTCTGGGACTCTGCATCAAAGCCATGCTAGGTCATGGCAGATAGGCATCCCTGTAGGAAGCAGATGCTTTCTTTCATGAAATTGTTGCTAGCATTAAACTCTTCTAGTCTGGGCAGTGCTTCAGGTGCCCAGAGTGCAAAACAGGCTGATTTCTGCAGGTTGCTCACGCAGTAGCTGAAAAGCTTATGGAAGGAGAGAGCCAGCAGCTTGCAAGACTGCTGGGGAGACTGGAGGACCCAGGCTGCTCCTTGAACGTCCTGAAGGTAATGGCCCAGTCCCTTTATTTGGCTCTGCCCAGAGGTGCCTGGGCCTTTGCTCTGGAATTAGGAGCATGGTGAAGAGGGAACTGTGAGCTTAGCCCTCAATGGCTCCCACCTGCCTGGTGTCAGTTGTTGAATAAATGAGCCCATGGTAGCCATGGGGTGGAACCTGTCTACAGGGGCTGGTGACATCTCTCCCCTCTGCCTTGCAGATCCTCTATGCTGGCTGCCATGCCTACCCAAACCTGTGCCAGCACCTGGGAAGGAGCCAGCCACTGTGGGGTTCCCTCATGCAGCTCTTGAAGGGTGAGGTAGGACTGACCCCAGCGCTGGTGGAGGGGTAGGAGTGGAATCAAGCAGGCCACATTCCTCTGAGCACTGGTCAGATGAATCTGTGGGGGAAGAGGAGTTTTGGGGAGTTTAATTGGAAGAGTGCAGTTCTCCTCCTGGGCCCAGAAACACCTCCTTCTTCCCTGCTATGAGTTCTGTTCCTTTGGTAGGTCCCTGTGGTGGAGGTGACCCAGGAGACAGCCCGTGAAGCCTCTCTGTACCTGCTGGCCCTGCTCACCCTGCAGCTTCAGGCATCCCCTCCCAGGTAAGCAGACACTTTCACTCATGGGTGGGAGAGGAACATGCCCTGCCCTGAACAGCACTCTGTCTTGCACACTGTCCGGAGCTGGAACCTATTTCCACTGATCCCTCTGATCCTGATGTACCAGCAGAATGCTGGGCAGTGTGGGTGGATGCTGGGGATGTGGTGAGGATGACCCAGAGCAGACAAGGAGGTGCTGTGAACCAGGGTTCCTCCTGAAACATGGCTGCTTCCCAGCCGTGTGGGTATTGGATGCTGCTGTTCTGCATTATGTGAAGCTGTGGGAACATTGTGCTTCTCTCCTGGTCCCTGCATTTCAGGTGTGAGGAGGTTGTTGCTCTGGCTGTGGATCTCATCACCCAGTCTCCTGTTGTGTCCCTTGTGGTAAGCCACCCACCGCCCCCCCCCCTCCCCCCCAAGCCACTACTGACAGCCTTGCAGACCTGTGCATCCCATTTGGGCCTTACTCTTCCTCACTCAGAGTGGGATGAGGCCAAGGGATGAAGGGTCAATAGTGACTGAGCAGATGGGAAAGTCCCAAAGGTGCTGAATTCTCCTTGTCCCACAGGGTGCTGCAGCGTTTCTCCTGGCACAGCTCAGTCAGCATGGGGTGGCTTTGGAGCTCAAGAAAGAAAAAATCCTACCAGTGGTAACAAATGCACTGACTGCACCTGCTGAGGTATGGGATGGGGACAGAGAAGCTGGGGACCCTTGCATACCGCACTGTAGAGGTGTGCAAAGATGGGCTCAGAAGCATGCAAGGGTGATGCTGCTGCCCTCAAGCCCAGCACCCAGCTTCAGAGTGTCTCCCACTCTCTTACAGCTGCAGCTCCCCCTGCCAATGGGTGCTGGTCTCTATGATGGGTTATTTTTCCTCCTGCTGAAACTCCTTGAACAGGTACCAGTCTAGCCATCTCCTTTGCCTGGTCCCTGCCAAAAGGTGTGGTGGCAAAAAGGCCTGAATGCACATTGGTAACGAGGCTGAGGGAAATCAGGAACGGTGCAGTTTTGGCTGTACAACCCCATGAAAGTCACCGCGTGTCCCTGCAGGGCTGATGGGAGAGTGGTGGGTGGGGAGGGCTGAGCCATGGGCACACTGGAGTGAAGAAGGGCAGAGATGCCCGGGGTCTGACACTACGGAAAGGTGCAACAGGACTCCTGGCCCATGGGTGTCTAGCCCTGACCTTCAGAGGACCATGGGACTGGCAGAGCCATGTATGAGAACCCTGGGGAGCCATGGAGGACCTTGAAGGCCTCTGACATCTGCCTCTCTGCCTCTAGGAGAATGTGGTCTTGGAGCAGGGCTTTGCTTCCTCTGAGCTATGGAGCCTGGTCTGGCATTGTGTTGCTGTGGCGCTTCATGTGGGCACCAACAGGGCAGTGCTGGAGGGAGATCCACCCCCAGGTGCTGGTCACCCCATGGCAGAGCCAGACTGGAACCTCCTCTCCCCTCAAGGTAGGAGCTGCGGGACAGCAGGGCATCTGCCCTGGACCCTGCTTCACATCCTGCCCTCAGACTTGCCCATGTCTGTCCCTCTCCACATCTGTTTCCTGAGGCCAGAGGACTCAGGTGGTGTTTTTGAGGATTGCAGTGTCTTCTGGGGAGAGAGGGCTGGGCTGGCCCATACTGTGCCCAGTTGGCAGCAGCTCAGCTGAGCTGGCTGTGGAGGAGCAAAAAAGGATGCCTATGCTGCAGGGAATGTCCAGTCTGGCAGGTGTGACCACCTGGGTGGAGATTTTCCGGTTTTGGGTAGGGACTCACAGAATCCACCCTGGAGCAGCCTTGAGGTAGCACAGACAGAAGTGAAGGAACTTTACAGCCTTCTCTAGGTTTGCCCTTCTGCCTGCTGCTTTCTCTGCAGGAATCCTGTTATTCCTCAGCCTGGCCCTCAGCATCTTCACTCGTGAGTCCCACCAGTGTCTGCCTCAGCTCACCCACTCCCATGGTGTCCTCACGGTGACACTGAAGAGACTGCTGTCCCCTGGCTTCTTGGCATGCATGGCACAGATGTGAGTTGTGGCAATGGCTGAAGTGGGCAGAGCTCAGCTGCTGAATGGGGCATGGACATGAGCACACCAAGGGCTGAGAAGTTCCTGACCTGGCACGTGCAGAGCCTCTCCTAAGTGCCTGGCACAGGGAATGCCCTTTGCCCCTTGCCCTAAGGTTTTGCTGATTGTCTCTGTATTAAGCCCTCTTTCTTTCACAAATTCAGGCAAGCAGGAAAGGATGGGGACCCTGAAGTTGTCCCAGATGTGGTCATCCAGGTCTGCCAGCTGCTCTCTTTCCCTTTTGCCCTGGATGTGGATAAAGACACCTTAGCACTGATCATGGAGGCTGTGAAAGATACCCAGATCCCTGCCCAGCTGCTGCAGGTACTCTCCTGGCCCTGTGTTCCTCCTTCCCCCCTTACTGTGGTGACCCTTCCCTACGTTGCAGTCCCCAGTGCATGGCACCACTTCACGTCATGTTGGCAGCCCACACAAGGATGTCATTTGGGTGCCATGCAGCCCTTGGAGAAGCTTGACTGGCTGCTAAGCTTGCACTGACCTGCTGGCTGCCTTCAGCTGCTGCTTGGCTTGGCTCATGTGTGAGCACAGTGCACTCAGCAGTGCTGTCTGTCCTTCTACCTTAGGTCTGCGCTCACCATCTGCCCTTCTCGTTCACCGAGCTCCCCATGGGCCTCTTGTGCCAATTTGTGGTGTCTGATACAGGGGTCATAGACCAAGTGGTGAGGGAAGCTGCTGCCTCGGAGCACATTGTTGCCTTCTTGAAGTCTGTCTTGTCCTCAGACAATGTCATACTCACAAGTGACCTCCTATCTCTCCTGACCCACGTGGCCCGGGCCTGTTCAGAGCACCTGCCCTTTCTGCAGAGGATCCTGAGGGACTCAGATGTGGCTGACCAGCCACTGACCTACCTGCTCAGCCACAAGCATCACCTGATACGAGCCAGAACCTGCAACTTGCTGGGCAACCTGCTCCGCCACAGCTTTTCCCCAGTGCTGCAGAGCCAGCCCGGTTGGCTGGAGAGGCTGCTGGAGTGCCTGTCAGACCCGGAGAGCTGCGTGCGCAGGGCAGCCACCTTTGCAGTGGGCAACGCCGCCTGCCACGCGTCTTGCCCGGCAGGGACCCTGGGCAGGGCCGTGCCCGCGCTGACCCGGCTGCTGAGCGACTCGCGGGCCCAGACGTGCTACAACGCGGCCCTGGCCCTGAGCAACCTGGGCCAGCGCGGGGAGGAGCTGCGGGATCTGCTGATCCAGAACAGGGCCCCCGACCTCCTGCTGCAGGTGACCTGCCAGGACCCGCGGGGGACCGCGCGGGAGGGAGCCCTCGCGGCACTGCGAGCCCTCAGCCAGCACCCTGGGATCCAGCAGGTACTGCACGGGGACCTCGGCTCCTTTGGGGCACCTGATGGTGTTGCAGGGACAAGGGTCAGGCCGGTGGGTGACTGCTGTCCCTCTCTTGGCTGTGCAGGTCCTGCTGTCCCTCAAAGCCACCGAGAGGCTGGCCGCGCTGGCCGCTGTCAGTCCCCGGTCGCCTTCTGCCCGGCACGGCGAGCCGCTCTTCCGCCGCCAGTGCGAGCTGCTCCTCCGCCGCCTCGCAGTTCTGCCCGGCCGCGCGGGGCCCAGCCAGCTGTCGCCGCGTACCGGCGCCGAGCGGTGACGCCCGGGCATCCCGGGACGCCACGGACGCTTCCTTCACCCTCCTCAGGCTCCAGCCGGACCTTCCTTGCAACCCGCGTTGTCCGCCTGAAGGGGACTCTACCCGGCCGTCTTTACCCGGGGTGCCCCCCGCGGGAAGCGGGCCCTGGAAAAAGCGCCCGTTCCCTCCGTAGCCGCGCGTCCCCCGACGGCTGCCGAGCCGTGCCCGCGCCGCCGCCGCGCCCCGCCGCGCCGCCAGGGGGCAGTGCAGCCCCCGGCGCGGTGGCTGCCGGGAGCTGTAGTCACGTGGGCCCGCCGGCTCCCCATGGTAACGGCGGCGGCGGGTCCGGCGGGCGGTGAGTATGGCGGCCTTGCCGTCCCGGGCAGCGGGGCTTTGCTCCCCGTGTGTCTGCCTGGGTTGCACCCTCAGAGTTCCCCCGCTGGGGCGTAGGGCCCTTGTCGTCCCCCCGCTGCCTCCTCGGCCCCTCCGCCCCACAGCCGTGCCCGGGCCCCGAGGAGGCACCTCGCTCCCGCCCGGGCCTCCCCGCGGGGCTCGCCACGGTGCTGCCCCGTGACCCCGTGGGGCTGGGGGGCGGCTCGGGGGCGCTCTGGGGCGAGACATGCTGGGGTTGGCGGCCTGGGCGGCGCTCCGGCGCCAGGATAGAGCATCCTGGTAGCACCTTGGGCGTCAAAGTCTTTCACTTGGAGAAATGAGACACACAGCGTGTTCCCCGGGCGAGCGGCAGGGAGGGAGGGCTGGCTCCCCAGCCACCCACGGCCCCAGGGAGCCTCTCCAACGGTACTTGGCGTATTGGGATGGAGCTGTGATCGACCAGGCCCAGGTGTGGTGCTGGGGCATCTTGGCTGTCCATCCTTTCATTGGGGTCTTGGCTTGGCTGCTCTCGTGTTGTAAAAAGGAGCCGTTGAGTCTGAAAGATGAAAGGCAGAGCTGAGTTGAGACAAGGCCCGAGTACTTCCTGAATGCCTCCAGGGTTTGGTCAGGGAGTGAGGAGTGAAGGTGTGGAGAAGCCCTGTGTGCCAGCCTCCTGTGCAGCTGGGCTGTGGATGGCTCCTGGGAGGCAGAGTTCAGTCCCACAGTTACACATCGAAACCCTGCCTATGTGACCCCCTGAGGCTTGTCTTTCTTATTGTGGTGTTCTCCTCACGGAATGGGCAGATGACATCTAGTGACTCCTGGATAGTTTGGGGGAATTTACAATCGATTGTTTGCCTTATTGTAGTTTTATAGAGTAATATTTCCACAATTCTTACTGTTTGTATCCAGCAGATAGTAGCATTTGTCTGTCCTTTTGTTACTCTCTTGCTGCAGTTGTTTTGTGTTAGGTAAAGTTGGTTGATGACAATTGCCCCCTCCCACACCTCAGTCGAGGGGTCCTTCTCAGCACAGCAGGGATCGCATTTCCAGGAGGAGCTGAGGGGACAAATGTCACCATCCCCGCATAACAGCACCTGCGTGGAGATGTCAGATCAATAACACAGGTTGGGGGCTTTGGCTGCTGTACCAGCCTGGCTGGGTGCCACTCCCTGACATTTCCCAAGTTCCTGCCATGCATCGAGTCTGGGAGTATTTGGCAGCTTCTCACCTTGAGTCTCTGTTTCTTCTCCTCTCCTGAGCCCTGAGAGATTGCTGTATGGAGTAAGGGTTGTGCAGTGGCTTCAGAAGAATTTTTCCCAGCCCTGTCAGGACATGGAAGAGTCCTCAGCACATACTGAAGGACAGATCTGGGAACCTTTTATTCCGATTGCAGCTATGTTTCAGTAAAAAGTATCAAGAACAAAAGGTGGACTAAGAAATTATGTGTTTTGAACTAATTGGGTAGTTCTTGTGTCCTTGCTGTGTGTTGATATTTTATACTTGTTTCACTCTCTCCAAATCCTCCACATTTATTTTTCTGTTAATGGCTGGTCTGCCTAAGATCAGATGGAGCTGTGCTGACTGCCCTCAGATCCGACACTGGTGGCCAAACTCTTCCCAGGTCTTGCCATGTAATTCTCTTTTCTCCCATCGTGAGGCTCAATTGAAAATGCTGTCCCTTCAGTTCGGATCTTCAGCCCATTCAGGAATGGGCTGTAGACCTCCTTGATGAAAGGCTGTTAAACACCTCATGATTTAGCTTGTTGCTTTTAACCCAGACTTGTTTCTCTGCTCTTGTTTATGCTGCAGTACAACTGCTTCTGTTGCCCATGTGATGAAAAAGTACAGATCGGGTGGGAGCAAGGGCAGGCACTTACCAGCTTCACTGCTGGGGAAACAGAGCTGCATGGTCTGCTGTCACCGTGCACTGCATCTGCTACAGGGGCTGGGGAGTCTGCCAGGGAGAAAAGTTGATATGCTTTGACAGCAACAGGAACTCCATGCTCTGCCCTTTGCTGTGGCCCCTGCACTGTCTGGTGACAGCCAGGTCAGCCCTCCCGAGCTGAGCACTGAGCCAGCCCTTTATTTGAAGTGTCCTTGGTGGACACTATAGCCCTGGATTTTCTGCCTCTTGTGCCAGAGTTCCTCACCTCCTCTGGCAACTGTGCTTCAATGCCCTTAGAGTGGTGGGAAAGTCCTTTGTGGAGTCAAGCACATGAGCCTTCAATCCCCAGCCCTCTGTGTGTGCATGGAGGGAGGCATTTGCTGCAGTGCAGGGTGAGGTGGAGGCTGGATTGCAGCTCTCCCATGGCTTGCTCCAGCATCCTGCTGTCCCTGAGGTCTGCCTCTACCTTGGGAACAGGAGCACACACCTGAGCTGCTCTGTTTCTCTTGCAGGGCAGTGCTCTGCTCAGGTAAAAGGTCGTTTCAGGCAGGCATACACTCCTCATACTCCCTCTATTCAGTGTGGAGTGGAGTTCAGCACCACAGCTGATGAATGGAAATGACCAACCCTGGCACAAATGTAATCCTGGGATGCAGGTGGAATTTGCTGATGCATCCTCACAGAGGTTGATTTCTCACTGGTTTTGTTTGTTTGTTTGTTTGTTTTGGGTTTTTTGTTTGGTTTTTTTTGTTTTGGTTTTTTTTTTTTTTTTTTTTTTTTACCTGAGTGGCCACGTAAAAACTTGACATCTTGATTGGGACAGAAATTGGTTGTCATCCTCTGGATTTGCACACAAAATGTGGTTCTGCAAGGATGGTAATGAAGCTGAGAGGGAACAGTGATGCTTAACTGTGTGGCAAGGCAGCACACCAGGCTGATGTACCCAACAGCATTTCTGCAGTGGCCAAGCTGCCTCTGAGCTCTTGGACAAATTGTGGCCAGCAACGCCCTCTGCTCTTCAGCTTGAACTTGCTGGTGGCCTCAGGTGCTTTGGCTTGGTGTGTGACTGCCCTTGAGGCCACTAGTTTCTTGGGGCCGATGTAGGGGAGGGAGGGCTGTTTCCATGCTGTTGAAACACAAGTTTGTACCTAGCTATGAGCTGTTGGAGCACTTTTAGGCACCCAGTTGGTTTCAGATCAATGTTGTGATCTTGTTCAAAGTTTTAAATTTTTGAAGGCATACAAACCCTTATTTTTAAATGTATATTTGTTTTAAAACCTGTTTTTTTTGCATTGTTGTTAACTTGCTTGTTCAAGCTTTAATCAAAAGTCCCAGAGCTGCGAGTGAGTAACTTGGTGTAAACTCAGGTCTTGTTTAGAAAAAGATGTTATCCTTTTTAATAATAAAAAACAGAACAGAAAATGCACCCTGCAATGGCATAGAAAACAATAGCAATTGCAGTTGTCTAATCTCTTTTCCTTGTGATTTTAGGCTGTGTGTGGCTGACAGCACATTATCAGGTCAGCTTGCAGTGCATACATTTACAAGCTCTTGTTATTTTAAGTGTGTCACCAAGCTGCACTTAAAATAACCTCCACCGCCAAAGTCTTCTAACAGTGGGATGATGTGCACACCCGGGCTCTTGAGGTCTTGTCCTTTCCTGTTTGGAAGAGGACTGTGAGGAGCTGCCACGCTGTCATTAGAGGAACACATGCTGCAGTGGGGCTCAGGCTGGAAGAAAGGATTTTGACTGCTGCATACTGGGGTGTGCAGAGGCTGGAGTGCATGTTGGCCCTGTGCTCTAGTGGTGTCGCATTTGTACAGGCTGTGGCAGTGCTCCAGCTGACGTCTCAACACTTGCGAGCAAGCTGTGTGGCAATTAAAGGTGCTGGCAGAATAATTGTAAGCAAGTGCAGCTGTACAGTCACTCCAACAGTGACAGCTTTGGCCTCTGTATTGTGTGTCAATAAGTCCAAGCCAAAATCCATTAATTACTTGGTTGGGTTTGAATTCCAGCCTGGCCAGTTCACCCAGGGCTTTTCCTAGCTCATGTTTCTACAGTAAAATTTCAAGAGTGTTATTTTATTGCCATTGTGAGATGCAGAACAGACTCCAGCTCCTTTCTCATAGAGTTGGGTTGGCAGAACTAGGGATTGCCTCAAGCTGTGACCTTTTTCCATCCCAAAACTCCAGCTGAATTAAACATAAAGGGAAAACTGGTTACCAGCAGGGATTTACCCTGGGGCTTTACCCTGGGGCAGGTGACATTCCTACCCAGAGCTACAGAGATGTGGCAGCTGCTGTCCTGTTGTGACCACAGCCTGGCACGTGAAGGCACCTCCCTCCATCTCCATCAGGTCTCCTGGATGCTCAAGCTTTGTCAAGCTGTCCTTGCAGTAAGGATGGGAGAGAGTTTTCAGGTGGACATTAGAGTTGGCTGTGCTGGCATGCAGGAGGTGTGAATGGGGGGGAAGGACAGGCAGCACGGACTGGTGCTATCAGTCTGGATGCATCCTGACCTGCCCCCTGTGAGGGCATCTTCCTTTCATCCTTCCTGCCCCCCCTGTCCCTATCTCTGAGCTTCTGTGTCTCCACAGGGAAACAGTGATGGTGACTAGCTGTTGGCCAGCCTAGGCCTTACCTGAAAGCTGTGCTAAAGGCCCTGCAGCTTTCCTCTGCAGCCGCTGCTTCCTGCACACCCCTCCCCTGTGCTGGCCCAGGTGCTTCTGCAACTCCATGGCAAAAGTGTTCTGGAGCGGGGCAAGCTCAGCACATCTTTGTCTGCCACTGTGGGGCTGGGTTCCAGGCAGTGTTAGCTAAGGCTGTGCCATGCCCAGACCTCCACCCTGGCAGCCACAGCTGTCAGCAGCACCCCCGTGTCTGTGTCAGTCACATCTGTGCTACCGTTGTCACTTACTCCAGATCAGGGTCACACAGGACTTCTGCTGGCATTTTCACACCTGTGTATAAGCTGACTGTAAGATTCACAGCCCTTGTTACAGCTTCATTAGACCACATCACTTTTATTTTTACAGCAAGATGATCCACTGATAGCTGTAAAGCCGGGTGGAGATGAGGTACAGATGGCTTTCACTTCAGGCTGGTTTTACAAGGTCATTCACAGCCGGGTGAGAGTGCAGGTGATTGCCAAACTGGCAGTGCAGGTGGTGATGCCACAGTGACAGACCCTCTAGGCAGGAACACTTTCATTCTCCTTGGATTTTAATTTGCTCTTTAACACCTATGTTCACTGGTTTGCTAGGGTCACTTTGTGGTCCGAGTGTGCTTGTGAGCTGTGGGGGGCAGCCTGTGCAAGCCAAGCTCCGCTCCCTTGTTTACTGGTGGAAATTTGAGCTGGGCAGGTGATGGCATCTGAGCCACAGCTTCTTCGCTCTGTGCTAATCGCTGTGAATGTCACAACACAGCCAGGTTTGCTGCTGGGGGCAGATTGGGTAGCAGTGGAATAGTGTTGTACATCTCACTTGTGGGATTCTCTTCCCTGGGGTTTGGAACCTCACTGGGTTGCAGCTCCCACTGGGATGCAGGTGCCCTGTCCTCATCAGGAGTTCTCAGTTTGACTGTACAAGCACTAACAAGCAATGCAGCCCCATGGGTGTGGTATGGACTCGGCACTTTCCATATTTCCTTGCAGAGCTTCACAGGGTAGCAGCTCTCCTTGAGGATGTATAGCTCCTATGGGATCCTGCATGGGATGTTCCATCTCCTACATCCTCTGGCTGAGATGCTGCTGACCTGGTATGTGCTGGAGTCTGGAACTGATTCACAGGTTGAGAAGGTCTGGCAGGTGTAGGGCTGTCTGACCCAGCCCTGTGGTGGTGTGAGCTGCTGTGATCGTGCTACAGAGCAGCTTCAGGGTCTCCAAGCTACGCTATAACTGCTGCATCTGAGGCTTGTCTTTCAGGTGAGAAAGGAGTGTATATGTGTATGGCAAGAAAAGGAAGAGTGTGATGGTTGATGCACTGCTTATCCTTCTTTTTATACCTTTTTTTTTTTTTTTAACATGCAAGCATGTGAGAGCTGGAAGGTGGAAGAACCAGCCAGCCTGCTTGGAATACAAATTCCTATCACAGCTGTATCCAGGGGCCCTCCAGGCATGTGTTAAAGCAGTAACTGGCTAGTGGTTTGTTTTCTCTTTTCCCTTCTCCTCAGGCAAGAGGATGTTGCAGGTATGGTGCAATAGTTCATTCTAAGAAGATTCAGGACACTTATATCTACAGTTCTGTGGTCTGCCAGTTTGGTCCTTGCAGGAGACTTTTCTGAAGGATGGCAGTGGGGAGAGATCTCTGTGCACAGTACCTCCAATCTCTGCTGGAAACAGAGGTGTTGATGTTAGAAGAGCACTGCATTTGGTTCTTGCTGCCTTCTCAGTCCTGAGCTCTATAGGAAGCCTTTAGCCCTCACTAAGCTTTTCTACAAGAGTGAGAAACATGTTCCTTTTAAAAGCAAGGGCTGAGGTTCTCATCTAGTTGTGTAATGTACTGAGCTGAAGCTTTAAGGAGCAGGGAGAAAAAATAAGCAGATGTTTTGGCATTTGTGGCAGAGTCAGGAGGCTGATGTTGGAGACACAGAGCTGTAGGAGTGAGCTCCAGCTGCCATGTAGGTCCCAGGCAGGCAGCCTCTTGTTGCAGACAGGGTGACTGTGCTGGAGCTGCTACCCCATGGCCCTGGCTGGTAGTCAGGCACCCCCGTGTGTTTGCAGGGTACAAGCTTTCCTGCAGATGGCTCTCTTTACATTGTTCTTTGCATCCTCTGGTTTCATGTGAGATGCCAGCCATTCTTTGACTTGGTCTCCAGAGACTTGGTGAGCTCAGTAAATGGGAGATGTGGTTTTCATCCTGCAGGAAAAACAGCTCACCCTGCTTTCCTCATGTGGCATTAGGCTGGGTTCTGTGCCCTGACAGGACAACAGTGTCTTTCATGCTATCCTTTTGTTTCAGGCCAGCAAAGATGCTGCTGTAGATGACTGACTGAACCTCAAGTGCTATGGCTCTACATGGCGTCTGCAGGACCAGACCATGCTAATGTGGGCCCCAAACAGCAGAGGAGCATTGGGCTGGAGTCAGGCAGCCTTCCGGCAGAGAGATCTCAGCCGTGCTGGCCCTGGCGCCTCGCTCAGCAGCAGGCGAAACCCGTCTGGAATTTAGAGAAGAGATATGCGAGTGCTTTCCAGGATCGCATCCTGCTGCCCTCAGGGATCCCTCTGCAGCAGTCCTGCTTCTTGTGCTCACCATCACTATGCCACGCACAGCCCACTGAAGACAGCCTCCAAAGCCCTCCAGGCTCTGGCTCTGCCACGGGAAGGGTGATGTCTTCCCTGCTGATGGAGCCCTGCCTGCTGGCAGAGGAGCGCTCTGGAACTGGGGTCGAAGGCTCTGCCCTCAGCTCAGGTCAGCAGGCTGCCAGCTCCTGTAGACCAGTGCTCAATAACAACTCCTTCCTACGGTCAAGCAGTGCTAAAGTGCCTTTTCTGCAGTCACTGAAGATAAAAAAGGTGGAAAACACCCGGAGTTTTCCTGCTACTTCATGGTCCCGCTCCGGGGATAATAGAGACAGCTTCCCTAGCAGCCTGATCGACAGGGCAGTGACAAACAGCAACGTTATGTCAGAGCAAAACAAAATCTCCACCCATACCCCTGTGCCAAGCAGTGCGATCCTCAGGAAGGATCAGTGCTCGTTGCAGGATGCTAAGGGGAGACCTCACACCTCAAAAGAGAAGGAACCGGAGAAGAGCCTCTTGAAGGCTGTGCAGCAGCCACCTAGTCAGGCTGCCACATGCAGAGGCTTTGGGTGCCAAGTCGAAAGTTCTGGCTTTATGAGTGTGGGCAGCCTGTCCAATCAGAGCAGCAGGAGGAGGCAGCATGCCAGAGTGCAGATCACCCAGAAAGAAACCATTGCTCCCCTGAACTTGGAGCTGGGGACCCATCGCCTTAACAGTAACTCGAGCCTTACTGCCACCTGTGATGCCGTTGCCCGCGCTGAGCGGATCAGTGTCCGTCCCTTGGCCTCGCGTGCCGGCGCTCCCAACTGCAGCACCGGCTGCCGTCCCGTGGGTGTGCTGAGCCCTCTGTGTGCCGGGGACCACCTGGCAAGAACAGAGTCTCTGCACTTTGCTGCCATCTCTGAAGTGGCAGCACAGGTGTCCACCATCCATCTGGAGGAAGAAGAGAAACGGGCCCAGGCCGTGGTTTCAGGAAAGCTTAAGTGAGTAGAGGCAGGAGGAGGAGGGAGGCTGCAGCAGGATGTGCCAGGCTGGCCGTTGTGTCTGTGTGTGTTGGGAGAGGATGTGCTGTGGGCAGTACGAAGTGGCCGTAAGAATAACCATGGGCTGTGTCCATGAGCAAAACCCAACTGCAGCATCCTAGTGGGTGGGGCACCTTCCTGCAACCCCCAGCTCGACTCAGGCACTTGGGATGGCTCCAAGCTGTTCCATTTTCTCCTTCAACCACAGCATAGAATTACTGTGTGGAATTTCTAGTTTGTTCTCCTCAGCTGGGGGGCCCTGCCTGCAGTGGAAAGCTCTGCACGTATGTTGAATAAAACCTGCTGTTGAACCAGGCCTTCCTAGTCAGAGACATGAGTTCATGAAAGAACACAGAGCTAATACAGGATAGAGAGGGTGTGAGGACACGAAGCTCCTGCTCTCCTGCTGGGAGAGGGTGTCATTTTTCCTCCTCTTTCTAGGTAATCTGGAACCTGTTCCTTCTCAGTGTGGTCTGGGGCCTCTCCATCTTGCTAGCTTGGGATGAGTGCTTGTACATCAGCACTGGAGAGGGCAGTGCCCTCATTCCTCTGCCCACATTATCTCATGCTGCCTCATGGGCTTCTGGGTTTTTGGCCCCAGAAAGCATGTGCCATTCCTTTTGATGTGATGTCCTTTGTCCCAGTGCTACTGCTGAGAAGTCACTGCTGGAGCCAAGCCATCCCCAGAATGAAGCAGAGGAAGATCTTCCTGATGGTCTGGATGAGAGCTGCAGTCAAGAGGAGTTTGAGGACAGTGAGTACTGGTACCCCAGGGAGGGCTGTGCTCCATGTCTCAATGTGGGGAGTGCAAGAGCTGTCTGGGAGCTGGGGGTCAGCACAGCTGCCCTCCTGTCTTACATTCTTGCTGCCATATCAGGATGTACTGAACCCAAAAGTGATGTAACAGCAAGGAGGAACTGCATGGGTTCCTTCCGGGGGCAAGCTAGGGCTCACCACTGTCCTTCTTCAGAACTTACCCATCTTGTCTCAGTGCAGGGCTGTTAGCTCTGCTCCCTTCCCTGCTTTTACGACCCCAGTTGGTGGGCAAAAGCCAGGATCCAAGGATTTTGGGTAGCTGGAAGGTTCTGTCTCCTGCAGCATTTATTTCCTCTCTTCTCTCCCTAACTCTGTGCATTCAGTCCTCATGGAGACAAAACTTGAGTTTATTTCCCCCTGCAGGTGACTCGGATGCTTCCTCTGATGCTGATGTGTTGTCCAGCAGCTCCGTGACTCCTGCATCCAGGTTAGTAGCTGTAAACAGTGCACTGAACTTGGTGTATTTTTCCTAGACTTGTCACAGGACCTGAGGGAATGGCCTGAAGTTGTGTCAGGGGAGGTTTAGGTTGGATATTAGGAAAAGGTTCTTCACCCAGAGTGTGGCTGGGTGCTGGAACAGCTTCCTAGGAAGTGACCACAGCTCCAAGCCTGACAGAGTTCAGGAACCGTTTGGACAATGCTCTTGGGCACATGGTGTGACTCTTGGGAATGGTGCTGGGCAGGGTGGGTAGCTGGACTCAATGATCCTTGTGGGTCCCTTCAAAATCAGCATATTCTGTGATTCTGTCATCTTTGTCCTCCATGGGGACAGAGGAGATGGTAGCATGTGGGGTAAAGGAGTGAAGATAGGAACAGATGTCCCAGCCAGAGCAGGTTTCCTTGCTACCCTGCAGACTAGAACTACTTTCTTGCTACAGGCAGCAGTCTGTAAAGTGCTAAGCGTGCATCCACTGCAGCAAAACAGGGGTCTTAATTTCATTGGCACTGACAGTTGCTGAGTTAGGTTTACTGGATTAAATTGTGCTCTTGCAGTGTCATTGCCCAGCAGATGAAGCAGAGTGCAGGTGTCCTGGGCCAGAGACTGCAAAATCTCCTTGGGAGTTTTGTGTCTCAGCATAGCATCCTAGAAACAAGTCTAGAGCCTGGGTTTTTCTTTAACTTTTGGGAGAATCTTTGTCTGGGGAGCACTGGTCAGCCATTGGTCGTCTGAGGCCTGCCTTCATGACTCCTGGCTGACCTTTGTTGGACCTGTTTTTGCCCATCCAGCAGTGGGAGCTGGTCTTGCACCAGGGCTGCCTCAGGCTTTACTGTCTGCCTGACAACTTGCTGCTTCCCATCATGTAATCACTAATCTGGGAGACGAGCAAGGCTTTCTGTGAGCAAGTGTTGAGCCTTAGGGTGCTGCAGGGCTCTGGGTGTGCACACATGGTTGTGAAAGTCCTGCAGAGGTGATGTAAACTGGCCCAGCAGCTGTTTCTGGCAGGATGTGTCTGGTTGGCCTTTGGGGCAGATGGGGAGAAGCAGTGCTTGGCTAAATGCCTCTTTCAGCAAGGAGGGAGGGGTGTTCACCACTTCTTTGTGCAGGCTGTGTGCCAAGCCTGGCCTTGACACCTTTGCAGCTATCTCCTGCCTTCAGTTTGTGTGGGCAAAACCAGTTTTGTGCCAAAGAATGTTAACCAATATAATCCTTTGCCAATTAATAAACTTTTAATTATTGATTTCAGTACTGAAAAAAAACCAACCCCAACAAACCAAGGAGGCAAGGGGTGGCCTGAGGGATTGGCAATATTGTGTTCTAGTTCCTTTTCTTTTGCTGCTCTTTGTTCTTTATTGGATTGCTCTGGTAAGGTGTACATATAGTGGATAAAACTCCATCCCTCTTCCCTGCAACACAGCAAAACCATGAGGGTTGCAACAGTTAAATAATATGTATTACAATCTCCATCCCTTGTTCCCTTGGACTAGGTTATAGAGTTTGTCATGTAAAAGACTCCACTCCTTGCCCCAGAAAATCAGAAACTCCACAGTGGGTACTTGGCATGTGCATTCATTGCAGACTCACCCCCTCATTGCTGCAGACTGAGTTACTGACCTTAGTGCCCTCTGCTTGCGCCACATTGCAGTGATGGTGCAAATTCCTGATACCCAGATTAAGGCTCCTTCCGGCTTCCCTTTTCCTTTGTTACTTTTCACTTTTAGCCAGCTGCCTACTGCTTCATCTTTCTTAGGAATTGCATCGAGTGCCTGGCCCAGCCTTCTGAGGCTCAAGACAAAGTGCTCAAACCAGCTCTTGTCTGCAGTTTATTCCCTAATGTGCCTCCAACTATCTACTTCAGTACTCGGGATGAGACAGGTGAGCCAGGGTCTGCTGTTGCACAAGGTGAGAGTGGCCAGCCCATTATTAGGGAGCAAGTGGTGCCAGCACACAGCCTGGAGCTGGCTGGCAGTGGCTGTCCTTAACCCTTCCCATGATGACACCCAGCACTGCTGTGCGATCCAAATGACTGCAGTAAACTGTTACTTCCATTGTCTGGAGCATGACTCAGGCTGCCACTAAATGTTCCAATGTCCTGGATCTCCCCCCGCTGTGGAGTCTTCTGCTCCATGACAGTTTTGCAAAGAGAGCTATGCACCCTCATCTACAGGCCTGGTGTCTGTGCAGCAAACCATAAGAATTTTGCAGCTGTAGTAAATCCAAGTATTGTGTTTGTTTTCCTTCAGTCTTTAACTTTTTGCCTTCCTAGTGGAAAAGCTGCCTTGGGAGCAGAGGAAGCTGCTGCGATGGAAAATGTGCAGAGTCACGCCTAACATAGTGAAGCAAACCATTGGCAGGTCCCACTTCAGAGTTAGCAAAAGTAAGTTGGGAGGCAGCATTGTGTCCTTCCTTGCCTCCAGCGCCTGGACACTAGAAGGCAGCATGCCTGCAAAGAACAGAGCAGAAGCAATACAGGCTTGGCACTGCAGGATGGTGGGTTCAGGTTTTTGCCTGTCTGACCTGCAGTATCCAAGATCTGTGGGTCCCAGCAGGGCCTGATCTGTCTCTTGGCTTGTTGCTGGCACAGTCTACAAGGGCTTGCTCCTGGGCTGTCAGGAACTGAGTCAGATGTGAGGCAGGTTTGCTCTGGCTTGCCACTCTGAGTAGGCTGACCCTCATATAGTGCCAGGCCCAGCGCTGCTGCTCCTTGTCCCCATGTTGTGAAGTGGAAGGCATCTACTGTGACCATAGCCAGAGTTCTCAGGGTTGGGAATCTTGTCACTGGAGAGATGTATTGGAGAAGCACTAAGCATTTGCAGCTGTGATCCATACTCTGGAATGTGATCTCCTGGAAGTATTTATTGGACTCCTGCATGTATCAGAAGACCTCTGCACATTCTATTTTGGGGCTATAATGAGACATGGAGGGCAGAGGAAGTCCTAAGGAGTTATGGCGTGCCTACCTGTCCCTCAGCAGCACAGCATTCATTAGCCAACTGCTTTATTTGCCAGCTGTAATGCAGAGAAGTCAGAATGCTGGGGAATTAAAGGCATTCCTTTGACCCTGTACCTCTTCAGGTCTTTGCAACCAGTCGTATTTGCAACGATATGACCCACTTGGTTAACTGGATGCTGCTCAGCTCTTGCTTTGGCAGCTTTGCAGTAGCGAGTATGAGTGCTTTGTGCTATAGCTGTGCAGCATGCCTGGCATGCTTCTGCTAGCCCAAGGAGATGGGGTGCTGTGGGTTGAGAGGGCGTTATGGGTGGCAGGGTACTCAGTCATGGACTTTTCTGTTTTTCCTGCAGAAAGCAGTGACTGGCTGGGTTGCTGGGGCCACCACATGAAATCGCCTGGCTTCAAAGCTATCAGGGAGCACCAAAAGGTAGGGGCTGTTTTTTGCTGACCTCCCTCATGTGCATGGAGAGTGTGTTGGAAGCAATTTGGGTGCCCTTCTCCTCAGGGCCAGGTGTTTGTTGTGCAAGCTGTCCCTGTAGTATCCCTTCCAGAATTGGGAGAGGAGTCCCAGAGACAGGCATAACTGGATTACCATCTCTGCTGTGAGGGTGACAGTTGTACAGACTGAGGCTGTAGCCAAATTGTGTTTATCTGTGAGCTTCTCTAAATTCAGTCATTGCTGCTTAAAGCAATGCAGTCCTCCTTCTGGCAGAACTGAGGGGTAGGGACAATGCCCTCACTGCCAGTGCAGTGGCATGTACCTTACTCTGGTCACAGAAGAGTCAGGTGTAGCTCATGGCTTGAGAACCTGTGAGGGACCAAAGGTTTGGTATGTGTCACACATACAGGCCTGTTCTGAGGAGCTGCGATGCTCTAAATGAGGTGGTTTGTCCCTGCAAAGCTTCAGGAATAGGTGGAATCAGTTTGGGTGCAATCTTGGGAGGGGAGCAAAGACTGTTACCCTGCACTGTATTCACAAAGGACGTATCCTCTGCCAAGGGAGCAGGAAGGGGTGAGCAAGAAGTTGGGGATGCAGAGAGATCTCATAGCATCTGTGTTCCTTTCCAGCTAAACCACTTCCCCGGTTCATTTCAAATTGGAAGGAAGGACCGTCTGTGGCGCAACCTGTTAAAGATGCAGGCTCGCTGTGGGAAAAAGGAGTTTAATTTCTTCCCTCAATCCTTCATCCTGCCCCAGGACATCAAATTACTCAGGAAAGCATGGGAGGAAGGAGCTAGCCGACAGAAATGGATTGTGAAACCAGTAGGTGTAAAGCAGAACTCAATCCTCTGTCTTTTTGTAGGTGCAGGGAGAAGATCTGATCCTTTCTTGTTTGTGTTTTGCAGCCAGCATCAGCAAGGGGCATTGGTATCCAGGTCATCCACAAATGGAGCCAGCTCCCCAAAAGGAGACCACTGCTAGTACAGAGGTGAGTGAATATAAAACCAAGGTTGACACACAGCCTGGGACCTCTTAGTGTCTTGTATCTCTGGCCAATTCTGGGCCCCTACCAGTATGTGGCAAAGCAAAAGTACCTGATTTGCATCTGGAGATTTCTCTGGAGACTGCCTGGTTCTCCTGCTGCTGGAAGTTTGGCTCTATCAGCTGCAGCTGGGCTTACTGGAGTGCTGCTATCTTTGTGCAGATATTTGAGGTCTCAGACACAACTTGGTTTCAGGAGCTTTCTGGAGCTTCTGTCTGGCAGGTGGACAGCTTCAGCTCTGCTGTGATCCAGCTCTCACTGCTCTGTACTCTGGGGTTTGGCATATTTGGAGACAAACAAACCTTATCCAGTTCACACGAACACAGTGGGAAGAGAAGTCCCAGGGAAGAGGTGGCAGTTGTCAAAGATTTGTTCTTATCCAAGTTAGAATGGTTCAGTAAGAGCCTCAGTGCATGTAGATGCAAAGGATTTTCTTGAAATAATGGAGTTCTCAATCTCCTTCCCCTTCTGCAGAAAAGTGGAATAGTTCATCTTGATTTGAGGTTGCTTTCTGGGAAGATTCTTGTGAGAGCAGGAGAACTCCAGTGTTTGGTAGACAGGGAGCTGTTGTGTTTGCTTGTTAGTTCTCCCTGTCTGCTTTCCATGCAAAGAGATAAACTTTCCTATGGAAAATCATGAAGCTCTGAGATGAATAATTAAATGAGTTGGATTAAAATACCCAACTGTTTCTGCTTACTGTACAAAACCATCTGTGGTGTACTGCATGTCTGAGATGTTCTTGAAAATTGTGATCAGCGTTGTGGGTGTGGAAAAGCTACTGTGCCTTAAAACTGAGGAAAATGTCTTCAAAATGGAACTGAGCAGAAGGAAACACTGCTTATGTGCTGCAGGAGCTCCTCGTGAATGGGAGAGCTGCTCTTTCTCTCATTTTGTCTGTGATGTGATTAACTCGGAAATGCTGTGCAAAAAGGCTTCTGCATTGATCCCTTCTTTTGTCAGGGCTTCTGAACTGGGGGTTAGAGATGTTCCTGCATATGAAAATGCTAACCCTTATGTGCTTACTTCCCTCTGCAGATATCTGCACAAACCCTACCTCATTGGCGGGAAGAAGTTTGACCTGAGGATCTATGTTTATGTCACTTGCTATGATCCCCTCAGGGTCTACCTGTTCAAGGATGGATTGGTTCGCTTTGCCAGCTGCAAGTAGGTTGTGCTGGGGGCTGCCTTGGTGCCCAGGCACCTGTGGCTGTGGTACCTGCCTTGGCTGGGGCAGGAGGGAGTCAAGCCCTGTAAGGGTGATGCTTAAAGCTGTATCTTCCTTGCTTAAGAGGCAGTGTGGAAACACACGAGGTCGCTGCAGGTGACTGTTGAAAGGGAATCTGAGAGGATGCTGCCTGTATCCAACCTTCCCATGAAAGATAGCTCAGTGTAAAGCAGTTCTTGAAACACATCATCTGCGCTTCATTCTGCATAAAAGCTGGCACACCAGAAACTGAGACATTTCTTCCAGTATTCATTGTATTGTCTCAGGCTGTTGCAGTTCCATCAGTGCTTCTGCTCACTGATACTCTGGCTTTTATTTCTTGAGGATATGCTGTGAGGGTGGGATTGCATGCCACTGTCCCAAGGCAGCGTATTCTGTCTCATGTTCTGTTCCATTAGCTCTGGGGCTGTGGGGACAGAGAGCTGCAGGCAGCAGGGCTGGTGGATGGCTGAGAGTGGTCTGAGATGAGAACAAAGTCTGTGCCTGCCTCGTGGACCTGGGGACTTCAGTCTCAGGCAGCTTGTGTTCCTCTTGCCTTCTCCAGGTATTCCTCTTCAATGGAGAGCCTCAGCAACAAGTTCATGCACTTGACCAACTACAGTGTGAACAAGAAGAACACAGAGTACAAATCCAACTTGGATGAGACTGCTTGTCAGGGACACAAATGGTAGGTGCAGCTTTTAGGGTACAAGGCAGCTCTTTCTATTTCCCATTAAGTCAGACTTTTTTCAGTATTCTTACCCAAAACTTGAACTTGCCTACTGTATCATATGCTCCCACTTGGGAAAGTGGAAGAACAGAGTGATTTTAGCATGAGTTAGTGTCACTGGAATCTGGATGGTCTCCCTGGCTTGTGACTCATCCTGTCCACAACTGCTTGACCTGTAAGTACTGTTCATCCTGCCTGTGTTTGTGCCATTCCCTGCTTCCAACACTGCACTTATCCCTGCTCATTCATCCCCTTCCCCTGTTGTGGGGGTAATGGGGGTGATGGGATGTGGTTAAAGCAGAATCTGATTGGTTTTTGTTAGATATTGAATGGGTGATGCTTAAATGGCTAGATGGGAGCTTCTGCCCATCTCATTCTTGACTTTGCTGTGGAGGCAGAGAAGGAGACTGCTCTGGTTCAGAACTGTTAATTTATGTGCTACTCAGTGGGAATAGGAGCAGTGGTGCTGTTTCTAGGCCTTTGGGAGGAAGGCTGCAACTTTGCAGGAGTTCCCATTCCTTGCTGTCCCATGGGTGAATGGATGCAAGCCCCAGGAACTTGTCTCTGATTCCATGGTGGTGTTTGAACCCTTTTAAAAATAGTGCAGGATTGAGTTCTCAATTCTCAGCCTGGGCAGGGCTACTGCACTTCAAAGAGAGTTGCAGAAGATGTTTGGCTGTGGCCAGATCACTTAGACCTGGACCTGCTCCACAGTGGTCTCTTCCTCCACTGGGACTTTTAGCAGGGTCTGCTGCCTCTCAGCAGTTGCAATTGTGTGTAGGTGGGATTGTGTGGGTTTCCCATACTTGCATGCAAGTCAATGCTGGCTGCTCCTATGTTAAAGATAATCGTGGCTGTAATCCACTCCATCTTGTGTGCAGGAAGCGTGACCTTTGGATTCCTGGCCATTAGCCACATGGTCTCACTTGAGAAATATCTCAGCATCCTTGGCTCAGTGTCAGAGTAGCTTGCAGCACTCAGTGTGGTGTGGGAAACTCCTGTAAAAGCATAGATGCTCCCCCATACCATCTTGTTACCACATTTTTCATAAATTCATTTCATCCCTGAAGCCTCAGTGAAGTGGCTTTAGCTAAAACATTTTGGGGTCTTGTTGGATTCCTGCTGAGCTGCTTTGCAGTGCTGCGGGGGAAGGCCTGCAGGAAGGGGAGGTTTGCTGAGGACATGGAGGGGGAGGGAAGAGAAGATCTGGGCCTGACTTACCTTGCTCATGTGCTAATTTGGGACTGTGCTGAGAGAAGTCTATGACAGACTCATGTTCCTAGTAGCTTGGGCCTTCAAAACCAGGGGCCAGGCTGGGGAGAGCAGCAACTAGGAACTGAGAGGTTTGAGGATGTCAGGAGGATTGCCAAGCCAGGGAAGAGCACTGTCAGGGTTCCCCTCTGTTGCTTTCACCACCAGCAGCAAGGGGCTACATGCTGGAATCCAAAATGCAAGGAATTCTGAGATCTTTGGGCCTGTAAGCCAAAGCCTAAAATTAAACACAGGATTTGATCTGAGACCTTGGCAAAAGCTTCCTAACTTAAGTGCTAGAAGCGAGAATGTAGATTTATAACTTGAAACAGAGACATGTTAAACTAAGTGGAAGAAAATTTAGAGTTTTAGAGTTTACTGTAAATTTGTGTGTCACAACATGATTGGCTAAGAAAGCTTACATTGTAACATGAGTCCATAAGACAAAATATTTAAAAATTAGGTCAAAAACATAAATATCCTTGTTAGCAGTGTTTTATTAGTCAATAAATCCTTAAAAGATCTTGTAAGTAGGGGTCTTTTGACCTTCTGAACCATACAGTAAAAGATGTGAACCAAACTCACCCTTCCTACCTATGTAGAAGATAAAAAAATAAACCACATCCTCTAAAACAACTCAGAAATCTTATCTCTAACTCATTCAAAATTCCTTCAAAAATCCACAGAGCTACCTCTTTTGCTTTCTCTCTCACAGGGCACTCAAAGCTCTCTGGAGTTACCTGACCCAGAAAGGAGTTAATAGTGAGGCCATCTGGGAGAAGATTAAGGACATCGTTATCAAAACCATCATTGCGTGAGTCTTGGCACCCCTTGCTCTGTGTGTCTGTGAGGTGGACCTTGGCCCTTTTGACTGTCCAGTCCCTTCTCAGCCTGGTCCTTTTGCTCTTAACTGAAATGGTATCACTGCTGTTGGCTTGGTATTTCTCTGCAGATCCCTCCTTTCATCCTGTTACTTATGCTCCTGCTACAGTAGCTGCAGTGGGTAAATAGATCTTACATTTCCATAACCTGCCTGAAGGCCAGGAAGGTGCAGTGTACCCAAAATTGCTCAGCTTGCCACCCGCTATCCTGATCTGCCTGGAAGCCTGAGAGAATGGTCCCTGGTGCAGGATAAATCTTGTATTCAGAGGTGGATGCTACCTGACACAGCAGGGACGCTCAAGATGCAGTGCTGCATCCATATGTGGTGAGGCAGCAGCAACGCACAGGCCTGTCTTGGTCCCTCAGCCCACCTGCTCCTGCAGAACGTGGCTGCATTACACTTCCAGAACTGTCAACACGTGCTGCAAACAGCCAGAGCTCTGCTGTCTGTCTGACTGTCGGAAACAAGCATTTTTTTTCTTGGCTTGCAGTTCTGAGCCCTACGTGAACAGCCTGGTGAAGATGTACGTGCGCCGGCCGTATTGTTGCCACGAGCTGTTTGGGTTTGATATCATGCTGGATGAAAACCTTAAGCCCTGGATTTTAGAAGTCAACATTTCCCCAAGGTAAAGCATATTCTGAGCCACAGCAGAGTAGATAATGGCCTTTCTTTTACTACAAAGTGAGTTTGGCTCGCAATGTCCCCTGTAGCCTGTGCTGAAAGATCAGGGGCTTTGAAGCCTCCCTTTCCCGATCGCAGGAATCAAAGCCCTCCCTGTCTGTGAAGCCTCCCTTTCTGCAGTTCAGAAAGCTTTTCTGGGCATGCTCCAGCTAGAGCCAGGGAAGAGTATGTTAAAAAAGGAAGGCAAAGAGGGATGTGTCTTGTACAGAATGGGTGATGGCAGAGATTTCTCTGCGTGGGCAGAAGCAGTCAGCAGTTCCACTGCCTCGTGCACCGTTCTTTACTTCCTGACCGCATCCGGCCTTGTGGTGTCGGCTGTGCAGGCAGGGCTGGGAGCTGCAGTGTAACTGAGCACGGCCCCTCCTGTCTGTCAGAGTGGGTGGGCATGAGCTGTACACAGAGCCATGTACACGGGGCTCTGGGGATGGATTTGCCTATTTCTAGCAAACTTGGGAAGAGATGGAAAAATTACCTATTTCTGATAGGAAACCCCCCCTTTAATGCGCTATTGCCAGGATTTTTTCTCTCAGTGTCTTGCAGCTGGTTTCACGAAGCAAGGGACAGGCTGGTGTTTGTGTCCCAGTCAGTGATAAACCAGAGATTGATCTTGGGGCCATGGGGCTCAACACCTCTATTCTAGCACTCAGGCTGCTGTGATGCTTCCTCTCTGCAGCCTCCACTCCAATTCCCCACTGGATGTGAGCATCAAGGGCCAGATGATTCGGGACCTCCTCAACCTCGCTGGTTTTGTTCTGCCCAGCACGGACAGTGTGGCTTCAAGGACACAGACAAGAAGTGGCTCTACCTACAGGTTATCCCCCTTCTCTGTCAGAGAAGCAGGCTTTTTTCTTGAGGGATTTCATCTGGGGGGGCTGCTTGGAGCCCAACAAGTGCTGGCTCCTAGCTGTTGAGAGCCTGTGCTTGCTGGTGGTTCAGCTATGGGCCCAAAGAGCTTGCCTCCTTGCCTGAGTATCTGGTTCCTGTGGCCTCTTCAGTGCAGAAGGATTTATGCCCTCTCTGAAGGTCCATATTTGGAAGTGAGGCCAACATAGTTTGTGCTTGCTCTGCAGTTAGTCAAGTCATGCTCTCTTGTTCTTCCCCCTGCCAGAACTAATGTGATGCTAAGTTTCACTGCCTCTCTGTTTGCTTGGAGGACTGGCTGGCTCTGTTGGGGCTGGATCCACTTACCCTCTGACTTACCAGAACTGACATGCTGCTGCCTGGAGCAAGAGGAGCACCTGTTATTTTGCAAATACTGGCGTGATGAGTTCTTTAGGCAGGACTGCAGGTGTCACATGCTGCCAACCTATGGGTGGAGGTGTGCGCAGTCTTACTTCGCAGCTAACATGGCTGTTTTTTGCAGAATGTTAATTCCTGGGTGTCTACCCAGCCGGGCCCCTAATACTTCTGTGTTTCACCACAGCTAGGGCTTATCCTGGTTTCAAACCTGATGGCTGGAAGGAAACCAGTCTGTTCCCTGCAGCAGAGTAGCCACTGGCCATATATCACTGAAGGATCAGCTTGCTGGGTTAAGCACCAGCATGCATTGATGTGTGGGCATGCCAGAAGATGGGACTCTTGCCCTCTGAGTGCCCTGTGCCTTCAGTGGAGAAGATTGGAACATGGGTCTGTTCCAGATGGGGAGCTCTCACCAGCTCGTCTGCAGTGCTTTGATCACATGCTGGTGTGCCACTTCCAGTGGAAGTGCTGAAGGGCAGGTGTCCTCAGAAAGACCTGCAGGGGATTAAGTGGATCCTTAACATGGTTCAGATGATGCATTACCAGATTTCTTGCATCCAGAGGCAAGCTTGTTTAACTGTATTTCCTGCCCTGGGAAGCATATGAAGGGGTTTTTTTTGCTTATGGGCAGAATTCCAGTAGATCTGCATGTTCCCCAAGCACCATGCGGCACAGACTCAAGGTTCTGCTCTCCCTGTTTGGATCTGCACACAACTAATAAGTTTTGCAGCAGCAGAAAAAAAAAAAAAAAAAAAAAAATTGTTGATAGATGGGTTAAAAGGTTTTCAACAAGTATCTCCCAGATTCTGGCATCCCCAAATGGTTCAGTTGGTGCTTAGAATGGATGGTTGCTGGTCAGATAGTACAAAAGGCCAGGACTTCCCATGGCAAGTGGCTGAATTTGAGTCCTGAGAGTACTTTGATATTGCCAGAGGAAGTTTTTGATCTAAGAATTCTCTTCTTCCTTATATTGTACCAGTAATGGGTACTTGCACCTCCATCCCTGTGCTTGCAGTTAGGAAGCTGTGTTCCAAGTGGGATGTAAACATGAGATCCCACCAGGCTTCATGTGCTGTGAATCACATCATGGTGTGTCTTTGGCCCTTTTGCATCCTATGTGAGCGTGAGGTGATGGCTCACCTTTTGGGTGAAGGAACACTGAAATGCCTTAGTGAGGGGCTGGCAGAATCCTCCCAGTTTCCCTGCCCACATCCTCCCCAGGTTCTGTGCTGATGCACAAGGCCATGGATCCATCACTGATCTCAGAACTAGTGAAATCCTTGGAGACAGTGTTCTCTCCTCCATGTCATTTTCATGAGGGTGTCATTACTCTGTCAGAAGTTGCTGGGAGCAGCTCTGCCATGACAGGACTTTGTCTTCCCCACTTAAATGCCCTATTGTCTCTCTTGTGTCCTCAGTCTGGGCAGTGCTTTGAAGGAGAAGTCCAAGCCAATATCTGAGCATTTGAGAGCAGAGAAGATGAAGAAGGCCTATTACTTGATGCAGAAGATACCTGACCAGGTACAAAACAGCCTCCTCTGTTACTTGCAGCACCATGCCAAGCCCATGTCCCAGCCAGTCCTACATGTCTGTCCCTCTCCAGATTGTGCTCTTCTCTAGCATCAGCCAGATGATGGGGTGCACTTGGGCTCCAGCAGGTTACAAGACAGCTGGTCAGATATAAACTGGGTTTGCTTAAGCCACAGTCTCACTGACTCATCTGTACATTAAAATAGATGTGTGCTGAAGGGCCCATTACCCACCAGTCCCCAAACAGAGTCTGAGCACTGCCTGCTCCTCCTTATGTGTCTGTGCAGCTCTTACAGCCTTTGCCAGCTGACCCCTGTGCTGGGTTAGTAGGGCCACTGGCCTTGTGTGCCTCCTGCTAGTGTATTTAAGAGAGGCTGGGCTGCAGAATTGGTGTTCTCTTCAGTTCTGTGCAGCGCTGGTGCCACCATTGAGCCTAGATTCCTTCCACAGCTTCCACGTGGCCTTTGTCCCAAAGATCTCAGACACATGGAGACCTCTGCTTGAGAGATACTTCTCCCTGACCTTGCGTTGCTCTTGTCTGCAGGATTTTTATTCTTCTGTCTTGGACATCCTGACTCCAGATGACGTTCGCATCCTGGTGGAGACAGAGGATGAGTATTCCCGGCGCGGGCAGTTCGAGCGGGTGTTCCCCAGCCACATCTCCATGCGGTACCTGCGCTTCTTCGAGCAGCCTCGTTACTTTAACATCCTGGTGACCCAGTGGGAACTCAAATACTACTTGAATAGACACAAAGGTAACTGCCCTGCAAAGCCTGGCACAGCCACCTGACTCAGGCAGGCTGCTTGCCAGCAGTCGTGGGAGACTTGTGAGCTATGCATGTTGAGGGGGAGCTGCCTGCCTGCATACTAACCCCCAGGAAATGTGTTACCTTCCCAGACTGCTTCAAATATCACAAAGAGCTTATTCTGACTTGATGAGAGGTGATGACTGTTCTGGTACGCACAGCACCAGCACTTCTACTTGCCCTGGGTATGAAGCAGACTGGGATTTTGCCTTCATCCTGTAGCTTTGGCCTCTTACTGTGTTTCTCTGCTCTCTTTTGATGGAGAAACAGCTGGATTTGCTGGGTTTTGCTCCTGACAAGTGATCTGTGAAGGAAAAATTGGGCCTGTTCCCTGGTCTCCTGCAGCTTTCTAATTGATGAAAAACAGTCAGCGTACAAATGGAAATTTTTCCTGAACACTAGAAATCTAGCTAACATTTCCATCCTTTCAGGACACAATACTGTATTTTAATAAAAAACACTATCCTTTAATGAGGCATAGCTGGGCTGTACCAATTCCTTCTCACCCAGGGTTGCCTCTATCAGGGCAGCAGTATAAACTGTTTGAGGGAGAGAGTCAGTGAGGTCTAGCATGAAGGGTTACAGAAAATAAAAACAGACTGTGGCTGAGGGCTTTCCATCCAATATCTGATCTAGATGGAGAGGCTTCTGGAGGAGCTGGCCCTCCACTGCAGTGACTGTATGTGTGCTCCTCACCTGGCTATCAAGGAGAGAAAGAAGAAAAATGCTTTTGTCACTTTTCCCTGGTGTTAAAGCAAGTATCAAAGGGGTCAGTAACAGTCTTTCACGGAGAGATGGTAACATCATAGCCTTCTCTGGCTGTGTTGTCAGCATGTGTCATCCTTTGCCTTGCTAATATCTTTGCTGGATGATCTTCTATCAACTGGAAGAAAGATTCTGTCATCGTCCTCACTGAAGTGCTGCCCTGAACTTTGCTGCTCAGGCAAGGGTCCTGGTTCAGTGCTCCAGCTTCCCCAAAGAAGTCAGGCGAGCAGATTTCCTCTATCCCATCACTGCTCTTTACCTCTGAGCAGAGCTCACCCTCCCCTATCCCCTTCCTGTTCCCCTGTGTTCCATGCAGCACTCCTCTTTCCCTAGCCAGCAAGATGCAAAGCCCAGGCTGGTGCACAGACTCAGGACAAGGCATCTGAGCCGCCCTGCTCCCCTTGGCCCCCAACATGTGGAGGTTTTTTACAAGGTTCTGGGGCTTGCTGAAAGGTCACCAAGGAACAAGCTTTGGACAGCAAGGATTTCTCCTGCTGTCTTATAGAAAACTACAGTAATGCCAGCTGGACAGCATCAGTGGACTAGCCATTGCTCTGCTGGTTCTTAATCCTCAAGTCACCCTAGCCTTCTGCTAAGAAAACAGGATGGGAGTAGTCCTGGA
The DNA here is from genome assembly GCF_015832195.1 of Motacilla alba alba. Lineage (NCBI taxonomy): Eukaryota > Metazoa > Chordata > Aves > Passeriformes > Motacillidae > Motacilla > Motacilla alba. The sequence continues at coordinate 15,585,973 of NC_052022.1, forward strand.
TTTCTCAATATTTTTGGGTTGGCCAAAAAGCAGGGTGCTTGGCTGTAGTGGGGACAGCTAGCAGGAAGCCCTGGAGAAAGTGGAGCCTGTTCAGTGCAGTTGAACACATGGCTCTGCTTCAAAATGACCTTGCTGTGTTCTGGAGCACCATGTCTTGTGTGTGGTGAGAGGATTGGTCCCTTCCAGTCATACCAGCGATGATCTCGGCTTGTGCCAGTCTTCCCCTCTGTCAGGGATGAAGTCTCGGCCCATCTGGAGCTCTGGATGGATCTCTGTAGGGTGGAGATGATGCACTGGGATGCTGCAGCTGATCAGTGCTGTGCAAGGAGGAGGTTGCCTGAGCTGCCCTCCTCTGGGAAAGGGGTTGATGACAGCAAAGCTGCTCTACATTTGCACAGTGGGAACTTTAACCGGTGCAGCCCAAATCAGGTACTGTTGTTGGCAGGCACTGGGCTCAGGGGGACAGCCAATCTGGTCTAATTCGGCAAATCCTGTGTTGCCCCAGTTTTCCTGTTTCGCTGAGCCTGCTGCAAGGAATGTCTTGGCTCCCTGGGAGGAAGGCAAGCACTGCAGCAGCCCACGCACTGATGTTTGCTCGTACAAAGGGTGAACGCCCTTGGTTTACCCCGTGTTTGCTGGCGCTCAGGCACGTGTTCAAGTAGTTATTGCATAGCATGTTCTATGTGGTCAGTGCAGCATATTTGCATGCCCTCAGCTGGGAAGGCTTAACTCTTTGTAAACCTGGCTGTTCGTTCTCATTTATTGTCTTCTGTCACTTCCCAGGTCTGGAGCTACTGAAGAACTGCTGTGTCAAAGGGTACCACACTGGGGCAGGGATGGATTTGGCCCAAATGGTGCGTATAACTGTGGGTAAGGCAGGCAGAGAATGATTGATTGTTTACCTGCACAGAGTTGTGTAGAGATCCTGCTTGTTCTGCTTCCTCTGGCTCCTGTCTTACCTGTTTGCCTTCTTCCCTCTTTGCCAAGGCCTCCAGGAGTCTGGAAAAACCCATGCTGCCCTATTTCCCACAAACATGAAGTCATGAACAGTATATCAGATCTGCAAGTATTTTGCATCTGAATATCCTTGGGTGCACTGGGCACAGCCCTGCATACTTGGCACCTATCCTGACCACTGTTCCTCTCTGTGAGGGAGTTGTCTGTGTCTGTCACTCCTGTGCCTTACAGCAGAAGGCTACTCTGAAAAAAACCCACTCTTGACCTCGAGATGCTCTACTCCCACTTTCAGCAGAGGGATTCATTAAGCAGAGAGCAAAGATTGCTCTGTTTGCTATTCTGGGAACAGTCTGGTGGCAGTGACAATGCGCAGCAGTGAGGCAGCTCTAGCTGAAGCTCTCCAGGGCAGCCTGTGGCAAAGCACAGCAGGCTTGAGGGATTTTTGCCATCACTTAAATAGCCATTCTGTTGTCTTCCTCTCCTTCCACAGTGGTCATTGCCAAAGTCGTTCTTCCTCCAGAAGAGTAGCATTCAATCAAATGGCTTCAGCAAACTGGGGTGAGTTTGCACTGCCTGTGATGTGGCTTTTGGACTGGTGTCCTGGTAGAAAACTGGCAGCCCAAAAAGCAGCTTTATTAAGGGGAGAGGAGCAGATTGGTTTGCAGGCTCTGAAGCCTCTGCTCTCTGAGGAGCCAACAGATGGAGCTGGCATGATGTCTGTGCAACTGGGCATGTCTCCTTGGCACTGTACATCCAGCTTGGATGGGAGTGAAGCTCAGAGCAGCCAGATTAGGTGATGCTTGGAGCTGTCATGATCAGAACATGCTGACAAGATATTCCCCGCAGTGGAACTTTTATCACTTCTGTGGACACTGATGTGGTTAACAGTGAGCAGAGGCTCTCAGCTGCAGCACTGGCTGGGGGAATAGGGAAGTCTCCAGGTCTGTTGCACTCTCCCAGCTTCCTCAAGCAAAGCTGGGCTGCTGACAGCTTCCTGCAGAGGTGGAGGACTGGAGTTTGTCTGGGTGAGACAAAGGGAAGGGGAGGCACACCCCTGGTCTCTGGTTGTAAGAGAAAGGTCATCACTGTTCCTGTGCTGAGGCCAGGGTGGAGTTGGGTTTACACCCAGACAGGGAGACTAAGCTGTGACCCTGCAGTCCCACTGATACTGGGATACCTGCTGGGGTCAGTGGCACTGCCTGGAATGGGAGATGGACTAGGGCCTGGCAGCCCTATCTCTGAGTCCATGTGTCATGATACAGCAGACGATTATTGCACCATGGTCCTTTTGGTCCTTTCTCACTGTCCCTAAGAAGCTCAGGGTCTCCTTTTTGTTGCAGTGCATGCCTCCCTTCACCTGGTGAGGATCTCACAAGATGCCTGGAGCCCAGCCCTACTCAGAGCTTACCTCTCAACAAGTGCACTGATGGAGCCAACCAGAGACCTGCTGGCTGCCTCTCTGACACTGCCCTGGTGATGTGACCAAGCAGCCACCGTCCCTCCCTGGGGACACATCAACCTACCTCAAAGGAAGAGACAGGAGCTGGCTCTGTAGAGCAAGGACTGTGGGAGCCCTTCGCACTGCACCCTTAATTTGGGGCTGCTTGTAGAGAGAGATGCTTTCCTGGGCAAAGAGGAAACCTGTGTGACTTCATTTTCTAAAACAAGTGGCAAAGCTTGAGGAAGTGAGGCTATCTGGCCTTTGCCCTAGACTGTTCTAAAAGCCTGACATGGTGGTTTCTTTGCTGTGTAGGAGCTGGCTGAGCCTGCCCTTCTAGTCCCCAGTCAGCACAGGCCGAGCCCTTGCTCGCTTGTGTCTGTGTCCTGAGCTGCTGGCAGCTGAGCCTGCTCTTGCCCTGCTGCAGCCTGGCCCCTGGAGATAAGTCCCCAGTCCTCATGCCTGGGAGAGAGTAAAACTGCCCAGTTTTATCCTTTCTGAATGTCTGTGCCAACATCCTGCCCTCCCCCACCAACAGGCCCTGCAGGAAACCTCAGGCTTGCACATTGCAGCTCCAGAGAGACCATGGGTACCAGTGTGGCTCCAGTTTGTTGTGGGGGCAGTGGGGCTGCTGGGGAGGGAGCATCCTTCTCAAGGCTCCTGCAGCATGTGTGCATGGACTGCAGGCTAGTGCTCTTCTCTTGGGTCTGCTCTGTATTTTCCCTTTGTTTCTCAAGGATTTCTATTAAATTTTAACACTCAACCGGTTCTCATCTGCCTTCCTTTCCCTGACTTCTTTGTGTCTGGTGGGAAGCTCACCACTTCCCATGGTTCACTAGGCTCTGATACAGGGAGGGTTTGTGTTACCATCCCACTTCCCTCTCCTTCCCAGAGCTTGGGGTAATTCTTGCTGCCCTGTGGCAGGTAAACATACCTCCCTGCATGGAAAAGCAGCTCCCAGCATAACTGCTTTGGTCTGGAGTCTTCCTTATGTCTTAGGGACCATCCTGTGCATCATTAATCAAGAGGAACAGTTCAGTCCAACCTTACAAGAGAGGTAGGAAGGGTTGTGTACCCAGAGCTGGCCCTTGCTGGTTCAGGGTTCTGTCCCCCCAGTATGGTAGGTGAATGCTGGTGCATGGGCAGGTTCTTGGGGCCCAGAGAAGGTGCTGATGTGTGGGCCCTGGGTCTGTTAGAGAGCCCTTCCCTCCCCTCTCCTGCCAGCCCACCATTTCCCAGTGCTGGGCCCTGTTTCTCTGGTCTCCTTGGTGACAATCTCATCTCTCCTCGGCTTCTCTCCAGCACCTGAAAATAGCCTCCGAAAGTGGAGATGCCTGCTCCCTTCCCTGCTGCCAGCACCCGCGATGGCCAGGCTGGTGCCAGGCTGCTCTGCACAGCACAGCTGTAAGGGTCTGGCCCCATGGGCCCCTGCACCACTGCGGGATTAGGACCACCCTGTGAGCCAGCACCGAGGCCCCGGCCTCGTCCCTCCTCTTCCTGCCTGCTGTGAGGCAGCACCAGGGAACTCCGTGTACCTCGCCGTGGGCCAGTATCCAGCTGTCCCCTCCAGCCAGAGATCTGTCCCTTTGGCCCTGTAGCCACCAACCCTGCAGCCAGCCCGACAGCCTCCCAGAAATAGAAAACGGAGCCGGGAGCGGGCAGAGGGCGAGCAGGAAGGGGTGGCCCCGCGGCAAGGAAGGAGGTCGGGCTGCCCCCGTCGTGCGGCCAGGGTCACCGCGGACAGTGGGCTGCCGCAGGATCCCGGGCAGGAACAGGCAGGGCTGGGCAGCGTCGAGGACAAAGGGTCCGCATCCACCCGGCCCATGGCTGGACCCAGCCGTTCTCCAGCATCCCCGTGGAGAGGGGAACGCTGTGCCCCGCGCCGCGACGGGGCGGGGGAGCACCGCGTCCCGACGGCGCGGAGCACCGCTCCTGGAGGACGGGGGTCCGCGGAGCGGGGTAGCGGGGTGTCCCTCCGCTCTCTGCCCCCAGCCATCCCTCCATCGCCCCCTCCCTCGGGTCCCCAGGGCCAGCGCTGCCCCCGGAGCTGCGGCCACCTAGTTCAGCCCGAGGCTGCGAGGTGGCTGCGGACGCTGCTCGGTGGTGTCGGCCGTGTCCCCCCCCCGCGGCGGTGGCGTTGGGGGCATGGCTGGCATTGCTCGCTGACACTCTATCTGCTAGGGCCACGCCAGCCGCGGGCCCAGAATAGCAGCGCTGCCCCGCAGATAGCATGGAGCAGCTCCGTGGCCCCGCCGCGTCCCAGGTACCGTAAGGCTGGGTGGGGGGCGCGGCCCGACAGACCCTCGATTGGGGACAGGCCTCCCCGGGGGTGGGAGAATGTGGGCGGCTGACGGGCCCCTTCCCACGGACACGCAGCCCTGGGGACAAGGACGTCCTTGTCCCAGCTGTGCCAAGCCCCTTGGGAACGGTTTGGGCAGGTGGTGCAGGGTCTCTTCCTTCTCCGTGTTGGCTCTAGGCTCCTAAGGGAGTGGTTCCCTGTCTCTGTGCCTTCATTATTTTAGGGTGGCCCGTAAACTTTGGCTCTGTCGGGAAGGTTTGTGGCCAGGGTAGCTCTTCCCTCTGCGTGTGCTGCTGTGTTATATAGGGTCTCCTGGGGACTGGGGGAATGGGGTCTGCCATCCAGCCCTGTGGACTCCCTCTTCCTCGGGCTGCTGCTTTGTTAGTATCGGTTTCCTGGGATGGACCTGCTCCCCGGGAGGGGCCAGTGGGGTTGGCGAGGCTCTCTGCACGGGAAGAAGCAAGAACGGAATTTACACCTTGGGATTGGGAGAGGATGGGTGCAGAGCCGCTGCGGGACATGCTTGGCTCCAACAGCAGAGAGAAAAGGCAGGAGGTCCTGCCATCCATGCCTTGTCCTGCTCTGGAGACCCCTGCTGTCTTCCCGGAGCAGGAGGACAAGCTGGGTGTCCTGGACTGGAGCCACCATGGAGACTGCAGGCTCTGGGGGTCCTGGGCTGGTGGGGGGTGCCCACATCCCCACCCTGGAAAGATAGTTCTCTCTGCCTGGCTTGGGTGGGCCAGAGCAGCTGGGTGGGTGCAGGCAGAATCCATGGATGGGGAAAAGATTGGGTTGACTCCTGCTGACCCCTCCTCACTGTGTGCCCTCTCAGGTGGCGCTTCTGGATGCTGTTGCGTGCCCTGAGGAGGAAGGTGGGTAGCAGGAAGAGTCTAGGTGTGTAGGAGGAGGGACTGCCTTACCATGTGACAAGTGCATTGGTCCTCTGCCCACCCTGCCCGTACCCCTCTCCTCAGCTGGAGTCTGCCCCAGGCTGGAGAACTGCTATGTGCTGCTCCTGTGGATAGGGAACAGGGAGGCTCTGTCGGGAGCATCCCCTGCTCCCCCCAGACAGGAGTGTGCTGAGAGCCAGCAGCTGAGACCCAGCAGCTCAGCTTACTGGCTAGGGCTGGGGTGACTTTGCCTGCAGGGTTTCCGAAGGCTGTATGCCCCAGGGAGGAAGAAGACGAGGAGGAAGAATACAGGAGACCTGTCACCTTCACGCTGGGAAATGAGATACTGGGACTGGGCCCAGAGACCGAGTTTCAGAACCCTGATGCTGAGGTCTATATGCACTTCTTGAGGAGCCACTGCTGCTATGATGCCATCCCCACCAGCTGCAAGCTCGTTGTCTTTGACATCTCCCTGGAGGTGATAACCTGGGGGATAAGTGGGGATGGGCAGTGAAGAAGCAGGCTTGGGGATCCTCTGAACCCCTCTGCATTCTGCCAGCAGATCAAGAAAGCCTTCTTGGCACTGGTGGCCAACGGGGTTCGTGCCGCCCCTCTCTGGGACAGCAAGACGCAGAGCTTTGTGGGTGAGTGCCAGAAGCAATGCCTGGCCCCATCCCCTGCCTGGCAGAGAGGGTACAGGCAGCGCTGCCAGCCCCACGTATCTCCACAGGGATGCTCACCATCACCGACTTCATCAACATCCTCCACCGCTACTACCGCTCGCCTTTGGTGAGTGCCGTGAGGAGGCCTTGGGGGATCAGGACATGCATGGCACAAGGAGCGGCTGTCCCCACCACTCCTGGTCCCTTCTTAATTGCTAGACAATGACCAGGGGATGATTCCGGGCCAGACCAGCATCCGCTTGTTGCTCCCCTGCTTGGCCCCCAAAATGTAATCCCTGTGTTTGGGTGATGGGGCGTGATGCCCAAAGAAGGGGGCAGTGTCTCTGAATGCCCTCATTTCCCCGTGGAGCCACCATGACCAGGGCATTTCCCTGCCTCCAGGTTCAGATCTACGAGGTGGAGGAGCACAAGATTGAGACCTGGAGAGGTAAAACTCATGTGGATGGCTGGGCTGATGTTGTCACACAGGGCACAGAGGTGGGCTCTGGGGTTGTGGGGCTGCGAGAGAGGGTTGGAGGACCTCCTCTTATAGCTCTCTTCCTTGGCAGAGGTGTACCTGCAGGGCTCCCTCAAGCCACTGGTCTACATCTCTCCGAGCAATAGGTGAGAGCCTGCTTACTGGGGGAGAGCACACCCCTTGGAGTGGGGGTGTGTGTGCACCTGAAGGCAGCCCTCTCCCACCACGATGTCCGCATCACCCACAGCCTCTTCGATGCTGTCTACTCCCTGATCAAGCACAAAATCCACCGCCTGCCTGTCATTGAGCCTGTCTCGGGCAATGTCCTGCACATCCTGACGCACAAGCGCATCCTCAAGTTTCTCCAGATCTTTGTGAGTGCTGGGGCTGTTTGTGCACACTCATGGCTGGTGTCACAGGCAAGGGTGTCAAGGTACATGCAGGTGCCAGCCCAGCCCTGCCCTGTCCCATTGAAGGCTTCTACCATCCCCAAGCCACGCTTCCTGAAGAAAACAGTGCAGGAACTGTGCATTGGCACCTTCCGTGATCTGGCCGTCGTGGCTGAGACTGCCCCAATCTACACTGCCTTGGAGATTTTTGTGGATCGCCGTGTCTCCGCCTTGCCTGTCATCAATGATGCTGGTACCCGGGGAGGGAAAAAGTGACGTCCTCATCTCCCTCTGCTAGCAGCTCCAGCACCATCCCTACCCAAAACCCCTCTCCTGTCCCCTGGGCTGCCCCTTGGGGTGTGGGAGGAGCATGGCAGTGGTTCCTAGGGCTCCTTCTGCAGCCACTGTTTTTCTTTGCAGGGCAAGTGGTTGGCCTGTACTCGCGGTTTGATGTCATTGTGAGTACCCTGCGTGTGTGCATGCCCAGGCTCAAGTTTGGCCCCTTGCATGCACTGGTGGGGTGCTTATACCTGTCTGTGCCCATGCAAACCCACCCCACATGCACATGCCAGTGCACATCTGCTCTGCATCTCCGCTCACATGGGCTCAGTGTCCCTTCTGTGGTGGCACAATGGGGTGCAAGGACACCTTGGGGCGCTGAATGGGGACACATCTATCACAGCATCTGGCAGCACAGAAGACCTACAACAACCTGGACATCAGCGTGAGGGAAGCACTGCGGCAACGCAGTGTCTGCCTGGAGGGGGTCCTCACCTGCTACCCCCACGAACCTATGGAGGACATAATTGACCGCATTGCCAAGGAGCAGGTGAGTGGCCAGGGTGCCTTGTGCCAGCCACGGCTGCCAGCTGCCCAGCCTGCCTGTGATGCTCTGCCTGCACCCACAGGTCCATCGCCTGGTTCTGGTGGATGAGAACCGGTACCCGCGGGGCATCGTCTCCCTCTCTGACATCCTGCAGGCCCTTGTGCTCACTCCTGCAGGTATTGATGCTCTTAACTCTTAGCCCACGGTGCTCCATCTTTCTCCACTTGCACCCTCAGTTTCTCTCCACTTCAGGTAGGCACCACACCCCCATTGCTGTGTGCCTGTCCCCTCCCTGCTGCTGGGTCACCTGCCTCTGCCCCATCCAAAGGGGTCCTGGGGGATGGAGGAGCCTGGGGCTGGGGTCTGGCAGCGCGGGGTGCGCAGGTGGGGACAGCAGGACCTAGATGCTGCTTGTCCCAGGGGTACACAAGGATCACAGGGGATCCCTGGTGACTGTGAGGAAGGATGGGGCACCTTCCACGGTGACACTCTGCCAGAACCCCATTCAGGCAGCATGTGGAAGTTTTGCAGGTCCCTGAGCTTTGGGCTGGATGAGGGTTTTGGGGTGTGATGCACCTCAAGACAAAAGCCTATTTTTGATCCTGCCTCATTCCCCTCCTGAGACCTGAGCACCTCCAGTGCCATTCCCAAGGGACACACAAGTGGGGGACAGACCCCGACTCGCACACCGCAGACCTGCTGCCCACCACTAGCCATAAACAAAATGTGACCAGCCCATGGGCCCCAGCTGGCAGAACCTCCCACCCCCTCCACTTGCAGCAGCCCCAAAAGTGTTCCAGAGACAGGGCTCACTCCGAGGTGGCCCTGGAACCGCCTGCAGCCAGCTCTGCTCACCCACTGCCTGGTGAATCCTCACTGGCTGTGGATGGGCATGGTCCTGGCACCCACTGTGGCACCTCTTTAGGGGTGAAATGAGGAGGGGGGAGCTGGCTCCAGTTCCCAACTGCTTCCCAAAGGTAATTATGCTTTTTGGGGTGGTGGTGGGCAATGGGTTGGGACAGGCCTATGCCTACCACTTCCCCCAGCAGTGCCCAGCTGCTCTGCACAGAAGGGGACTGGGAATGGTGTGTGTTAGCCACAAATGGGATATCCCCCTTGCCCCCCTCCCCCCATTCCCCCCATCACAGTGCCTTTGCTCACCCTGTCCCTGATGGCCACAGGGGTGGCTGTGTCAGGAGCTGCAGGAGGCCACTGAGATGTCCCACTCCAGCCAAGCTTCTCTCCCTCCCACCCCAGGGCTTGCATACAAACAAGGACTGGAGGAAAGACCCTGGTGTCCACTGGGAGGGTTGGAGGAGCCGTGTCACAGGGTAGCCAGTCCAGCACTGATCTGGGGTTGTGGTCTCACATGTTCTCTTGCCCCACAGGCATCGATCGATCCTCACTCTGAAGACACCAGGGAAATGCCACTGTCTTGTCTGACTTGGGGATCTCTAGTGTGACCTGTAAGAAGGAGGCTTGGGCCCGAAGGCTCTCTGTGGGGAGGACATGCCTGTTCACCCCGGTCCTCGGGCTCGTCTTGAGTCCAGGTCTAGATCCTGCTGGTCTTGGAGAGGCAGAAACACTGAAAATGGGACCCAGGGGTGCCTCCAGCCAGCGAGCACACAGTGATGCTCAGTGGGCGCTGTGCTGGAGGGGCTGCAACATGCCTGCAGCTGGGCAGGGACCCATATAGCCCCAGAGGACCTGGCCACCCTCTGCTGTCCTGCTGATGGATCTGAGCGTTTCTATTGTGGCTCCCTCCTGGTGAACACAGTCCCGCTGTCTGTGCTCGGTGCCTGGTAGCGTAGGCTCAGCTGCACACACAGGCTTTTTTATTTTAGGGTCACACGGGGAGCTCTCTGGCAGAGGCACAGTCTGTGCCAGAGCTGGCAGCAGGATGGGCACTTGCATGGAGACCCTGTGCACGTTGTGGGGTGGGCAGGGGTTATTTATTTATTTAATTGTTAGTCTGTTCAGCCTTGCTGTAACAAAACAGCCTGATCCAAGAAACTGCCTCTTGCATTTCTGGGGTATAGCTGGGCATGACTCCTCTGGGGAGAACCAGGCTGGGGAAGGGGTACTGGCTGCCAGCAAGTTTGGCACTGGCAGAGTGGTACCTCGGCACATGTGGGTAGAGCCGAGGGGATGGGGACACAGGGCATGCAGTCTTAATCATCTTGGTGATGTGCAGGTCCCATAGGGGACACACTGAGGGACAGAAGCTTTGGTACCAGCAAGATTTCTGCCTGCTGCTTCCCTCAGTCCAAGAAGCAGGAAGGTATGAGGGGTTCACTGTTAAAAATGTCCCATACCCCACCCCTCAAGGAGTCTGGGCAAATGGCAATGCATCCCCTGCCTGTGGCTGCTACCAGCTGTGAGCCTTGCAATGGTCCTGGCTCGATGGGTAGGTGATGCTGAGCTGATCTTCCTCCTCCTGCTTTGCCTGCAGTGAGCCCTGCCATTCCCATGACCCCATATCAGCATCTCAGTGCAATAATGGCTGACAGAGGAAAGTCCCAGGAACTAAACACCCCTCCTGAGCTGGCTGGCTCTGCCAGGGGACGCAATACCAGTGCTGGGTGGTGACAGGCCTCCTCCCATCATGAGGAATGTGTTATTGCTGTGCTTTCCCGGGACCAGGGCTGGCTCTGTCCCTTGGGAAAGGCGTAAACCCCAAACACCACCAGCACTCAACCCTTCCCTGGGTCAAGGGGAAAAGTGAGGCACAGAGAAGTTTCTGAGGCCAAGGTCAGCTGTTCAGAGAGGACCCAGATGTCTTGGCTCCAGGCACAGATCCACGCGCAGCTACACAAGGACAGGACGAAGGAGACACCGAATGGCTGCAAGCCCCCTCCCTGCTTTCCCCCAGCCCCAAAAGAGCTCCCAGGTTCCTGACGCAGCCCAGCTAGGCACGGGATGGTGGGGACACAACCCCCCTGCAGTGTGTCAAAGGCACAGCAGTTCCCCAAGCCTCCTGCTGATTTTGGGCAGGGGGCTACTAGTGGCCCAGGGGTGATGTGGGGGCAATCTCTCATCCCCCCCACCCTTCCCACTGTGGGGCTGTGAGCCCCCTGGCCCAAGATGGCCAGGGAAGGGGTTTGCCTTCCTGTCCTCCTTGTGGGGCAGTAAGGGGATCTCCATTTGGCACCCAGGGTGGGGGTGGACGTGCAGTCAGGGGGCTCCCGGGCGAGCGATGAATTCCAGGTTGATGGGCTTGTCAGCCACCAGGACAATGCGGGACACAGATGTCACTTCTACGCCACGGGGGTCCGGCCGCACCTCAAATGCTTGGATCATCTGTGGGGAGAAGGTGGGTTAGCAGTGCGTGGGGACTCCCTGGGACGCCCATCCCCGCTCATGCCAAGATACCCGAAGTGGAGGGATCCCTACTCACCCTGGCAAGAGCCAGATGCATCTCCAGCTCAGCGATGCGGCGTCCGACGCACGCGCGAACCCCGTAGCCGAAGGGGATGGAGCTGAAGGGGTGGTGGGGGGAGCCGTGTCCCCGGAGCCAGCGCTGGGGCAGGAACCGCTCCGGCTCGGGGAAGTAGGTCTCATCGTGGGACATCGCGTAGTGCGCCAGGACAAAGAGGGTCTGCAGGGCGGGAATTGGGGTTTAATGACCCCACCTGGCCCCAGTGAGTGCAGCGGGGGTCCCCACAGCACGGCCCCCACTCACATTCTTGGGGAAGAGGTAGTCTCCGATGACAATGTCCTTCTCATAGAAGACCCTGGCGTTGGTGGGCACCACAGGGTAGACTCTGGGATATGGGGAGAGTTAGTGGGGGAGCAGAACTCATCTAGAGATCCAGGAAAGAGCAAGACGCAGGCAGGACAAGGCTCAGCAGCTCCCCAGGGGGGAGGTGGATATTTACAGTCCAGAGGGACTGAAATCAGCCTTGCATCCTGCCTGGTTGGTGCATCCCCCCTGGAGAAGGGGCTGGTGACCAGGACCTCAGGGCAGGGACAAGGCTAGGATGTACCTCAGAGTCTCCTTGATAATGGCCCGAAGCATCGGCAACTTGGGGATATCCTCAGCAGCAGGGAAGCGGTCGGGAGGCACAACAGCTTTCAGCTCCTGGTACAGGGTCTCCTGGATGTCTGGGTCCCGGGAGAGGTGGTACAAAGCCCAGGACAGTGTGTTGGAGGTCTGGGGAGTGGAGCACCAGGGGGAGTGAAGGAATTGGGGCCAGTACCTGAGCAGCCTTGTGCCAAGCACAGCATCAGTATGGCACCAGAGAGCCCCTGCTCTGGTATGCAGAAAAGTCAGGGGTGAGGGGCAGCAAGCACAGGGGAGAGGGAGGCAGGGAGCAGGATACGAAGCAGAGCAGAGGACAGGGTCTGTACTGATCAATCCCTGCGGGTTTGCCCCTGTGGAGCATCAGCCCCAGCCGGGCTAGAGCCCGCAAGGGCTGTGCGGAGCACGGCCCCATGGGTTCACCTGGGCGTGGAGCACAGCAGGGATCCCCTGACAGCAGCTGTCTGGCTCTCACCGTGTCCACACCGGCCAGCAGCAATTCGGCCACGCTGCCATAGACCTCATCCAGGCTGAGTCTGCCACTGGCCAGCAGGTAGCTCAGGTAGCCGGACACCTCCTTGCCACGCTCCACCTGCCCCTCCAGCTCCTCCATCTTTCGGTCAATCAGTGTCTTGCCTGCAGGGACAGAGAGTAGGAACCAGAGCTGACAGAGCGAGGGCTGCCAAAAAGACATTTGGCCAGGGACTGCCCTGCTTTTGAGGGTCCTTAGGGAGTCCAGTGCCCCCACACTGGACCCCCATCGTCACCGCTCACCGAAGGCGAAGATGGTGTCCCAGCTGTCCAGGTAACGGTCCCAGAAGGGCAGCACTTTGCGGCTCCATCGGGGCAGGACAGTGGCAAAGATGGAGTTCTTGAACATGAGGTTGATGGAGTCAATGAAGCGCTGGGTCTCAGCAGGGACCTGCTGCTTGAGGCACCCGATGCGGGTCTCGAAGAGGATATAAGAGATGCCTGTGGGGTACAAACAGCATCCAGACCTCTGGAGGAATGGGAACGGTGGGACGGGGCAGGGGTGAGGGAGAGGACACCCCTACCTTCCAGGGCAAAGCGGTAGAGCAGGTTGGCCACGTCCCCCACCAGCACCCCCGAGGGGCTGCGGCTCCGCTCCTCCCGCAGGCGCACCATCAGGTCTGACACCACCTCGCCGATGGCATCCGCGTACAGCAGCGCCTCTGAGGGTTTCAGCAGCCGCTTGTTGAGGACCTGGCGCAGGCGGTACCAGCGCTCCCCTTCCCTGCACGGGGACGAGGTTCAGCGCTGGGGGCATGGACGGGCAGGGGGCAGTGGCTGGCAGCAGTTCCCCAATCCCCGTGCGCACGCTTCCCACCCCAGGCTGGAACCATCCCAGGGGTCATTCTGCCTGCTGTGGCCATGCCCTTCTACTTGGTGGGGACAGGCAGCTTGCAGGAGTGGGAGTAATGCAAAGTGCCACCTGGGCCCATAACCGAAGGAAGGGGCAGCAGATGCATGCTGGCCCAGAGAGCAGCCAGGGCAGCACTCACTCGGTGAAGGGTCCGTAGGGCAGGCGCCGGGTGTCCCGGTGCTCCTTCCACAGGGCCATGTCGCTCCGCATGGGGTACTTGCCCTCCTGCCGTAGCAGCTGCTCCAGCACCACTGGGCTCCCAATGTTGATGTTCCTGTAATGCCCGAAGGTTGACTTCCAGATAGGTCCATAAAGGCGTCGGGATATCACCTGTGATACACAAAGCACGGCAGGGTCAATGGGACGAGCTGGGTCAGATCCCCCCTGCCCCAACGCTGCCCTGAATGTGCCTAGCTGCACCCATCCTATGGACTCCTCAGCTCAGGCACCTGCCTCTGACAACCCCAAGCTGGCAGCATCCTTGAAGTGCTCTGCAGATGGCCTGGGCTGGTGTCTCTGGGCTCATTTCCTCTCCCAGCACTAAGTACACCAGGCACTGACCCCTCAGCACAGACTGGCACATCCTTCACCCACCCCAGAGATGCAGAGAGAGCCTGGTGGGTCTTTTGGGGAAGGAAGACCAAGAAGGGACAGCAGCGACAGAGACAACTGCCAAGCACAGGACTGTGCTGAGTTGCAGGACCATCACAGCAACCACCATCAGGACTAAGTCTGCTTCCAGCATAGCCCCAGCTCTGCTTAACCTGAGGACAACAGTTGCTGAGTGGGTCCTTGAACTCACCACCTAGTAAGGGTGGTTAATGATCAGCAGTGGGAGGGCAGCACCAGGCTAGGGCACGACTGGACTGCTCCCAGAACAGGCTGTCACCTCCAGGGCATGGCCCTGGGGCCACAGGCTCACAAGCCAGCTAGGGGATGTTCACAACATCAGCCCTGCTCTGGGCCCTGTTGGCTGCAGGTCCCCTCTCCCTGTCTGCAGCCACAGGTGCCATGCCCGCTTCCCTGGCCAGGAGCACCGTGACCTCCAAGTGCATCCCTTGGGGGCAGCTGGGCAGCCCTTCGCATGTGGATCTGCACAGGACCATGTCCAAAGGCCACTTTCCATCCCACCCAGACACTGCCAGAGCCCCTGCAGAGCATGGCCAAGCATGGGAGGGGATGCAGGGGACTTAGCAGGCAAGCCCTGGTCCCCATTCCCCGTGGCTGCGGGGATGCACGTGGTACAATCTCCCTTGGAGATTGTCTGCATCGCAGCCTGCGCCTGGATTCAGCTGGAATCGTCACCACGGGGAGACGTTCCTCGTGCATGGTGGCAGGAGGAGGGGGAGGGACGGCCGCCCCAGTACTGCAGGCATCTCGTGGGCATGGGGCAGCTGTGCCCCGCCTTGAAGCCTGCCCACCAGCATCTGCTGGCAGCCAGGACCTGACCCAGTGCAGGCCTTGGAGAGCTGGGCTGTGAGGAGCTAGAGCTGCCTGGATCTGGGAAAAGGCACCTCCAGAGCATGTGGGCATCTTTCTGCAAAGCCAGGCTGTGCTCCGAGTCCCAAGGGCAGGAGGGAGCGGGAGGGAGCTCCATTGCCTACGCCCTGAAATCCCACTGTCCTGTGACAACCCCTTCTCCAGCCAGCAGTGCCTGGTGCTCTGAGATGCCAGGGAGGCCTGATCCCGCACGCGTCTCAGGCTGGTCAGAGCTCCGGGGCGCTAGAAGATGCCGCCTGGCTTGCAGCCAGCCAAGCCCATTGCTTGCTTCATCCGACGTATGAGGAAGTGTTGACAGAAGAAAACAAATACCTCTGCCTACCCCTCCCCTGTCTCGGTATCATCTGCCCAAAAACCTGCCCAAAAACCTGCACCCAAAACCGCTGCTCCCTCCAGCTGTTGCAGCCGGGAGCCCAGGGATGCCGGGACCCTGTGAGATGCCCCCGAGCCTTTGCCCTCAGCTTCCTGGCCGGCTCGGGGATGCTGGAGCAGCCCTGGGCAGGCTGGACCCTCCCGAGGTCACTCGGTTCCGCTGGCCTCTCTGTGCCTGCTGGCCCCAGCATCACCCTACGGCGCCGGGTGTCCCCCACCGCCCAGCCCCTCTGCTCCTCTGCTCCCCTGCACTGCCGCCCCCGCTCAACTCCCTGCCGTCACTTGTCGGCAGCTACCCCCCTCCCTGGAGCCCGTCTCCCCTCGTCCCCAGCCCGCACCCACTCCCTCCCTCGCAAAGCCCCTCCGGGTACAGCACCCTCCCTGCAGCCCCCCTGGAAGCCCCTCCATCCCACGCACCCCTCCGAACCCTCCTCCCCCACCTACGCCCCCGTGCAGGGTCGCCAGGCCCCCACGCAGCGCGACCCCCGCACGCCCGCAGCCCCGGGCCGGGCTGCCCCGGCGCACCTGCAGCCGGTGCGTGTGCAGCAGGTAGCCCCGCAGGAACAGCCAGACGAAAGTACGGAGCAGCCCCGGCCCCGGTAGCTCCTCCGGTCCCTTCAGCCGCGCCGGCCCCGCCGCCGCTGCCGCCGAGCCCCCGGTCCTGCGCGGCGGTCCCGGGCTGCTGCGCGGCGGCGGCGGGCGGGGGCGCAGGAGCAGCGGCAGCAGCGGCCACCGGGCCCCGCCGCTCGGGCCCGCCATGCTCCGTCGGCAGCGCACGGGACGGGGCGGGGCGGGGAGGCACCGAGGGTGGTGGGGGGCGGCACCGGGGGCGGCGCGGGGGGCGGCGCGGGGGCGGCGACCGGGCACGGGCACCGGGGACTGAGCATCGCGCGCTGGGTACCGCGCACCGGCAATAGAGAATCGCGCACCCGGGGCGTTGCGCAACCGGTACTGGCCCCGGCTGCTGCGCCCTGGATGCGGGGCACCGGCTGCCGCTCAGCGGGGACCGGGCTCGGGGCAGCCCGTACCGTGCGCCTTGTGCCGGCTGCGGCACGCCTTCTACCGGGCCGTGGAGACCGGCTCCAGCGTTCCACGTACTCGGTACAGCACACTGGGTACCATGAGCCGTACACCAAGTACTGGACATGGGGGACTGCTCAGCAGCATCACAGACCAGGCACCGGGTGCTGGGTACTGGAAATGGCACCAGCAGTACCCAGCGCCACGTAGCAGGTACTGGGAGCCAGGTGTTGCGTGGTGGAGCTATGCACAAGGCAGCTGGCAGCCAGCACTGGCATGGCACGGCAGGTACAGCACCCTGGCACGATGGAGCCTGTGGCACCAGGTGCTGTATCCTGGGCAGTGCACACGGCAGTGGGCGCTGGGCATTGCGCACCAGGCATGGGCACGAGGGCTGGGCAGAGCACCAGGCAGGGCACAACATGTGCCAGCAGTGGCATTGCACTCTGGCACTGGGGATCACATCCCAGAGCCTGCACACCTTGCATCAGCTCCAGGTTCGCCACTGGGCTGCTCTTTAGGTCTTCTTGCCCTCCTGGACTGAGCTCTCCTGCCCTGCTTCTGTTCCCTGCTTGTCACCCCCCTGTGTCTGCCTTGTTCCCTAGCAGTGCAGTATGATGTCGTGGGAAGCTGGATCCACACTGTCCCAGGCTCTCTCTCAACACTTCCTCCAGGTACTGCCAACCAGGACCACGGATGGGGAGACCTCGGGAAGCCCACTGTGGCTGCTGGCAGCAAACTGGAGGGAGGTTTGGTATGTTTTCATGCCAGGGAGAGAACGGTGCCAGCTCATGCCGTAAGCTGGTGCAGGCCAAGCTGTCCAGCCCATGAGCAGGACCCTGCTGGGGTGTCTGGGACCATGCATGCAGGACGTGTCTGCTCTGGCCAGCCTGGGACAGTAGGGCAGGCAGTACTCTGTCCAGGTGTCACTCCAGGGATGTCCAGCACCATGTCTCTGGGACACCAGTGCTGATCATTAACCGCCCTTATCGGGCATTGGGTACAAGGTCCTGGACAGGGAGGCTGTGTGAGGCTGGGCAGGTATCTGAGAGCCCCGCGAGCGGCTGTTCTTGCCCTCGCCCCCGTCTCACCAGGGGACCGGGACTGTCCCGCGCTGGGCTCCAGGCTGATGCTTTGTGTGCTCCCTGCCAGAGGGGCCGGGACTGGGGTGCAGGACACGGGCACCCCCGTGCTTGTAGACACCCCTGAGGCACCCCAGGCTCGGACAACCAAGAACGAGCGCCTGCTGCCATCTCATGGCTGCTCATAGCCAGCTCTGTCGCTTGCCCTGCCCCGGCCGGGTTCAGAGCCGGTGCAGCTGGAGAAACCCTGCCCGAGGACTTCTGTGAGCTTCCCAGCCTGGGAAACGGAGACCCTGTAGCTCTCACTCCCGCTGGCAGAGGATGCCTTGGCCTCTCCCAGCCTGCTGTAACTGTGCTTCCCCTTGCCGGGCAGTGGAACCCTGCGACCTCTTTAAGTTTAAAACAATCGCCACTTGCAAAAAGAGTGAAAACTACAGTTCCTGGTAAAAGGTCCTCACCATCTTTCTTATAAACCCGTTTATATATTGAAAGGTTGCAATAAGATGTTCCTGAGCCTTCTCCAGGTTGCACAACAAAAATCTCTCAGCCTGTCCTCATGGAGAGGTGCTCCAGCCCCCCGATCATTTTGTAGCCTTGTCTGGCTCGCCTGAACCTGCTCCAGCAGGTTCATGTCTCTCGCACTGAGGTCCCCAGAGCTGCTCTACTTCAGGTGGGTTCTCACAAGTGTGGAGTGGAGCAGGAGCAACCACGCTCCCTTGCCCTGCTGGGCATGCTTCTTGTTTTACAGTCTCAGACGTGATCTGCAAGTTGTCGGCTCATTTGCTGTTTTTGATCCAGCAGTGCCTCTGACTCCTTCTCTACAGGGCAGCTCTCCATCCATCCATCCATCCATCCATCCATCCATCCATCCATCCATCCATCCATCCATCCCGTAGACAAAACCGGTGCTAGGGTCGCCCCGACCTCGCACTCGGCCTTGTGGAAGGGCAGGCTGTCCCACCGCAGCCACTCCCCAGGCCGGTCCTCGGTGCCCCGCAACCTGCTCGGGACACGGAGCGGAGCGCCGTTATCCCGGCTACTTCCCGCTGCTGCCGCTAGGCTGTGCTCCCCGTCCTCGGACGGCGGGAGCGGCGGCGGGGACCGGCCGGGGGCTCCGCCGGGACCGCTGCCAGGGTTGTGGGGGAGGTCGTGCTGGAGGGGGGCCGGGAGAGTTGGGTGAATCAGCCTCTCTCAGAGCCGCCCGGCGGGGACTTCCGAAGGGAGCGGGCTGGGCCATGACCCATCCACGGCCGGAGGATGCCGCCTGGAGCCGGGGACACCGCCAGCTCCCGGGAGGTCCCGCAGTGCGGGGCCAGCCCAGCTTGGCGACAAGCACAGCAGAGGCGGGAGAGCAAACGCTGCCTTCAGCCGTGGGGATGTGGAGCTGGGGGTGGCAGGTCACATCCTGTGTGTCACTTCGCCCTAGGGATGCTGTGACTGTACTCATCGCACAGAGCCATTGTCAGGTTCGACCTCATCTCCCTGGCAGGACCTGTGGGTGCAGACACAGGCACTGTGGGACCCCCTGCCTCTCTGTCCCTCAACCATCCACCACACACTGCCTATGGAGGGTCCTGGCTGCTGGTCCTCCTCAGAGGGAGGGACTCCTCTTTTATGTGACTTGTGCAGTGTCACCCACGAGCTGAAAATCTTTCCCAGAGTTGCATCCACTGACCCCGATTTGCTCTCCCACATGGAGATGGGGGGGAGGAAGTGGGGTGTCCCAAGGGAGGGCATCCCTTGACTCATCCCCAGGAAAGCCCAGGCTGTGAGAAGGCTGATCCTGGGTCCTGAGGACTGTAAACAGCCCAGAGCACTGAACTGGAGATAGCCTGTTACATCAACTGTGTGTCACCACACTGTCACTGCCTGAGTCATGAGCCATGCTGGGGCCAGTGGGGCTGCAAAGGGGGGCATGGGGAGATCAAGAGGAATGTGGACAGATCCCAGGTCTGGAGACAGCTGCTCTTCTCTGACACAAAGAGTTCAAGTGGGACCCTCTTGGCCCTCTCCCAAAGGTCCCCTTCCCCTCCTTTCCCTCTGTCTGACCCCTCAGACCTGGACAGAGGCCTGGGGGCAGCACAAAGCTTTTGAAACAAGAGGCAAATCAAGCAGCATGATCGTGTGTCCCCCACGACCACCATGGAGGGCTCAGCACCTGGCAGAAGGCTCTGATCCAGGCTCCCCCTGCTTAGTGCCCCATGGGACCCTGGTGGGCCAGGACTTTCCCCTGAAGACGTGAGAGTGGGATGCTGGAGAGAACCCGGGGCTGGCATGCTGTTATCACAGGAGACGGGAGGCAGCCCCAGGCTGCTCTCAAGTGCTCCTGGCTGATTAGTGACTTCAAGTGCCTATGGAGTTATTCTAAGTCAAGTAGGAGCAAAGGGAGCCGACCCGAGACCAGCGCTGGGCTTTCCTGGAGTTTCCCACATCACCTCTGCTCCCTGCCAAACTCTCCAAGATGGGGAGATGTCTCCTCTTTTCCATCTGCTCTCCCTGTCCCTTACTCCTCCTGCAAAAGGCTGTTTGCTCCAGCCTAAAGCAAACCTGATTTTATCTCCTGATTCCAGTTCCCTTGGCTGTGGGCCACGGTGGATGCCTCCCACGCAGAAGTTGTGAAGCCCATTTGGGGACCCGTGCACAGAGCGGGCTGTGTGTGCTGCCACATGACATCATGTTTACAGCCCGCGGGGGCCCAAGGACAGCGGCACCACTTGCAGCCCAGATATGCGTGTCCTTCCCATGGATGGACAGATGGACGTGTGGGGAGCTGGAGCGAGTGGGACTGGCCACACACGCATGCCTCCCTGAAGTGCGGTGGTTTCAGCTTTGCTGCTCTGCAAGCCAGTTTCCTTGGCCTCAGTTTCCCCTTTGGCCAGTGCAGAGTGGATTCTGTGCTGGCAGTGAGGGTGCACTGCTGCAGCAGCACGAGGTCAGGCCCTCACATTGTTGTGCAGCAACAACGGCAAATTTTCTCCCCCTGGGACGTGGATGTTCCCTTCTCTCCCAGGACAGATGCTGTGTGAAACTTAGGTTGTTTGGAAAAAGCAGCAACGTCCAGAGTTACACAGGCTCACTAAAGAATGCTGCTAGGGTCTTCCTTTCTCCTGTCCCATCCATCCATCCATCCATCCATCCATCCATCCATCCATCCATCCATCCATCCATCCACACTCGCAGCAGCTTTCTCACAGCCGTCTCTCTATCTCCTGAGCTGTTTGTACACTCATCCATCCATCCATCCATCAACAAATACATACATTACTCTTCCCATCCAGCCCCTTTACCTGTCTAGTCAGAGAGCTACCCACCCACCTGTCTGTCCATCCATCCATCCATCCATCCATCCATCCATCCATCCATCCATCCATCCATCCATCCCTCATCCTTGGGCCTGTCAGTGCCCAAGGGATGACCAGCCCTCCCTGAGGGTATGGTGTGTGCTCACAGGTGTGTGCACATGTGTGTGTGGGTCATGCTGGCCACGCAAAGTGCTGTGGGCTGTGATGTCCCAGGCTATGTCCAGCCATGGGGCAAGGCCAGGAGTGCTGGCCGGGGGAGGGGGACTTGTCTAATTTAAGAATGGGCCCTACAGTCGCTGTCAGCACCGGGCAGCTGTCATCTGGGGACAGGTCCTCATCAGCTCTTCTTGCTGCCTGCCAGCCTGACATGAAAGGGCTCTGCACCCCGATAAGGCCCCAGACGCTTGGTCCCAGAGGTGGGCAGCACTGCGGCCAGGCCTGGGGGACCCAGAGGAGTAAGTTCTAGCATGACTGTCCCCAGATTCAATGTCACTTCAGCACCATGTGGCTTGTGTGTTTGCATCAGTTGGGAGCTCAGCCCTGGGGGCCACCCTCCGCTTTGAGCACGGGATCATGCCCTGTGTCATCACCATCTCCCACTAGTGACATAACCCCAGGGAGGGCACCATCCTCATCATCCCCCTGGCTGCCACAGGCCTGTCTGCTGGCTGCTACCCCGCACTGGAGTCCCCCAGCTGTGAGCAGCCATGGATGGGGACCATGTTGTTTTAATAAGATCATTCTCCTCCTGCCGTGAGGTCGCAACCTGGGCTTATGACATCACAGCGCGCTGCCATGGAAATGCCGGGATGTCACAAACACAGCTCGATGACCTCACTGCAGGAGCAGGAGATGAGGCCAACGTGGGTTTGATTGCCAATGTCCTCAGGAATAAAGGAGGGGAGGGACGCTGGGAAAGTATGCGGCCGCTGAGCGCCGGGGTGTTTGGGTTGGAAATGGCCACGCTTTCCCCACAGCGGGAAAGGCCCATTACTTCCTCCCCTGTCCGCTCCCTCCCAGCAGCCCGAGCCCCCCCCGGCCTTGTGGCTGTGCGGTAGGAGGGCTGTCGGAGCAGGGCACCCCCATCCATGCCCTTGGAGCTGCATGGCTGGGAATGAGAGACAGAGCTCAGCACAGTATCAGGGCACCAGCCTAGAGACAGAGGGAGTTCAGTGGGTGGTGCAGGATGGGCCACTCAGGGGACGCTTTGTCTCACAAGCAGGCTGGGGATCCCTGGGGATGCTGTCACAAGAGGCAGAGTGGGCTGGAGTCCTGGGGAAGTCTCCTCTTCCTCAAGAGGACTTCAAAGTCACGCTGCTATATGGGGATGATTCTCCAACATAGCGCCCTCAAAACTGGACCTCAAAGCGCCTCTTGGCCCAGCCCAGCCACCCAAAAACTGTTTCCTCCCCAGCCCATAAACAACAACTTCTCCTGGGGACCTCAGGCCCAGCTGGGGACCCCACAGCCCCTCTGTGCCATCACCCCTACCACAGCCGAGTTCTCTGTCCTCTGCAGACCTTGCCACTGGGAAAAACACAGCTGGCTGGGGGGACACCCGTCCCCCCACCTCTCTGGTGCAGGGGTGCAGGGGTGTCTGCTCTCCCCCTGCATCCTCCATCATTAATTTCCATCAGTGGCCAAGTGGGGCCGGGGCTGCCTGGGGGTGGCCGAGGAACACGGCGCTTTCCCCTGATAGCAAAAATAAATACATTAAAATTCTTGCAGGAGGCAGAAGAATGCGGGACGGCAGGAAAAAATTGTTTTATAATTTGTAATAACACAAAAGCCGGGGGGGGGGGGGAGTGAGCTGCGAGAGGCGAGGAAAGGCAGAGACAAAGAATCAGCTGTGATGGTGGAGGCTGCTTCAGAGGGGCAGTGGCATCCCTGTCACCCTGGATTAGTATGACCACCGTCACCTTGTCCCCTGAAGTATGTGTGCCTTTGGGTCTTGTTGCAGAAGGGGAGGCAGCAAGAAAATTACCGGGGCTGAGTGAACAGGCAACCACTCCCCACCTGCTTACGCAGGTCTCAGCGTCTCTGTGCCTCAGTTTCCCCTTGCTAAAGGAGAATTTTTATGCAGCTGTGAGAAAAGCTGTGGAATAGGGGCAAACTCCTGGCATATGCCCCATCCCAGCTCCTCTGATCCAGACACAGGGCAAGGAGCCCACCTTTGTGCACTCTGCCCCAGCAGCCCCTCTCAGGGGGCTTTGCCGTGGGACCCAGGCAATGGGGCCACTCGCCATAAGTGTGCTGAGGGCATCGCAGCCGCGCCAGCCCCTCCAGCCTCACGCAGAGCTGACATGATAAGGCGAGTTGCTGAGCACCAGCCGCACCTGCTCGTCGAGACGGCACCCCCACCCCCCGCTCCCCTCTTCGGGGCAAAATCAAAGGGATTTTTCTGCCCTTAGGAAATCAGATAAAGGCTTCTCACCTGCCCCGCGCTGCCTTTGCGAGGAGGCCAGGCGCTAGGGGCGGAGGGACAACAGGCACTTTCAACACACCGGCAGATGAGCCGCGCGTTGCAGCGAGCTCTGCCGGCAGGGGCTGGGCCCCTGGGTACGGCGTCAGCCTCGCCCAGCCTCAGCAGGGATGTCCCCTCTCCACGAGCCACTCGTTGCTACTATCCCCCCAAATCAGAGGTGACGGGGTCCCTGTAGGACAGCTGGCATGGAGGCCGGTGGGGGAAGCAAAGGCAACAGGGACAGGGCACGGGCAGCCGCCCAGATGCAGTGCCCAGCTCAGGGACTGAGCCCGTGTCCCTGAGTCCCCATGTCCCCGTGCTGTGGCCAGGACAGCTCAGTCCTAGTCACCATGCTAAGGGTGCAGACCAGGAGCCCATTTCCTGTGTGGGAGGGCAAAGAAAGAGCAGGTGTGAGTCCTCCAGAGGTGGTGGGAGTCTCTTACCTGCTGTGCCCAGGAGGGAGAGAATTGTGCCAAGCTGCTGATAAAGCCTGAGTCATTCATCACCCAATGCTGTTAGCAGGGAGCAGACATGCCCAGGTGAAGGGATGAAAGCGCTGGTGATCAAGGCAAGGGGAACAGTTATGGCCAAGGCATAACTTGAGATGGGCAGGGTATGGGAGGCCATGGAGGGGACAGAGCGCAAATAGCTGCTGGAGGGAGGGGTGATCTCACCAGCAGCAAGGGTGCTCTGCTTTGCCCACCACGGCTGGAATACACCTCCTTTTCCCCTGGGCTAGCCCAATGGGCTGGCTGGTTGCTCAGTGGAGCTGGGTACAGAGATCAAGTGAGACTACCCCAGGGTAGATCCTCTTCCAGGATCCATGGCCCAGATGCTGCAGGGCTGGGAGCTGCATCCCCAACCTCTGCTGGGAGCCATAAATGGTACAAGAGGAATCAGAGATGCAGAGCACTGGACTGAGCTCTGGAAAACCATTCCTGAGGCTCCTCTGTGGGGAGAATTGGTGTGGCAGGCTATGGCTCCTCCTGCCCCCAGCTGCCCAGCCCTTTTGTTGTCCCCTGCTACTTTCTGGGAACATCAGCTTCCTCCTGCCCCAGGCAACTCCTGCTGCTCCTCATGTTATGATCTGGTGCTGGGGACTGTGTCCATTCTGGGCTGCACCTGAAGTGAAATCACCATAAACAAGATGTCCCTCACCACACTCTTCTGGTCTCCTGGTTCTCCTTGCTCCTAGGGCTGGCTCGATCATTCTCCTGCGTGGCCCTCTGCCCCAGGCGTGTCTCTCCAGAGTGCTGGAGCTAAGTGTTGGGAGATGCTTGTGAGGGTCACTCCTGCAGCTTTCCCAGGCGGGACAGTCTGGTCTGAGGACAGAGAGGGTCATGGAGCCAGGGTTGTGCCAGGCGAGCCCAGACAGGGACAGGGGCCAGGCAGGGCTGTGCTGGGGGCAACGCAGGGGCGCCAGGTTTGGGCAAGGCCATGCCAGGGGTGTCAGGGTCGGGCAAGAGTGTGTCAGGAAGGTGTCGGGGACACCTCGAGGCCAGGTCGGGTCTGACAGGGCTGCGGCAGGACCCCGAATGGAGCCGGGCTGGGCTGTGCCAAGCAGGGCTTTGCCGGGCAGGTCCGTGCCAAGCATGTCCGCGGCAGGTCCCGGGGCTTCGGGGGCAGGGCTGCGCCAGCCAGATCCGCGAAAAGGGCTGCACATTCAAACGCGGCGGCGGGACGCGGGGCCAGGCAGGCTGCGGCCACCGTCCTCTACCGGAGGGTGCCCGTGCCCACATCGTGTCCGTGGCTCCGCGCTGGGAACGAAGTCTGGCACCCGGGAGTCCCCCCGCCCGGCCCGCCCTGTCCGTCCCCCGGGCTCCGGTTTCCCTGTCGGAGCAGATGCTTTCGCAGCCCCGTCCCTCCTCCTTCTCCGGAGCAGCCTCCGCGCCGCGCTCCAGCCGCCCGGAGGTGCCTGCCCAGCCCAGCCCAGCCCAGCCCGGCCCGGACGGCCCCGCCGGCCGCGCTGCCTGCCCGGCCCGGCCCGGCCCGGCGGAGGGAGACAGCGGGCACCCACCCGCCGGGGCCCCGGCCGGACCTCGGGGGTGCCCGGCTCCCGGCCAGCGGCGTGGAGCGAGTTCGACGCTTTCCTCAGTCCTGGCAGGATGCTGCCTTCCTCCCGGACACAGCTGGGGCTCTTCTTCATCCTCCTGTGCCCCGCTAACATCATCGGGCTCTGGTGGTGAGTAGGACATCCCGGGGGGTAAGCAGGGGGGCGTGCAGGGGATCTCGATCTCCGGGGGCAGTCTCCCCCCAGCATGGGGACAAAAGAGTCCCCAACACCCAGGCGCCACTTGAGTTGGAATTGCTGCTCGCTGGCTGTTCCGATCCAGACTGGGGCACCCACACACTGTCAGGGTTTGGGCACACAAGTGTGCCGGAGGCAGCAGGCTGGGGGATCCCCAGGAGTACAGGGCGCACGGGTCCTGTGGTGAGAGTTGCACTTTGCCTCCCCGCACCCCCAGCCCGCTGCCTGGGAAGCTGGTATGCCTGAGGGGTGGGCAAGGGGGCTTAGTGGCTTCCAGACCACTTCAATAAGTCAAATTTAATTAAAAGCCTTAGGGTCCCTACAGTGTCCCCCCTGAATGGTGGCCCGGACACAGCAGGGACAAAACCCCTATTTGTAATGGTGCCCTCATCAAAGGCAGAGACGGTGCCTCGCAGGATACCAGAGGGGGTGGGGGATTCATTACAGGCACAGAACTGGGACCCAGCCTTGGAAAGCCCAGGTATCTGTCGAAACATGAACTATTTAAATCTATTAAGAATTTCACCCAGCCTGTCTTTATCCGGTTTTAAGTGCTTAGATTCCAGCTCCCCGGCGTGCTGTCCGGGCTATCATTCATTATCTGAGGCTATTTGTCTCCACATTGTCACACTCTTTTGACCCCTAAAATAAAGCTCTCCATAAGCCTTTCCCCTCACGGTCCCCTGCCTGCCCACCAGTGATTTATTCCACATCTCCATTCCCTTTGCTAGCCCTGCTTCCAGGGCTGCACTGGGGGCCTTTGTGAGTGCAAATGGTGCTGTTACTGTCAGTTGTACATCAGCTGAGAGTTTGTCCCGGAGCCCAAGCGCTGTATTTATTGCCGGACAAGGGTTTAACATGGGGCTGAGAGGGACTTGCCTCGGGTTTTTTTGCTAGAAGAGGGGAGAGTGAGGTAGGGCAAACCCTGGCCAAGGCAGGGTGCTTGTGGAGGGTCTCCATGGTCCGTGCCACCCAACTCAAGGTAGCTGTGCCAGTGCAGGGCATATGCGCTCCTCCTGCTGTTTCTCCCTGGCTAATTCAGACATACACACAGCTGTCCCTTCAGCTGTCCATGCTTTCTCTGCCCCTTCCTCATCAATATCTCCAAGTTCATGCCCTGTGCTCCAGCTTTGAGGACGTCTGCCCATGACTGGAGCAGTTAAAGGTGACACTGAAGCTCATTTTGCTGTCGATTCAGGGGCAGGCAGACAGCACCAGCCAGGGCAGGGTATGGGGTACCGGTGCCCCTTGCCCCAGGTGCTCAGAACTGCATCTCGCCGTGGAGTCTGGGTCCTGCTGGTGCCATGTGTGCACAGGCAGCAGTGGCTTCAGGAGATTAGCAGGATTTGGCAGGGGAGGGCAAGGGGTCAAACTTGTTTTTTCTTCTTTTAAAAAAAGAACAAGAAAAGGAACCTTTATTTTAAGAATAATAACTCAGCTGCCTGCTGCATGGCGAATGCACTGGGCAGTGGAGTGGCTTCAGGGGGATCACCAGCTCACACTCTGCCTCACTCTGGAGCCAGGGAGCTGGGAAGAGGTGGTGGGTGGATGGGGCCACCAGCACTGCCAGAGGGATGTGCCAGGCTTCTTGGGACAGGGGATAGGAGCAGCTGGATGATTCATGAACTGCTTCTCTCAGAGTTTGGTGTTTTGGCCCCTGGCTGAGATCATCTCAGGGAGCCCTTCCTGTGTGGGGCAGAGGAGTCTGGGCACTCATGACAGGCATCTTCCCATGTGCCTGCTCCTGGTACTGGTCCCCTCTCCCAGGTCTGGGTAGCACTGATCTGTGGGTTTTGCTGTTGGTGAGAAGGGGCTCAGGGGAGCAGCTGTGTGTTGTGCCAGAGCTCCTGGAAGCCCCAGGACTGGTGGCACTGGTAGAGCTGTTCCTTGCTGTCAGTGTCACTGATGCATAGGGACTTTGGTGGCACAAATGTGTGCATCACTGGGCACTTGTGGGTGCTTAGCCAAGGGGGCATTTTCCCCTGATCAAGAAAGAAATGTCTTTAGAACTTCCCCATCCCAGTCCTGGGTAGATTATCTGTGTGCTGGGGGGATACAGGGGTTGCCTGTTCAAGCCAACATTTTCCCCCACTGATGACCTAATTTGTGAGAGGGCTGTAGCTGGGCTGGATCCCAAGATGCGCAGTCCCAGCCCAGGCAAGCAGGCGGGCCTGGCCACTCACAGGTGGTAACTGTGCCCATTGGGATCCTGGCACATGGTTACATCTATGGAAAAAGATTTAGGTATGGTGTACAAGCACTGACTTCCTGCTAGTGACATTGTAGCCCGAGAAAGAGCATCCTCATTGTGTCAGGGTGTCCCCACAGGGCTCACTGAAAACACAGACCTTTCCATGGCAAAAGGGAGCAGGCTGTGGACAGTGCCAATGGAAGATACGTCACTCACATGCTGCTGGCACCTTGATTAGTGCCGAGCTGCAGGGAGTAGGCTCTCCTTGCTCCCAGCAGCTCTGCAAATTCTCCTTCTTCCTCCTCCCCTATTCTTCACAGATTTCTTGCTCAGCTCCTTGTGCAACAGTGATTTCTTCCTGAGCAGGACAGGTAGGGACTGCCTGGGGCTCCTGGGCTGGCCCAGAGGCTGCAGAGATACAGAGCAGGCAAACTTAATGTCTGAGGAGCCCCAGGCAGGTTCGGGGCAGGATTTCAGCCGAGCCGGTTTGCAGCCGGGCTGTGCTTGCAGGAGTGCAGAGGCACTCTGGGGATGGGGGCAAGCAAAACCAGCTTCCCTGGTGCCTGTTGGCTCTCCATGGGCATGGCTGAGAGCAGCTGGGAGATGGAGGAGAAAGCAAGGGAGAAAATCATCCCAGCTGCTGCTCTGCAGCTGTGGGTCTGAGGGGGCCCAGAGGGATGGACACGTGCCCTCCATCCCCTTTCCATCCATGCACAAGGGCAGTGCACCTCCAGCCTTTCTTCAGAGGTGCTCAGAGAGGAGGGGGTCCCAGTCCCATGTCCCTCCAGCCACACACCCTGTGTGACCACCCAACAGTGGTCTCTCCTTCTCTTTCCCTGCCCTGAGCAGCAGCCACACTGCAAGGCTAGAGCCTGTAAGGGCAGGCTGCTGGGCTGGAGGGCCCTGCCTGCGTGCCTCGGGGTGAGCCTTGTGAGTCAGCCCCTGGGCCTGCTGACCCATAGTTGCTACCCCACGGCGCCCAGCAGACTGGGCTGCCCAGCCTTCCCCGGCATGCCTTCTCCCCTGGAGCAGCACCATATGGACAGAAATGAATCTCCCACTAAGAGAGCTTCTGCCTGATGCCATCTCCCTTGCTGGAGCAGCTGCTGACTTGCTGGATTTTTCAATGGGACAATGTTTCTCTTGCACCCTTTGAGATGACTACTGGCTCCAGCACTGGGCGACTTGTTTCCTCCCACAAAGGCAGTTGAACTTTCCCCAGTGCCATCCCTTGTCCCTGCTCCTGGTCTCATCCACTCTCCCATGGCGACAGCCAGGCTCCCTGGCCGTGCCCTACGCATGCCCACAGCTGGAGGATTTGTCTGGCCTTTGCATCAGAACCTTGAGTGCTTCAAACCCCCCTTGTGCAGGAGGGTACTGGGCACACCCTGGCATCTGCTCAGGTTTTGCAGGGTCCTCCCCCACAACATGTGGCACCCACATCTTTCATGACCTAGCCAAGCCCTCATGCTACCCCAGCTTCAGCCTCTGTCAGCACCCAGAAGAAGGAGGCAGTGACCACCAGTGAGTGGACTTCTTTCTTCTTCTCCCAGCCCTTCCAGGGTTTAGATGTGGCTTTGGGACCACCACCTCTGCAGGTGAATGCTCCCTCCATCCCCCCAGTACCTGCAGCACAAGTTTGGGCAGCTCCTGCTCACGACAGCCTGGCCTCAGCATGACCCTGCAGCCAGCAGGTCCATGGGTTGATGCAATGCCATGCCAAAGCCTCTATCCTTTAGGCAGCTTCCCTTCCCCAATGATGGCGTGTTTGCACGCCGCCCTTGCCAAGGATACGTAAGGAGGAGGGCAGGGAATGGGGTCCCCCTTCTCTTCCCAACCCACGGCATTTCCTGCTCCCTCAGTGCCCCGGGTGCTGCAGGGCAGCCAAGCCCTGGCCGTGCCCCCCAGCGCAGTGACTTGCTGCTTACTCACCTCACCTCCATGGGCCTCCTGCTCTGTTTGCACACCCAGCTGCCCCAGTCAGTGTCAGCACCCACGCATGGCCCCGGGTGAGGGGCTGAGTGCCTGCCACATGCCTGCATGGGCTCTTGGAAAGCTGGATGGGTGAAAATTCATCTGTGGGTCCCCTTTGCCCTGTTTGCACAGCTTGGAAAGAGACGGACTCCCTTTGGGTTTGACTTGTAGGCTGTCACGCAGTGTGACATAATTGTGTGGGGTGTGAGGTGACCTGTGTCCCCAGGGATGGAGGTCAGTTCTCCGGGGCTGTCACCTCGCAGTTCTTACCTCTCCAGGTGGGTGCAGAATTACCCGTGGGCTCAGAGTGATGACCTGGGTACCCTAGTAGCTACATCACCCTGCTGAAGGCTTCCAGAGGCTGGGATAGAGGCCTGTTATGTGAGGCAAGACACAGCCTTACTACCCTAGAGCAGAGTCCCCTTGCCCCACGGGAGTGCCCAGGCAGCAGCACTCAATGGGTGCAGGCCTGTCAGTTCCCACATGGAGCTGCCATGGCCCAACCACTGCTCTCCTGCAGGTGTGACTTTTGAAAGCTGACTATCCTCCTCCTCCTCACTCCATAGTTCTACCAGCCTCACTGCCTTGGCTTCCTGCAAACCAGGACCCCGCTGGGTCCCCTCCATAATGGTCTGCTGGCAGGGGCCAGAAGTCCTGCTCCACGTCACCCCCATGCCCAAGGAGAAGATGGTGACTTGGCCCAGGCTCCTTGGTCCATGATTTTGGCTGGGAATGAGACTGGGACATACTGGAAGCCCCATGACCATGAGCTGAGCTGGGAAAAAATAGTGATTCTGGCTCTTGGGAACCCCCGTCTGTGTTGCAGCAGGCACAGCATCCAGAGCTCAGGGGTTGCATCGGAAGCCCTGGTGACTCCCGTTTGGCGTGTGTCACTGGGACTGGGCTCAGGCTGAGGCTGTGGCAGCCTAAGGGGTGACAGCAGCTGGTGGGCAGTGGTTTGCAGCCGGTTTTTCTGTCTCCTCAGTCTCCTCTTTCAGCAGTGGGGATTGTTTCCCTTACACGGGGCTGCTGGGAAGTTGGATAGGAGGGCTCACCATCCCATTGGCTTTCAGGGCAAGCCAGAACCCCCCAGCAGCAGTTGTGGCAGCCAGCAAAGGGCACCGGGGGCAGGTGGCAGGGATGCTGCTGTGCTGCTGAGCCTGGCTGGGGGCTCCCGGGCAGGAGGCGGCAGGGGGCCGGGGTGCCCCAGGCAAGTTGCGGGGAGCCGGGCTGGCGACCCTGTTCCTTCACCAGGGCAGGGGGAGGAGTGCCCGGCAGCAGAGGTGGGGCACCTTAATTGTAGATGCGGGAGGCCTTGGAGCGGGACAAGCTCAGGCAGATCTGGGCCCTGCGCCGGAGCCCTTGCCAAAGTGGTAGCAGTTTGGCAGCATTTTTCTTGCCCTTGTCTCCCCCCATTCTCCCCCCCCTCTAAAACCTCCAAAGCAAAACAGCTCTTGGGCTCCCGGCAGCCTCCCAGTGCCAGAAAGTGGAGCCCAGCGGAAATTAATATCGCTTTGGACTTAGGCAGCCCACCCCACGCCTCGTCGGCACGGACAGGAAGCTCCTGCGCTCTCCCGCCAGCCTTGCTGCCGCCTGGACCTGGGGTGGGGACCCCCGCGGTGCCGGGGAGCCGCCCATCACCCCCCAGACCCGCGGGGCTCAGCTCTTCTTCCTGGCCTGATCCAGCGGGCCGGGGTGAGCCACAGTTCAGTATTTGATCTGACGGCCCCGGGGGCTGGCGCATCGTTTTTATATGAGTACAAAGAGTCGTCTCTTAATGAAAGTCCCATCTCGGCTCCCCCTTTTCCCCACTCCACCGGCGCAGGCAGCCAAACCTCCGCCATCCTGCTGTGGTCACAAAGGACAGCAAGCTTGGAGACCAACACGAAGGCTTGGGTCCCTTTACGGTCATCATGCTATGGGTCTGGACAGATTTTGTGGTCACTTTCCACGTGGGCCTCAGTCTCCCCATCTGTGGAGAACCTGTGCCAGGCAAGCTCGGCGATGCTTCCCTAGCTGCCCCATCCTTTGCAGAGGTCCATGTGAATCATGCAGCAAAGGGAAACTGAGCTGCCGGGAGCAAAGGGAGATGGGTTCTCCCCAGCAGGAGTGTGGGCTTGCCTCAGTTTCCCTGCTGGAAGTTCCCTTTCCAGGCTGTGCCTTTCTGTTGAGCTGTTTAACCTTTAAACCTGCAGCCAGGGCAGAAGGGCTCCTTTTCCAGGCTTTGCAAGAGGGTGCATCCTCTCCAAGCCCAGCTGGGGTCTGGTAGGCAGGAGATCCAGGCAGCTGGGGAGCTGACATGAATCAGGGGGATCCTGGCAGGGCTTTGAGATTCAAACAAGGGGCTTGGAGGGGGTTTGCACTGGGGACAGGATTGCAAGTGGAGTACTGCAGCCTGGTGTCCCAAACACAGCCCCCCAGCTGCACAAGAGTGAAAAGGAAACCCAGAACACAGTTAAACACTGAGATTCAGCTTGTGATTTTTGAGCCCCTGGGGCTTGGCCAGACTATAAAGCTCTGGGTTTGGAAGCTGTGCAGCTGATGCTCTCCAGTGAGTGGGGCTGAAGGCAGCATGGGCCGCCCAAGCACTGCTCCCCAGGGAATCCCAGGGAATGTAACCTCCCCATCATCCGGCATATCCTGATCCTGGGGTATGGTGGGTCCAGCCCTGAGCCTCTGTGGGCATCCATGGTCATGAAAATCATGTTGTTGAGCAGGATGAGCTCTGAGCCCACAGGAGCAGCGCTGCAGGCGAGGGTGGGCTGAGTTTAGGGCGTGCTGAATTCGTGTGGCCCATGGCTCCGGAGTTGCCCGTGGCAGAACTGGAGCACGGCCCGTGCCAGCACGAGGCAGGGCGCTGGAGGGCTGTGCAGCTGCGCGAGCTGTGCTGGGGAGGCACTGCGGGCAAAATGTGTGGGGAAAGTACAGGAGTTTCTGTAGCCCATGGCACACCGGGGAGCACAGCAGTGCGCTCAGACTTTGCCTTCAGGGCCAGAGAGTCAGGCACCTCACGCCAGCTGTGCTGGCAAGGAGGAGCTGCCTCTGACGTGGGCCCAGCCAAGACTTGCCCTCCCTCACTGGCATTGGCAAAGCTGGCAATGCCACCTGCATCCCTCCCTTGCACTCCCGCACCCGCCTGAGGCTCTGTTCCTTGGAGTCAGTGCCTGGATTTGGGGAGGTGAGTACAGGATCCTGGCCAGCAGCCGAGGGGCTTTATCAGAGGCAAGGTCACTCTTCTAGTCTCCCACGGGGTAAAGCAGCGAGAACCCGTGGAGAGGGGGAGACAAGCCAAGATTGCTGGCTGGGCTCCTTGTTGTGTCCACAGCTCTGGGAGATGCAGCTGCATCGGACATCAGTCACATGGCAATGCCAGGGCTGGGTTAGGTCAGTGTCAGCCCCAAAGAGAAGATGCTGAGTAGCACAAAATTTCTGCCATTCCCCTTGGGGACACCACCATCACCCCCATGGATCTGCAAGGATGCACAGTGATATGTGTCAGCATCATCCTATAGCCCGTCCCATGGCAGGAGATTCCCCCTGTTCCCCAATGGATGGACAGGGCAAGGTATTGCCTGGGTGAGCCACCCATACCTATTGTCCTATCCCCACTGCACATGTCTCTCTGTCCCCTTGTCACCCGGGCTCAGCATGGAGCTGGCACTGCCCCGCAGCCTTGCTCCATCCCTGGGGGTAGGTCTGCTCATGTCCCATCCACACCCTGGTCTCCCCTGGGCTTGGGTGCTGGTTTTGCTCTGCTCGCTGTCCCCTCCTGCAGGGCAGTGGGGAGCCCCCTGGTCATGGACCCCAACAGCATCTGCCGCAAGACGAAGCGGCTGGCGGGGAAGCAGGCGGAGCTGTGCCAGCTGGAGCCAGAGATTGTGCAGGAGGTGGCCAAGGGCACCAAGCTGGGCGTCCGGGAGTGCCAGTACCAATTCCGCTTCCGCCGCTGGAACTGCACCAGCCACAGCAAGTACTTCGGCAAGATCCTGCAGCAGGGTAAGGCCAGTGCTTCCTCCGCTTCCCAATTCCCAAAAAGACCCCAGCCTGGTAAAGCACCTCCCCGGGACTTCTGGAGCAGAGTCCTGGCGTGCAAAGCTGTGTGTGTGTGTGTGTGTGTGTGTGTAGGGGGTTGCTCTGTGCTCCCCGGTGCAGTCACGCTGAGGTTTTACTGCCAGGACATGTCTCCCTGTGTTGTAATGAAGCAATTACCAATGCTCCCAGACAGTGCGGGGCTTCGTGAAGCCCAAGAATGCACCCTCGTCTGGCAGTGATTTACTGCTCCCCCAGGACCCCAGGGTGTGCTGTGGGAAGGGGCCCGGCTGGGAGGCAGTGTGCAGCCGTTGGGAGCTGCCCCTCACCCCGTGGGTGCCCTTCACATCCCTCCTCCTGGCCTACAGGGAGCGGAGGAGAGGAGTGTTTGTCTCCTGTCCCTGTCCCTGGATGGGCACCCTGGTGCCACCCTGAGGAACAGGGCTGGGTGGCAGGAAGGTATGTGCAGGTCTCAGACAGTGGATACAGCGGTCTGAGCCAGGCCCAGCTGCAGCAAAATCAGAGCAGGGGCAGAGCAAGGGGGCACCCGTGAGTGTGTAAGGGATGGGAAAGCCCTGCCATGCTCCTCAGGGAGAGTAGATGGGAGTGGATGGGGCTCCAAGCAAGAGGGGTTGCTTGAAACACCTTGGGCTGGTAGGATCACTTAACGGGAAAAGAGTTTAGTCCTGCCCCTCTTCCCATTTGGTCCCTGTTTGTTCCCTGTGCTCTGGCAGATGAAGATGCTGGAGCAAGCCTCAGTCTCCTCAGCCATCACATCTGTTGGTGGTGGCCATTCCAAGGCAAAGTGGATATGTCCATGGGCCATGCAGAGGGGTGAAGGTGGCATCCCTGGGGGGATTGGAGGGGGCGGGGTACCTTGGGCACCCAACTGACTGCAGATACTAGTGGGGGTCAGAGCTGAAGCCTCGGGGGAGACACTGGCTCATGGGAGGGGGATAGGCTCGTTTAAATACCTGATTTGCAGATGTGGGTTCCCCCCAACACAGGGAGGTGTATTCAGCCAAGAGGCAGAGAGTCAGGGCACATGGGGGGACTCTCCTGCCTCTGGAGTCACCTATTGTCACCATAAACTGGCAGTGAGGCAGGTGGGATCTGTGCCAGGCAAGGATCTGCTCTGGAAGTGGGGTGGTGCCAGAATGCAGGGCCAGACCAGGTGGTGAGTGAGAGGTACTGGCAGATGAGCTGCTGGGTACCCGGGAACAGCTTGTGTTGGAGGAGGCACAGGCACATCAAGCCATGGGGATGCTGAAGGAGCCACCACATTGGTCCAGCCTCACTGCTGCGGTGGCAAAGATAAGCAATGTCGTAGGGACAGTGGTAAGTTTGAGTCCCTGGCACTCTGAGGACATGGAGCATCCCAGCTAGAGGTGTGGAGTTTTCCAGGGCAACAAGATGGGTCAGAAGCCCTCAGAGGTGCCAGGAGGCACCAGCCTCCCTGTAAGCCTGCAGGGACTGCACAAAGTGTCTCAGCAGTTTTGGGGTTCCCAGCTCCATCAGATAAACATCTTCCATCCAATATCCTTTCCTATCCAAGGATGCTTTAAACCTCTCATTCCTGGCCATGGCCTCCCTGGCACAGTCATGGCTGTCCCCTCTTCCCTTGCTGCCACCTGTGCCAGGCGTGGCATGCCAGGGCAGGCTGGCTTGGGGGCAGCCACGTGTCTGGAGGAACTGTCAGAGGAGCGGCATCCCCCCGGGGCATGGCTGGCAGGGTGGCATGGGGATCTCTGCCAGCTTTGGGCTGTCTGCTGACGGTTCTGCCAACCCCAGGTGGGAGCAGGCGGGTGGTCGGGTGGCTTGCGGGGGCAGGAGGGCCTGGGGAGGGGGTGGTACCCCCTTGGTGGCACTGCCAGAAAGGCACCGGTGTGCCCAGTTCCTGCTAGTACCAGAGGGATGCAGGTGCTGCGTGGGCTTTTGGAGGAGCCTCTCATGGAACTGGTGCCCTGGTATCCCTCTTCCTGC
The DNA here is from genome assembly GCF_015832195.1 of Motacilla alba alba. Lineage (NCBI taxonomy): Eukaryota > Metazoa > Chordata > Aves > Passeriformes > Motacillidae > Motacilla > Motacilla alba. The sequence continues at coordinate 15,621,482 of NC_052022.1, forward strand.
AGCCTCCCCATGTCAGAATACTGAAGATGGAGGGATGGGACACCCCCCAAAACCCACCTTCCCCTCCCTCCCCAGGAATCCCCTGCAGGCCACCACCCTGGGCCAGCCCTGCCCTGGCATTCGGGTGGGCAGGAGCCGGGCTGGCATGGCGGAGGGGAGCGGGAGCCCCCCGAGCAGGGCGCCGCACCCCTGCTGCCAGAATCCCCCGCTGGCTGCGGCTGCGAGCGGCAGGTCCGGGCAGGGGAAAGATGCTTGGAATTCGTGTCCCGGAGCAGAGAGAGACAGGAGCAAATACTAATAATAAATAATCCTGCAGGGTGGAGGCTGTACCGGTGGAGAGAGGGGGGTGGGCAGCTCCCCATGGCAAAGAGGGTAGTGGGGGGAGAGCAGGCAGAGCAGCCTCATCACTGCCGCCCTGCAGAGGGTGAGTGGCACCCTTGGTATCCCTCGCAGTGTGCCCTTCCAGGTGCCAGCTTGGAGCTGGGGTTGGGATTTTTACTGCTTGGAGGGATATTGCAGAGTAGTGTGAGGAAGCTGTGGGTACCACCTGGTCATCTGGGACCACCCTCTGCTCTCTGAGCTTCCCTCTTTCCTATGGGGAAGCACCCAGACTTCCAAGAGGAGGTGGGATATTTGTTGCCTCTCCACAGCTGAGTGCAGGAGCACTGGCAGAGCCTGACCATCCCCCAGAGTCTTCAAATCTGCTTGCAAGAGGCATCTCCTGCTCCAGGCAGCCCGGTCCAGGATGGGGGCATCACCCAGGGAACAGCACTGAACACATATGAAGAGGGAGAACGGGGAAGCCCCTGGGATGTCAGCCAGGGGGTGGTGCTTTGCATGCTGGAACTGACCCCACATCCCGGCCCTGTCCCTTCTCCTGCAGATATCCGTGAAACAGCCTTCGTGTACGCCATCACGGCGGCTGGAGTGAGCCACGCCATCACGCAGGCCTGCAGCATGGGCGAGCTGCTGCAGTGTGGCTGTGAGCTGACACGGAGCCGGGCCCCCCCCTCGCCCACGGCGGGGCCAGGCACAGAGGGCACCGCCTGGGAGTGGGGGGGCTGTGGGGATGATGTGCAGTTCGGCTACGAGAAATCCCAGCAGTTCATGGATGCCAAGAACAAGAAAGGCAAAAATGACATCCGAGCTCTTATCGACCTGCACAACAACGAAGCCGGGCGCTTGGTAAGGCCCCTGCACTCCCCGTCCCCTGCACCCCTTGTGCCCCTGCACAGCCCTCCACCTTCAGTGTCCCCAAGCCGTGTACCTGCACCGGCTTTGGCTGAAATATGACCCAATATCTTTTGGGTATCCTTTGCAGGTGCTTTGGAAACCCCCGGGCCACTCTCGACCCCCAGCCCCTCCCCTGGGCCAGGGCAGCACCAAGAGGCAGGGTTTTGGCTGGGGGTGCTGGGCAGCGAGAGAGGGAACTGAGGGCTGAGCGTGGCTGTCTCTTCCTCAGGCGGTGCGCAGCTACATGAGGACAGAGTGCAAATGCCACGGGCTGTCGGGCTCCTGCACCCTGCGCACCTGCTGGAGGAAGATGCCCCATTTCCGCGAGGTGGGGGATCGCCTGCTCGAGCGCTTCAATGGGGCTTTCAAGGTGATGGGAGGCAACGATGGGAAAACCCTCATCCCTGTGGGTGACAACATCAAGCCTCCCGATAAACAGGACCTCATCTACTCGGCCGACTCACCCGATTTCTGCTCGGCTAATCGTAAGACAGGCTCACTGGGTACCAGGGGCCGTGTCTGCAACAGCACGGCCATGGACACGAGTGGCTGCGACCTGCTGTGCTGCGGGAGAGGGCACCGGGACGAGACGGTGGTGCTGGAGGAGAACTGCCTTTGCCGCTTCCACTGGTGCTGCGTGGTGCAGTGCCGCAAGTGCTCCGTCCGTCAGGAGCTCAGCCTCTGCATCTGACAGCCTGGGGTCAGGCGAGGACAATTTGGGAGGCCACCTCCAGGCTCACAAGGCCCCCCCCGGGACAGTGACAGGTGGAGCCAATGGCAGAGTCAGCGTGGGTGAGCTCAGCTTTGCGCTCTGGGGAGTCCTGGCTTCCCCAGAGGGCAGCGCGAGGCTGCCTGGCATCCCCGTGGTCCCCGTGGCACAGAGCTTCCTCTAATAAAGCTATTTAAAGCCATATGCCACAGAGCTTCCTGGGGAGGGCTGAGAAGTGCTGACCACCGTACTGGAATGCGATTAGCCAGAGAGCTGCCTTGCCCCAGCTGTGAGTCCAAATCAGTCATAGTCCTGCCAGCCCCTAGCCCTGCTGGGACCTGTGGTGAAGTCCAGCTCATTTTTTATCTACCCTCTGTTTTTCTCTGTGGTTTTCAAGCCTGGAGATGTGAGTGGATGAGGGTGAGCACTCTCCTGCCCTGCTCTGCTGCTTCCAGTGTGTGAGTGCTCTCCTCCCATCACCCACAGCTGTCATTGCTTGGGGTGCTACACTTTGTGTCCTGCCAGCATCTGACCTGGGATGTCTGCAGCCCATGGTGCCTCCACTCATGCCTCATGCTGGAGGTACACTAGCTGCTCTAACACTGTGCTGTTGTGCTCTGACTTTCTCGAGGGGACCCTGTATTCTTTTCACTCCAGCCATGTCACTGCAGTCCCTGCTGCAGAGCCTGGCACACAGAAGCCCTGGACAGCGCTGACATTGTTGCTTGGTGGCATGCAAGGCATTCACTTGGCATGCCATGGGCCACGTGCAACCCCACCTGGGTGGCAGGATGCCAGGCATGTATGTCTTTATAACCTGATCAGCCTGTGCCCCTCATGGACAAACACAGGGTGAGGAGCAGCCTGTCTGGCTGCCCAGCAAGGCAAGCTGCCAAGCCTCTGTTCCAGGGGCTCCAGGAATCTCTGAGGGGGTCCCTCCCATGCTGCAAGGAGCCCATGGGAACTGGTTTCTCCAGGGTTACCAGTGCAGGGGTTTAGGTAACTGCAGAGTGGAATGCATGCAGTGCCTGCTCTGCTGGCAATGCCCCACTGGGCTGAGGACCCCCAGGGGGATGTCAGCAGGGTGACAGCCTGAGCAGAGAGGTCCACACTCCTGTGCCTGCCCTCCACATTTCAGTAGTGCTGGACACTGGGGGCTTTCCTTACGCCCCTCTTCAAGAGAGCTCTAAGTTGAGGTGGCTGACGCGGGCAGAGCCCTGTGTGTGGGTACTGCCAGGCAGGGTGAAAGCAGAGCTCATGGTGCTGGGCAGGCTGCAAGGCAAGAGAGGCTGCATGGGGTGCTGGAGATGCCCACCAGTGTGTCCTTCCTTGCCTGCCCCACCCCAGGCAGCCAGCAGGGAAGGGCAGGAGAAGCAGGGTGCTGGTGAACCATTAACTTGGCCCAGCAATCACTGGGGAGGAAGTCTCTAAATCTGTTAGCTGCAGCTTCGCAGCTGGAAATTCCCTTCTGACTTGGCCACAGTGGTGCTGGGAGAAGGGAGGCGCAAAGGGCTCCCAGGAACTGCTGTCCCCATGCCCACCCACAGGAACACATGGGTGGGTGTGAGCAGGGTAGGGTGGGTGGCGGTGAAGGTACCTGTGCATGCAAGCAGCCTGGTGTGCGTGCATGCACACGTAGCATGTTTATGCTTGTTCATATGTGTGCATGTGAGCTTGTATAACCCATCACTGTGTATGTGAGCCCCTCGTGGGTGTGTAAGTAAGTTGGCCTGTGTATTTTCCTACCCGTCTATGAATACACAGCAAATTGCCAGTGTATGTGACAGTGATACTGTCCCACGTGTGCCAGTGTGAGAGTACGTTTCCTCAGGTGTGTCTGGAACAGGGAGGATGTGTGTGGGTGCAAAATGGTCCTCCAGGAAGGGAGCTGGGGAGTTGCAGGAGCTGTGTGCTGGAAGATGTGCAGAGCTGTTTTGTAGGCTCTGCAGGTCCCTCTGAATTGGATGCACTTGAGCACACCCCATGGCCTGGACTGCCTGTCAGGAGAGGTCAGTTCAGGCAGGTCCTGTGAAACTTTAGGTCACCCTGCTGTCCTCTGGAACCATAGCTGAAACCACCAATAGAGGGATTCTGAAACCCTCTGTGAGATGTTCAGAGTCTGAGCTCCAGCCTTCGGCAGGTTCCTTCTCTGGATTCTGTCTCAGCTCCCCCACAATGGGCTGCTTTCATGCTCTGGGCTGCATGGACATGGCTCTGGAGAAATGGCAATGGATAAACCCCTGAGAAGACATTTAGTACTTTTGAGTAAGGTATCTGACCTGTGTCCTCTCTGCCATTGCCCCAAATCACAGCTCCTGAAGGATGGAGATCACAGAAGACAAAAATGTGGAGGGGAAAGCACATGGTCTGTGCTTGTGGTGTAACTCCTCTGCACATCCACGAGCTACCTCTGCATTGTGTCTGTGAGCTTCTCATGAGTGTGCAAACTAGCTGGGCTGTGTCTTGCTCTCTGTCCAACTGGGGAAAAGGGACAGCTCTTGTGGGGGCTGCCAGCTCCTTACTGCAGCTCCCTACTGCTCCTGATCTGGCAAAGCCAAATCCATCCCTTTGATAGCCGGGAGAAGCCCTGACACAGGCAAATGCTGCCAGTAGCCTGTCAGGGTCTGGACTGGCCAGTGGTCTAGAGAGGACTGAACAGCCAGCAGAGCCCCCTAGAAATCTCCAAATTCTCCAGACTTCCACAACTCCCCAAGAGCTCCCCATCCAATAGGACCTCACCCTGGATTCCTAACACACCCCAGCAGTCCCTCAGGGCAGTTACTCCCCAAGTCCCCAGAAGTGCCCCAGGAGTCCCCCAGATTCCCAGAAGTCCTGCAGCCATCCAGGCCCCCCGGAGCCTGCTGAACCCCTCAGACGCAGCCTGCGGAACCCCTCAAGCCCTCCCGGCCTGGGGGCGCAGCATCCCCGCTGTCGCCATGGCAACCCGGGATGCGGGGCGGAGCGGGACGCAGGAGACCGCCAGGGGGCGCTGCGGCACGGCACTGGGACCATGGCAGCGGGAATGGGATGGGATGGGATGGGATGGGATGGGATGGGATGGGATGGGATGGGATGGGGAACGTGGGAGTGGGAGTGGGAGTGGGGTGGGATGGGATGGAAGGATGCATGGGGAACATGGGAGTGGGCATACGGTGTAGTGGTGAACATGGCAGTTTCATGTTTACGGTTGGACTCAACGATCCTCAAAGTCTTTTCCCACCTAAATGACTCTGTGGCTCTGTGAACGTGGCTGTGCATGGGGGCTCGTGGAGGTTCATTGGGTTGTGCAAGTGGCTGCGCTTGGGGCGGACGTGTGTGCATAGCGGGTGTGTGTATGGGCGTGCACGGAAGAATGGCACAGGAGCGTGTGTGTGAGTGTGTGCAACCCCCTGATTCCCATCCCTGTGCTCTTGTGGGCAGTGGTCAGGCAGGACTCTCTTCTGGGGGGGCTGGTGAGAGCCAGGAGTGCACAAGGGTGGCTGTGTAGGTGCAATAAGTAGCTGGAGAGCCCGTGGGGTGTAGCTGTAGATGTGCGTGTTTAGCCCAGATCCCTGCAACTGGACAGTTTACATTGCAAAACTTGCAGGATCTTCCCAAGGGAAAAAGAGGAAGTTTATAATAATTGGATTTAAAAAAAGAGAGAGAGAATCCCAGACCCCTGTAATGTTAATGACTTCGGGTTTTGGTTTTTTTTGGTTGGTTTTTTTTTAACATTTTCTTTCCAAATGGGAAGAATGCAGTTCTCCCTTCAATTTCCCAAGCTGAAAACAGCTGGACAGATTAATTCAATCAAATTTGAAAGGGAAAATCTCTCTGGACTGAGACCAAAAATAGAATGTTTTTGACCCCCAAAAAGAAGTACTTTAGGAAAGTTTGCAGTAATGCAAATAAGTCTTAAGAGAGGGAGGCCAAGAAACCTGGATACCAGCTCAGCCAAGCTGAGTGGTCAGGCTTGGACAGTGGCACCCAAAAACTGTGTCAAACCCTTTTCCTGTGGTTGTGCTGCTGGCTCGCTGCTTGTGGCTGAGCAGAGGCTGCCTGGCCAGCAGCAGAGCTGGGTCCTGGCCAGGGCTCCTGCCTGCCCAGCCTTGCTCTCCCGGGAGGCCTCTAACTCTCCTTCTCCAAGCTCTGCTGCTCCCTCCAGGGAGCTCCCTGTAACTGTCCTGCTCTGCCCTCACTCCATTTCCAGGGACAGATGTCACTCTGGCAGCCATGAGGGCACATCAACCCCAACTTGCCCAGGAGGGCCGGGCTCATCCCTGCCCATCATGGGAGTTCTGCTGAGCCAACCCAGCTCCTCCTGGCCCTGCCCTGTTTCTGGGACTACGGTGTGTGCAGTGGCTGCCTCTGGAGTGGGGCACATGGCTACTGGGAGGTGTCCAGGCCAGCTCTGCTGCAGCATCTCTGAGCACTCAAGCAAGGGAATATTTTGGGACCTAAAGCAGAGTGCAGGGAGTGGTGTGATCTCTTGAGGGACAGGAGATGGGCTACACAAGGATCCCAGACATGCTCTTTGGAGACACTGCCTATGAACAGGAGGGGTCTGTGTCCTTCCTTTTCCTGTCAGGCCCTCGCCACCGCTGGTGTCTGGGCCCTGCTCTGTCCACACAACTCCAGCATTGTGGGACTGACTGTGCTGGCCTGGCACACGCTAAGCAGTGTTTGTGAGGGCAGTGGGCTCTGGAGGCTGTCAGGGAGCTGCCTGACACCAGGGCACCCCTTGGCTCCCTCACCCCAGAAGAAAGGCAGAGCAGAAGCTCTGTCACTCCTGGGTCCTGTTTCTGATGGCCAACATCTCACCTTATCAAAGCATCTTCCACTCCATGGCCTCATTACTTAGCCTGTAACAAAGGCAGCAGCCATCCTCCATCTCTAGGGAGGGGGATCTGCCTATGCACACCCCTGGAAGGCAGAGGTGCAGGAAAAGTGATTGCTGAGGTGCCTTCATGCCCTGATCACTCCACATGGGGACCAGCACCTCCCACCTATCCCTGTGGCTGTGCACCCCTCCCCACAGGAGGCACCTGGAGCAGCCCTGAAAGATGTGCTTGGGCAGTCCCATCCGGCCACCTCCCTACTGCCTCAGCCAGCAGCCTGGCCCTTTTGGGGACACGCTCTGCTTGCCAAAGGCAATGCAAGGGTTGGGATCCCCCACCGTGGTCATACCAGCTCTGCCATGGGGTGTTTCCCCCACGGCCAGTCCCCGTGGTGCGTGGGAGGCAGCGTGCATGGGGGCTTGCTCCAGCCCCATGGATGGTGTCCACAGCAGGCTTCAACCCCGTCCTTGCACCCTGCTGTGATCCAGGCACCCTCTGCCAAGCGCTGGGAGGAAGATGAAGAGGCGAGATCTGCCTCACTGCAAGGATGCTCCAGGGATGGCCAGAGGCAGCCAGGTCCTGCCTTTCCACCCTGACGCGAGGGCAGCGTGGCTGGGTGCTGGTGCTGGCACTCCCCACTGCCCCGGGCTCTGCCAGCGCCCCGGCCCCGGGCAGCTGGGAGGACTGGCCGGGCCAGACCAGTGGCCATGTGCTTGCTCCTGAGTCACATCAAGCAAACTCGGGCAGGTTGTGGGGTATGAGCCAGCAAGGAGGCAGTGATGCTGGGGGCTCCAGTGCTGCTGGGCTGGGGAAGTTTGGCATGGTGACTAATGCTGCCACAAAAGGCAGGGTCACCCTGACCCCACACCCAGCCCTGACTCACGCAGCTGTCGCTCCAGTCCCATGGGTGCTGCCGGGCAGGGGAGTGAGGAGCTGTGCTCCAGGATGTAAAAGCTGGGTAAGTGGATGGCTGCATGGGCTCCCAGCAGATCTCCCCTTCCACCTCCTTCTCCTCGTCCAAGCATCCCCTCACTTTAAGATTCCCCAGAGCTTCCCCCTGCACCCCTTCAGCCTCACTTTGTGTCATCAGAGCTGCCTCGTCTTCCCACACCTGCACACACACTGGCCCTGGTGGTCCCAGAGGCCATCAGCCCCTCCAAGGCTGCAGCATGGCCACGACTGTGCTTGTCCAGAGTAGGCTGTTCTCTCCCTGTGCTGCTTTCTGGTCACATCTGTGGGCCCACAGCCAGTCTGTAAGAACAAGTAGGAGCAGCATGATACACACAGAGGTCTCAACCCCTGCATTTTCCTGCCATGGCTTTCTAGTGGGTCATCCTTGGACATCACAGAACCTCAGAGAAGCTGCATGACTGTCCAGGACACAGCCCTTGGAAGTTGCTGATCACAAGGCAGAAGGCGCTGGAGGAGGGCATAAGCCAGGAGGAAAGAGGGGAACAGAGCCAGCAAGTTATGGGCTCAGTGCTGAGGAGCTGGAAAGGAGTTCAGATGGAGGTGACAACAGGATAGCCAGCTCTATTCCCCCAGGGGTGTGGAGCCTGTGGCGTGGGGTGCTGGCAGGACCTGCTCCTGCACAAGGGAAGGGAAACAAAGCAGGCAAAGTGCAGGCAGCCTGAGGGCTGGGCAGGAGGATGTGCAGTGTAAGAGATGGAGGGATGGCAAGAAGGATGGAGAGACAGAGAGACAGAGGGGTGGAGGGAAGGGAGGATGGAGAGGAAGAGGTACAGATGCTTCCCCAGTCCCCTGCACAAAGCACATCCTGGGGCATCATGTAATCTGCTGAAAGGGACCTGCCTGAGTGCTTTAGCCTGGACAGGGGAGCTCCAAGGAATATTCCCACAGCGACCTGCACCAGGCACTTCCTCATCACCATTTATACACTGGCTCTGGGGAGCAACCACCTTCATTCTAGCTCTGACAGCATCCCACATCCATTCCTGGTCTCTGCAGAGTGTGGGGCTGCTGAACAGTGCTGGAGATGGGACAGAAGCTTGGAGGTGACAGGTCCCATGAGCCACTGATGCTGCGTTCCCAACTGGGGGCCTATAGTAATGACAAGAGCAGATGCAGTGCTCTCAAAGCTCAGCTCTTTGCCCTGAGCTTTGATGGTCCCATCAGGACCAAAGCACCCTCCACCAGCCCTGCATGCCTGCCTTACCCCATCCCTGCTCAGAAGGGCCAGGTCCTGTCCTTGGCCCCCCAGTTCCCCGGGCCACAACAGGTGCTTAGTCTTGTGCTTAAGGGCTTTGCCGGTGTGATGCAGAAGAAAGGGCAGAGCAAAAGGCTCACCTGGCTCCTCTTGAGCCCCAGGACATTGCTGGGACATGAGGAAACAGATCCCCCCCGCCGGCCCCCGCTGTGAGCACGGAGACTGCGGGACACAGCGGCTGCTCTCCTCCCCAGGTCAGCAGGAGCGTGCGAGCGAGCGAGACACCTGCTCTTGGAAGTGATTATGAAAGGATGAAAGTGCTTCTCCTCTGATTTGCCTTGGCATTTATTTTGTGCGCAGGATCCCAACAAACATACAAACATCTGTGCTCCTGAAGCCTGGACGCAAGGGTCCCTTCCCACAGGGAAGGAGCTTCTGGTGAGAAGGTGTCCCACTTTCACCAGGGGATCTCTGGTGGGTCCAGGCTGAGGACAGCACGTGCCTGGGTGTAATTCCTGGGGTGGCCCAAGAAAGAAAGGGGTGCTGAGGACCTGCTGAGGACACCTGAGCCAGGAAGCTCCCTGAAACTGGAGGCTGTTCCTCTGCCCTATCTCTGCCTGCTGAGTGGGGGTTCAGACAGTCTGTTCCAGGATGTAAAGGGGAAACTCAAGACAGGAGCCAGGTCTCGTGTGAGAGGGTAGGAGCAATGGCTTCTATGTTAGGGACCATTGTGTGTCATGCCCACAAATCTGCTGGTGTGTTCTGCCCAACCCTGACACCACACGTCTCATCACCAGTCTGCACCTCTGCCTCCTTTCATGGCGGGTGACTAAAGGGTGTCCTGACACCATTCCCAAACTCCTGTAGGACACTGCGCATCACTTGCTGGGTGCTGGGGGATCCAGGAGGGCAGCAGCTATGGAGGAAGTGATGAGTGCTGGGTGATGCTGTGCCAGGAACCTCTCTGTATTCTCAGGTCCTTGCCAGAGGAATAGAAGGTTCTGCACCCTCACCTCCTGCTAAAGGAAGTTGGAGGGTAGATGCTGGCTCTGTACGAGTGTCCATACCTGCACACAGGCTAAGCCCACTCAGGAGCAGAGCTGGGGACAGGAGAACAGCCAGCAACATCAGGACTACAGAAGAAACCTCAATGGTGATGCCACACCGCTGCACCCAGGGGAACCAGCATAGTCCCAGGGCTCACCCCCAGACTGCAGCGCATTCCCCAAAGGAAGTGCACTTTCCTCTCTGGTGCAAACATGAACCATTACACGAGCAGAGAAGGTAGCCCCTGTCGGTGCTGTTGTGCTGATGGGGAGATACACAGTGCCTGCCTGGTGGAGAGGGGTTTGCCACCTGCCAGGCAGCTGTTTATGGCCCAGACATCAGCCTGGGGTGGGCTCTGGTGGCTGGGGATACTGGGGGCCTGCAAGGGGGGGGCCTGTTACCCCCATCCCCAGTGCCCAGGTTGAGGGCCCTAGCCCCAGAGGTGGGCATCCAAACTAAGGGGACTCCAAGTATCCCCATGATTGGGAAGAGGCTGCATTGGGGCAGATCGCATTTGCTGTGAGCCCAGTGAACTTGGGCTTTTCTAGGGCACTCTCCTGTCCCCAAGGAAGCAGTAGGGAGACACAAGGATAACCTGCAAGGCTACTGCACAGCTCCCAGATGAAATATACCCTGCCCACTGGGACTCCATGAAGGTAAGAGGCGCCCAAGAACTAAACTGATGGTGCCAAGGAGGTGGGCAAAAATTTGGTGTCCAGCCTGGGAGAGCTCATGGGCTGAGACTGGGAGTGCTTGGTGGTCCTGTTGAGGGAAGGCAGAACCACATCCACAACTTCTCCACAGGCACTGGCCCTGCAGCACTGCTATCATGGCACTGGGATGGGGGAACCCAAAAGGGGGCTGGCACATGGGATGTACATGGCCATTCTCCATGCCCACACACAGAGTCACACCCCCAGCATGTGCCACTCACACTCACACCCCTGTGCACACTGACAGGCACCCACATGCCTCGCACCACCAGGAATGCCTTCCTGCACAACCACAGCTCATGCCAGCGTCCCCAGTTCCCCTGTGCACACCCTGATACCTCTGTGAACCTCATGCATCTCCTGCACACCCCAAGCCACGGGGACACTTGTCCCCACTCCTCCTCCATGCCATGCACAGCCTTCTCCCTGCGTTCACTCACTCCATGCCCTGTGTATTTCCTGTCTGCTGTTATACTCACTCCCCACACACCCCACACCCTGCACTCTCTCCATCCCCATTAACACTCACCCGTGCCCTCATACCCTGCCTATTCACCCTATGCCTCAACCACATTCAATCCACGCTGTCCACACTTGACCACACTGCACACACTCGCTTTACACCCCATGCACATTCGCCCCACACCAAGTGCACACGGGCATTGGGACTGGGAACAGTCATACGCTCAACACTCCACACATGCTCACGCTCACCACTCACACTTTCTCTGTACTCCATGCACTCTCACCCCATGCCATGCACCCTTCTGCCATACCCAGTGCCCGCTCACACCCCCATGCCCGCTGCACTCACCCCACACTGCACACACATCACACCCCATGCAGCCTCACCCCTGCCACGCACACTCACCTGTACACTCACCTGCTTTCTCACCGTGCTCGGGTACAAGGGTCCCCCTGCTCATGCATGTTGTGCACACTCACCCTTGTCCCACACACACTCAATCAAGCCACGCACGATCACCCCACGCCCTGTGCCCTCACCCACACTTGGTGCACTCTCACTCTGAGCACATTCACTCCACTCCACGCTTACCCCACGCCACGCACACTCACCCATACTCTGTGCACTCTGCTTCCTTTTGCACATCACTAAACCCCACGCCCACAGCACCTTTCCCCCATGCCCCGAGCACACTCCTCCCAGCAGCGTTCAGCCCCCCAAGCCCCCACGAATATGGTCCACAGCATGCACGCTCACCTCCCACCCCACGCAGTCCCCCACGCCGTGCACACAAGCCCACGGGCCACGCACACTCAGCTCTCCCCGCGCTCCAGATCCACGCCGCACACGCTCACCCCACACCTCGAACACTTACCCTGCACCCTCCGCACACTCCTCCGCGCTGAGCATTCCCACCACGCACACTTCCCCGCGCTGTGCACGCTCACCTCGCACACCGTGCCCGCTCACCCACGCTGTGCCCACCCCACGCCGCTTCCCCCCCAGCCCCGCGCCCACTCTCCTGCCGCCCGTGCCCGCTCACCCCCCCGCCGCCCGCTCCCTCTCCGGTAGGCTGCGTGCGACACGCCGGCTCCCCGCCCCGCTGCCACCCTCTGCCCCGTCCTTCCCCCGCGGGCTCCTGTCTGGACGTGTCGGGACTCGGGCTCCGGGCGCTGAGTAATGCTCGGCGCAGCGCGATCCCAGGCAGAGCCGCTGCCGCCGCCGCTCCGCGCCCAGCGCTCCCGGGGCGCTCCGGCCGCGACCCTGCTCGCTCCGCCGGAGGCCCGGCGACACCGGCGGCGGGGGGCGGCGGGGGGGCCGCGGCTCCCCATGTGCCTGCGGGCCCCGCGGGAGCCGCGGAGCCGCTCGCCCGGCGAGCCCTGCCCACGCCCGCCGCGGCCCCGGAGCCCCGGGGCGCCCTGGGGAGCGGCGGGGGAGCGCACCCCGCGGGCCGAGGGCCCCCCCGGCCCCCCGGCACGTCCCGCCATGGGGGGCTGAGCCGGGGGGCTGTGCGCGGCGGGGCGGCGGCGGGCAGGGCGGGGGGCGCGCAGCCCTCGCCGGGCTCGGAGGGCGCCGGGGCGGCGGGAGGCGGGGGGCGCATCCCGGGAGGATGGCAGAGCCGCCCCGGCGAGCCGAGCCCCGGCGCGCAGGGAGCCAGTGAGAGGGAGGAGAGGGGAAAACACAAACAAGCAAACAACCCACAACAAACAAAGCGGGCAGAGAGCAGCGCCGAGCCCCGCCGCCCCTGCCCCAAAGGCGCCCGCCCGCCCGCAGCCCGCACAGCCGCTGCCCCAGCGAAGATGCGCCCGGCCCTGGCCCACGGACTCTGCTCGCTGCTGCTCAGCCTCTGGGTACCCAGGTAGGAGCTGCACCCCTCCATCCCCAGGCCCGCCGCCGAGAGCCCCGGCCCCACGGGGAGGGCGCCGGGAAGCCGCCGCGCCCAGCCCCGCACCGGGGGCGGTCTGCCCAGGGGGCTCCTGGGGGGGGTCCCGCCGCCCCAGCCCGGCCCCGCACGGTTGCGGCCCCCCGCTCAAGGGGCTGTCAGGGCTGCTGCCCCCGTCCGCCTTCCCTCGTCCCGACGGAACGCCGGTGGGATGCGCAGCTTCTCCTGCTCCAGGAGGCTGTCCCCCTTCCTCCCCGGCCAGAGACGCTCCAGCGCCCGCCCCGACTGCCTCAGTTTCCCCGCTCGCCCGCGGAGGACGGCGGAATGCCGGCTGGGATGTCACTGTCGTGGGGGTCGGTGCCTACTGGATCCCCCTGCGTCCCCTCCCTGGCTCCGCCTGTCCTAAATGCTTGAGGGGTAAGAGGGGGCCACCTGCTTTCCAGAAAGTGAACCCCCAAATTCGTCGTCCCTGACCGTCTTCCCTTCCCTCTGCCCGCTCCCAAACTTGTGCACTGCAGGCAGCCGGGGGTTAATCCTGGTGCTGGTACGAGTCGGGGGGGGGGGTCCCCCGCCCTTCCCCCTCCCTCCAGCCCCTTTAAATATAATTTGTTAACGTTGGGACTTGTATTAATTAAAGCAGCAGCCGCTGCAGCCTGTGACCTGGGGGCCTGTCACCGTGAAATCAAGTTTAAATCCAGATTTAAAGGGGGAAGAGAGCTGGGGGGAGTGCTGTATCCTCCTAAGAAGTGTGACAGTGACAGCTTCTTGCCGGTCCCTGGCCCTCCTGAGCTCTGGGTGGAGCGAGAGGCAGAAGGACCTTCCCTCTACTCTCTGGAGCCCCTGCCTCAGTTTCCCTGCAGTGCAATCAGGAGAAAGACCATAGCATCGCCCCCATCCCGGGATGCCCTGGGAAAAGATGGCAGACGCCGTGTTGGGCTCAGGACATGAAGGGAACGAAGTTGTTGCATTGTTCGGGGCAGGAGCTCCTGGGGTTGGAGACCAGGTGGCTGTGTCCTGCTCTGCATCTTTTGTCAGCCAGGGCTTGCTTGACAGTGGGAATGAGTGCAGGAAGCTGGGAAGAAGATTTCCCCTCCTGTGAAGGGGTTTTGGAGGGATGCACTCCCTTTGTCTCTCTTCTCTGCTCCACCTTGACTCTCCCTATTGGAGTCACTGTGGATTTGTACTGGGGCATATTCATAAACTACCCATGAAAGTGGTGGGGTGGGTATAAACACTCTTGGGAAGCTGGAGAAAGCAGCAGCCTGATCCTGACAGTTCTCCCTCTGCCCTGAGCAAGCTGTAGTTCAGCAGAGACACCGGGGCTGTACCCTCCCTCCAGAGCTGGGTGAGCGCTGAGCTGGGGATCTCATCCCCTGACAGCTGCTTCTGTCCATGTACCCGCACCAGGCTTGCAGGGTTTGAGGGAACAGAGAGGGAGTAACCCTTCTCCCCAAGACCTGGCAGCTGTAGTCCTTCTTCCAGCATCCTCCTCCAAGTCTTGTTTCTGTAATCAAAGTTCAAAGGCCTTTGAGCTCCTTCCTTCTCCCAGGGACCCAGCTCTTGCTTATCCCAGGGAACAGGGAGAGACTTTCCTGGAGAGAGCTCCCAGCAGGGACCAAGCTCTCCTGAACAAGTAGTGGGGTGGTGCTGAGCTCCTAGTGGACCGTGCTGCAAGACGTTGGATCCTGCTGGGTGTCCCACTGTCTGCTGCTTGCTTTGCGGGTCTTCCACTTGGGCACTGTTTATCTGAGTCCTGCAAGCAGTTCCTTGGAGTTGGGCAAACACTTCCTACTGTCTCCTTCTTCACATTTGTCTGTCGTGTGTACCTCTGTATTAGCTCCAGGCATCTCTTTCTGGACATGCTTTGTCTCCCCACATCCCACATCCTACATCTCACATCCCATCTCCACACATTCCATCTACTTCCCCATTTCCCCAGGGCACATCTCCGTGTAAGTACCTGTACCCCTGCCATGGACCATGTGCCTCTCCTTGCACCCATCCACGTGCTGCTCTCTGTGCTTCTGTGGCCACAGGTGTCTGGTTCAGTGGGGCTGGGATGTGACAGTGTACTTGGGATTGTTGCTGGCAGCTTGAGGATAGTTGGCACAGTGCTTGGCTCCATAGTTCACAGCTGAGCTGAAAAGAAAAGGCTTATCATTCCCTTTCCTTCCCTTGTAAGGACCAGCAGTGTTGGGGGCATGCAGGAGATGCAGGGAGGGGATCAGCCAGCAACACTGGCTGGAATGGTCCTCCTGCTCCAGCGTCTCTCAGTTCTCCCGGGGGGAAGCCCACGCTTTCTGTGGAAGGGAGTTGGGGCATTGTGTGCTGAGAGTCTGCAGTGCATGGCCAATGTGGGACATCCCTGGTGGAGCACACAGAGAGAGAGCAAGCCTGGGAGGTGCTGGGCTCCAGGGGCAGGATGGCCAGATTTGTCTGCTGCTGGGCAAAGGCTGCCAGGGTATCTGTACTGTGCTCCTGTTGTTGGAGGCGCTTGCAGCCCCAGTGCTGCTGGTTTTCTCTGCTTGGATAAGCTGAGTTGAGTTCAGGGTTTTTCCAGCCTTCCCTATCGTCAACGGCCACCGTGTGGATTGAGGAGCAACTCCCTTCCCCGTGTGTGTCCCCCACAAACTTTTCCCCTTCCCCAAATGGAAAACCAAGTGGTTGCCACATTGCTTGCTCTGAGCTCAAGGGTGTCCTTTCCCTCCCAGCTCCTGCTCCAATGAGATCCTGGGCCTGAAGCTGCCATCAGAGCCAGTGCTGAATGCCAACACGGTGTGCCTGACCCTGCCGGGACTGACACGGCGGCAGCTGGAGGTGTGTGTGCGCCACCCTGACGTCACCGCCTCGGCCATCCAGGGTATCCAGATTGCCATCCATGAGTGCCAGCACCAGTTCCGGGACCAGCGCTGGAATTGCTCCAGCCTTGAGACCAAGAACAAGATCCCATATGAGAGCATCATCTTCAGCAGAGGTAAGGGTTGGATGGTTCCCCTGCTGTCCCACTATCCAGCACCTGCTCTCTGGAGCCCTCATGGGTTCTCCCTGGGCCCCTGCACTGCTCTTCCCTGGCCCAGGGGATGATGAGGTGAGCTCTTCAGCATCCCCATGGATGAAGGCAGAGAAACGTTACGGTCTGCTAGACAAAGGAGCACTGCAGTGTGGCAAAGCTGCTCCATGCACCTTTGTACCTGCACTGGTCCTTGTCCTGAGATGCTCCTCCCTGACCAACTCCAGCTGCTCCTAAGACTCTTTCCAGGCCCTCCTGCTTTCTGGCATCTTCTCCCTGTGTGGTGTAGGCTGGTGTTTGGAGCAGTGCCATGGGTGTGCAGCATAGTTGATGGGTCTGAAGATGGATGCCATGCTCTGGGATTTGGTTTGGTGGATACGGTTGAACATCTTGGCTCAGTCCTGCTCTGGGGATGGTGTTTTAGTGTGTGGTGATGAGCTGAAATGCCCCTAACTAGTGGGACATAGCTCTGTGAGCCTGTCACCCGGGTGTTCTGCCCTTGTGCTGGCTTTCCAGTGCAGAAGGCTAAGGAGTCACTGTTTTGTGGGACCCTTAAGCATGATGGCAGAGGGGACAGGGATACAGGCTGCCCTGGGAGCTCACCTGCCCACAGAGCCCCCAGCTGTGCTGCTGAGAGAACTCTTCTAGCTCTCCACGTTCTGCCAAGGGTCCTGGTGCCAGGATCGCATCTCCCTCGCAGTCACGTCTGGCTCTGCCTGTATCAGAGCCTCCCTGGTTGATACTCTGTCCCTCAGGAGCAGACTCTGGGGGTGCAGAGGGGCTGGCCTGCATGGTGCAGATTAGGGTTGTGACCTGACGGGATCTTCTAGAGGACTTGAATGTATCTTTTCACCCGAGTACCCTTTCTTGAAACCCGTGCCTCAGCATATCTCTAAGTGCCCATTGCCACAGGCCATGCTCAGGAAGGACAATGTGGTGCCAGTGGCCAGCAGTCAGGGTGCTGAGGGCAGGCCGGGTGCCCAGCACACAGACCACTCCTCCAGCTCCCAAGTAAGGAGAAAACTACCTAAGAAACTGCTCACATACCCGCTTTGTGAGCCTCTCAGCCTGATGCCCTGCAGAGAGCTGCAACCATCCACTCTTCTTCAAACATCCATCCACATCCTACATCATCTTTCCCTGGGACTATGAGGAGAGTCTCAATGAGGAGAGGTTGGCAGCTTGAGGTTACATTTCATTGAGGGGATGTGGTGGCAGGAGCCCACACGCAGCTGTAGCAAGTGGGGAGAAAGCTGGAGAGGGGATCACAGAAGCGTTTTGGTGTCTGAAGATGTCCATGGCAGCCTGGACAGCCTCACTGGATGGAATGCTACCTTGGAGCATGTGTGGCATCGGGGCTGTGGTCCTGCCATGGAGCAGCTCTGGTCCCTCTCAGGACCTTAGTGCCTGGAGAAGGGCAGCGTCTCTTCCCTCTGTGGGCAGTGCCCAGGTTAGGGCCTGGCAGGAAGGGTGGGGACTGTCAGCCCTGATAAGCATCGAGGTATTTCCAGGTCCTCTGAGGAATGTGGTTCACTTCTAGTCTCCTCAGGCGGCAGGAGACACTGACTTGCTGGCTCAAGTTGCTCACACACCCAGACAAGCTTCCTTGCTCCGGGTACCACCAGGCTGGGAGAGAAGCACCAGCAGCTGAGAGCACTGAGCTGCATCCCACCCTCAGCTCACCTTGTCTGCTGGTGGCCCCAGTGCCTTGCACCTCACTTGTGTCTCAGATGCTCCTGCAGCCCTTCCTGCTGCCAGGGCTGTGACCTATGGATGTGGGGACTCTCACAGACCCTGGAGTCCTGCCCCTGTCTTAAGCTGTTGGATGTGGCTCAGCCCAGGCTCTCAGCATTGGTGGGATCCCATTCTCTGGAATGGAGACACAAAATCCAGCAGCAGGGCAGGATGGAGGTAAGGCTGGAGCATCAGAGCAGGCAGGCATCTCATGGCCCTCCTGTTTTGGCAGTAGAGGTTGCAGGATGAGCCCCAAGCACCCAAGCTATCTCATGTAGTTGCTTGGAACCATTCTGGCATGGAGCAAGCCTTGATACTGGAGCTCTGGCCCAGTTTGAACCCACTCATGTCCCTCAATAGCAGTGCTGGAGCTGTGAGCTTTGCCTTCCATCTGTTACAGGCATAGCCATCAGAGAGGGGATGCATCTCAGGGGCCCAGTGCTGGAGGAGAGGCGAGTGGTAGAAGTGAGGGGTGCAGGCTCCATGGTGCAGACTTTAATGCATCTGACCCCCAGGGAGCAGGTCTCTGCTCTGCGCCCTGCCCCATCCTTGCCGTGCCTGGGAACACAACGTGCTTGTAGGATCATTGTTTGTAACCTGAAGTGACAGACCCCTTTAATCTTTCATTCCTTTTCCCACTTCTTCAGCCATCAGCTCAGCCGTGCGTGAATCTCACTTTAAATTATTTGTAGCTGGCTTCTCCCTCCCGCTCTCCCTGCTTGGCTTCGCTCCCCAACTCTGTCCTGTCCTCCTGCATCTCTCACGTCTTCTCCAGTGTGGGCATGAGCCAGACAGGATGCTACACCGTTCCAGCTGTCCCATGGTGCCTGTCCCACAGTGCCCAGTATCCAGGCACTCAGTGCTTCCAGGTACCTCATCCCCTGGGAACGGAGAAGAGGACAATGGCAGATGAGTGCCCATCTCCTCATCCTGTTGAGATGATCCCAGAAGTTTGAGTGCAAGCCCTGGGGAGACAGGAAGGAGAGGCTTCAAATCAGACAGGGCTGGGAGTCTGGAGTGGCTTCAGAGCAGCATGGCTGGAGACAGGGATGCTGCCAGCATCCTGGGCAGAGGACAGACCTGGGAGATGCTGCCATCCCTGGGGCATGGGAAACAGTGGCTGTGAGACACAACAGCAGGTTACTGGAGGGCAAGGAGGGTGCCCAGGAGTTTACCATCCCTGCTCTTACAGAGCCACTGGGTTCTTTTGAGACACTACCATGGTCTGTGGTCTGGTCTTTTGATGCTGCATCCTTGGGGTATGAGATGTCCATTGTAACCTCTGTGGCGTCTCCAGTGCCATCTGCATCCCCCATCCTCCTTGGCCCATGTGCCTTCCATGTTAAGCCAGGCTCAACAGTGCTATTGAAAATCCTCTGCCAGTCTTCCCTGGCTCCCCAGCTGGCTGCCTGTGCTCACCACCTTCCTGCCCGTTCTCTGGCACTGTCATTTCTGCCAGGACTCTCCAGTGCTGTCCCTGGTCCCATCCTTCTCTGCTGTACCTGCCTCTCCCTCCATGTGCTCGCCTGGCTGACAGAGACATTCTCCTCTGGCCTCAGGAGAGGTAGGGGGATAGAGCAGTGAGGTCGAGGCAGGTGCCTGCATCTACACCAGCAGTGGAAATAGGTCCCATATTCCTGCTCTAAGGGTGAGCAGCACTATTGTGTCCACCCCACTGGAGAGGATGGCCTGTTGTCCTGGTATATTGTCCCACCACAGCGTCTGTGGGCTGCCAGGCACCGTGTGGCTTGGCTGGGCTGACCCGTGCCTGGCTGCCTGACAAAAACCAAGCTGCAGATGGTGGTGGGTCACTGAGTCTTGGTCCTTGTCCAGTATGTGTGCACCCATGGGTGGGTACAATGCCATCAGGGCTGGGACTGTCTGGCTGCTGGGCAGGGGCTGTCTGAGGTGTGCTATGGGACTGACTTTGCCCAGCCCCATCTACATGGAGCTCTGAAAAAATTAGGACCCGCCTATGGAGGGGCAGGGTGTCCTTGAAGGCCTTCAAAGGCTCATGGTTGGAGGGGACATGACTCTGGAGTGCAGTATTTCTTGGTTCCTGCAGCCTTTGGAGAGATGGGTGATGCTTCCATACCCTGCGCCCACCTTAGAAGGGCTCACTGGTGACAAAGGGTCTGTGTGGCCATGGCCAGATCTTGATTTCTTCCAGCAGGGAGTGGGGAACTCCCTGTAAGGATGGAAACACCAGGTGCTGGAGCCCAGCCAGCTGCGAAACAGAGCTTGGGGAAGCTTTGCTGTGTGCTGAGGGAGGCAGGTGCTGTTTCAGCTATCCAGGGAGATGCTGCCAAGCTCAGGACCCCGGCACCCAGCTCTGCAGAGCCCCAGCCAAGCTGCGGTGCCCGCAGACCGCAGCGCCTGGCCTGGCGCACCTGCAGCTGGGCTGCTGGCAGGGTTTTGTGTACCCCCAGGCAAACCAAGGGCTTTGCCCACCTGGCCCTGGAGCACATGCGGGTACTGTGGATGCTTGGCTTCATCCCTGTGGGTTCCCCCATTCCCTGGACCTTCTCCCCACTGATGGTGCAAGTGGGACCCTGGGGCCAGGCAGGATTCCTGGCGATGTGGGGCTGGGCTCGGCTCCCTGCAGCCTGCGCAGCAGCAAGGGCTGCTCGCTCAGAGCGCCGTGGGCGGAGGGGAGCGAAGGCTGCGGGCTGTCCCTGGCACGCTCAAGAAGGTGCAGGGAGGCAAGTTGGGATCTGCAGGGAGGCATTTAGTGCCTGGTGCTGGGCCAGACCCTGGCAGGTTCACCTGCAGTTTAATTAGGGAGAGGGGAGGGGAGGGAGCGGGCTGGGGGAGAGGCAGCATGTCGGGACTGGCCGTCTCGGCAGGCCTCGCAGGAGGTGGCGGGAGAAGTTCTCCTCTGCCTTATATCAGGGCTGGGGCAATGTGCCCACAGCTCCTGGCAGCTACACCCTACTCCTGGGGGGGGTATTGCCATGAAGGGGGCAGCTGAGCATCCCTGGGGTACCCTAGGGTGGGCCTACGTGAGGCTGTCCCACTGGCTCCCTCAGTGCCAGCCAGGCATTGCAGTGATGAGTGCTGGGAGGGAGTTGCTGCCTGGATGTGATGGTGAGCTGTGGGAGGAAGGCCATGCCTCCAGCTGTCCCTGGTCTACAGACTGCAGAGCCCGGAGCTGTGCCCAAGCCAGCCCTGTAGCCTTCATCGCACATGTGCTTGAAAGATGGAGGAGCTGCAGCGTCCATGGCAGAGCCAGTGCTGCTGAGACTTGGGGTCTTGCTAAATGACCCCCCCGTCTCTTAGGCACAGCTTGACAGGGAAAACTTTCCCTCCTAAGAAGGCTGCTTTGGGATTTGACCTAGGAAAGTGATTTCAGACCTTTCCTTGCCTAGCATGGTCTTTAAGTACACAGCAGGCTGGATGCCGGTGGTGGTGTCAGGACTGTGTCCTCCTTTCTCTCTTCCCTGCAGGATGCAATACTTCTTGTACCTCCCACAGCTACAGATCTTCTGTGGTCTCTGGAGGGATACGGTGCCTCAAAAATCACTGCTGAGGTCTTAGGTGGCTGGGGTAGCTGGATAGCCTCTCTCCAAAGGGTTCAGGGCTGGCCACCCCACGCCACTCTCGGCTGTGGTTCCCAGAAGCTTCCAGCCTTGCTGAGCCCACGAGGCAGGTGGTTGTTGCAGCCATGTTGCTCGTTGCTTTGCTTCAATCCTCTGTCTCTGGTGTGGCTGGGGTAGAGCAAGGAATGTAAACTGAACCTCCTAGCAAAACTGTACTGGCATGGCTGCTGTGATCCCAGTGCTGCCCTGACCCCTCCTCCCCTTTGCTCACAGCTCCCCATGAGAGCAGGTGAGGGAAGAAGGGGAGAAGGCAGCGAAGCATGGTGGGGCCAGGCAGAGTGATACTGAGCAGGGAAAGGACCACGATGGGACAGGAACAAGACTTCCTGAATGCTGTGATGTCATGTCTTGGGGACCAGTCTGTCCCTTGCCCACAGCCTGGGGTATGGCAGCTCCAGAGAAGAGGACCCGTGCATCATCCATCAGCTCACATGTACTGGGAGAGCACTAGAGGAAGAAGGAGGACTGGGGCTTTAACCCCCGGGTTTCCCAGCCATGGAGGGCGCCCAGTCCACCTGACCTCTTTACCTGTAAGGACGCAGGCTTGCTAGACGGACTGGGTGGGGTAGAACTTGTGTCTGGGCTCCAGAAGAGATTTTTAAGGAGATGCCACACCGGAAATTGTTTTTTAGACTGGAGAAATGTGTGAGAAAGAGGCAGGGCTGAGAGGAGGCTGTTGTGCTGGCTGAAGGGTTTGCTGCCCTTGTCCCCAGGCGCTGGCTGTGTGAGAAGCTGGGGATGCCCAGCAGGGTGGCAGTGACGAATTGGGCTGTGCCCAGCTTTGGCATATGAGAGGCTGAAGCTGGCCCAGATAGTGGGATCAGAGAACTGACATACGGAGGATTTGGGAATCCAGGAGACCTTTCTGTGCTGGTTCTCCATCCTCCATTGCTCACCTGGGGACTGAAGTTGCCCACATGTGGGCCTTCATGCTCCAGCAGCGCTGTGGGTGTGTTGCAGGCACTGCCTGCCAGCACTCTCCCTGGGGAGGCTGCACGGCACAGTGTACGCACCAGCGGCCCCATTACCTGCCCGCTGAAAAATGTTGTTCAACTTGTGCATGGAAAGAGGCAGGCTGAGAGCAAGCTTGTCCCACACCAAGGGGAAGCTGGGAGAGGCTCCTGCTGGCTTTTAAGCAGTGCCTCGTTAATTTTTTAAATGCACCAGTGTCAAATTAACACACAAAAGAGCAGCACGACTTTAAATGCAGGTTTCCGGGCTGCATTTCATTTTCCTTTAATAAGATCATAGCGTTTGCTCAGCGGGCGGCAGCGAACCGCGGAGGAGACATGCGTGATGGGGAGCACTGCCAAGCACGGGCGACAGCAGCGCTTGCACTCTCGCTTATCCTGACTCTGTGGCACAGGCAGGGAGCTGGAAGAGCTTTGGGGTGCTCACCCAAGACCCCTGTTTGATGGCGTGGATTTGGTGAAGAAAACACCCCAAAACCTGTTCGTTCAGCTGTGTCAAAGTCAAACTGCTCATGTCCGACAGAGGGAGAGAGGCTGAGAACTCCAGCTATTTATTTATTCACATGTGACACCACGGCACAAAATCTGGCACTCCCTCCATCCTTGCCTCATGCTGGGGCCAGTCAGTGTGCACCAAAGCAAAGGGCACTGAGGGCTCCCCGCCTGACCTGGGAACCACAAACAAAAATATTTGCATTTCAAATAGAATAGAAACTCCCAGGGAGGAGAGGGTCCTCACCTGGCTTCAGTGAAGCCAAGAGATTCTCAGGTATCCCCTGCTCACAGCCACATGGAGCCCCATGAAGCCCCTTCTGTGAGACCTGCCCCTCTCCCCATCTGCCCTGTCCCCAGCTAATGACACTTGTGGATGTCCTCACTCCCTAGTGTTTAATGACAACCAGCTGCTGGCACTGGCAGTGCACGGTGTGGTCGTGGCATGCTCTAACTGACTAGGGATGCTCATTTTTTTCCACCCTGGTATCACATTTAGAGCTTCTTGTGGGACCTGGCAGGGTTCAGGGTGGGAAGGGATATGGGCAGATGAATGGGGCTGGCCAGGCAGTGCCGCCTGCTCTTTTTACTGCCTAATCTGCACTCTGTGAGTAAGCAGAAGCGGCCCATTCTTCAGCAGAAATATCTCTCAGCCAGTGTTATCTTTAGTGTAGTAGGAAACTGAGTGGAGAGAGGAGGAGGGATTGCCTTTCCCGTCAGAGCCATGACGCTGATGCCTGAGCAGGGCTGTGGTGGCATCTCCTGGAGTGATGTGAGAGCAGGTGGGATGGTGGGGTCCCAGCTAGGGCCGGGCTGGCCCTCAGGGTGGCAGTGTGTCCTGGTGAGGATGGGGCTGGAGAGCAGAGAGTGGCGATTCACTCATGGCCTATGTGGGAGCTGGTGTATCAGGAAAAAGCAAGACCCAAACTGAACCTCCAAATCCCTACACCCCAGTGTGATGATGAACCCATGCAGCCCCCATGGGGCTCACA
This sequence comes from Motacilla alba alba, assembly GCF_015832195.1. Classification (NCBI taxonomy): domain Eukaryota; kingdom Metazoa; phylum Chordata; class Aves; order Passeriformes; family Motacillidae; genus Motacilla; species Motacilla alba. The sequence continues at coordinate 15,645,314 of NC_052022.1, forward strand.
CCATCCAGCCTGAGCCCCAGTCTCTCCTTCCTTGCAGGCTTTCGGGAGAGCGCCTTTGCCTACGCCATCGCGGCTGCCGGTGTGGTGCACGCCGTGTCCAACGCCTGTGCCCTTGGCAAGCTGCAGGCCTGCGGCTGCGACCAGAAGCGCCGTGGCGATGAGGAGGCTTTCCGGCGCAAGCTGCACCGTCTCCAGCTGGAAGCCATGAACCGCGGCAAGGGCATGGTGCACGGCGTGCACATGGAGCACATGCCGGCAGAGACCCCTGGCCTCCAGGACTCCTGGGAATGGGGAGGGTGCAGCCCTGATGTGGACTATGGAGAGAAGTTCTCCAAGGATTTCCTCGATTCCCGGGAAACCTACAGGGATATCCACTCCCGGATGCGGCTGCACAACAACCGCGTGGGCCGGCAGGTGAGCTGGTGACAGTTGTGGGGTGGGAAGGTGATGGGAACAGGGTGACAGCTGGTGGGAACAGGGTCCCCAGGGCATGTGTGGGAAGGCTGTGAAGGACTCGTGCTGGTTGCTGTGGAACCATTTGTGAGTCTGGGATTGCCCCCAAGGCACCCCCTCTCCCCAGTCTTGCCCAGAACAAAGCCAGTGATGCCCTTAGCAGGACAGAGCTGCAAGGATATGCTGGCCAAACACCTGCTGGGAGCAATATCTCCGGGCATTGCTGCTGTGGCCTTGCCAAGGGACGCTGTCCCAGGCCAGTGTCACCTGTCTGTGCTGCAGCGGTGCTATGGGGTGGCACAGCAACGATTCTGGCTCCTGCCTCTCAGGAACTGGGCGAACCGGTGTTGGGCAGCTGCAGTGGGGGTAAGCTAAAGACGGGGAGGAGAAAGTCACTGGCATCATGGAGACACAGCACAGATTCTGCAGCACCTAGATGTGTCTCTGCCTCCAGAAAGGGAGCGAGTGCCCTGAGGAGGCAGATGTGAATGAGATTGAGTTAGGCAGTGGGCTCCTATACCAGCTGGAAACACAGCATGCCCTTGGGAGCAGAGGTGACAGCCCACGGCCTTGTCCCCCATCTCGAGCAGTGTGCTGGAGCCTGTTCAGGCAAGCAGGACAGCCTCCCCTCCGTTCTTATGATGTCAGGTCTCGTTAAAGGTACTAATTAGTAGCTCACTCTTGTCTGGAAGCTGAGGTTTAAAAGCATCCTGACACTGGAGACAAGAAGCTTGCAGGCAGGAGTGGCTGGGAGGATGGCTGCATTTTGCTCACAGCAGGTGCCCGAGAGATCACATCCATTGACTCCAACAGGACACATGTCCCCAAGACCCCAGCCACATGCTGCCAGGGCAGTGCCAAGGGATGTGTAGTGGCTGCAGGAATAAATAATTAGAGGTCAGAATTCCACAGGGAATGTTTCCTTGGGAAGGCTCAGACATTTGGACGTGCTTCTTGCTTTGAGCATGTTTGAAGCCGGCTGTGAGGTGAGGATGCTGCACAGCAGGACCTTAATCTGTGGCTTACCCTGATGCTGGAGCTGAGCTTTAGCAGCCTGGAGAAGCCACCCCAGTTTGGCCCAGCTGTAAATGCTAGGGAATACCAAAACTTTTCATTTGTTTGGCTTTGTTTGCTTGTGTGTGGTGAAAGCTCACTCAGTGTTAGGCAGCTAAATCCTCTGCAGACTGCTCTGGCCCAAACTGGGCAAGACCCCCGTTCCAGTTCTGACTGCAGGGCTCATCCTGATTCCCCTACATCTCTCCATGCCCCAGGTCACTGGGACTCTTGGCATATTCGGATACCTGTGGTCTGTGTTCCCTATTTCCCAAGGGAAACCTCACAGCCTGCAGAAGAAAGGGAAGGTGAGAGAGGAATATTTGCTCTGGCGGGATGTCACAAAACATTTCCTGTGGGATCCAGTAACAGTGAAAATGCCCAGGGTCTGCTTGTCCCTGAGGACAGACAGGCGTGAGTCTGGCAATGTCAGCTCTTGGTGGCTTCAGAGGCAAGATCTGGACTGATGAAAGAAGCCTGGGAGCTAGAAGAAGAGGCAGAAGAAGACTAAAGGAATAAAGGAGAAGAATGGTACCTGTGCAGATGGGGAAGCAATGCCTGGACAGGCAGCCCAGCTCAGGGATCTTGTTGAGATGAGGGTGAGAGCCCATGTGTGGTGGCTGTGGGTGCCAGGCACTGGAACAAGGAGATGATGCTGTGCCTGGTCTGTGTCTGCTGGTGCCGTGCTTATTGCCAGGGTTGGTCCTGGGGGTGGGTTCTCACTTGGGATGGGTTTTCCAACTCTCCACCTGCTCTTATAGCAATGCTGTGGGTCCCACACCCACCCAAGCCCCAGTTACTACTAGGAGCAATTTTCCTGCTGTAATAAGGAACAATCTCCTGGGATTTCCCAGGAGAGGAATGGCTGTGCTGGTTGCAGCAGCTCTGTGGTCCTCCCCTCCAAGTCCTGAGGCTTGAACCTCTTTAGCAGAGCAGTGATGTGGACGTGCGCGCCTCGTGCCATGCCCTGCCATGCACCATCCCTCTCCATGCACCAAGCAGCTGCAGCACCCAGAGCTCTCCAGCATCTCACTGATTCTGAGCATCCTCCCTGTGGTTCCTGTGCATCCTGAGGCTGCTGTGCCTGTGGCTGAGCCTGTCTCCTGGCTCAGACCCCGCAATGCTGGAGGGGGGTGACAATTGCATCAATGGTGGCATCCAGGTGCCATCAGATGTGGTTTCTGTAGTGTAGTGGTTATCACGTTCGCCTGACACGCGGAAGGTCCCTGGTTCGAAACCAGGCAGAAACACACTGCATTTTCCTTTTCACATCCAGCTAGGAAGCTGGGCACGGCCTTGCAGCTGCAAGGGATGTGCAGCATCCTCTGACAGTGGCAGTGGTGACCTTGCTCCTGAGGAATAGGAAGCCCTGGGTTAATCATTGCTTGGCCCAACTCAAGACGGAGGTGGGTGTTCTGCATCCCTGGCAAGGCAGCAAGCTCCCCAGCAAGGAGCAGCAGGAGTGTGAGAGAGACTTTGCAGGTCCTCCTAACTCACCAGATCAGAGAGCAAGAGAGGATGAAAGGAAGCCAGGAACTACCCATTACCCTCACAACAAAGCCCTACGATAAAGTTCTTATGAGCGTGCCTGGGAGGAGCTGGGAATGTGTGAAAGAAAGCAGCAGCGAGTCCGGGCATGTGTCGAACTTGGGTGTCTATGAGACAGGGAAAGGACGGGTAAGGGTGCATGGAGAAAATTCAGTGACAAAAGCATAGGGCCAGGACTCAGATGGGCCCTTCTTGCATCCAGCTCTGTCAGGGTCCTGTCCCCTCTGTGCTGCCTGTGCAGGAGGGAAAGACCATCAGCCATCGCTGGTCAGAGGTGGATGGCTGTTGTGGTGCTGGGGCTTGGGATGTTCAGCAGTGATGGCTTGGGCGATGGAGATGGCCACACTTGACACTTTCTTCGGCCCCTGCTGTGACCAGCTGTCCAAATGAACCCCTGTCCAGCTGTCACACCACTGTCCCCTCCATCCTATCGGTGAGCCTGCCAGCCACAGCCCTGAATGCAGATTTTTCCTGGTCCAGCCAAGCCAGTTGGGAGGGAATGTGGGAAAGGGTGCCAGTGCCAGTGTGTTCCCAAGGATAGTGACAAGAACAGTGGCGAGCAGCTGGTGTCACACCCAGGGCATGGTGGAGAGGCCAGGTAGCTCATTACCTGTGAGGTGGAGGCTCTTCCCAGCAGGAGCAGGACTCTCAGCAGGATGAAAGCCAAACTCCAGCCCAGCCCAGACCTCTCCGCCATGTGCCCCAAGCTCCAGGCATGTTTCCCTGGCCTGCCTTCATTACCATAACTGCTTAGCAACTTGGAGATTTACTCAAAACCAAGAAAACAAGGAATAAAAACTACCCACCCCTACCTAAACAAGGCTCTCCTGTCACACGTGTCCCTCCCAGGGAGGGGGAAGAAATAGGCAACATGGGGCAGGCATGAAGGCAGGTAGATGTGCAGGACTGGCATTGTAGGACAGCACCTTTCACAGGGACAGGTGTCCCCTGGAATCCCCCACAAGCCTTGGAGCAGGGCCCGGGGTATGGGGATCAGCCTGTGATAGTCTGCAAGCCCCATCTGAACTCCTGGGGAGGTTTGGGTGTTGGCATGGGAAGGGAACTCATTGAAGCCTGTGAGCACATGGATGTGGGGGCACACAACCCAGCAGGGAATCCCTACTGGGACAGAGCAGAGGACATTATAAACTCTCTCTTTCCAGGCTGTGTGGGGATTGTGGCCTTGTTGCGCCCCTGGAGATTGATGGGCATGAGCTGTTTCTCTTGGCTTGGCCACAGCAGTATCCCTTACAGGGATGGGGCATGTAGGGGATCCCAGCATGCAGCCTGGGGGCTCAGCAGCCTTGCCAAGGGAGTCCAAGGAACTCCGCGCTGGCCTCTGACCCCTGCACAAGCTGTGCTTTCAGGCTGGCCCAAACCACAGCCAGAGTCCAGCCCATGCGCCCTGGCCCTTGAAGGGGGTGGATGTGTAGCCCTGGCCACACTGCAGCTTCCACAAACTGTAAGTCATGGATGTGATCCCTGCTTGGAATTCGGGTGGTGCTGGGAGGCAGCGCTGAAGGAGAACAGGCAAGAGCTAAAAGCAGAGCTGCTCCTAGGACTCCCAGAACTGAGGCTCTATGCAATGAAGGCCTTGGGGAGGGGAAAGGAAGGGGAAGCATCCCCCCCACCTGCCTCACTTGCAGTGCTACTGCCTGGTGAGGTGCGTGGGAGACCCTTGCACTGGGGAGGTCCCAGTATGGCTGCACAGATGCAGCCATGCTCCGTGCTGGCTTTTAACTGGGGTCCAGGATCAGGTTTTTGCTGCTGGAACCAAGCAGCAGTGGGAGGTGAGATTCAGGCTCCTTCTCCTCCCTGTGCTCAAAGAGCTCACCCTCTCTTCTAGGTGCCAATCCCTTGATGAAACATAAAAGCCAGTTGGTATTACCAGGATGGGAAGGGACAGGGTGTGGGACATGAGTTGCACTGAGCACAGCAACAGGGTGCAGCCCTGCTGGCTTTGCAGTTCCAGAGCTTTGATGGCTACTCATGCCAGCCCTTGATGTTCCCGTAGCGCCAACCCACACAGAGCTCCATTGTGGCTTCTCCAGTCCCCAAAATGCATCTCCTTCATGCTAACTCCTGTGTCCTTCCTTCCCCGCCCAGGTGGTGATGGACAACATGAGGAGAAAGTGCAAATGCCACGGTACCTCAGGGAGCTGCCAGCTGAAGACATGCTGGCAGGTGACGCCTGAGTTTCGCCTGGTGGGGTCCCTGCTCAAGGACCGCTTCTACGGGGCCACCCTCATCCGGCCCCACAACCGGAATGCCGGGCAGCTGGAGCCGGGCCACGCTCGGCATCGCCGCCGGGCTGGCATCAGCGAGCTGGTTTACTTTGAGAAGTCACCCGACTTCTGCGAGCGAGAACCGGCCCTGGACTCCTTGGGCACTCAGGGGCGCCTGTGCAACAAGACCAGCCCGGGCATGGACAACTGCGAGAGCCTGTGCTGCGGCCGCGGGCACAACATCCTGCGGCAGACGCGCAGCGAGCGCTGCAACTGCAAGTTCCACTGGTGCTGCTTCGTGGCCTGCGAGGAGTGTCGCATCACCGAGTGGGTCAGCGTCTGCAAGTAGCCAGGCAGGGATGGGTGCCCACCCCAGGGTGCCAGGGACAAGCACGCCTGCCTGCGGCAGGGGAGGGAGACGGGGATTGGCGCTGGGGGGGAGGTGGAGCCGCGATACCCGCTTCCCTCCGCTCCGAGGGAGCAGGAGAGGACATGCTCAGCACCCTCCAAAATCAGCACTTTGTCGTCACCTGGGAAGGGCAGGCCTGCCCGCTGCCCCCCAACTCCACATGAGAGCACCAAGGCTCCCGGCCCCGGGGAGCCCACGGCCACGCTGTACAGACCGCCGACACCAGCACCACTCGGGGGGGCGGAGGGTGGGTGTGGGGGTGGGGGACTGCCCGCTGGCACCCAGCGGTATGGAGCAGGATGGGGTCGTGGACAGCAGGGCATGGGGAGCCCAGGGTGGGAGGGAAGTGGGGGGGACACACGCTAGCACTGTGCACAAGTTCCTCCAACCACGTGCGAGGTTGTGCTCGGAGCAGGATGGGGTTGGAGCACCCCATGGGATGGAGAAGGGGCACGGCTCCCCGGGCTGGGGCTCACCTCTCACCTCTGGGCTGGCTTGGGCTTCGTGGCCGGAGGGGCGGGTGCCCGGGGCTGTGCTGTGTGTGTCTGTGTTATTATATGGTAAGTTATTTTCTGATTGTGAATAAAAGTGGATTGGAGACAGCAGAGGGTATTTCAGGATGCAGCACCCTGCTCTTCCTGCTGCCAAGGGCTCTCCATTCCTCTAGGGTGACAGAAGGATGAAGGGTGACCCTTGGTGCTGCTGACCTACTTGTGTGAGACTTTCTCTTGGGGGCTCTCCTGCCATCCCATAATAAGTGTCCTGTGAGCTGTTTGCAGACTGGCAGGAGGTGGGGACTCATTGCAGGCATCCCGGACACTTGCAGTGTGGCTGCTGGGAAGTTTCTGCCCAGTTGGATGCATGCTAGACCCCATCCATCCCATGGGAATCCTGGCTGTTGCCCCCATAACCATGCTGGGGCTGGGAGCTGCCCCACTGTCTCCCACACTCCTGGGGAGGGATGTGGGGCTGGAGAGTAGGGAGAGGGGGAGGCAGCATGGGTGGGCCAGGAATTGGGCTCCACAAAGGGCAGCTTGCTGTGGTGGTGGGGAGGGCACCCGTCTGGCTGCAGCAGCCTGCAGGGGCCAGGCAGTGAATCATGCTGCTGCTGTCTCCTGGCTGATAACTTCCCTGCTCCTCCCATGGCTGTGCACCCCTTGGGGCTACACAAAAAAATAGAAGTAAATTTTAGAAAAAAACTAAATCAAGGAGGAAAATGCCAGGCTGGAAGGAAGCGAGCACCCCAGGTCCAGCAGGGTGTGGCCCGTGGCCTCATTTCATAACGCTCACGCGTGCAGCTGGAGCTGGATCGGCTGCGATGGATGCTCTGCCCTTCACCACCCCTGGATGGGAGGGCTGGCTTTTCCCCTCCAGGAGGGGCCATGTGGATGGGGTCCTTGCTTCTGGAACCAGGTGAGGAGAGGAGGAGAATACTGTAGGTGCTGGAAGGAAGCACAGGAGCTTCAGTGACCTTGCGGCACCTGCGTGGCTCAGTCTGCCAGCACAGAAGGGACAGCAAGACACGAGATCTCCACAGTGGCTCCCAGCAGCAGAGACATTGGGCTGGTGTTCTTGCAGGGAACAGGATCTCAGCTTGGGCTTTGGGGCACCCAGGCTTGCCCTGTGAGGCATGAAAGCAATGTTGCTCCCGTAGGGCAAGTTTACTCTGACAGGGCATGCTCCAGCAGTTCATTTTCCCTCCTGAGATCCTACTTTTCCATCTCCAATATCCATCTCCAGTATCAAGGCCCTTTTTCCAAATCTCCAAGACTTGCCTTTTGGTCATTTGCCCAAGGACTAATTGGACCCCATGAGGTTGCCCCCCCTCCCAGGCTGGCCAAACCCTGTGTCCCTGAGGTTGTGCTACTCAGGGCAGTGGAGCTCTGCACATCTATCACGCTCCAACCCTTGGTAGGTGATGTTGGCTTCCCACCTCCCAGGGGCTGCTTTGCAGATGCAAAAATCGCAGGGCTGATCTCAGGGCTGCCTGAGGTGATGACTGACTCACCACGGAAGCTCTCATCAGACTGCACTGGCCCTCTCACCCCCTGCTTGCTAATCCCAGACCACCTGCTCTGCAACAGCAGGATCCAAGGATATGACTCCCTCATAAGGGGACCAGAGTGGGGACAAAGTGTGTTTGATGATGCAGAGAAGCGATGCAGGGCAGGGCCATTGCCCCCGAGGACATGTCACATCCCCCAGTGAGGCACCAGGCTCTGGGCATCCTGGATCTGCAAAGACTGCAGCTTGCTCTTGCCTTGCCAGCCAATCATAGGAACATAGCATTGTGAAAGAGCACACCAGTAATGCCAGCACACCTTGGCTGAGACTCCCAGCACAGTGTCCAGTGCTCTTTGGTTCTGTAGAGACCCTGTGCGAGCTGGTGACCCTGGGACATTCAGAGGAAAACATAAGATCCCCAGATCTTTGTCAGTCTGCAGGTGGCATGGTTGGGGTGCAAGTGCTGTGCTGGAGGGGTGCTTTGGGCTGCAGGCAGCACGCTCTGTCTGCAGGCAGCTCCAGGGCACAGGCGCCCTGCTTGCAGCATCTCATTTTCCTCCTGGGGCCAGCTGGCTCCCAGTGCAATACCAGTCTTCAAGATCTGCTCTGTGGCTTCTCTGCTGAGTGTCTGGGAGCCACAGGCAAGGTGCCAGTGTGCCTGTGGTTACGAAAAACAGTGTCCCCATGCTTCCCTAACTAGGAACCAGCCACTGGGCAGCTGTCCTAACAACCACATTGCTGCACAGAGCGCGTGCAGGACACCTCCTTTCCCCACGCCACTGCTGAGCTCCCGAGCCAGCTGCCTGTGAGGGCTTGGCTCCCCGAGGCTTGGGCATTCCAAACTTCTCTTCCATGGACCACCCTCCCTGATGCACCAATGGGATATGTCCCAGTCCCACCAAAGACCCATAGGGAGGGACTGTTTGAGCCTGCTGAGCTCCAGCCTTGCACATGCTGGCGCATGGCCCCCTACTGCCCCATGAGGGACATCTCCACCCTGCAGAGCACTGCACACAGTTCTGGGCTAAAGCGGGAAGGTTCAAGGTGCTTCACCCAAGAGAGAACAGTGACCATTTGTGTAGAACAGCCCACGCAGATGATGAAGGTGGTTTCCAGTCAGATTTCTCCAGTGTTTTCCAGTCATCTTCCTACAGAGGCATATCACTAAGGGAGTTCCAAAACTGAAAAACGAAATGACCATTCCTTTCACTTGCATGTCATAAAAAGGCACTGAAGGCTCTAAAGAAGACAACAAGCCCATGCTGACAAGACCAGGCAAAACTTATTCCAGTTTCATTAAGTATTTTGGTGCAAGATCTAGAGATTCCTCTGTCCTTGAGGGTCCCTGCTGCCGAGGGAACCACCAGCCCAGTGGCTCTGCTGGAGCCATGCGAAGTCCAGTGGTTTTCTCAAACTTTGAAATTCCTGGTCTCAGGGGCAGGAAAGCTTCTCAGATCCTTCTAGTAAACCAAAAGTAAATCTCACTTGCCCCTGTGGTTGTGGAGTGTGATGGGAAAACCTGACCTGAGTGTGACTGCTGAGAAGGCAATAGAGAGACCTGAGCTGGCCTGATCAGTTTGTACTTCTGCCAGGTCTGAAGCCAGATCTGTGGCTGTCCAGATGTGGATACCCCAGGCTGGTGCTCTCCCGGACCCTGGCCTTGTGCCCACCAACAGACACACAGTGGAAGAGCCAAAGGGACAGTGGGTTTCCTCCAGCACAGCAGAGGGAGCAGGTTGTGCTCTCCTCTCACCCAAAGCCCCAGCTCATCTCTTGCTTCTGGAAAGCTCCAGCAAGGGTGGGGAAGGTCTCTGGGGGTGGCAGGGGAGTAGTGGGGGGGCTGGGACTTTCCCCAGGAGATCACAGGAGGAACTTTGGCTGGAGGGTGGGGGGAACCGATGAGGAGTTGCTACATCATGCCCCAATGAGCCGTGAGTAACTCCTCTGGTATTTCTTCCCCTCACAGAACAGTCATCAGAGCCAGATCCTGCCTGGGGGAATCACTACACGGGAACGCCCAACCCCGTCCAAATTCCATTCCTGCTCCCATCAGAGCTCTCAATATGAAGCAGAGCTATGAGTGGACAGTTCTGTCTCAGTGGTACCCCCTGTCCCATGCCACCCACTGGGGTGGCATGGGCAAGGACATGGGCAGGGCTGGCAGTGCTGGCTGGCTGAGCCTGGTCAGCTGCTGACCCACAAAAGCAGCCAGATGCACCTGGGGTACTGGAAGTCGAGAGCAAAGCCTTGTTGTGTCTGCTCATCCAAGGGGAGCAGAGGGCAGCCCCTCTCCTGCTTTAGTCTGGGCAACTGGCTTCCGTGATTCCTCTGATTGAGAAGCAAGTAGCCATGGCTGGAGACCCATGCTGAGAGCCTGGCTGGCACTGTTCTGTGAGCTGAGATGCAGAGAGGTGCTCCGAGCCTTTCCTGACGTTCAGCCCCAACATGTCATGCTTGGCACCAGCACCCGTGCAAGCCCCCGAAGAAGAAAAAAAAGTTTGGCCCTGACTGACCTGCTTGGCAAGACAAGGTACCTACAGCGAGGCAGCACCTGGCTTGGGATAGGAGCCCAGGAGTCCTGTGCTTCCCCCACCAGGCCCAGCTCCTGCCCACCACCCCCCTGGCACAGCATTCCAATGGCATTGCCCTCCATCGTGAGGGGTGGGTCACCTACCCAGTGAGAAGGCTGTAGCCAGCACTGTGCTGAGCTCATTGAGGTACCAGACATGCTGGCAGCAGCCAGACTCCAGGAGTGTCCCCACTGGCTGGGCAGACTGCAGCCTCCCTGCTCAGCCACAGCTGCACCAGCCCTGGGGCTGCCACACACCTGCAGAAGGGCCAGCAGAGTTTGGACACGGGTGGGATGTGGAGATGAAGAGCAGAGGTCAGGTTTGGGCTGAAGGCTGTGGTGGAGCCAGGGCAGCTCCAAAGGCTGGGGTAGGACAACCTCTAGGGGGCGGCTGGGCAGGGGATGGGAAAGATCGGGGCTGAGAAGAGTTTGGGGTGCACTGAGTCCCTTGGAAAAAAGATCTGAGCAGAGGCAGTGGGCACACGTGACGAGATGCGTGAGAAAGGAGGCTGATATTGGTTGGGAAGGGGGTGATGTGGAGGTCCTCCACAGCATAGACCCCAGTGGCTGAGATCCTCACCAAGCAGATGGGCACCAAGTCTCCCTAGAGAGCCTCTGGACCAGAGGGAGAGCTCTGACCATCAGACCACTCAGCTTGTGTTGTGTCCCTGCTGTAATGGCTGCAGTTACGGTTGGACCCAAATGCTCTTTACTCTCAGTCTTAAATGTGGTCCTCTGGCCAAGAAAACACCAGGGGCACCCCAGGCCTCTGGGAGAGTGTGTGAGGAACACCAGCCCCTGGCACAAGTGTGTGACATGCAAGAATAGGGTACCCAACACTTTTCTTTATCCCTCCATCTGTCACAGGGAGTGCCCAACCCCGGCCACTGTGAAGGGGGCCCGGCAGCACTCCCAGCTCATTGCTTCATGAGGCTGATGAGGCAAGAGGATGCCTGGCTGTGACAGCACAGGACACGCCAGGAAAGGATGAGAGTATGGAAGCAGCCTGGTGGGGACACCAGGACAGGTGGGGAAAGGGGAAAACATAGGCACAGATGGAGAACACCTGGGGAAGACCTTGTGCTGCTCCTCTCCTTCCCCCATTGTAAAGGGAGGTTTTGGGCTTGGGAGGGAGATGATGGAGGGGCACATCTGGCATGGGGGCAGGACACCGGTGCAGGAGGGTGGGAGCAGGCAGCTGGGGGTCGGGGGATGAAAGCACAGGGTCCAGGAGGAGGGAGTGACAGGAGCAGTGCAGAGGCAGCCAGCACAGCCAGGTGCAGTGGGAAGGGCTGGGGGGAAGGCAGGGAAAAGAGGCCAAGTGCAAAGACAGCAAAGGCAGCGCAGGAAAAGAGAGCATGGCCAGAGAAGCTGAGATGAAAGGGGGAGTGAGGCAGGGGAGAGATGAAAGGGCCACAGCGCGGGTGCTCCTGCCTCCTCCCCAGGCTCCCGGGGCTCTGTAATCCCCGAGGAGCTGGCTCCTCTCATGTGGTGGCCCGCAGCTGTGTGCGGTCGGCTCAGCCCCACCACTCCGCACTGGGACTTTCCAGGAGGGGGAGAAACCCAACACAAAACACATGACTTAACCAGTGCCTGCCAGGCCCCTGCGCACGCGGGGTCCGGGAGCACCCTGGCACGCGGCACACCCCGAGATGCCACAACCCACTGGGGCCAGGGCCAGAGGGCAGACGTGGTCCCCTCTGCTCTGGGGAAAGGTGGCCCAGGGCAGGGTGACAGCAGTATGAACCTGGCTGGTCAAGGGGCAAAGCCATGAGGTGCAGGCAAGAGCTTGATTGAGCCAGGGAGAGCACAGCTCAAACAGAACCCGCATCAGCATGGGCTGGCCTCTTAGGGACACCCTCTGAGGTCACAAAGGTGGGGGGTGCAGGGGCCATATGGGCCTGGTCCTTCTCTCCGGATTTTTCTGTTAAGTGCCATACTGCCTGCTGGGCTTGGCTCTGGGTACCAGGGATGCAGCAGGACTTGGCATATGGAGCTGGAACACATCCTGGTGGGTCACTGGGTCATTTGTTTGACTGCTCCAAGGCAAACTGAAAACTCAGGCTGCTGCACATACTGAGGCAGCCCTTTTTAAGGCACTTGTTACCTCTGTTGTTCACGTCCAGCTCTGGCCACTACGGGGGTTTCTTTCCCATAGCAGATGACTTTGCTGCTTGGCAGTCTCCTGTTCACCGCTGCTGACTGCAAGGATGCTGGGCTCAATAGGGATGCAGGCTCTCTTCTCATCTTTGGGGCAGGTGGGGCAGCAGACTTGGCGCCTATGGAGGGTGTCCCACGCCTCCTTCCCTCCTTGTATCAGTTTTGCCCACCCCAACCTTCTCTCCTGTGCCTATGTGAACCTAGTGAGCTCAGCTAGAAATCACTCTGACTGCTTGGGCAGCACCAGAAGCTGCCTTTGCCTTCTTGTCTCAGGGATTTTCCTCTCCCCATCTCCAGTTCAAGATTAAAGAGGCAGCTTGGCCAGTGAGTTCCTCTGAGTCCCTAGTGAGTGTCACTTTGTAGTACCTTCCCATTCCAAACTCTCTCATGGCGCAGGGTTGTCAGCTCCACAGGTATTGCTCCTCTGGGAAGATCCCATCTAACTCCATTTTTTTTGCTACATCTGGAAGCATCCTGACTGTCTCTGGACTACCCCATCCACACTCAGCAAGGGGACCCTCCATGGGATAGGGAGGTCTCAGCCTTGATACCTTGTCCCTGCCCATGCCACATCTGACTCCTGCTCGGCTCCAGCAGGGGAGGATCACACCACCCCAGCCACATGCATAGGAAAGAAGGGACACAGCTATCCCAGGGCGCTCCCCACGATTACACAGCAGTCCTGGAATTGCTCCTGGGAGCACATCTCCGTGCTGGCTGGGAGTGGTGGCTCCACGGCTGCAGTGGGGTCTCTCGTCACGGACCAAGCTGAAGAGGTGATGAGGGTGCTGCGGTGCGGAAGAGCCCAGCACATTTGGAGAGCAGGAGGTGGCTGTCCGCAGGTCCCCATCCCTCCAGGTACGAGCCAGCCCTCCCCAGAGGAATGCTCCAGCACAGCCGCAGCTGCAGGGAGGGGAGGCGCTTGCCAGGCGCCGTGGCACGAAGGCATGATAGGGCACGCTCCGCAGGACCGTGAATACCTGTCCCAGACTCTTAGAGGCACACAAGGCGTGTACGGGTGGCGCAGGAGCTCACACCTCGTCAAGCCTGGGCGGCGGTGCTCCACCGGGAGAGGAGGCTCCATCCAGTTCGCCCTCCCACTCCCGCTGGTGAACGGCAGGCTCCCTCTCGGCAGCAGCCCGCTTCCCCATCACACTCCGCACGTAGCGCACGGGTCTTGAGGAGGGAAGGAGGCAGGAAGAATGCCCTTTTCTCCCTGGCACGGGGGGTGCAAGGGGTCTGGCCTGAGGCGTGGAGTGGGCTGGGGGGTCTTACTGGGTCCTTCCAGCCTTAGCATCGCTGTTTGAATTAATTGCCAAGGGAGCTGCTGAGAGAGGATCAGAAATGAGGAGATGTGCGACACAGCGAAAGAATAAAGACAAGCACAAGTAGTGGTGCCTGGTGACTTGCTGTCATTTGCTGCCTACATGGACACGGACTGCATGCCTGTCACATGCACGGGGATGCAGCCATGTGAGCCTCACCCGCACCGCTCGCTCACAGCTGCTCCTCTGCTGCTGCAGGATCCTACTGCTTGGAACAGGCTGCACCCCTCTGCCGCACCACTGACCACACTCCCCTCACCAGACCAGGAGCATGTGTCATCCCAAGAGGCTCCCAGACTCTGTGCTTGACTGTGCTCTCGGCCCAGGTAATGATGCACGTGTCCCTGGAGGCATCCTGAGGGGCTGCTCCAAGTAAAGAACGAGGAAAAAGCTGATGCCAAAATCTCCAGCTGTTCGCAATAGCTGCCTAAAAATAAGGATGTACCACACCATGACATTGCCAGTGTGAGTCCTCTGCCATGAGCAGCTGGGGTAAATACCTGCCAAAGGAAGGGGCTTCTGCTGAGCAAAGCTGGGCTGGTATTGAGACCTCTGTGCTGGCTAAAGGTGTGCTCCAAACTTCCTGAGATACAAGGGTTGGGAGTTCAATTTCTCTATTTTTAGGCTAGCAAGAAGGCACCATACTGCTGAAATGCCTTTAGCCAGGACCAAGTCTGCAGTGCTGGAGGAGTTTGAGCCAGATGAGCTGATAACCTTTGAGGACCCCTGTCCTCAGAAGGTGGAGGCTGTGACAGGAGAGATGCAAAATCAGGAGAAGACTTCTGCCACGTGCCTCCAGATGTAGAACCCACAGTAAACCTGAAGTGGCTGTGAAGTGGAGGTCAGCAGCACTGCCATTGCCCCCACATCCCTCCACCTGCACACACTGCCTGCCCAGCCTTACAAGGAGAAGTAATCTGTGCTGTCAAGCTGTGTCACGCTCACTGTTCATGGATGCTGAAGCCTGTCATGGGATGGAGTGTCCCGGATTGTCTTTGATGTCACTGCCTGATGAAACCACTCCTGCAAGGTCCCTTGGCTGCAGCCCTGGCTGCAGGGCAGATATCCCAGACCTGCAGGGGCTCCCCTTCAGGTGGTCTTGGTTGGGCTGAAAGAGGAGCCTGACAGCAATGGGATGTGCTGGATGATAAGCAGTTTTCCCCTGGAAACCCTTAGCAGACAGTAGTTAGCCCTGCAACCTGCCTGCAAGATGCATGCTGTGAGCTGTGGTGCCAACACACAAGAGCTCCTATGAATAACACAACAAGAAACAGCCAGCCTGGGAACAGGACCCAGAAATCCTGTTCCTGGTGCTGCTTTCATGCCACATGTCACCCAGACTGAGAGGGAGCCAGGTCCTTGTGTAGTCTGTAGCCTGGTGCTGCTGCTGTAGAAGAAGCCTTGAGGAGACATCCCCGGAGGCATTTTGTGAGGTGAATGCCCCGTGGCAGGTATGCCCTGCAGTGAAGCATAGTTCTAAATCAAGGCTCAGCTGGGCAGGGCCGTGAGGCACTTTTGTTTCTTGACTTGGGTACCGGCCCATGCACAGTTCAGGGGGTGCTCAAGCTGTGAGCAGAGCTGCAGATGCAATTGGTCCATGTGCTTCCTGGAGCCTCCTGACTCCCCATTCCTGTCACAGGTTGCTGCAGTCCCAGCACTTTAGGATTTCGGGATGCAGCTCCAAACCTGCTCTTCTGGGGAGATGTCTTTTTCCACCAGGCACCTTTCTCCCCTGTGCCTCTGTAAAGCCTGGGGCTGGCCTGGCCCGATGCTCAGCAGGGATCACAGCATCCCTCAGCCAGGCAGCCAGGCTCGGTGGGAGCCTTGTGCTCCAGCTGCCAGCAGAGTGGCTCTCCCTTGCCAGCTGCCCCGCACTGGGGCTGCAAATAAACAAACACCCCAGAACCAAGCCCCAGAAACTCATCCCCTCCTAACAACTAATTACAGTGAAGCAGCTGGTGAGCAGCACTTGAAACCTGGCATGTAAACATGGCTTTCTCTTCCACCGCTCAGGCAAATTGCTCTCCTCCTTCAAGGGGAGCAGTAATTTCAGGAGAGGGGTCCACGTTTTTGTGGTGAGGGTTGTGGCCAGAGACTTTCATCTCAGCCTTTTGATGCAGAGCGGGAATAATAGATGGCAGACGTCAACACCCCACCTTGCTGTGCTTCCTGCTCTGGGCCATTTTCCACCTCCCGGTGGGTATTTGAGTCTCCTTGCCTTTTCCAGCCCCTGGGCCAGCTGCTGGTTCTCTCTCCTTTGCCAGGATGGGTAAGGGCACTGGGAATCTCAAAAAGCCAGGTCAGAGCTAGCACCAGCCATCCAGGAGATAAGAGAGCCATCTCGTGCCCAGAAGAGCTGGCAGAGAGAGGCACAAGGGGATGGCAGGGCCACATCACCACCCGGGGCCACATCACCACCCATCTCACTCTCTCACACCACCACGTCAGGGTTGTGTCTGCTCCAGAGCCAACAGACTAAGTGTGTGCACTTAGAAACCTTAGTGATGGGCACCCTTCGAGGCCTGTCGGGGAGGTGAGGCTGCCCAAAACAAGAGATCACCCAAAGATCCCCAGTGATGTCATCTCTTGCAGAGTGAGCCCAGACTATCAGATGAGGGATGTTCCCTCTGTGCACAAGGGTGTTCCATCATTTCAGCGTCCCCCAGTCCTGTCCCCTGCTCGAGTCTCTCAGCCCTACCCAGAGGTCCCTTGGGTACCACTGAAGAGAAGAGGAGGTGTGTGGGAAGCAGAAGGCAGGGACTGAGGAGGCTGCATGGATGGAAGAGGATTGGGAGAAAAGATGGAGTGAAGGGGGACTGTCCCAGTTGGGAGAGATGGGTGCAGAAGACCTTTGCTCTCTGCCTTACCTTCCAGTCCCTCCAGTACTCCCAGTAAGCAGCCCTGAGCACGATGCTCCTGAGCTGTGGGCCCTGTGCCCAGGTGCTGGCTCACCATCACCGTGCTCCTTGCTGCTCGCCCAGCTGCTGTCACCAGAAGCCTCCCTGATGCTGAGTCCGGCAGAGCTGGGTCCCTCTGCGGAAAGGAGGTGGCGTGTGTCCTTTCAGAGTGGGGAGGAGTGCCACTGCCTCCCATGGTGACAGTACAGCGTCCATACCGGGAGAGGGAGGGACAGGGACAGCCCACACTGCCACACCCAATGGCAGTGCCAGGCTGAGCACTGCTGAGTCCAGTACTGCGGCATGCCAGCTGGGCATGGCTGTCCCAGGACAGGCAGTGACAATGCTTTGAGAGACACTTGGTTTTGCGGGAGTGATTCCTGCTGGCTGTGCCACCCAGATATCATGTGCTGAGCTGTGCGTGCTGGCAGCAAGGGGACAGAGCTGGACATGTGGGTGGTGGCTTCCAGGTACCTCAGGCTGACTCTCTGCATGGTGTCTCTGCACTGTTAGCCAAGGGCAGGCACACTGTGGATGGGTCAGACTGTCTCAGTGCACCCTGCAAGAGTGCTGAGTTGTGTTGGGATTGATACTCCAGGTATCAGCCACAACATGCTGCCTTCTGCCCTGCTGTCTTGATGCTCCCCTACAACCAGTGCCAGGGTGTTAAATCCACTCCCCTGGACCACTTCCAGCTCAGGTAAACGCACCTGCCAGAACCCCCTTCCCTGCAATTCGAGGGCAGGGCACCATCTTTCACTTGCTGGGGCATGGAAGGGATGCTGTTGCCTCCTGGGAATGCTCAGCTGATGCCCAGGATCACCCCTGGCAGGCCCAGGGCTGGTGCTGGCTCCCACATAGCCAGGTGCTGCACAGAAGATGTGCATGGTCCAACTCCCCACTGACGTAACTCCTGGGAGGCAGACAGGAGTTGCCAGTGGGGAATTGGCCCGCATTTCTTACAGCACTTGGGGAGCTGTGTGGAGAGGAGGTAATTGTTAAATGTGGGCTGAGATAGGCTGAGCAGGGAGGGCAGGAGGCCAGGGAGGTGGCAGACACCTCACCAGGGCTGGCTTGGTTTATACAAGTTGAGCTTTGTTCAGCATCTCCCCAGGGTTTCGTGGCTGGGAGGTACCATCCTGTGCTGCTTGGATGACTGGGAGCCAGGTGGCTACTTTGTGGAGCCTTGCAAAACCTTCCCCATCAGCCATTCCTCATCAGGACAAAGCACTGACAGGAAGGGGCCGTGGCAGGACTGCCTCAATTCTATCCCAAATGCTGGTGCCAGATCCCTGAGGAAAGTGGCCTCAAAAACCCTTGGGAGAGCAGCACAGGGTGCAGATGGTGAAGCCTCCTCATCTGAACCAGCAGATGGTGACCACTGCCTGACTGGGTCTTAGCAGCCTTTATCTGGAAGCCAGGTTGAGGGCAGAAGCATTGGGGTGGAGGCTGTAATCTCCCCCATTTTGATCATGGTCCTGAATAACAGAGAAACATCATCTGGGACAGATGTTTTGGTCCACATTGGCCAAAGACCCAAGGCGCAGGGTTTCCAAGATTTAAGAGAGTCTGCTGGGCCAGTCTTCATGGACCCCTGCAGGCCCCATGGACTCCTGTGGGCCGGTGAGAGATGCCCATAGTGTGGTAGGAGACAGGCCCTGGCTGCTGGGACAAGCTCCTTTAGCCTTCAAGCATCCAAATGCATGTCCATGCTCACTACTGTTGATGTCCACATGGCTAATAGCGCTGGGATATGGCCCTTCCTTTCCGGGGGGAAATTTTGCTCCTGCAGTGCCCTCAACTAAGAAGGGAAGATCCATGAGTGCCTTGGGCAAACAGATCAGGTCTCTCTCGTGCCAGATCTGCTTGACACTGGGATCTAGCAGAGAACTGGATTATGCAGCAATGCCCAGCTGCCCTCCATGGGCAGTCTCAGCTCCCATGTGTGTGCCCCACCTGAGCCTGTGGGGTGCCCATGGTGCAGGGCTGGCTCCCAGGCTCCCCTAGCTCTTTCCACTGTCACACATGATGAAAGCAGAGTCTCCTGTCCTGCAGGTACAACCTGCCCTTGTCTTCATCCTGGCTCTGCCTGGCGCATGCCGTGCTCAGCCAAGCAGCTGGGCTCTGTGCTGCTCCCTGCCAGCACCCTCCAGCCTGTGTGTCACCAGCAAATCTGGCCACTGGTGGTGCCACCTCTCCGTTTGCTGGTACCTCAATCAAATTGGCAAGTGTCTCCAGGACTGTCCTTGTCCTTGCAAGCAAGTCCTTGCCCACACTGCCTGGTCTTGCTTGACATCCCTCCCAGGCTGCACATCCCCAGCATCACCTTGGCCCATCCCCAGCACCAACCAGACACATTGTCTGTCTCTGCACTAAAACCTCACAAAAAAGGGCAAGGACCTAGCTGGCTCACATGCTCACTCTCACCAAGCTGGGCTGGGGCCCATGTTCACAGCAGTACACCTCTCTAACCTGGGGTCTGTGCCCACCAGAACACATCTGCTCCTCACCTGTGCCCACACAGGGGAGGTCTAGTGCAGGAGAGTTGCCTCTGTGTGATGCCTCTTTGTTGAGCAGGGTCCTGTGCTCAAAGCCAGCCTGAGAGAGGCTCCTTGCTTGGCTGCAGGGGTGCTTACAAGCCCCTCTGAGCCTGCCTGCCCCAAGGCTCTGCTGGCTCACAGGAGGTGGAGGAAAAGCATGAGGGTCTGGCTTACACTGTGCTACAGTCTCATGGGCTACATGCAAAGGCTCCACAGCATCTCATGGCATCCAGACACATACTCATGCAGCTGTTGTGGACCCCAACCATCCCCAATTCTGCAGGCATGGCCCCTTGTCCCCTTCACTGCCTGATACTCATCTCTGCCTGGCTGCCAGATCTGGTTATTGAACTGGAGGGTCTTTTCTGCAGGTCTCTTACCTGCTGCTCCTTCCCAACACAGCCAGCCTGGTTGGGAAGCCAGGTCTTCTGGCTGCCTGCAGGGGCGAGCAAGCGTCCCCCAGCCCCACAGTCTTGTGCTCCCCCATACTGAGCACTACCAATTCGGGACAAGCTCCCCATCTGCAAAAGTGGTGAACCTCTGTGAAAGTCATGGGGAAAGGGCAGAAAATACATCTAAATCTGTCTCACACTTTCCACAGCCACATTCCACCTGGCAGAGCCTGAGCAAGGATCCTGAGAGAGGCAGCTCCCTACCTGCTCGCTCCCTCGGCCACAGCTGGGCGGCCAAGCTGGATCCCCAGCACCTGCCTCCCCCCAGCCTGCAAGCCCCAGGGCAACGAGCAAGGAGTGACAGGTGAGTTGGCAGCAACTCAGCTCTGGCACCCCTCGGCGCTCCTTCTAAACCAAGCCCTTTGCACGCCGTGTTTCTGCCATGACGAACCAGCAGACATCAAGGAGAAGTAATTTGCTGGGATTCTTCTGGACAGGTGTGTCCCAACGCCCACACGCCGCTCTCAGCCGTGCGGACAGGACACACGTGCTCTGATGTTTCCCGACACCTGGGCATGGCTGCTGGCTTGTGGTTGCTGGAAACACTGGCAGAGGGGTTGGGTCTGTTTCTCTCCAAGACCTTAGATTCAATGGATGGGTATCGGCTCAGGGTTTACCCTTCCCAGTGCACAGGTCATGAGACAAACAAACATGCAGGGTTTGCGGAAAGATTACTGAGGCAGCTTTATTCCCGACAGGACAAAACCAGCTGCAAAGGCTGCAGGATTGCTCTGCCCTTCCCTCTGTCCCATCACTCTGAAGCATCCTTTGGCTTTAGGCAAGTAAGATCCTATACCCAAGCTACTGCTCTGAATCACCAGGTCTGCCTCCTGCTGCCGCTCTGATAACTGATGACCTTCCTTGGCAGAGCCAGCAACAAGCTGTCTGGTCTACTTTCCAGGATTCCCTGGTCTCTGAAGATCCTTCTGAATTTATAATTCCTGGCTCTGAAGTCATGCTGCTCTGTTCCATCTCTTGACCTTTCATGCCCTATCTCATGGCAGGGCTTTGTGTAAGCTTAGAGCAGGGCTCAGGGAGCAGGAACCTGAGCAGGGCTGGTGGGGCAGCTTAGTCTTTCCTCAGCAGGGAAATCGTTCTTGGACTCTCAGTGTTGACTGTGTCCATTGTGAAGCTGGGCTGGTGGGACAGGCCTTGGGGTCTGGGGCATGCCCAGCTCCCTCTGTCTTAGCAGAGCTTTGCTGGACTGTGAACAGGAGCACAGGGCCTGTCCCACCCCCAGCATGGAGCGGCTCAGTGCCTTGCCCCAGCTGAGGACTCTTCCATCCAAACAGGGTTTCAGGACCTTGGGCCAGTGCAGGCTTCTCTCCTGGGAGGGTTTTCCAAGGAAGAGACACTGAGCCAAGCGCCTCAAACCATGTCTCTGGGCAAGGCAGGCAATAGCCTCTGTCAGGATGGACTGGGAATCTCATTCAGCCAGTGCTGCTGCAGGCTTCCCCCTGACCCAGGAAAGCCACAAGTGGATGGCCAGCAAAGGCATACCTACTCCAGCATCTAGTGAGGCTCTGGCATGCTCAGCCATAGCCTGGGCTCAGTGACAGCTGGGCTCAACCCAAAGTGCTGATTTGGCTGAATCCAGGCCAGGATGGCTCCTACACTTCCAGCAAACCAAGAGGCTGAGAGCAACCCAGACTTAGAGATCTGATGGCATAGGCAGCATCCCACAAGACCCCTTCTCCCTCCACCACCCTTCATGGGGCCACCCTGGCCTGAAGAGGAGTGCTGGGGTTGGGGTCTGGGAACACCCTCTCTGTGGCTTCCCTCCTAATAACGAGGAGATGACGCCATGTGTGCAAACTGTTCCTAAAGGAGGAATGTCCTTTCTTCCCTTGCCATGTTGCAGCCGGCTAAGTACAGGCCTTCAGCTCAGCAGCCTGCTCATGGCTTGCTGCTGTAAAGTGTACCTTCCACATCTGGCCTGAATGTTCCACAGCTGTCAGGCGTGTCCTCTCTCTCCTCCAGCCCAGCTGGGCTAGGCATCACCGAGACAGTGAGACCAGAAATTTTGGGAGAGGATGGGATGCACTGGGAGGGGATAGTGCTTTGTCTCCCCCAGGGAGGGGCTGGCACAGAGGACTCTCCCACAGGTGGAGGAGGAATCTTGAGGCTGTCTGTCGTACACCTCAGAGCACCAAAGTGGTCTTGCTTAACTGGTTATAGTGCTCCTCCTGGTATAACAGCAAGGACCTCTGCTCATACAGCTATAGGGAGGACCCCTTTATTCTCTGACAGGGATCACCAACCCAGGAGGCTGCCCACATTCATGCAGACACTTCTTCACCTCCCCCTGCGCAGCAATAGAGGAGGGGTTCCACTTTAACAGTCCACAGATTTATGTGGACACTTCCCCTGCCCCTCCCACCCTCGGGACTGCCTTTATGGCCACATCCTTGCTGCCCAGGACTTTGATTTGCTGCCGCGATAAACGCCGGTGAAAATGGCCCGGGCTGGGGTCATGCAAGCAGAGACCCTCGCTGGCTGCCCCGCGGAAGCGCTGCCAGTCCCTGCAGACCTCGCCCGCCAGTCCCCGCGGCCCCGTTTGTCCCCCCACGGGTGCCAGACCGTTCCTTCAGCCCGCCAGCAGCATCGGGAGCACCGAGAGCTGCTCCTCGCTGCCGTGTCCTTCCTGTCCCGGGCACCTGGGGGGCGTGCGGGTGCCTCGGGGTGCGCGGGCAGGTGTGCGGGCAGGTGCGTGTGCAGCCACTGCCCTCTGCTGAGGAGTGCGGGCAGCTCAGCGGGGCTGAGCCCTGCGGGGCCGCTGGGACCGGACAGGCACCGGCCACGGGTACCGGCAGCTTCGTCTGGGGCTGATTTTGCTCTTTCTACCCCTCTCATCTCTCACCGGGTGTTGTTTTCTGGCCTCAGTCCCCTGATCCCTCACTCTCAGCTCTCATCCCCATGCCACTCCCAGCCTTCCTTTCTTGGTTTCTTGCTGAGCTTGGTCCCTCTCTACCCCTTTCCCATTATTCTCTTGAAGTGTAATGCAGTTATCCATCTAGCTTTTACTTCCCCCAGCCCCAGCCAAGCAGATCCATCTGAGTTAATAACCAGGAGCTGGGAGGCACAAAGGAACTACTGGCAGCAGCTGGAGCTGTGGGACAGTGGTGTACCTGCCCAAGCCCGCCCCAGTGAGTGGTGATGCAGCTGCCAGCAGCTCCCGTGCTCCCCTCTGCCCTGCCCCAGA
Source organism: Motacilla alba alba (assembly GCF_015832195.1). Lineage (NCBI taxonomy): Eukaryota > Metazoa > Chordata > Aves > Passeriformes > Motacillidae > Motacilla > Motacilla alba. Next base: position 15,668,151 of record NC_052022.1, read on the forward strand.
CTGGTGAGGCACTTCTTCCCAGCCTTCACGCCCAGCTCACAGAGCAGATGGTTGCAACTCGTCAGTGGGGTCTGGCCAGGCAGGAACCCCTGCATGATGCTAAGAAGAGTGTCAACAGGGCCAGACTCTCTGCAGCACCTCTACTCGTCTGAGGAGCTACAATCACATGCTTTGATGCCTAGAGGGTCTCTGGTGAGTCTAGGGTACATTTAGCTGCCAGATACATTGAGGAGGAGCTGCTCCCCCCTCCACATACCTTCTATTCCCTCACTGCCTCTCTGTAAACAGGCCGCTTAATTCCAAGCCCCCAGAGGAAAGGAGTGGGAAACTCTAGTTGTGTCTGCACTGGTAAAACAAACAGTCCCAGGGCATTGCCAGGCACAGCGCTGCCATTGTCCCTGTGGGAATTTTTAGCACTGTCCTTTTTTGACTTTGTCTTGGGCCAGCTTGCAGTGATCCAGACAATTTTTGCTCACGGTTTAGGAGTTAGCCTGGGTCAGGGACAATCCCAGCAGGATCTGGCACACAGGCTGTCCATTTGGAGGATGCATTTCACAGCCTGAAGGAGAGCTGGTCCATGACAGAGGTCCCTGGGGGCAGAGAGAATTCCCGAGTTTGTTTAGCTTAGCATAGGGCTGTAGAGAATCCTTCCCAGAGAGACTGGGAATGGATACTTTGGAAATGCAGCCCCATTGCCCCTGACATGTCTGCTCCAGGCATTTGGAGGGGCCTGTGGGTAGAGGATCTCCTAGGCCAGGAACAGAAGTAGGATTCTTTTCTATAGGTGTTGTGCAGTCAGGGTTAGGATGAGGGTTAGGGAGAGTTTTAATGGCTGGACTGTGGGACTGCAGGTAGGGGAAGGGCTTGGGACAGAATCTGTTGGTGGGATGGAGTAGAAATTCATCCATCCATCCATCACACAGGAGAGCCTCAACCCATTTGCCCCTAAATCTGTCTCCCATATCCATCAATAGCAACCAGATTTATTCACCAGATTTGTGTTCAGTGAAACACTAGAGTGACTCCAAAGGATTTCCATCCCCTGGGTCTTTTCAGGCATCGCTTTTCAGGCATCACTAGCCTTCTCCCACTGTGGCCACACTATACCAGCTGCATTTGCACACCGTCTGGGCCTGGGGGGCGGGGTGAGGATGCACGCACATGTGTGTGTGTGTGTGTGTCTGTGTGTCTGTGTCTGTGTCTGTGTCTGTGTCTGTGTCTGTGTGTGCACTCACATGTGTGTGTGTACATGCATGTGTGTGTGTGTGCACTCACATGTGTGTGTGTCTGTGTCTGTGTCTGTGTGTGCACTCACATGTGTGTGTACATGCGTGTGTGTGTGTGTGTGTGCTCTCACATGTGTGTGTCTGTCTGTGTGCACTCACACATGTGTGTGTACATGCATGTGTGTGTGTGTGTGCACTCACATGTGTCTGTGTGTGTGTGTGTGCACTCACATGTGTGTGTGTCTGTGTTGTGCACTCACATGTGTGCATGTGTGTGTGTGAGTGTGTGTACATGCATATGTGTGTGTGTCTGTCTGTGTGTCTGTGTGTCTGTGTGTGCACTCACATGTGTGTCTGTGTGTCTGTGTGTGCACTCATGTGTGTGTGTCTGTGTGTGCACTCATGTGTGTGTGTCTGTGTGTGCACTCACGTGTGTGTGTGTGTGTGCTGTATCTGTGTGTCTGTGTGTGCACTCATGTGTGTGTGTGTGTGTGTGTGTGTGCGCGCGCTGGGCAGATGCCCCTGGCGTGTCATGTGCCTGTGTTGGCACTGCACTTGCCATCTGCCTTTCAGGGCACGTGTGGGATCTGGCAGCCTGATGCGGGTGCTTGGCGTGGGCAGGGGGTGTTGTGCTCAACACCTGCCTTCACCTACGGCTGCGGTTTTGATGCAGAGAAAGAAGGCGTTTGATGTCTGCGTGCTCTGCGGGCATTTCACACAGCCTGCGTGCAGCCTGCCTGAGGGCTGCTTGCACATGCATGTGTGTGTGCACGTGTGTGAAGTGTGAGATCAGTGCCTCAGCTGGCTGCTGCTCCTGCTGGAATCCCTGCCTCCCAGGCCGAGTTAGAGATGAATACACTTGAAAGCATTTTTTCCCCCTTAGCCATCAGATTTCACTGGGAGAAGAAAAGGAACTGGGCACTTTATCTTCATTAGCAGCTGGGAGGCTCTTGGGGCAGCTTTAGTCTGGGCGATGCTCTCTCCACCAGCTCTTATCCCCTGTCCTCATTCATTAGCCCTTTCCAGAGGGCAAAGGGGCTGGCTGCAGCTCTGCTGTGTTGCTGCCCCTGCTGCCCACCGTGTCCCCCAGCCCTATGGCCTTCTCCAGCAGTCCCTGGGTAGCAGGGCTGGGAGGAAAGGGGAGACATCCTTTTCCTTCCTGTCCTGGAAGACCCCAATAATTTCAGACTCCAAGAAGCTCCTGCAGTTGCAAGCTGCTGCCACCTCTGGGTTTGGAACTGGCTTAGGCCAGCACTGGCTCAGGGTCTGGAGCAGCTGGCAATGGGGATGGCCATGGCTTGGCTCCGTGGCCAAGCCCCCATGGGCATGGCTGCAGCTGGGCAGGATAAGGGCAGCCCTTTCCTTCTGGAGCTGCTCCTCACTGGGAAGCAGTCATGCCCGCATCCATTAGTACCCAGTAACCATGACAACGGCTGTGGAGCTGTCATCCTGTCCCCAGGCCAGCCACCACAGGGTTCCTCTCAGAGGGGTCTCAGGACAGCAGCTCTCCTTGAATCACTGCTGTGTGTGAGGTGGCCTGTGGGCTGCACACTGTCCCACTGCTCAGGGCTGGGGTGTTCGGAGGGGATACAGCACCATCCCCTGCAGTGTGCCAGGGCATCCCTAGGCAGGGCCAGGGGTGCTGCCGACAGCAACGGGGCAGGATGCTGGGGCTACCACGGCTGTGGGGAGGACTCAGGGAGAGGACAGGAGCAGAGAGAGTGGCTGCTCCCCTCTTGCAAGCCCAGATGCTAGGGTTTCAGTGAGACAGAGAGGCAGGGGTGTTGGGGGCAGACTGCCTTAGGTAACATTCCTTCCCACTTAAAAGAAGCCATAAATCACTCATTCTTTATTAAAAGCTCTGCCTGACCGGGAGAGAAATGTCAGGAGCATAAATCAACTCTACTGCTCTCTTGCAAGGGTCCTGGCTTGCCAAGGACTGCTCCCTCCACTGTCCCCAGGTAGAGCACGGCACGGCCACACTATTTATGCCCACCCCCATGGACAAGGGATGGGGTGCAGGTCAGGGGCCAGTGAATGTGAGCTGTTGAAAACCTAGGCTTTCTGGGCCAATCCTTACCTGGGGAGCCATAAGGAATAAAAGCAGGGTCTATCCAGGGAGTATGGGCCCAAGCCCTTTTCTTCCCCCTGCTTCTCAGGGCTACAGGGAGAACTGGGCAGTGCCCTGGCCCTCGGGGTGCAGGGATGCTACAGAGGTGCTCATGCAGCTGTGGGCAGAGAGCAGCCCCTCCTGCAGCCACCAGGAAGGAGATGGCTTCTCCTTCCACCTGCCTGGCAGTGAGAAGGGCTGGCCTTCCCCAAACACCCAGCCTTTGCTTAGGATCTGAAAGGTGCTAGCTGAAGCCCCTGATAGCCTGCAGTTTTTGCCTCAAAAGATGGGGACTGTCCCCTTTTTGCTGTTCCTGCCCACCCCCCGGAGCAGAGCTGGGGGATGGGGAGTTCAGCAGGTAGGAAAACACCCCATGCAAAGCCCAAGGGCAAGATGTATGGGGCAAGGTGCCCTCTTGCCTGCATAAGGCCAGGCAGGGGGACAGAGGCAGGCAAGAACCCGAGCAGGAGGAGGACTCACACACTCTTAAAGCATCTGTGGGCACTGAGGTAGCTGCTCTTGCTTCTCCATCTCCTGTTTTTCCAGTTAGATGCGTGGCTTAATATAGCAGCACTCGTGTTGTAAAACATCACTCATAAAGCAGAGAGGATGTGCTGTGTGGGAGCGTGTGCGAGCCAATCCCCGGCTGCTTTTTGATGTCAGCCTGGAAATTGCAGCGTCTTGGCAACGGCTGCTCGCTGGGCTTTGTGTGCAGCAGGGCCAAACCTGCCCCGGGTGCAAACTGCAGTGATCTCTGGAGGAGCTTGCAGGGTTTCCACCCACTCCAGGTTCTCTGTCCGGAGTACCAGGGATGGGAACTACTGGGGGGTGCTGGGGGCATGTGTGCACACCCCTGCAGATCTCAGCCAAGCCTGGTACCATGGAGCTGGTGCCGTGGGAGCCCTCCCTTAGCAGGTGTGGCTAAATCTGGAGCCCAAGGGATGGGCAGCAACCAGCAGCAAGTACCCACTGGCACTGCCAGCACTGACCCTGGATGCTGAGGAGGCAGCTGGGCATGCTGATTGTTTCTGCTGTGTTGGTGGGGGAATGGCTGCCTTGGCTGCTCCCAACAGCACTGGCCTTTCTCAAATGACTTCCCCCAGAGGAGGAGCAGGCTAATGAAAGAAGCTGGTGAGGCAAAATCTGACCGGGATCAAGTAGTTTGCACACAGCCAGCTTCCTCATGTGGGAAGGCTGGACAAGGCTTCAACCTGCATGGAAGCAAGGACTTGACTCTGTGGGGTAGCACCAGGCTGGACCAGGCAGCCAAGGATAGCTCATCTTCTTATCTCAGCCCAGGCCTCAGCTGGAGAGGGAATGGGCTGTGAGGGGAAAGAAAAGACGTGGGGGAAGGGGCTGGGACCTTCTTGCTTGGGACCTTGCCAGGACTCTTCCTTCAAAGGGAAGGAAGTCCTAAGCACAGGGCCACAGGCTTTCATCAACCACTTGCTGCAAACCCCGAACCCCATGGGGCTGTTTATCCTGGCACAGGAGACCCTGTAAAATGCAGCCCTGCTCTGGCCCGGAGAACGTGGCTTTCCTCCCTGCAGCAACCCCAGCAACAGGGCTGTGACAGCTCTCCAGAGCCCTGCTCAGTCCCCACACAGCCCTGGAGCACCTCAGGCTCACCAGGGCACAGAGTCTTGGGGTCCCAACTCAGCTGCTCACAAACCTGAAAGTAGGTCCCAGCCCAAGGGCAGGGGAGACATCAGCAGGGCCGGCAGCTTGTCACCACGGCTCGTTGGCACCCCCAAAGGGTCTGACCTGTTAAGTGTGTCTCCAGCTGGCCAAGGTGCCCGGTAGTTTCCCATGTTTCCTCCCACCATCATATTTTGCATTTCTCCCTCTATCTTATCTCCCTGCCAGCTCACCCCTTTGCAGCTGGTGTCTTGTTTTCCCTCTGCCCTGTCCCTTGCTCCTTGGCCTCACCTGCTCCAGCTCCAGCCCAGTTCCCATGCCCAAGGGCCTCGAGGCAGGTCCCTGATAAGCGCCAGACCAAACAAGAACCTTTTGTGCCATGCTGAGCTCATCCACAGGAGCTGGGAGAAGACCTGGCCCGGGCAGGGCAAACAGCAAAGCACAGAGGAACAGAGTGGTTCAGTGCCTCCGTGTGGTGTCAGACACACAGTGCGATCCTGCCTCAGTTTCCCAGCTTCTGTGAAAATCTTTCTTCTGCCCCTGCTCAAAGAAGCTTACGTTCCTGGAGCAGGGAGGGAAAAGGGCCCATGACGTGGGCTGAACTGGGGAGGGAGGGCACATGTCCTGCTGAGAGATGCTGTCAGTGCTGAGCCCTGTGTGCACAGCGGGCCTGGCAGCCAGCAAGTGGAAGGAATAAAATTCTCCCCCCTCCCGAGCCGCTGCCGGGTTAATATTCCCTCTAACGACAGACGGCTCCTTTTATCCTCTCTCGCACTCCCGCCAGTGATTTAATCTTGGAACAAGCCATGATTATTTCCTGTACAGCTGCCTCCCTCGCTTCCACCGCAAACCAGGCTTGACAGCATCCCACCAGGCAAGGAGCAGACTCTCCTCCAGGCCCCAGTCTGGCCATGACTGAGGGCAGACGGACCCTCTCCAGCACCCTGCCTTCCCAGTCCTACACTGGGGGTGCCATGGAAAGACGGGGGGCAATCAGTGATGGGAACCCTTCACGGGACTGGCAAGCGCTAGGGGAGACAGGAAGGTGTGGTGGATTGCATATGGAAGGTGGTGCATTGCTTGACCAGGGGATCTGTCAGGTCCCAGCTTCATGAGGCAGGTCTAGGGCTGTGAGAGGAGTCTGGTGGGTGTCAAACAATTTTTGGGATTTACCATGGTATAATCACTGAAACAATTACCCCTGAACCCCTCAAAGATAAGGCACCTGGATCTTAGGCTGCCAATACTTGGTGCAGGGCTGCTGAGGACTGGCAAATGCAGGCTTTTCTCCCAGAGGTCCTCACGGTCCTTTTGGTCTCACAGGGCTGCAGTGCTTGAGCAGATGTACCTTGAGCACAGGGCCACAGGGCACACAGCCTGGAATTCTCCATCACTGGTCACAGCAGAGTTGGTGGCATGAGCAGCAGCAGCTCCAGAGGGTCAGGGGATCCTTGGGGACCCACACACAACTAGAATGGGCAAGATTCACTTTACATGAAGAGTTTGGCAGGAGCTGGGTCCCACCCCATCCTCTGTGCAGTGAATGCAGTTAGCCCCAAGCCCCAGAAAAACGTGAGGCCAGGACACCACTGAGGACAATCTCCCAAGTCCCTTGAGATGCTGTTGAGGAGAAGGCTTCCAAAAAACTGTGTCAATACCCACTGTCTACCTGCGAGCAGGCAATTACTGCTGGGCAAGTGGGGCTAGTGGGGGTCAGCACCTGTCACCAGAGCATACGTACATGACATTCATGCTTGTCCTTCACACGTGCGTTACCTGGAGAGCTGGGAAAGCCAGGGTCTCTCTTTGCCAGGATAGGGAAAAGAAGCGAGAGACCAGGTCTGGCCCAGGGCCACCCCAGCAGCATCAAAACGTGGGGTGCAGCTCCACCTGGTGGACAGCCAGTCCCCCCCGCTCCCCAGTGTCACCGGGTCCCCTCGGCCACCGCGCACTGACAAGGCACCCCAAGAGCTGGAGCCTATGGCTCTGCCTTCCCAGTCACCATTGGGAAACAGAACCGGGGGGATGCAGCCTCGTCCCAGCGCTTGGGATGATCCAGCACTTTGGAATGCTGAAGCAGCATTGACCTGTGGATGCACACGCTGCTGCAAGCATGCAGCTGCGCATGCACAGGCACACAGCCTGGGCTGAGAGCAGCAGGAGAGCTGGTACAGAGCCAGCTGTGCCCCCACAACCTGCCCTTGGCATTCTGAGTGTCCCATGTGCCTGCAGGAGAGCTTAAAGCAAGGCAGCTGCCTGCCTGCCAGATGAAGCAATCCCGAGGGACTGGATTGTTCAGCTCCTGCCAGCCAGGGAGATGTGGGAACAGCTCTCACCTAGAAACCAGGGGTCCTGGGCTCAACACCCGGCATCTGCATGGTCTGCATGATAAATGTTTGCTGACTGCCAAGTAGGATACTTGCACAGATGCTTTCATTGCCCCATGCTTCCCTTTAGCCTCTTCCCCCAGGATTCTCCATGCACACAGCGTCCTGTGGCATCCCTTCCATCCCAGCACAGAGTCCTCAGCCCCTTCACCCTCGGCCGTTTCACTGCCAGGAGACCCCAGAGATGGTCCGAGCTTCTGGCGGGCTGGGAGGTGCTGGGTCTTTGCAGGTGACGGACAGCAGGAAGGAATCAGTCACCATAAAGGCAACCAGAGCTTCCCTCAGAGCCGTGCGATGTTCCCACAGCTGTGCCAGTGCCCCTGACAGCCAGTATCCCCGGAGCGGAGGGGCCGGAGGGAGGCAAGGAATTACGGTGATGGGCTGGGCACACAGCCGCTGGAGACACATCCTGGATTTGCGGGGAACCCGAGCGGCGCTGGAGCAGCTGCGGGGGCAATGCCGCGAGAGGGCAGCGCAGCCCCGGCCCGGCCACCCCCGCGCCCCCCGGAGCCCCCCGGAGCCGCCACCGCGCCCGGGCTCGCCCGCCTCCGCCTCCGCCTTTCGGGGGCTCCAGCGCAGAGACCACCGTCACCTCCCCGCGCTGGGCTGGCAGGGGGGCTCCTGCTGGAGCCCGAATTGGTTGCAGGGAGGATAATCAGCCCTTCATCAGCCTCTGTCACCCTGCGGCTGTGTGGATTTTCTCCTGCCGCAAGACCTTACAGATGTGCTGGCAGGCATTTCAGCAGCCCATGGCCATACTTGGTGCTTTCCTGTTATTCCTTCCTGTTCCACTCAGCGCTTGGAGGTTCTTCCCTAAGGGCTTTAGTGGCAGCAATCCTGTGAGGGATGTGGGCTGGAAGCATCGCCTTGGTGGCAATCAATCCACATCCTCACCCCTGTGCCGGCAAGGACCGCCTTGCCTCTCCCACCAGCAGCCCGGTGTTAGACCCATCTCTCTGCCCATAGATTAGGAAGCAGAGATGTGTTTTCATGTGGATTCAAGCCCGCCTCTGCCTTGCATGTTTTCCACCCAGAGAAGCTGCCTTTCTCCAGCTCTCTGAGCCATTCCCATCACCACCGTTCAGCAAATGGCGGGACAAAAATAGCTTCTCTCCAGGGGCTGCAACAGGGCTGCTCGACTGGAGTGTGCTCTGCTTCACTCTACTGTGTGGATGGATCCAGGGCTGACTGCGGAGCAGGGGCTGCACAGGCTCCTCCAGCCACGGTAGGTGGGCACTGCTCCCCACCCTGAGCCACACCGAGCAGGTATTGTAGGGTAAGCTGGGGTGGACACACAGCTGTAGCCCCCCGCCCTTGAGGGCTGGGACAGGGACAGGAGACAGGTGGAAGGGAACCAGGAATGGAAAAGGGAGAGATACCTGGGCTGGAGCGCCCAGAAGCACAAACCAGTTCTCCTTCCTGGACACTGCAGACATCCTGCCAGCCAGGTCCTCTGAGGCTTCCCAGCCCCAGGGCAACCAACACAGGCAGGACTCCTGCTGGAAGTTGCCTGCTGTGCGGCCTGGGGAGGGGGAGCATCAGCGCTGTCAGACCTGCTCCCTGAGAGATGTACTGACGCTGAGCTCCATCTCCACGGGCAAGGCAGTGCAGGAGCTGGCTGGCCAGCTGCTGCCGGGGAGACAGTCCTTTCCCTGCCTGCCTTTGCCAGAACAGACAGACCACGGCACAGCAAGTGAGCTATTAAAGAACAGCTCTAGCCAGCCAGCAAACACATGCTCATTCATCATTCTGGAGCAGGCAGAGGGACGTGCCAACTGCTTTAAGCCAGGACCCATCACAAGCCTGCGTCCAATAGCCCAGCAGCCTGGAAGCTGACTAGGGGGCCCTGGACCCTCCAAAATGCCTTTTGTGTCGTGGAAGTGCTGGGACAGCTGCCCTGCCCCAGGCTGAGAGCCAGAGCCCAGCACGGGAACATCATGCCAGGGAGAGTTTGGAGAGGATGTGACAGTTGGCATGAGCTTAGCCAAGGCCTGAGGTGCCCCCCATTCCCACCTGAGCCAGGCAGACAGAGCTGCACAGCTCTGTGTGCTGGGAGGCTCAGGTCAGGTGAAGCAGAGTGAGAGACTGCCAGGCACCCGCAGGGAGCTGTGTGGATCCTGCAGGCCAGTGCTAGCTCTCTGAAAGAGCTTTTACAGCACTGCCTGCAGGACTGGTTTTACACCAGCTTCTCTCCCCTGGTGCTGCTGTCTTCCCACCTGTCTCCATCCCTAGAGCCCAGTCAGCTGTGCAGGGAACCAGAGCGCTTCAGCTTCCTATCTGGAACACCCCTGTCTCAGGACAGGGATACCCCTTTACATGGCCCAGATTAGGGTCTTGGACAAGAAAGCATCCCTTTCTTGGTGCTAGAGGGTCACTGAAGTATGTGTTGCCCTGCTAGAGTGACCATTAGTCAGAGAGGGTCTGTGTATGCCAACAGTGTCCCTGCAAATCCACCCCGCCAATAGCTGAAGATTTAGCCAGGGGCAGAAGTCTGAGAGCTTTGAGATTGACTGTGCCTGAAGATCTACCTCATTCCCCCCTTTCATCTGAGGGCATGTCATTCCTGCTGCTTGGGGTGGGAACCCAAATTCCTTGGTGAAGGGAAATGCTGCCCTTCCCTCCTGCTTTGTGCCTTTCTCTACCAGCTGACCAAGAAAGAGGTGAGGAAGAGATGGTCTCAGGGATGTAGCTTGTGCTATAGCATTGCCTGCCAGCCTCAGGGCTTGAGCCTGAAGAATAAAACTGAAGAGTGGGGAAAAGATCCTCCTCTTTCACATGGAAGTGCAGCTGCCTCCCATGTAAGCTGCAAAGCTGCTTCTTTACCCACGTAAGAAACATCCTGCTGTTCTTGTGGGGCTTGGGTAATTCCACAGTGCTTGCAGGAAGCTGATGCCGCTGTCAGCAATGCTGTCTTGGAGAAGGACTAGGGGCCCGCTGACCTCCTCTACCCCAGAGCTGCTGCCGCAGCAGGACACAAGCTGCAAGCAAGAAGGGAATAATGCCCTGGAGCTCTTGTGCTGCTCATAGCTGAGGCCTCGAGCTGCATCACTAAACAGCCCCGAGCTGGATTTTTAAAGAGGCTTCAGCCAAATGTTCCCTCCTGGGAGTGGTAAGTGGTGCAGCAGCTACAAGCCCGGCCAGGGCTGGGGAATTCTCTGGCCTGTGCTGTGCAGTCCAGCTCATCACTGCCAAACAGGAATAACCTTTATGAATGAGTTCTGGGAAGCCAGTTTGGGAGAGCTCACACAGCATGGGGGAGGCTTTGTGTGAAGCGATCTGAGAGCGGTTTCACTTCAACAGGAGCGAGTAGTATGCAGAAAGGTCTCTGCTTCCTCACCTGAAACCCACCTCAGCTGTGCGTTTCTGATGAGACCACATGTGCACACCAGAAAATCCTTAAACATGCAAAGAGAGCAAAGACAACAAGCTCCCTCCTATCCCCTCCCTAGGGCTCCTCCATCTTCTTGGCTAGGTTGAAACTGGCTATGTATATCTAAAGGTGCTAACTTAATTGTCATCACAAACCTTGTCCTGATTTTCTTCCTCTGTATTTATACCCCTTTACCAAATCCTCACGGTTACTTCAGCCCAGCCTAAGCTGGCCTTGAGTAGGTAATGCTGGCCCTGATTCACTTTGGTTCTGGCAACTCCCAAAGCAAACCTCTGCATCTGAGGGTCTGTGAACACGTGCCTGTTCTTTGCAGATGCCACTGCAGGGACGGCAGCTGGCCACAGTGCAGGATATGTGGGAATGAAACTTTGCTCTATTTCCCTGCCATGGCTCAGAGGGTACAGCCTCTCCCCTGCCCCCAGAGGGGCAAGTCAGCCCCAAGCATCAGGAGGCCAGTTTAGAAGCCTGAAACATGGCTCCGAGTCTGCGCTTTCTTTGCAAACACCTCCAGCATCAGCAGTGCAGGAGGAAGTGGGGAGGGGAGAGGGTGGGCTGGTTTAGCTCCTCCCAGCTGATAATTCATTGCCGCCCGTTAGCCTGGATCCATCCTGCAGCAGCTACATCCTGGCAACGACATGTGTTCATTTCACACATAAAATGCTGTATCAAAATGCATCCTTGAGACATTCCCCCTGAAACCTTTTCCAGCTGCCCCTCCCAGCGCTTCACTTGTGGGAGCTGTCCCTGCAATTGGGATGTTTTGTTCTTAATGGATGCCTGGCACCCATTGTAGAAATCATAGAAATCAGGGCTGCAGCTCATGAGAAATACAAGGGGGGGTCTTCCTACAGGGAGCAGAGAGGCAGCAACACCTATGGCACGCTCTGCTCCACAGAGGGAGAAGCAGCAGCTATGCTCATGCACGTGGCTGGTTTATTGCACACCATTTGTAATGATGCAGAAGTGCAGCATCTCTTCCCTCCTTCCCTGTAGGTTTGGGAGCTTTGGGCAGCAGAGCTGGCTGGTCTCGCCTAGGGAACGTGGAGGTGGTCTTGTCCCATTTCTCCAAGGTCCCTGACTGCTGCCTGATGCTGGTGATTGTCACCCTGGTGGTAAATCTCTCATCCATAGCTGAGCAGGAAGAGGCAGGGTGAGTGAAGGAGCCCATGCTTGCACAGCAGGTCATGGAAGTGCTCCCCCGTGGCACTTTCTGACTCCCTGTGGAGCCGTGCCCAGGGCTGGGCTGGTTCTCAGGAGAGATGAGGCTCGGCCACCAAGCCTAAGCCTTTCATGTTGGCTGCCGAGTCACAGCCGGCCTTGCACCCACCCCAAGCCTTCTCCAGCTTCCCTCAGAGCACCTGTTCTTCTTGATCCTCACACCTCCTCAGCCTTTCCTCTAGCATTTTCAAAGGCATTTTCAAAGGCTTCTTCCCCACCGGGTACCCCTAGCACCACTGGGCCAGGGGGCTCTGCTGGTCGGGGAAAGGTCATCCCTCCCCTTTGTAGGTAAGAAAACAGAGCAGGACTTGGCAGGAACAGCCGAGTTCAGAAGCCCTCCCTAGACCCTTCCCCTGTCCCCTGTCCTCTGGGCTCCCCCACGTCCCCCAGACAAAGGGCCGGGGGTCTGTGACAGCATCGCAGGTCCCAGCCCGTCAGCCCTGGCGGGCGCACCGAACGAGCCCCCACCGGTGAAGGTCACGCCGGGGCGGCGGCCGCCGGGCAAAGCCGCGCCGCGCTCTCCCCCCCCGCCGCCCACCGGCGAGGGGCGGGCGCACCGGGGCCCCGTGCGGCGGCGATTGGCTGCCGGCGGGAGGCGGGGAGCGGCGGGGGCCGCGGCTGGCTGCAGCGGCGGGCGCGGAGCCCAGAGCGGGCGCGGCGGAGCATCCTCGGGCACCGCGGCCCCGGTGCGGGCCGCCTCCCCCGCAGCTCCCGGCCTCATATGGGCGGTGCCGGCGCCCCGGCCCCCGCACGCCCGTCCCGCTCGGCGTTAGCATGGGCACGGTGCTCTCCCTCTCCCCCGCCGCCTCCTCGGGCAAGGGCGGCGGCGGCGGGGGGCTGCTGGCCGAGAAGGCGCCGGGAAGGGTGCCGGGCAAGGGCGAGAGCCGGCTGAAGCGCCCCGGCGTGCTCATCTCGGCGCTAACCTGGAAGCGGTTGGTGGCCGCCTCGGCCAAGAAGAAGAAAAGCACCAAGAAGGTGACGCCGAAGCCCGGCGGCGGGGCCCCGGGGGGGCCCCCGGGCCAGCCCGACCCGCTGGTGGTGCAGCGCAACCGCGAGAACTTGCGCAAGTCGGTGGTGGGGCCGGCCGACGGTGCCAAGCAGGGCCCACTGGCCGTGCCGGTGCCCACGGTGCCCTCGGCGCCGCAGGAGCTGCACCCGGGCTCCGGCGGGGGAAAGCCGCCGCCGCCGCCGCCGCCGGCCGGCAACCGCCCCCCGGGATCTCCGCGCCGCGTGGTGGTGCAGGCGTCCACCGGCGAGCTGCTGCGCTGCCTGGGGGACTTCGTGTGCCGCCGCTGCTACCGCCTGAAGGAGCTGAGCCCCGGCGAACTCATCTCATGGTTTCGCAGCGTGGACCGCTCGCTGCTGCTGCAGGGCTGGCAGGACCAGGGCTTCATCACCCCGGCCAACCTGGTGTTCGTCTACCTGCTGTGCCGGGAAGCGCTGCGGGGCGAAGACATCGGGAGCCAGGCCGAGCTGCAGGCCGCCTTCCTCACCTGCCTCTATCTCGCCTACTCCTACATGGGCAACGAGATCTCCTACCCGCTCAAGCCCTTCCTGGTGGAGGGAGACAAGGGGCGCTTCTGGGAGCGCTGCCTGGGCATCATCCAGCGCCTCAGCGCCAAGATGCTGCGAATCAACGCGGACCCGCACTACTTCACGCAACTCTTCCAGGACCTCAAGAGCGAGGGCGAGGGCGGAGACGGGTCCAAGCACTGGACGATCAGCCTGGACCGTTAGGGAGGTACCAGGCCCCCGGCGCCGGGGGCGGAAGGGGCCGCGCACCGAGGGGCGGGGGAGGCGAAGGACTGTCGGATTCCCCCCCCTGCCCCCGCATCCTCCTCGCCTTCCCCCTTCCCCGGCCGTCAGTTCCACGGAGACGCTGCTCGGACCCTCCCTGCTCCGGATCCGGCTGGCCTCCTCCCCCGCCCCCGACCCCAGCTGGGGGCTGCGCTCCGGAGCACCGAGGCGGCGGCGAAGACCGGGGAGGGGGAGCGGCGCCCCTCCCACCTCCGCCAAGGGGGGGAGGGGGAGGCTGCGGACGAGCGGAGCCTCCCGGATGCGTTTTCTCTAGAAAAAAGGGGTGAAAAAATGGATGTGGGGACCGGGGGCAGGAGGGCCCGGGGGGGATTTTGGGGTGCGGCGGGTGCCCCAGGTAGAGGGTGCATGCGAACGGGTCCCTCGGCGCGGGCAGGGCCGCCCCGCGCCTCCGCAGCGCTCCCGGTGCTGTCCGTGGTGCTGGAGCTGCCGCGCCTGAGCAGACAAAGGCGGGGATTGCGGGCAGGGCTGGGGGGGTTCCGTGGGCGATGCCTTCCCCCCCCTCCCCGCCCACGTGTGGTTTATGGGCCCCCTCCCCCAGCATGGGCGACTCTGCCCCTCACCCCGCGGCAGCCGCCCGCATACCCCTTTGTTCGAGCCGCTGGGGGGGCGGGGTGCCCACGCCCCTCCCCTCGGGAAAATTCCCCCCCCGTGTGCCCCCCCGAAATAAGGGGGGATGCCTCCCCCTCCTTGGCTTGCTGCGGGAAGAGGGGTCTGTGCCAGAGGAGGCCTAGGGTGCCCAAACGGAGGGGCCTGCTGTGGGAGGGGTGGTTTCCTCTCCTCTTGCTTTGCTTCACTGGAGAATAAAGAGGTGGCCTGGATGGGCCTGGCGGTGGCTCCTGGACTTGCTGGGCTGTGGGGTGCAAGGGCAATTGGGGTGACGCCCCAAGCTGCTGCTCATGACCCACTCCTCCCCAAGAGGGATGGGGGGACCCTGGTTCCCAAAGGGGGTTTACTCCCTGGTGTGAGTCGGGGGTCAAATTTTCACCCCTCTTTGTGCCCAAGGCCAGTCCTGGTCCAGCTGAGTGTCTCCTGGACCCTTGTGAGCTCTCCTGGCCTCCTCCATTCGAGATGGAAATTCCTGATGCCTGTCTGCCACACTGAATTTAAACAGGATGCCACAGGTTATGTGACCTCCATTTTTTTTTTTTTAATTTAGTTATATTTTTCCTGAAGCTATGCCCTCCCTCACCTCACTCCTCCCTACCTCTGCTCTGCAGAGCTGGGCTCCCTTTTCCTGGCAGCAGCAGGCTGTGGGAGCTGTGCTGCTATCCCTGTTACCAGCCCTGTGCTTCTGCAGACCTCCAGGGAGAGCGGTGGAGCATGGGAAAGCTTTGCCTTTTTTAAAACTGGTTGCTACGCTTCAGAGTGCTGAATTTTCCAGGACTTCTTCAGCAGAAGCTGCCACACATGCTCTCTGGTTGTGGTCTGCACGCAGGGCTTCACAGCCCCTCTGAGCCAGGCATTTGGGCTCCCCTCCGCTGGGAAGAGCTGTGCTGGCTCTGCAGGTCATGGAGGGTAAGCTGGATTCTCTCTACCTTTGTGTACATCAGCAGAGCTGCTAATTAGGCCCAATCTGGCTCATTCAGGCAAAGCTGTGCTGCCAGGAAGACGGCACAGATGTCCCTGTGACGGGGCTGACCTGGCAGGGCGCTGTGCAAGGCTTTTCTGTGCCTGTGTAAACCCAACAGGCCCGATGCTGCTCCTGCCCTCCCTCTCCTAACGGGTGCTCTTGTCTGTGCCTTTAGATTGACATTCGCGTGACCTTGTGGTGAGCTGTCTGGGCCGCAAGGCATTCCCATCCCAACCCAACTTTGGTCATACCCACATCTTGTCATGGGAAAGGTAATGTTGACTTCAACTGGTGGAATTGGAGCCTTATAGCTCCTATGGGGCTGCTGGGAGAGCCCTGACTCTGCCGCACCAGCGTTTTGCAGAGAGGGAAACTGAGGCACAGTGAGATGAATAGAGCAAGGTAGCCTGCGTCACAGGGTAACACCTGAGCCATTGGTACCAGCTATTTCCACGCTGAGCTGTGGTGTTTGTCCTGTGATTTCCACTCCCAGCTGTAGGGCTTCATGGGGTCTCCTCCCAGAGCTGAACAACCTCCCGGCACTGGAGGATTTTCCCACCCTACAGATCTCCTTAAAGACACTCACAGGGTTATTCCAGCTTCAAGCCCCAGCCTTTTAAGTTGCTTCCAGCTGCAGTGAGGCCATGTCCTTCCCCTTCTCCCTTGTGTTTCATTGATTAAGAGTCCTAGGCCTCACTGGGGGATTTAGGAAGAGCTAATTGCAGACTGGTAATTGAAGACAGCTTGGAGTCTCTGGAAATGTCAAGGAATGAGAGAGGAGCTTAGATGCTCCCATGCATTTAAATATGCATCATTGGCTCAGCCAGAGCCTTATGGGGGGAGAGAGGGAGGGAGACATGTCTGGTTTTCCCTATCCCAGAGGACCTTGTAGAGCTGCTGGGGGGAGCAAGGCAAGGGTAGCACTAATCTTACCTTGTCTGGGAGCTTTCTGCTCCCCCCAAGGCAAAGGAGACATGTGAGAGAACACAAGCAGGGCTGGGTACTTAGAATCTCAGGCTAGGGAGCTTGGTTTTCCCCTTTTTAAAAGTGTGATTTGACATGCCAGACTCCAGTGCTGCTGCATGATTGATGGTCTGGACTCAGGAGCCAGCTATTGGACAGCAGCAAGGGGAATGCAGAGAGCTTGTGTCCAAACCTGTGATTCCTGCAGCGCAGGAGGAGCAGTGAGGGACTGAGACCCCCTCAGGAGGGGCTGGGCAGTTCCCAGTGCTGCCAGCCACAGGGCCCAGCAGTGTCTGGGGTTGTAGGGATGGGCAGATTCACATGGGGTTTGGGACTCACAGGTAGAGCAACAGGGCCAAATCAGGGATCAGTGACTGCAGGGAGCCAGGTGAGGGATCTCAGTACTTTCCTAGTTTGAAATTCCTCCAGCAGCAGCACATCTCCTTTCCATGCCTCACAGTGGGTGCCCCATCTGCTCCACATTGCAGCAGCAGAGGTGGGCACTGCAGCCCGCAGTGGGTTCAGCCCCTCCTGCCCCAAGGAGGTCTCTTCTCAGGCCAAAGCACCCTTATCTTCCTTCCAAAGGTGCACGGGGCTCTTAGATGCACCCTGGGTGGCAGTGGATCCCAAGGATGTGTGGTCACATGTGAAAAAGGGAGCTTCTGCCTGGAGTCATGGAAAAAGCTCTGCGGGACTTTCCTTGCCTGACTGCTCTGTCTGTGGAGCAAACTCCACGGGCTGGATGAGCTGGCCATAGCACTGGGGCAGGGAGAGGTGATGGGAGCAGCCAGCCTGGCAAGCCATGCCTCTTCCATGTCAGACAAACAGCTAGGAAGCCGTGGTTTAGCAATTAATAGTTGTCATCATCCCCCAGAATGACTTGGAGATGCTCCATGGGATGAAAATGTTCTGGATGATGCAGACCCAGCACCTGCTTGGCTGCTGAAGGACCTCCCTTGGCCCAGCTTTCCTCATTTGCCTGCAGGAACGATGGGTGGTGTTCCTCGAGGCAGATGGGAGTGGGAGGGCTCTCTTGTGCCTCTGTGGGTGCCACTCGAGCACTAGCTCCACTGCAGCTTTGGGCTGTCGCTGCTCTGTTGGGGATGGCTCGTGGGGCAGGGCTCCGGTCACCTCCCTGCTCCGTGGCACTCCAGCCACAGCTCTGGGGGAGCACGTGGGCACAATGACCCAGGGAGATGGCAGCCAAGGGCAGAGAGAGCCAGAGGGTGCCAGACTAAATTGGCTGATGAGATGTTTGTACGCAGGGAGGAGCAGGATGCTGCCACAGGGTCTCTCTCATCTGATGGAAGACACATCCAGGTTGGGTGGAAGGCTGCAAGAGCTCTGCCTGTGCCTAGGGTGGCCCAGCGGCAGGCATGGGACTGAGGGAGGTGGGATGGCAAGCAATTTGGCTCCCACTGTAGCCAAAGCATGGCCTGTGGCCTTGCCTGGCTGATGTGTTTGGGAAGGAGGAGCACAGACTGGGAACAGCTCGGTGCCAGGAAGCTGGGGCAGGTGAGGAAGGGGAGCTGGCTACCTTGGAGCCCTCCTGTGATGGTTGATCCCTCTGCCACGGAGCCTGGCAAAGCAGAAGGCCAGGGCTGCACTGGCCGGGTCATTACCTCCAGCTCCCTGAGAGCTGAGCGTGGAGGTTTCCCTGAGCGTGCAGGTGTCCCCTGCCTGTCTCACAGTCCTTCTGTGGATTGTCACTTCTGAGGATTTACCTCCTTAGGGGACAGCCAGGCAGAACCAAGCTGTGACCCAGGGCAGATGTGGGGAGTCTGCCCCAGGGAGTGAGTGTCCCCTGGCTGGAACAGGGACTGCTCCCTCATCAGAAGGCCTGCATTAGAGCATAATCTGGCATTAGTGCATTAATCCAGCCCTCCTGCTCCTCAGCTCCTGCCCTCAGCAAAGTCCACACCAAGGTCTCAGTGTGCAGCTGGGCAGCAGCGGCACCAGACCACTCTCCCTGGCCGCCCCTGATGGGCACCAGAGAGGAGGTGGCAGCAGGGACAAGGTTTGGGTCATGGGGGCAGTACAGCCCCAGCCCTCAGCACATTGCCAAGGGAGAAAGCATCTTTTGGAAGCATCACTGTCGCTTTCTTGGAGGGACTTCACACGGGGTTTTGGAGCCTGGCTGCCTGCACCTGCAGGCTCTGGCTGAGCCACGCTAAGTCACGAAGCACTTTGCAGGGAGCCAGGCCAAAAGAAGGTGGTGTCTGGAGAGAGGATGTGAGTCAGCAGCTTGGGTGTAGGGGGCTGAGGAGCCCGTGCAGCTGGGATGAGGAGAGAAGGAAGTAGGTGGGAATTAGGAGAGCTGGAGAGGGTGCAGGAGTGGGCAGGGAGGCAGACTGCTCCCCCCAGGGCAGACGTGGCCTGGCTGTACTGCAAAGGCTCTTCCCAGCATGAGAAATGAAAACAGTGGCAACATGACTTCACTAAAATAGGAGAGGGGCTAATCCATTCCCCCTCTGAGACGTTATGGAGGGGCTGGAAGATTTTGGAGGAGTTTGAGAGGTCCCCCTGTCATGCTGGCAAGAGGCTGAGGGCAGGGCAGCCCTCTTGCAAACTGAGCAAAGCCAGATACAAAGATAATTTGTTGGTTTTTTTTTTTTTTTTTTAAGTAGGAAAAAAAATTCCTTCTTCCTTTAATCACAGGGCAGCAGAGGAAGCCTCTAGGCCGTGTGCTCTGCTCCCTCAGTCTTCCCAGCACAGGCTGAAGCCCTCTGTGACTGTGTTCCCCATCTCACCCTACACAGGGCACCCAAGACTCCCCAGAGGTGGGTTGGAAGCCCACGGGTGCACTGAGTGCAGCTCTCAGCCACATCAAATGGGCTCCCCACTGGCTGGTGCACCCCACAGCCACACACGGTGCTCCCCCCTCTGCCCCCCTGGCTGGGCACCCCTGCTCAGGGCCAGGGATGATGTTCCACGGGGATCTGTGCTGGGCTGGGCCCTGCTTGCCCATTGGCAGGATTTTGCTGCAGTCTGCTCTGAGCCCGTGGTTTTGGTGACTGAAGAAACCTGCAGAAAGCAGCACTGCTGGTGGATTGGGTCAGACAGGGCTCTGGGGAGGGGGAGGCTGGGTTGGGTGAAGCTGGTGCTCTGTTCAGCCCTCTGATAAGCTCAACATGTGAGGGGAGGCGGCTCCCAGGGGGCCTGGGGATGGGAGCATCCCGAGTTGCCATGGTGACAGCGGCTGCATCCTCAGGCAGGCGAGAGCATCGCTGGTGCAGCCCCGCATGGGTGTCCCCCCCCCCCCCGCTTCCTTCCTGGCTGCGGTCCCCGGGGAGAGCAGGGCTGGTGCCCGGCTTTTGGCGCTGCACCCAGGGGACAGAGCGGTGGGACGGTGCCAGCCGAGCTGAGAGCAGAGCGGAGCGAGCCGCAGCTGCAGCCTGTTGCGCCGGCTGTGTGCGGCGGCCCTCCCTCTGCCCCAAAGGTAAGTGCCCCTTTTCCCTAGCATGGCCGCCTCCAATCCACCGGGGATCCGGCCTGCGAGGTCCGGCGTCAGGCGGGGCCGGACTCACCTGGGCTTCCCTGGTACAGACCCTGGCAGAGGGACGGGAAGGGGGGGAAGGGAGGAGCCACTGGTGACCCACATCCCTTAATCCGAGTCCTGCCCTGCGTCACGCAGTTACCTAAGCCCCGAAGCTGGCTCCCCCGGCGAGGGCACGGCCCTCTGCCCCGTCTCTGAGGGAGCCGGTTGTGGCCATTTCCCCCATTTTGCTCTTGCAAAGTGAAACTTGGGGGGCAGGGGATGTCTCCAGCCTATCTCAGCCGTGGTTGCTT